>NW_023416293.1:14230403-14830403 GCF_014176215.1 Rousettus aegyptiacus | reverse complement strand
CCGGGAGGAAGGGCGCACCCCCAGTCTACCTCCCTGGACGGAGACCCCGGGGCCAACATGGTCCTGGCAGGGGACTGGCAGCAGGCAGGAGAGCGTCCCGCCAGGGGTCAGCAGCCGGCCGCCTGGGTCCCCAGCTGGCCCCAAGGCCACAGGAGGCCTCGTTTCTCGTGCAGAGGCCCTGGCTGGCCTCACGGGCGGTGTCTGGGTGGTGACTGGGAGCTGTCCCCGCCTGCCTGCAGAAACACCGGCGTCCTCCCTGGGCCCCCAGCTTACAGCCCGTGAACTTGGGGCTCCAGCGGTCCCCCGCCACGGCTCCCCTCCAGGGACCTTCTCTATCTGCACCCACAATCTCTGCTGCCATCTTACCCTCCTGGCCCCAGACGCCCACCACCCCGGGTCCCCCTGTGATCCTGGCCTCCTGTGCTCCATAGGACACCATTTCCGGGGCATAGAAGACCCCCCAGTGGGAACAGGAGCCAGAGGGCCGGCTGGAGGCCGCGGTGAGGGCTGGTCCCTCGGGAGAGCCCCGTGGCCGCCCAAGCGCCCCTGGGCGCAGCATGGTCCAGGCCCCTGGGGCCATCCCACAGAACAGCTGCCCACCCGGCCCCTGGGGCTGCCATGACCCAGCTCCCGCCCCGAGCGCCGGCCAAGAAGCATGTGCGGCTGCAGGAGAGGTGAGACCTTCCCCGGCCTGTCCCGTCCCCCCAGTCCAGGAGGAACCCTAACATGTCTCGTCCCTCCGAGTCCAGTCCAGGAGGAACCCTAACATGTGCATTTGCATGTCATTTGCATATAACTTACATGTCTGGGCACAAAGTTTTGTTACTTTGCCCCTGCTCCCCAAACCCCAGGTTGGTTTGAGGGGCCCCTGGCAGGAATCTGGGTCTGTCCTGGATCTGGCTGTGGGTCCGAGCACCAAGGGCCGCCCTGCCGTGGGGGACAGCGGGCGAGGCCCGCCGCAGAGGCCGAGTTCCGGAATTCCCTGGGCCGCGGGCGTGGGGAGGCGGCAGGGCGCCCCCCAGACGTGCCCGGGAAGCGGAGCGGATGCCGGCAGCCCGGCTGTCTGTGCCCGCAGGCGGGGCTCCAGCGTAGCACTCGTGCTGGACGTGCAGTCCCTGGGCGCCGTGGAGCCCATCTGCTCGGTGAGCACGCCCCGGGAGGTCACCCTGCACTTCCTGCGCACCGCGGGGCGCCCCCTCACCCGCTGGGCCCTGCAGCACCAGCCGCCCAGCCCCGAGCAGCTGGAGGAGGAGTTCATGGTAAGAGCGTGGGGCCCACTCTGCCCGCCCGACTCGGAGGCGGCCAGCCGGCAGGGTCCAACCTGGCACTGCGGGCAGAGCTCGGGGAGAGCCCGCCTGCGCTCCCCGACCCCCCCCCACCCGTCCAGAGCCTCCTCACCCGACAGCCAGAGCGGCTCTGCCAGGGAGGGGTGGAGGCAGAAGGGGGGCTCTGCCAGGGAGGGGTGGAGGCAGAAGGGGGGCTCTGCCAGGGAGGGGTGGAGGCAGAAGGGGGCCGAAGCCGCTGCTCACTCACTCGCTTCCCCCCGCCCCACCAGAAGATCCCCTCCAACTTCGTCAGCCCCGAAGACCTGGATATTCCTGGCCACACATCCAAGGACCGGTACAAGACCATCTTGCCAAGTAAGGCCTGCGCAGGGGGCAGGGCCCGGCGCTGTCCCAGAGGCTGGAGGCCGGGGCCTGACCGACCTCGGGGGAGCAGACGAGAACCGGGGAGTGCAGAGCTCACTGCGGGTTGGCGGGTGCTGCTCCAAGCCCGTCGCGGTGACGCTTCTCTCCAAGGGACCCGGCCCGGTGCCCTGCTGCCATCCCCACGTCACAGACGGGGAGGCCGAGTCACGGAGAGGCTGCGTGACTCTCCCAAGGTCACACAGCCAGTGGTGCCACAACTCCCTCTAGTTCCTCCCACATGGGGACATGGCGAAGGCCTGCGGGGACAGAGGCCCCGTCAGCTCGGCCCCCAGAGGGGCTTCGACAATCCCGATGGGGGCGGGGGAACCGTGACAGGCGTGGCAGTGGGGGTCACAGGGCAGCGAGCTTGCCAGCCCGGGTCGGGCCACGAGGCTGCCACGTTTCAGAGGCTGATGTGGGGACCCACACCCGCCCCTCCGCTCAGAGTGGCCTCGTCTGGCCAGCCCACCTCCGCGGCCCACCTCCACGGCGCCCGGTCCTGCAGGTGTGGCCCATAGCCGTGGCTGGCTCGTGGTAGGAGGGCAGGGGGTGGCCCAGCTGGGACTGGGTCTGGGGTACCCTCCGAGGAGAGGCTGACAGGCGCCCCAACACTACGCCGGTTCAGGCAGGTCTCTTGTGGGGACCCCACATTCGCCGTCCACAAAGCTCCGTCCCCAGCAGTGCCTTGCCCGCCAGGATCCTGTTCCACGCCCACACCCCTCCCGAGGCCACGATGTCACAGTGACACTCGCTGGGCCCCTGCTGCCCACCCCTCCCCTTGCCAGCGCACCCCGCACAGCACCCCACGACCTCCCCAAGTTACGGCTTCGACTGCGTCGTGCTGCTGCTCGGAAGCAGCTGCGGCTCCCTGGCGTCCGCATGGAGACGAGCCGCCGGCAGGCAGGCTCAGTGACAAGCACACGACTCTCCCCGGCCCCACCGGAGTCTGCACTCACTCACACGCCCTTCTGACCTCTGCCCTCTGCTGATTTCACTTCCTAGATCCCCAGAGCCGTGTCTGTCTTGGCCGGGCACAGAGCCAACAGGAGGGTGACTACATCAATGCGAACTACATCCGAGTGAGTGGCCCGGGCCATCGTGGGGGCAGGGCTGCGTTTGAACATGTCCCCAGGAGGCCCTCCCAGCAGGCCGGTGGTTTCCTGCCACCAACTCAGCGTCACCCTGCCCTGCTGGGCTGGCGTGGACACGGGACTGGCCCCCAGACACCCCGAGGAGACGGAGCAGATACTAAGCAAGCTGAAAAGAAGGGGACCCTACGTCCCCTGAACCCGCCCCATCACCTCGTCCCTGCCAGCCTCTAAGCAGGGTGGGACTTGGCACGTCCGACCGATTTTGAGCTTCCAGAGGCTGACGGCCCCCCAGGTCGGCAAGGGAGGCGCCAGCACAAATGACCACTCCCCACTGACTCGCTTTCCCTCCATCCTCCCGTCAATCATCGACATTTCTCCCTCCATCTGCACATCTGTCACCCATCCCCCCTTCCTCCCCTCGTCCATCCATCCGTCCACCTACCATCTATCTATCATCATCACCTATGACCTATCTACCTATCATCTCCATACCTGCCCCCCACGCAGCCCCTCCTGTGTGGAGGTGGTTCACATCAGCCTTAGGGACCCTGAGGTGAGGTGGGCTCTGCCCCACCTCCGTGACTGTGGCCCAGAATGCTGGGTGTGAGAGCAGCGCCCTCTAGGGGCCCGGAGCGGGCAGGACAGCGGGCAGGTGCAGAGAGGGGCCTAGCAGGTAGTTAGGGACCCAGCGGCCCACCCCTCACAGCCAGCAGAGACGGGGGATCAGAGCTCTGGGTTCGCTGTCTGCAGGGGAGCAGCAGGGCAGGCAAGAGCCTGCTGCGCCTCCCCGGAAAGTGAAACATCCGCTCAGCAAACACCGAGTGGCAGCTCCCCAGCTTGTGCTGGGGGACGGCGGCAGGGGAGGGAGGAAACAGCCTCCAAAGAGGCCCTGGTGCGTGCTTGACCCTCGAGAGGCTTTGAATTTAATCGCGCGGTGCTCCGGCGAGGTAGAGGCCGTGCCCGGCTGACAGTTGAGAGAGCCGAGGCCCGAGAAGCCGGCGACTCGCCCGCAGCGGCACAGCTAAGTCGGCTCAGACAGGCTGCGGCCCGGACGGGCCTCCGCACCACGCGGCCTCCGGTGTGTGTTCGTGCATGCGTGTGCCTGCATGTGCCCGCACGTGTGCGCACGTGCACATGTGTACACATGTCTGTGCTCTGCCTGCATGTGAATGCGTGCATGCACACATGTCTATGTATGATGGGTGTACACATGTGTGCACTGCGTGTGCACACGTGCACGTTGTGTCTACATGTGTCAGCACGTGCACGCACGCTGGCCGCAGCCTGGCCCTACCCTCACGGCCTCCGTGCCCCCGCCCCGGGCGCCCACCTCTCCAGGGCTACGACGGGCAGGAGAAGGTCTACATCGCCACCCAGGGCCCCATGCCCAACACCGTGTCGGACTTCTGGGAGATGGTGTGGCAGGAGGAAGCGTCACTCATCATCATGCTCACTCAGCTGCAGGAGGGCAAGGAGGTAGGATGCGGGGCCACCGTGCCCAGTGGACCCGGGCAGGGCTCCGCCCCGCACCAGCACCCCTTCCACTGAGGGCTCCCTGGGGGGCTGAGAGCTCCTGCAGCCAGGGCCGGCTCCCTCCTCCCAGAAAGGTCCTGAGACACCCCACGGGGCTCTGCAGCCGGGAGGGGGCTGCAGCGAGCAGAGCACTTCCTCTGCAGGCGCTGGCCTCAGGGGGTCCCCCGCCAGGGGGAGTGGGAAGGGACCCCAGCCCCCTTCCTGCTGTGCTGGCCCTGCTCCAGCTGATGGACCCCTCCCACTCTGACTGCCAGCTGCCTCCCCCCTAGAAATGTGTCCGCTACTGGCCCACCAAAGAGGACACCTACGGGCCCTTCCGGATCTGCAGCCAGGAGGAGGAGGAGCGGCCGGAGTACACGGTGCGACGGCTGGCCGTGCAGGTAGCGTCGGGCTGGGCCCGCTCCTCCGGGGACTCGGGCTGACCCATGGGAGCCAGGGTGTCCCTCACCTGACCCTCTGTGAACCCTGCCCGAAGAAGCCGGAGGCTCGGCGCGAAGTCCTCGGGCCTCCTGTCTAACGGAGCGGAGGCGACACACACAGTGGGGACGGCGGGGGCGGGGGGCCGGCCTGCGGGCCCCCGGGGCCCCCGGGGGAGCCGCGGGAGGTCCCCGAGCCGGCCGCCAGCGTGCGCGGACGCGCTCAGAAGCGTGCTCCGCCACCGGACACCGCTTCGCACTTGCCCCAGCGTGTCGCCATCGGCTCGCTGTCCTCCCAGGCCCCGGGCAGTGGCCCACAGATGTCACGGTCCCTCTCCTAGGTGGACGGACCTGCCCAGCCACGTGCCGCTTGGAGCCGAGGGGCGCTTCCCCTCTCCCGGACAGTGCCCTCGCACTGGGATTTCAGAGGAGAGGGTGGTGGAGACGAGCCGGGAGAGCTGACCTCACCAGCTTGGGGACTGTGACCGGCTCTGGGGGGTCATTCTGGCTTTGCCCTCCCCAGGCACCCTGACCCGGTCCCATGCCTTGTCCCCATGCCAGCACCAGGAGGAGTGCCGGTCAGTGAAGCATGTCCTGTTCTCGGCCTGGCCTGACCACCAGACCCCCGAGTCAGCTGGGCCGCTGCTGCGTCTGGTGG
The DNA here is from genome assembly GCF_014176215.1 of Rousettus aegyptiacus. Classification (NCBI taxonomy): domain Eukaryota; kingdom Metazoa; phylum Chordata; class Mammalia; order Chiroptera; family Pteropodidae; genus Rousettus; species Rousettus aegyptiacus. The sequence goes on along the minus strand of NW_023416293.1, from coordinate 14,825,017 downwards.
CTGAGGTGGAGGACAGTCTGGAGCCGGCCGCCAGCGCCAGGCCCATCGTGATCCACTGCAGGTATGCGCCCCGCCCCCATGCGGCCTCCCCCAGGAGGGCTCTGAGCAGAGCAGGGCCAGCAGGCCCCGTGCTGACGTGGACGGGAGTCTCTGGGGCAGCCGGCACCCCGTCACCCCCCTTCGGGCAGCCCCTGGCTCTGTGGGCTGCACGCCAGGCACCGTCCGGGGCCGGGCGGATGTCAGGGGCTCCTCATGTGCTGGGGCAGGGAGAGGCATGGCCTCTGCTGACAGGGACCTCACAGTTCACCCGACGTTTGCTGGAGCCCTGTTGCCGGCAGGCACGGTGCAAGGTACTAAGCGTGACCAGGACACGTGGCTTCTGAGGCCACGAACGCCATGTCGCTGCGAGCGGTTAGAGGCTGGGCACCTGGGGGTCGCACGAGGACAGTGGCGAGAGGCGCGGCCCGGAGGCCCGAGACAGGACGCCGAGAGGCTGGGCGGTGCCGGCTACACAGGACTCTGGCTCTAGCAGGAAAGCAGGGTGGGCAGAGTGGGGGGCATGCAGGGGACGACCCGAAGGCGAGGTCACCGTCTGGGGTCGTGCTTCGTACACGAAGCAGAGCACATCGGTCCGCAGCCGCTGTCCACCGCTAAACGGAAGACGGACGGCGGTCAAACGTCCACGCGGGCCCGCGGGCAGCAGGACGTGCGGACCGAGGCCAGAAGGAACGCAGCCCGTGCGCTGGCCCCGGCCCGGGCCCCACGCCCCGGCCCTCAGACGGGCTGGGCTCGGCTCCTGCTGCTTTCTCTACAGTTTGGGGCCAGGCCACCTGTGACTTTTCCAGTCACTGGTGACTCCCCACCCCCCCCCCCAACTACGTCCAGTGCAGGGATTGGCCGGACTGGCTGCTTCATTGCCACTCGAATAGGCTGTCAACAGCTCAAGGCCCGAGGAGAAGTGGACATTCTGGGCATCGTGTGCCAACTGCGGCTGGACAGGTGGGTCCTTGGGTGCAGGGAGGACCCGGAAGCCTGAGCAGCGCTCACGGGCAGGCACTTCCTGTGAGACAGGAAAGGGCCCCTGCTGCCTACGGCCCCTAACAAACACCAAACACCGGGAAGAACCTCTACCTGGGGTTTAGCTGGGGGCCGAGAATTGGACACTCCCCTCTGCAGATTTGCCCCAGCCCTCAATCTCTCTGTTTTTGTTTTCCCAAACCCCTACCCTGGGGAAGGGGGCGGGGTATGTTTGGTTCTGGACACTAGCTCGCTGGATGTGGGCCCCAGGGAGCGAATTCTGACTGCCACGTCACCGAGCTGTCACAGCGTCCCTGTGGACCCATCTCTCTGTCGGGGGGGGGGGGGACATGACAGCCCCTTCGGGAGACTGAGTCGGCACATGTGAACCTGGCCTGCAAACACGAGACCTCGCCACACACTTTCAGATAGTGGGACGAGGACGCCTGGGTCTGTCCTCCCGGTGGTCAGGGAGGCCGTGGGCCGGCGCGGAGGTGGCCCCCATGGCTGAGCGCACCAGGCTCGGCTGGAGCCGGGGCCGGGGCCTCCCTGGCGGGGGTGGGGGTCTGAGTGGGTGCGAGAGGGGGCAGGTCCCGGGGGAGCCTAGGTCGCCCTGACTCGTGGTCTGTGCTTGTCCCGCAGGGGAGGCATGATCCAGACCACAGAGCAGTACCAGTTCCTGCACCGTGCCTTGGCCCTGTACGCGGCCCAGCTGCCCGGGGAGCCCAGCCCCTGACCCGGGCGCCCCTGTCCAGCCCTAGTGCCCCGTCCCCGGCCCGAGAAGGTGGGTCTGGAGAAAGCAGGCCTTGCCACCTGGGCCCCCAGTGGGCTTGGGGACCCCTCAGCGAGCGTGTGCAGTCACAGGACGCTGATCAGCAAGGCCCTAGGCCAGACTCCTCTGCTTCCTCGAGTGGCCCCAAGCGGACCCCAGCGGGAACCCCCTCATCTCTCTGAGCTTCAGGACGGAGCTGACATCTCAACAGATCTGAGAGGTACCAGGGTGTCCTGAGCTTCGGCCTCTGCATGTCCAAGGTTTGGGGCTTTGCTGCCATTGAGGGAAGACAGTGAGAGAGCTTCTAAACGCCATTCCAGCTGCACCCCCTTCCTGGGCTGGCCAGAGTGAGCCTGCTCCAGGCCAGATGCCAGGCTGGGAAGTCTGGCCATGACCTTGGCCAAGTTGTCAACATCCAGGCAGCGACTCTGCGTCCTGTGTGGATGCCCCTGCTCAGGGAAAAAGGACCGAGACTCCCCCCGACCCCGCACACGTGTCTTAGGCTGCAGAGGTGACCTGGGAGTCAAAGTCTCTTCAAGAGGGGACATGAGGACCCAGCAGAGGCCCAGAGGGTGCCTGGCCATTCGCCCCAGCTGCTCCCCAGGGAGACCTGGCACCCCGTCCTCCCTCCGTGACCTCAGAAGACACCCCGGGGACCTTGGAAGCACAAAAGGAAGACAGGGCGACGAAGACCCCACCCTACTCCAGATGACCAGCCCCCGCCCACGTTTGCAGAGGACATGGGGGAGCTGGTTGTTCCCATGACAACCATGGTTCAGCCCTCCGTGCAGACTTGGAGCTCAGCCCAAACCCGCCCCCTAGTCCACCCGGACTACGACCCCTCACCTCGGCAGCAGCCCTGTCCCCAGGGCGCCAGGTCGTCTCGGCACTGACCTACACAGCCCCGGAAGGCAAGCAAAGCCTCGTCCCGGAACCCGAGATGCACTGCCCGAAGGGGCGAGGGACTTGGCGTCCCGGCCACCCTGCCCCTGAGGCGGCCCGTGCTGATGCCAGCTCTCCATGGAGCCGTCCCAGGGACCCGGGCCTCACCGAGGAACCCACCCCCTCACTGCCGGCCACACCGTGCCCCCCAGGCTGGGCTGGGGCTCTCCGGTGCCTGGCATTGGCCCACGCCCCCTCCCTGGGCACGCAGCCCCCGCCCTGTGCAGGACGAGAGGGAGAAGCAACCGAGGGGACATAAAGGGCTCGACCGGTCGCGTCCGTCTGTCTGGCCGCGTCCTTCTCCGGCCTCTGGGGCCTGTTCATAGCGACAGAGAGGGAGGCCGCAGACCAGGAGCAGACACCCCCATGCGGGGACGGGCCCTTCTGGGGGTGTGCGGAGCAGAGCGACAGTCAGCTCCGGGCACGGCCTCGGGAGCTGGAGGGCGCCCAGGAGCCCCCAGGACCACACCGGGCCAAGGCTGCGCCCGCCCCGTCCTGTGCTGGCCATGTCATCGCTGGCGGGGCCTTGGCGGGTGTGACAGAGATGGCACTCACCCTTTCCGCGCCTTTGCCTGAAACGATAGGCTGCACGTCGCGTGACCACATGTGACAGCCACGGGCCGGGGGCTCCGGCGCAGGCCGGGGACAGCCCTGCAGCCTGCCCCGGGGCGGCTCCCCCACGCGGCAGGCCCCGGGGGCGGCTCCCCCATGCTGGGTGTCCCGGCAGACCTATGTCCCTGCCACGGTTCTGCTCCTGAAGGAAACTGGTTTTTACCAAAACAAGCCGACTTTTTCATTTCCCACAGATCTTCCTCCCTCGAAGCCCGCCCCCATCCCGCCCCCACAGGGTCTTTCTATTGAAGTGTCCAGTGACATTAGTAAAACTCCGCATCGGCCTCTGGTAGCCCCTCCACCTGGGCCAGAGCATCCTAGACCCGTGGTTCCCGCCACTGTGAGCCAGACCAGCCGCTGCGGGAAACGCCCGCGCACAGCGGCCCTCCGCGGGGCGCGTTTGGGGGCGCTCGGGAGACACAGACGCTCACGGGCGGATTCGGGGAACAAAGCGTCCATTTCCTCCCCTGACAGCGGCCCGTCCTCTCGCCCCGGGAAGTGGGTGAACTGCCCTGGCCGCCCCAGAAACGAGCCGTGTCACCGGCACTGCGCGCACCACGGCCACACCCGCTGGGAAGGGCTGCCCGGGGGCGCGGCGGCGGGCCGGGAGCGGTGAGAGACCCCCCTGCGCTCGGGCGCGGCCACGGCGGCCGGCCAGGCCCGGCCGAGCCCGCGGGGCCCGCGCACCCCGCCCCGGCCCGGCCCCGCTCCGGCGGGAGGCGCGCGCGCTCGGGCGCGAGCAGGACGCGGCCCCGGCTCGGCTCCGGGCGCGCGGGGGGCGGCGGCGGGGGAGGCGCCGAAGCCACACCCAGCGGCGAGCGGATCCGGCCGCGATCGCCCCGCGCCCGAGCCCCGCGCACCCCCGCGGACCCGGCGCACCGAGGCCGCCGGCCGAGCGAGCACAGCGACCATGATCGCTTTGTTCAACAAGCTGCTGGACTGGTTCAAGGCCCTGTTCTGGAAGGAGGAGATGGAGCTCACGCTGGTCGGGCTGCAGTACTCCGGCAAGACCACCTTTGTCAACGTGATCGCGGTACGCGCCGGGGCGGCGGGGCGCCGGGCCGGCCTGTCCCCGCCCGCCGCGGACCCGGGTCGCCGCCTGGCCCGGCCGGGCGCCGCGGGGAGGAGAAGCCGGCGCCTGGGGCCTAGCACGGCCCGTAGGGACCTGCGGGCGCGCGCCCCGCTCTCTTGCCCGGCCGGGATGGCACGGCTGGGGGGCGGGGGCGGGGGACTGGAGACAAGGATGGTACCCGGGACCGGAGGCCCGGAAGGGTCACGAGGCCGGAGGGATCCTGTGCCCGCCCCGACCGGCCCCCTCCGCGCCCGGCGAGGGGGCATGACGGGGCGAAAGTGCCGGGCCTGCCCACCCCGCGTGCGAAGCGCGATCGCGGCCAGGGGTTTGGGGGGGCCGGCGCCAGGACAGCCCCACCCTGAGGCTTTAACCCCTTCTCGCCCGAAGAGGAAGGCGCGCGCTATTGAGGGGGAGGGGCGTTGTCCCTGGCACCAGCGCGGTCGCCGAGGCCTTGCGCTCAGCGCGAGCCCTCCCCAGGGAACCGCGCCCCGACCGCGGCGGCGGTGGCCTCGCAGAGGGAGTTTGCAGTCTCTTCCCCTCGGAAGTTGCAGGAGGAGGCGCTGGGGGCCAGGGACGAGTTGCGGGGGCTCTGCCCGCTCTGGGACACTGCAGCCAAGTCGGAGCTGGCGAGTGTGAGCCGCTCAGTGCCAGGGGGGTGTGAAGGAGTTAAAGGCTCGGGAAAAGGGGAAGACGACTCCATGGTGCGCGAGCTGAGGCTGCAGTAATGGCCGCGGCCGCGTTTCCCAGCCTGGCTGCACCTGCCAGCGGGGTTAGGAAAGGCCAGGGCAGGGCTGGGGCTGTCCGGGGACCCGGCCCAGTCCCCGCACTGTGGTTTCCGGTAATTGCGGAGTGGCCAGAGCCTGGCCAGAAAGGCTGGTGAGACAGGTCAGCAAAGAAGTGTGGCCGGCCAGCTGGGGCCCCCAGCCTGCATTGTGGCCTTCGTGACAGGCCCCAGGAAGGAGCACTGCCTGGGGCAGGAGGGCCAGGGGCCCCTGTGGTCACGTGTGGGCGTCCTTCCTCCAACGTGCTCTGCAGGTGGCCTCTGCCCGCCTCCCTGCCGTCCTGTGGCCCCCACCCCTCTGGGTACAGGTGCAGCGTCTCCAGCCCATGCCAGCGTTCGGGCATAGTGGCTTCTGCACCCACAGGAGCCGCTGGGCTCGCACCTCCCCAGTCTCTGGAGCCGGAGATGGCTGGTCAGACTTGGTATGGTCAAGGCGCTGGGCTCCTTGGCCAGCAGCACGGTGCCTGGGCCCTGGTCTGCAGGCTTCGGGGGCTTGGCTTCCAGGCATTTAGATCTGGGGTGTCTGTGGGGTAGGCCGAGAAGAGAAACAGTTGTGCTGCCCCCTGGCTGAGCCTAGGTGTCCTCTCTGGTCCCCACGGAAGCTGTCCTGGTGGGTCTGTCGCCTGTCAGCGGGGTCTCCTCTAGGCCAGCACAGGGACACCACAGCAGGTCAGAGACGGCGTCCAAGAGTCACAGATGCCACTGGCCCCTTTCCACATGCAACTTGCCCTTCAACCTGTACGCCTTGAAGTGCAAGCACGTGTCCCTTAAAGAGGCTTCCGTAAGAAACCGCCCCCTGGGCTGCAGTGGGGGGCCAGGTTGGGCCCCTCCAGATTCGCAGGCCCTCCAGGGTCCCTGCACTGCGCTGTGCCCACCCCGCATATGACTGGGCCAGAGTGTCTCAGAGACAGAGGGAGCCGGGGCCCGCCGCCGACCTCAGTCTCCATGCTGGTGCACTCGGCCTGTGTGCCTCTGCCTTTTCTCCATCCGGTTCTAGGCTATGTGAGATCCGACTGTAAATACAGACTGAGTTGATGGGTCTAGCCTCCCGGCAGGCCGGGACGAGCTGGAGAAAAACTACAGTGACTTTGCAATGCTTCTGAGAACCTAAAACTTATCTTTTGAGTTCTGAAATCTGGGAAGCTAAGCAGTAGGAGAGGCTGTGCCTAAGGGACATGAGAGGGCCGTTTGCAAATATGTAACAGTGTGGAAGGCTGTCCTGAGGAAGAACTAGTCTTGGGGTACCCACGGGGAAGACGAACGGACAGTGGGGAGAGTTCCAGGAAGATGGAGGTTTGACTCATTGTAGGGGACTTGGGGAGAGTTGGAGCTGGCCCAGGATGGAAGTGGCCAGAGCAGATTCAAGTCAGAAACAAGAGGCTGGCCTAACTGACCTTAGGGCTTTGGCTGTGCCCCTTACCCGCGGGGGGCACCTTCCAGGACCCCCAGTGGATGCCCGAAAGGGCGGACAGTACTGGGCCCTGAGCGTGCTGTGTTTTTTTCTACACGTACTGGCGATAGTTTAATTTATACACTAGACACAGTAAGGGATTAACAACAGTAACAAGTAACGAAAGAACAGTCACAACAGTACATTGTAACAAAAGTCATGTATCTTGCTGCTCTGTGCTTGCAGCGTAGAAACGCCGGGCGAAGCGGTGACTCACGTTCTGGGTGGGACGCAGCAGGATAGTGAGAGATTCATCACGATACTCAGAAGGACACATAATTGTAAACTTTTGAACTGTTTATTTCCGGAATTTTCCATTTAATGTTTTTGGACCATGATTGACTGTGGATGACTGTGGGAGGTACGGCCATAGATTGGGGGGCTTTGGTGAGGAGCTCGTGAGTCCGGGGGGTGTGAGCAGGGAAACGAGGTCCAGATGAGCTCGAAGTGCAGCTGGACACAGAGCCAGACAGCCGGGGGCGGGGCGATTCGGCGTGTGGCTCGCCTGCCCTCTCTTCGGGCACTCCCTTTTCCTCAGTGACTCCTGGCTGTTCGGGACACTTGCATCCTTTTGCTGTCTGATAAAACCTTGAGGCTCTTCCCCAGACAGGGACACAGAGTGGCACACGTGAGGTGTGTGGCCTCACGGGTCAGGAGTCTCCGAAGCCCATGGGAGCCGGGCCTAGGGGCCCTCGCTCCGCCGTCAGGAGCCGGGCCTGGGCCCTCGGCCCTCAGGTCCAAGGGCCCGGTCAACAAGCCGGGTGGCAGACAAAAGAGAATCGGGGTGCCCTCATCCAGTGGGACCCGGGGGTCTTCAGCCAGGTTCCTGGGCTCAGAGGAAGACGCCACCATCTACATGTCACTCGTGGTCAGGGCCCCGACCTCCTTGTGTGACCTGGTAGAGGAAAGTGGCCCAGCAAAGGAACAGGACCCGTCACCCTCAGGTTCAAGGTCGAGTCAGCCCCATCTCCTCGGCCTGCGTCTGGGGCGCGAGCAGAAGGGTCCCAGGCCTGAGCCCGGAGATGACCTTAGGGGAGGCCTGCGGCTCCTTCTGAACCATCTAGAGGTCTTGGAGACAGTTTAGAGGAGAGACGTGAAAATCACTGGAGTTTGAAAATGGGTCCGGCCACCAGAGTCACTGCTGCCGCCACTATGGACGGGGCTCCTCTCCCACATGTCGCCCTCTAGTGGACACACGTAGCCGACAGGGAATGCAGACTGTAGGTGACCCACCCTGACACACGGGGTACAGTATAAGTAACCAAAACCGTGGCGAGTCCAGACATTGCTCGGGGCACACTGCGCTTTGGGGCGGCCGGTTTCCTTTCCTCAAATCTCGACCTATTTCCTGCTCGTGTGAAAACCCCTGTGCTCCCCTCGGGGCCCTCGGCTGTTTGGGTTTCCTGGGCAGCTGGCATCCCTCTCCATTGGAGACAAACCCATGGGAGCAGCTCTGTGCCAGCAGCGGATGGGGGTGGTCAGGGGACCGGGTAGGACGGAGGATGGGGGGCATAGAGGACGGGGGGTGGGACAGAGGACGGGGAGACCACACGGGAGCTTTCGGAGGTCCAGGTGGGGCCTGTCCGTCAGCAGATCTGCAGGTGTGGGGCGCACACCTGGTCGTCTACGGCCAGCTGAAAGCGAGGGAGGCCCCCAGGCCCTGCGTGACCCCGTGACCCCGGGGCTGCGCCCCGTGGCTTCCCCCAGCCCCATGGTCCAGGCTGCTCAGAGAGCCGCGTCGGGGCCTGTGGGGTTGTGGCCCTTTCCAACTCCGGCTCTCCCTGCAGTCAGGGCAGTTCAATGAGGACATGATCCCCACCGTGGGCTTCAACATGAGGAAGATCGCCAAGGGCAACGTGACCATCAAGGTGGGCGCTGGCCCGGGCAGCTGCAGCCATGACCCTGCACACGCCCGCGCACGGGGTGTGTGTGGTGTGAGTGTGCATGCATGCGTGTGTGTGTGCGCGAACGTGTGTGTGGTGTGTGCACCTGTGTGTGGCGTGTGTACCTGTGCATGTCTGTGCATGTGCGCACCTGTGTGTGGTGTGTGTGCACCTGTGTGGCGTGTGTGCCTGTTTGTGCATGTTTGTGCATGTGCGCACCTGTGTGTGGTGTGGTGTGTGCACCTGTGTGGCGTGTGTGCCTGTTTGTGCATGTTTGTGCATGTGCGCACCTGTGTATGGTGTGGTGTGTGCACCTGTGTGTGGCGTGTGTACCTGTGCATGTCTGTGCATGTGCGCACCTGTGTGTGGTGTGGTGTGTGCACCTGTGTGTGGCGTGTGTGCCTGTTTGTGCATGTGCACACTTGTGTGTGGTGCGTGCACCCGTGTGTGTGCATGAGGGGGTGCGTGCATGTGTATGTGCATGCATGTGCAGTATGTGTGCGTGTGGGGGGGGTGTGCCCATGTGTGTGGGGGAGGGCGCCTGAGGCGTGGGTCCACGGGCAAGGAGAGGACACCGGGCAGGGAGCAGACGGCTGGGTGGGGGGCGCTCGGGCGCCCGGGGGGTCTGCTCGCCTGCCGCTGCTGAGACCGCCTCGCCCTCTTCTCGCCCAGCTCTGGGACATCGGGGGACAGCCCCGCTTCCGCAGCATGTGGGAGCGCTACTGCCGAGGCGTGAGCGCCATCGTGTAAGTTCGGCGTCTGCAGCCTCCCCCGCCTGCCGCCGGCAGTGGCCGCCACCCCGCGCTGGATTAGTCCTAATCCTGGTGAACGGCCAGCCGCCTTTAGTCCGCGCTGCCTTCCCCAGGAGCCCGCGGCCAGCCCAGGCCCATGGTCGGCCAGGCGATGGCCCCGTGCTGCACCCCCAACCCGGAGTCGCCAGTGGCCTGAGTTTTGTGCGGGTTAAATGGTTCACCCCTTGTGTTTTTAAAAACACAATTTCCCAGCATGTATATGCACAAACAAAAGATTGTTTCATTTTCATTGGGTTTAACCAGATTTTTTAAAAATAAATTAATTTATTTAAATTAATTTCAAGTAAACATAACCTGATTTTTAAAAGATCTGGTTTTTCACTCAACCGTCAGAGGGTCGCTGTGGGAGGGGCTGCAGGCTAATCCTGGAGGCCAAGCTCCGCCACCCAAGCGAGGCTTCTCGGGAGGGGACTTTGGAGGACAGGGCACTGGGGCCCTGGAAGGCCCTGCCAGAGGCGACCGGCCGCGCTCACTCTCACCTGTGGCATCAGCACGCCACCGCGCCCCCCTTCCGCAGGTACATGGTGGACGCGGCTGACCAGGGGAAGATCGAGGCCTCCAAGAACGAGCTCCACAACCTGCTGGACAAGCCCCAGCTGCAGGGAATCCCGGTCAGCACCACCCGCCCCTCCGCCGCGTGGGTTGGGGTGGGCAGCACCCAGCGGCGGGACAGCAGCCGCAGCCCCCTGGACCTGGTTTCTGTCCCCCTTCTCTGTAGGTCTTAGTCCTGGGTAACAAGCGAGACCTCCCGGGAGCACTGGACGAGAAGGAGCTGATCGAGAAGATGTGAGTTTGGAGACTCCTCTGTGCCTTCTCCCGCTCCGCGCTCCCGTGGGGCGAGGCAGCTCACTGCGGCTCGCGGCGGTCACCACACGGTGGCAGCAGAGCCCACCTTCCCCGGGGCTGCCCGCCCCAAGTCCCCCAAGCCTGGCGGCTGACCCCTCCCTGGCTTCCCCCAGGAACCTGGCCGCCATCCAGGACCGGGAGATCTGCTGCTACTCCATCTCCTGCAAAGAGAAGGACAACATCGGTGCGTGGGGGGGGGGGGTGTGGGCGGCGGGGGGGGGGGGGCCGGCGCGGCTCGCTGGGCGCGTCTTCCCGCTGCTGGCTCCTAAGCCTGTCACTCCGCCTAGGGCGCCGTGGTCCCCAGCAGGGTGCCTCACCCAGCTCGGGCGCCCACGGGCTGTGTGATCCGGGGCAGGTCGCCACCTGGGCCCTCATGGCCCCACCTGTGACAGCCGGGCTGCGGCGGCCCTGTGCCTCACAGCGCCCAGACACCCCTGCCAGCCGTCTGGGGCTGTCGGGCTGGACAGCTCGGGTGCTGGCTGCGGTTCGGGGACACCCAGGCTTAGGTCACGCCCCCGGGGCTTTCTCGCGCTCCCCAGGGGGCCCGGCCCTGAAGGCCCTGTCGCTGCCCCTCTTACCTCCCTAGACATCACCCTACAGTGGCTTATTCAGCATTCGAAGTCGCGGAGAAGCTGAGACCGCAGCCCTGCCCCTCGGACCAGGGACCCTCCATCCAAACCTGAAGCCGAGCTCCCCGCCCACCCCGCCGTCCCCCAAGCCCGCCCCTCGTCACTGGCGTGGGGAGGGGCCCTCGGGGGTCCCAGAGTCCTGTTCCACTGAGGTTTGAACTCCTGTTTTTATTGTAAAATAAATCGCTCCCCCTCCGCTCCGAACCTCTCGCCCGCCCCCCTGCCCGGCACCCCGACCCCTTCCCCTCCCTTTGCCCAGCCCCGCTGCCTGCCCTCTCCCCGGCCCTGGCCCCCAGCCCTGCCCGCCCCCTCCCTGCCCTGCTCCTGGCCGTCCCTTTTCAACACTTCTGTTCTTGTCCTGTGTGTACAGTATATATATGTATATATATTTTAATTTTTTAATTTAAGCAAAGACTAAAATCAACCATTTGATGCTGCAGGGGCCAGTCAGGATCTGGGAGGGGGCGGCTTGGAGAGGAGGGTGATGGCGACTGGCTTGGGGCAGGTCCAGGTCAGAGCAGGTGGGGGCTGGCGCGTGGGGCAGGTACCAGCCTGGGCACTGGCGGCCGTCCCACGTCCCGTGCGCCCCCACTTCCCGTCCGGCTGTCCCTGCTCGCCTGTCCCAGGCTGACGGGAGCCCCCCAGCGGCGCCTCTGTGTGCCCCCAGCCTCAGCAGGGCCACCAGGCGCCGCCAGCCGCCGGAGACCACCAGGCCCGAGGGGCGGGGCCAGCGCCCGTGCCGCCTGCCCGCCGCCCTGGCTCGCAGCCCTGACCCCCCGGCCCGCCCCCGCGGGCTCCTCGCTTTCTGTTCTCGGTTGGCAGAGTCGCACAAGGAGGGAACCCGGCGTGGGGGGTTGGCTCTTTGGGTTTCGTGTTTGTTCGGTTATTTGTTTAATTTAATGATTTGTAAAGTGACGTCCCTCTTCCTTTTTTACACTTTTAGCTCATATCTAACCTCTGTTTGGAAAACGATTCTTGTAACTGTACATTTTTTTGCCTCCTAACAACAACAAGAATAAATTAGCAGTTTTGTGCTGGGGGTGCTGGTGGCGGCAGCGATGCTTCCGGGCGGGGCGTGGGGCGCCTGGCAGGCCAGGGCCACCGGCACCCGCGTGCTCGGTCGAGGCGCGCGCCCACGCTCCCAGCGGCGCGTCGCGGAGCGGCCTCTGCGCATGTGCCGGCTGCGGCTGGAGCTCGCCGCTGCCGGGTGCTGCGAGGGGCCCGCTTAAGGAACTGCCCAGGGTCTGGGTCTTCCAGGCAGGAGGACAGAGCCCCTGGTCCCTCGGGGCTGGAGCAGGGCCTCACCTGCCACCAGAGTCGGGTCGGGCCAACTTCCCCCCCCCCACCAGCCCGGAGCCAGCGAGCTGTCCTCAGGGCACAGCCTGCCTCCCTCCCCGGCTGCTGCTGGGTCCTGAGCTGCTGCGGGTGTCCCTGGAGGGGCCGTAGACTCACTCCTCCTCCCGGGTCCAGCCCGCCCCCAACCCACCCAGCCTTCAGAGCTGCCGCCCCCGCTGCCCGCCCTGCTCACCCTAGCCGGGGCCATCTTGACCCAGTTTCACAGGAAGCCCCGCCCCACCCCCCCAGCCTCCCTTCACCCTGGAAATGGAGCCGGCTTCTCCCGCAGAAGGCTCCATCCTCTGGTCCCCTCCAGAGCCGGGGTCTGGGCCTGGCTCTGGGCCCTGGGCCTGGGCCGCCCCGTTGGCTCTGAGCTTCGCCCCCCTCCTGGTGGCTGGGGCGAAGCTCAGAGCATCTGCCCATCCCCGGGGCTGGCAGAGAGGTGGCCTGCCAGGGGCATGTTCCTATTGCCGGAGGAGTTTGGGGAGAATCGTGGGTACAATGTGGCAAACGGAGCTCGATGATTTTAGGGTGCCTTCTTAAAAACATGCCGCTGGGTGAGGAGGTCAGAGCCGGGCCCAGGCTGCCCCCGCCCGCTCCTGGCTGCAGGCATCCCCCTGGGGAGCAGGGCAGGGCCGGTTCAGGGACCACCTGCCTCTCCGTCCCGCATCCTCCGGGGAGGGGCGAGGTTTGGAAGCTGAGCTGGTGACCAGCAGGCCAGCACCCTGCCCTGGGGCCTGCACACAGCAGCCGCCTAAGACGACGGCAGGGACTCGTCACAATGAACAGGGGACGTGCCGCGTCTGTGGCGAGCACGGGGCTTGGGGCCCGCGACTCGCCCGAACTGGGATGCGTGAAGAGAACCCCGGCGAGGCCGCTCTGGCTGCGGAGAGTTGAAGCCCCTCACGGGAGGGAGGGAGGGAAGGGAGGAGCAGAGCCAGCCGCCGCCCCGCACTTTGTGCGCCTTGTCCCGTTTAGTGACTTGCCCTCGGAGGGAGGTGCTGTTCCCACAGACGAGCAGCGAAGCCGCGACCGCGTCTGGCCAACCGCGTGAGGCGGTCGTCACTGCCAGCCCCCCACCCCGTGAGCCGCGGGGCTCCGCGGGCGCCCCGCCACCTGGCCTCGGGTTCGAGGGCTGAAATCGACCCTGAAGGGAACTGAGTGTCAACTCCCAGCTTGAGTCCACCACCCGGCCGCCCCACCCCCACCCCCAGCCCGGGACCCCTAAGCAACAAATGCCACATTGTTCCCCAGGCTGGCCGGGCTGCAGGGACAGTGGCTCTGTCCCAAGCCCAGCTGGCCGGCTGACGTTCTGCGAGGCTTTCATGCCGGCAGGCCCGGGGGCGGTGGTGGTGGCCAGGCCTCGGAGCCCCACCCCACCTAGGGCCCTGAGCGCCGGCCGGCAGGAGGGCGAGGCAGAGGGCGAGGCAGAGGGCGCCCTTCGTGGAAGAAACTCCAGCAGGACAGTGACGAGTCCCTCTGGCCGGTGCTCAACCCTCCGGCTCCCCGACTTCACCTCCGCGTACCCCGGCCCCCCTTCCCGCATCCCTGCGGAAGCTGCTGGTGCGTCCGGGACTGGCCTGCGGCCCCCGGCCACCCTGCCCCCACACCTTAAGTTTCTGCAGACAAAGCGGGGCCTTCGGTCACTGTGGCAACAGGTCCGCTGAGAAGCGGGCGGGTGTCCTTCCCCAGCGCAGAGCACGCAGCCGTCACCTAGCAACCCCCGCCCTCCTCCTCGGTGTCCCCGGCCTGGGAGTGGGTGCCAGGGAATTAGAACAAGGCTGTTAAGATCCGGGAGAGAGGGGAGGAGGCTCCGGCATCGGGCGGGCTGAGGCCGCAGGGTGCAGGGCGGGTGCAGAGAGGGGAGCAGCACCCACCGCCGGGCGCCCCCGGCCTTTTCCCCTGGCCCCTGGGGCCCTCCGAGGCCCCGTGCAGATGCCGTAGGTGGGACCCAGAGGTGCGCTGCCAACCAGGCCGGGCGCTAAGAAGCCCGGGCTTCCGGGGTGGGCCCGCCTCACGGCCCCGAGGCCGAGCATCCCTCTGGGGGACCGCGTGCCCATCTCCCAGGCCCGAAGAGCCAGGGCGGGACTGCAGGGGCAGAGGATGGAGCCCGGGCTGCGGGGAGGGCCTGGGGGCAGGTGGGGACAGGCAGGGGACAGGCGGCTGGGTCGTCTCCACGCAAAACAGTCCTAAATAACCGAACAAGAGGCCTTCAGAGCGAGGGGCGGGGAGCCCCAGGCTCCCGGAGGAGGCCCGCTGTCCTCCAAAGGGGGCTTTGTGGAGAGCGCGGCAGGGCTGGGGGCTCCAGAGGACACGCAGCTGGCAGCCCCTGAGTTCCCAGGGCGCTGGGCTCGGGCCAGGAGGGGGCCTGAGCCCTCCGCATCCCTCCACTCTGCCCCTCAGAGCCGCAGGGCGCCGGCCGCGGGCCAGGACGGAGCCCGCCCCGGGCGGCGCCTGCCGCAGGAGGCCCAGGCGCCTGTGGGCACAGCAGGACGTGGCACAGGGTTCGTTCTACCTAGTTTATTGTTTCCCAAAGACGTTCTTCTACGGGGGCACATCTAACAAGGGGGGGCGCAGGACCACCCAGGGTTCCTCTGAGCAGGAGCGGGGAGGCGGCTCCCAGGCTGGACAGACCCAGTCCAGACAAGAGCCAGGTCGGGCTGGCCCCCAGGGCCCCGTTGCAGGACGGCAGGGGGCAGGGGGCCAGCGCTTACATGGGGTGCGATGGCCCGGCCCCCAGCCAGAGGCGGAAGTGGGGCTGGAACCAGCTGGAGTTCCGGTTCCCGGCGGGGGGGCTGTTTCTGGGCAGTTCTAAGGACCTAGAAGCATAGCCCAGGGAGAGGACAGGGGGGCGGGGGCGCAGGGCGGCAGGGAGGCCTTGCTTGGGGAGGGGCTCGGACAGGCCCGGGCCTCGACGAGAGGACCCTGGCCCACCTCTAGACCGAAGCCGGGCACACGGCCAGACCTGTGGGGACGGGAGACCGGCGGGCTGGGCGGCACCCCTCGCCGCCCCGCTGGCCTGCCTCTCGGGTCTCCCGCCGGGGCCCGGCCTAGCAAGGCGTGCCCAGGGGCAGGAGCGGGGGCGACTCCCTGGGCTTGTGGAAGTAGATGGAGGAGGACATCTCCGTCTTGAGCTTGCCGTCCGCGGCGGCGGCGGCCGAGGCCGCCGAGGCCCGGCCACACGCGTCGCAGCAGCAGCAGCAGCAGCCCAGGAAGGCCTGGCCCAGCGGCCTGCAGACGCAGAGCAGCAGCACGGGCGTGGCGGCCCCCTTGGCGAAGGCGGAGAACTGGGTGACCAGGCCCAGGAGGTCCAGGGTGTGGCGGCTCAGCTCGGCGGAGAGGTAGGCCAGCACCACGTTGCACACGTTCTCGGGGAGCGTGCAGAGGGCGTAGACCACGGCCAGCCCCGCCACGGTGCTGCTCTCGCGCTGCCCGTGCTTGGCCGCCCGGCACGCCGGCTCCCGCCCCGGGGGGCTCCGCACGCGCCACGTGGCCAGCTGGCAGGTGGCCGTGAAGAGGACGGGCAGGCAGAAGTAGCAGCCGAAGAACCACCACATGCGGGCGCTCTGGTAGGTCACCACCAGCGGGTACAGGGACTCGGGCAGGCCGGCCGAGGGCTTCATGACGCACAGGTCCACGGTGCCGGCGGGGGCGGCGGGCTCCCGCGACAGCTGCCACAGCAGGAGCTCGGGCGCGGCCAGCGCCAGGGAGCCCACCCAGATGACGGCCAGCTTGGCCAGGATGGACCGGCAGTGCTCCACGGGCTGCGCCCTGGGCAGCGTGCTGGTGGCCGTGTGGAAGCGGTCGATGCCCAGGGCGCACAGGCTGAAGGTGGTGACCCCCAGGGAGGAGACCTGTGCACAGACGGGGGGAGAGGGGAGCCCCGGTCAGCCCAGGGCCGGCGAC
The DNA here is from genome assembly GCF_014176215.1 of Rousettus aegyptiacus. Classification (NCBI taxonomy): domain Eukaryota; kingdom Metazoa; phylum Chordata; class Mammalia; order Chiroptera; family Pteropodidae; genus Rousettus; species Rousettus aegyptiacus. The sequence continues at coordinate 14,808,960 of NW_023416293.1, read as the reverse complement.
GCCCGCCCCCGGCTCCGCGAGGCCGGACAGAGCGCGGAGGTGGGTGCCGCCGCCGCAGCAACGACCCGGTCCACACCCGCCGGGCGCCCCCGCGCCGGCCCGTCCTCGGCCCTCGCAACCAGCCACCTGCAGACGAGACCACGCTCGGCAGGACGCGCACCCTGGGGCGGCAGCCTCGAGGCCCGCTCGCGGGTGGCCTGACTCTTTCTGGGGAACGAGCGTGGGCCCCAGGGGCCCTCCGGCTCCCCGAGATGGAAATTATCTCTACGGCGGAGTCAAGACAGGTCCCCCCGTTCCTGCCCCCGAGCGCGCGTCGAGTGTCCGGTCTCAGGAACAAGCTCACGCACCAACACGTGTGCACACGCACTGACACACAATGACGTGGACGTGCGCACACTGATGCATGCATTAACACGCACACACACGCACACGCGCTGACACGCTCACGCGCTGACACACACGGACATGCACACACCCCGACATGCACGTGCGCTGACTCACACACAGACTCACTCGCACTGACAGGCACGCTCACTTTCACCCGCGCACGCTCGCACACACGCGTGCTCAGCTCCGAGAGGCCGGGCCTGGCCCCGTGGGGAAGCGGCCTGTGCCCGCCCCGCGTGCTGCCCGCTGGCCCCGGGCGCCCGGCCCTGCGCGCCATGCGGGGCTGGGGTGGGGAGAGCCCGAGGCCGGAGGGGGCGCCCTCACTGTCCCATGGGCTGTGCGCAGACCCCGCCTGGCCGGGGGACACAATCCCACCGTGTCCCCTGTGAGCCCCACCCCCCGCGGGAGCGGCCTCAGGCTCGGGCAGGAGCGGCTGCTCTGCTCCTCGCCCGGAATCCCCCCGAGTGCTGTTCCTGGGGCCCTTGACAGGTCAGGGCCCTGCCTTAGTCCCTTGACTTCCGCCCGTCACCCAGCCTACGGGGGCGCCCTGCCAGCTCACGGAGGGCCTCTGCCTTCCGGACGGAGGGTTCGGGCCAGAGCCCAGTGCCGGCTGTGCCCAGACCCACAGTCTGGTGGGGCCCCACGCGAACGGGGCCCCGTGTCTGCCTCCCCCACCCCGCAGACCACTCCCCAGTAAAACCACCACCACGGAAATGTTTTCATTCTAAGCACCACTGGATCCTTCCAGAATTCATCCAGAGAGCTATGATTATTTGAATTCTTATGACCTTCCCCCATTTACATACGAGGAAGTTGAGGGTTGAGCGGGATAAGTAGCTTACGAGGCCACTTGGCTCGTGAGGGTGCAGCCTGGTCCCCAGTCCGGTCTGCTCCCTTTCAAAGTCCAGCACCCCACCTGTCACCACCCACCTGGGTGCTAAGCGTGGGTGACGCCGAGTCAAAGCCACCAGCGGCTGCGGGGTTCCTCTCAGGTTTGAAGCTTTGGGGCCACGGGGTGGGGGGGGTCTCCCTGGGTTGAGGGGGACGGGAAAGGGCCGTGGCAGCTGCTGAGACTCAGATGCCCTCTGAACAGGAAATCGTCGCTAACGCGGTGACTGGGGACAGAGCTGGGCACAGCACCTGCGTCCCGATGCCCGGCCCGACCCCCTCCACCCGCAGGTCGCGTGTCACCCAGAGCCTTCACGCTCGGCCTGCGTGGGGAGGCCTCGGCCGGCCCAGCCCCTGTGACCCCCGCAGAGCTGCTCACTCGGTGGCCCTGCGCAGACCCGGCTGCCCTGCTGGGCGTCACGCAAATGCGCACAGGGGCGTGCCTTCCGCAGGGTCCCGGTCTCCGTGGTCCGCACGGGCCCCGGCCCACGCCCTCGCCCGAGTCCACGCGGGCCCCGGCCCACGCCCTCGCCCGAGCCTGGGCGTCCCCAGAGGTCAGCGCGGGGGGCAGGACGTTTTAGGATGTGGAGCAGACCAGCGGCAAGGGCCAGCTGGCCACCGTCCTGAAGAGGAGCTGTGGCCGGCCCAGGGACACCAGGTGGCGGTGACAGCGCCGGCGCGAGAGCCCCCTCCCCCGCTCCACGGCGAGACCGCGCCGTCCCCTCCGGAGGACTCAGGAGGGGCTGGCCGTGAGGCGGCAGCGGTGACGGTCACAGTGGGAAAGGGTCTGTCCTTCTGACGTTGCGTTCACAGGGATTGGACGCAGATCGATGGGGGGTCTGCAGGATCGGGGAGCCGGGGTCTCCCTGCAGACACCACTTCGGGAGGCAGGATGCTGAGGACGGGGACGGGAGCTGCGGGTGCCGGCGGCAGCGGTGGCCGCGAAGAACACACAAAGGGACCGTGGTTTCTGGGGCGCGCAGGCGGAGGGGGGTAAGGCAGGGGCGGCCGGAGCACGGAGAGGGGGCGAGCCCGGCCGGAGCGGCCCCAGCGGGAGGGAGGACAGCGGCCCCAGCACCCTGCATCCCTGGCCGCGCCCCGGGCCGCCTCCGCCGAGCGCCACCTGGACCCAGGACCGCGCGGGCCTCCCCGCCCAGGTTGGAGCGGAGGCGGGACGGCCCCGGGCGCCCGGGGCCCACGCGCGCTGCACGCTCACCTCCACGAAGGGCACGGCGCGGCACGACACGTCGCCCAGCAGCCTCCGCTTGGCGATCGCGTTGAAGATGACCACGGGGAGGCAGAAGAAGAGGACCAGGAAGTCCCAGAGCGCCAGGCCGGCCAGGATGGCGTTCCAGGCGCTCTTCAGGCGGTAGCTGTGCCACACGACGCACATGACGGCCAGGTTGGCCACGATGCCCACGGCGAACAGCACCAGGGCGAGCAGCATGACGGCGTAGGCCCCGTACGAGTCCTCGGCCAGCGGGTACAGCGGGTTCCGGACCTGCAGCCTCTGCCCCGGCGGCCCGGTCAGGTTGCCCCGCTGCTGCGGGCCCCCGCCCTGGGCACCCCTGTCCTCGCCGGGGGCGGGGCCGGCGGCCGAGGGCTTGGCGGGCTGCGGGCCGGCGGGGCGCAGGGGCCGGGGGAAGCCCGCCCGGTCCTCGGGCATGTGCGGCTGCAGCGCGGGGGCCTCCTCGTCCTCGGCGCCCCTCTTGGCTCGGCTCTGCTGCTCGGGGGCCCCGGCGCTGGGCCCGCTGGGGACAAGGGGGGCACCCCCGCAGACTCTGCCCATCCCTGCAGCCAACACCACGGCGAGGGTGACGGCCAGCGGCCACAGCCCCCGCATGGCTGACGAGCGGGACGCGGCTGGCCCACGGACGGCAGGCGAGGGCCGGGCGGTGGTGCCGGGCGGACGGGAGAGGCGGCCGGCTGCTCCGTCCACCCAGCCAGGCGTCTGGCTCTGCCAGCGGCTCCCGTGGCCTCGAGCCACTCCCTCCCACCCTGCTGGCCGTGGGCTGGGCAGGGCCCTCTGCTGGACACAGAGTGGTTTGTGCTGCCCTCTAGGGCACGCCTTCCCAGGCCCCATGGGGCAGCAGCAGGCCCTCAGAGGCCACTGTTCCAGCCACTGAGCCAGCGGGGTCCCTGGCGAGTCGATGCAGATGGGCACTGAGGACCCCACCGCGGGAGGCAGGTCCAGGGCAGGTCCCACGCTGGACAACAGCAGCAAGCCGGCCGCCCGCCGAGCCCCAGGTAGGCCCTGGCCCCCAGCGTGCCTCCCCCCAGCCTCGCTGCGGCCCGTGGGCTGAGTGCCAACGTCATTTCGTGGATCAGAGACCCGGGGCCGCGGAGCGAGGCCGGAGCCTCATCCTCTCACTCGGCAGGCCGTGCCCACCTGCCGGCCTTCTGCCCACACAGACGCCCCTCGGCGGGCGGCAGATGCACCAAACACGACCCAGGCACAGGACGACGGCGTCTGCAGGACGCGCACTCCCCAGCACCTGCTGTGTTCCGGACGCTCAGCGCACACAGGTGACTCCCGGAGGAGTCCCTGGCCGCAGGCTACGTCCCGCCCGGAGGGTCGGAGCCCGGGAAACAGGGAGGAGAGCGCAGAGGGAGTGTCGGGGCCCCCAAAGGCTCGGCTTCCGGCTTCTTTTTGTTTCTCCCCTTTGTGGGGACAGGAGGCCCCGGTGGCTAGAGGACTGGGCTTGTCTGGGCTCCAGAGCGTCACGGGGAAGCTGCAGGTCCCTCCGGAGGTCAGATCAGCCCCGGCCCTCACGGCGGCGGCGCGGCCAGGACTCGAGTCCCCACATCCCGCGCTCTCGGGGACGGAGCGGAGACTGGACCCCAGGAGATGCAAAGGCCCCCCGCCCTGAGCATCAAGTGGGCTGTCCTGGGAGTCGGGTCCCCAATCCCCCCGCGGAGTTGACGCGCCGCCTCCCGCCTGGGGCCAGGCTGTCCAGCAGGCGCCATCCCCACCCACAGCACCCTGGCTCTCGCCGCGCACCCAGCAGGTGCCAGCCCCAGGCTCAGCTCCTGCTGTAACCTCTACGTGACTCCCCCAGCTCGGAGAGGGACGGCAACGTGTCACCTCTGGCCCCTCGCACTCACGGACGAGCCCTGACACACGGCCGGCTGCGCCTCGCACAGGGCGCGGGCTCGGAGGACGCCTGGCGTCCTAGGTTCTGTTGGGACAGCTGGCCCGTCAGAGGCCACTAGGTGGAGGCAGATGTTCAGTGAGGAGTCACAGCCGCCTTGGCTCGTGTCCTAACCGGTCGCAGCCGCCCAGGCCCGGCCCCGGCCGGGGGCACCGGGCGACACCGAGGGTGGCGGGGGGGTGCCCACCACGTGCTCCACCTTCCCGGGGTGCCCCACGCGGGTCCCCCACGTCCCCTGTCCCCGCTTCTGCTGCAGCGAGGCCCCCGCTCCGGGCCGAGCTCGAGGGGGCCCCTCACTCCCACGGGCACCGAGCGGGAAGCGTGACTCACCCTCCAGGACGTCTCTGCAGGATCCTGGAATCCCCAGGCTGCCCGGGACTTTCCCCGAGGCAGCCCACGGGAGCCCATGGGGCTGACGTTGACCACGACGCCACCCGCCTGCGCCCGGCGCGGCCACCGCACCAGGCCCGCCCGCCGGACGCCCCGAGCCGCTCCGCCCTGAGCGAGCCGCTGCGTGTAACTTCGGCCCAGTGCTCGGCCCCCCGGCCTTGGGTTCTGCTCTGTGCCGCAGGGTGACGACAGGCCCGTCGTGACGGTGGACGGGGCTCCCCTGCGTCGTTCACGAGGCCGTCAGCCAGCGCCCAGTAAGCCCCGCTCGGGGGCCAGCTGCTGGCTGCGGCGGCCCAGTCGCCCCCACTGTCACCGAGGCGGGCGTCCCCGGCGCGGGTGTGAGCAGACGCTCGGACGCGCACTGTGAAGCCGAGGGGTCCCCTCCGCCCCTCGTACGTAGAGCACGTGTCGTCACCGGGGTTTATGTGGTTCGTGCTTTTTCTACATCTGAGACGACCGCGCGGTTTCTGCCTTTATTCTGCTGATACGATGTGTGACGACGATCCCGACGCGGCGCGGGCACAGGGCTGAGCGCCGGAGACGCCGGCTGCTGCGTGCGGACTCGTGGTCGGGCGGCGGCGGTGGTGGGCTCCGGTTCTGGCCCGCATCGCAGGACGGGCAGTCGGAGAGCTGGGCGGGCGCTGGGGGCTGCAGGAGCGGTGTGGGGGGGCGAGGCGAGGTGGCAGGGCCTGGTACCCCAGGCAGGGCGCCCCCATCCTGCCTGCCCGCCGTTCCCCAGGTGACCGTGGGCACGAGGGCGCCTGGCGCACTGCCCCGTCCTCGGTCCCGTCCTCGGGCAGCGGGGGTGGCAGGGGGCGGCATTCCCGGGGCCGTCTCCAGACGACGCACGGTTACCGTCTGTTAGTGGCCGGAGACGAGGACTGATGTGGACAGAGTTGGCCCGACAGTCCGCGGGCGGCCGGGCCTCCCCTCCCTGACACGTGTGTCCGTCTGCGTGCACCCTCCCTCTGCGCGAGGGTTTCGGAGTCTCCGCACCGAGTTTTCCCGGGACCAGGGGGGGCAGGGATCGGCCCGGCAGGTGGCCCACCGCTTACGGGTGTGTCTGGCTGGAAGGAATCAGGCCAGGCCTGAGGGTGGCTGTCAGTGAGTCAGACCCTGCCCTGCTCTATCTCTAGGGCCTACTCCTGCCAGCCCAGACAGCCGGTGTTCCCGGGACAGGCGGAGGCGCGTGCAGCCTGCTGACTCTGGGTCAGTGGGACGTGCCCTTCGGGTGGCTTTCCCAGCAATGCCTGGGTTCACCTTGACCTCACTGCCTGACACCTCGGCCCTCCTGGGCTGACTGTGACTGGACGAGGCCACGAGACGTCTCCTTGGCTCCGAAAGAGTCCCCTGAACTGAGCAGCAACACAAGAATGTTTGTGGGTAAACGTTCTGGAAACCAGCTCCAGACTCTGCGAACGGTCTCCGTGACATGGCCGGGGACTGTTGCTGTGGAGACACGGCTCTTCTGAGGGTCTGGCAGAGGAGGAGAGAGGGGCCCTGGCCGCCTTCGCACACGAGGGACCCTGTACCTCTGGGCCACGGGACGATGCCGGTGCACACAGAGCTCCCTCCTCTCCTCGGCCCTTCCTCGGACAGAGCGAGGCCTTGACACGCTCCGCCCAAGGTCGCGAGGAGACCACGGGAGCAGACACGGGGCCAGCCACGCCCGACAGCACTCGACGAAGCTCCCTTGTCCGGGGACCTGGAGGAGCGGCAGCCCCCGGCCCCCCTCAGCGTCCCAGGGACCCTGGGCTCGGCGCGGGGGCTGCTGGCGCCATCAGCTCAACTCGGGGCTGCAGCCTCCGAGCCACCCCGGGCTTCCGTCCCTCCCGCTCCCCTCTGCCGCCCCCCTGAGCAGAGTGGTTCTCGTGTCTGGGTGGGGGGGCGGTTGGCCAGCCCCCGCTGGCTCCCTGTGCTGTGGCTGCCTGGACCCTGACCCCGGCTCCCGCCTGCCCAGGTTGGCACAGCTGCACCCAGGGTGCCCGGGCAGAGCGCCAGAGGGAACTTTCCACCTGCCCGGCTTTGTTGTCTGCTCTGCGGTCTGGTGCCGGGCCTGGGGGGGCCGCCCCTCGGGGCCCTGGGGGCCCCGGAACCTCCTGGCGCAGGGCCGCCAACCCGCCTTGCTCCGTGGCAGCCAGTGCGGCCTCTGCCCTCCCTGCCCAGGGACGTGCGTGAGCTAAGTGGGTGGAGAAGCCCCCGGCTGCCCACACGGCAGGGGCAGCAGGAGCCTAGGCGCCCCCACCTGCTCCCGGCCCTGCCCTGCTCAGACCGAGGAGCCAGGAGGGCCACGGACGCGCCCCCGGGCACGGTGGGAGGAGGCGGCCCAGGGGCCCGGCCGGGCTCCCCAGGGCGCCCCTCGCTCGCACAGGCTGTCCCCACTCTGGCATGGGGTGCGGGGCCGGCCACGCCCTCAGCGCTGGCCACCCTCGGGGGCTGCCTGGGCTCTGTCGGGCGGCCTCAGGCTGAGGGCGGGGCCAGCGCTGCCCCGGAGTCACCAGTGAGTGACTGAAACCGCAGGTGACCTCTCCCTGGAGATTAGAGGCAGATGCTGAAGAGGGGGCGGCCGCGGGGCGGGGCTGGAGCCGGCCTCCGGGGCCAGGGCGGGCTAGGCCCACGCAGACCCTTTCCTCGCCCCTCAGACCCCCCGCCTTGCTGGGGAGTCCCGGGACGCCTGGGCCGCGGTGGGGGATGGGCCCCAGGCGCGCCTCCCGCAGGCGAGGTGACCCAGTGCACCTGCTCAGGGGCCTGAGCAGCACACGGGTGGGGCGCAGCCGGGTGAGTCACCGTCCTCACTCCCTGGCCACCGGGCAGGAGGGGGGACAGATCCGGCCACAAGGCGGGCTGGTCCCTGCCCCGCACCCCACGCCGGCGCTCCCGGGAGGTCCTCGAGTGTCGCCAGACCCTGGGGGTGTCTCGGCCGCGACAGTGGCTGGTCTGGGGGCACGCAGCACCCTGGCGGTCTGGGACTCCTGTGCCGTGGGCCACAGTCCCAGAGGCAGGCCTGCCCTGCCCCGTCCTGCCCTGCCCGCTGGGGAGGCCGGCAATCACCATCGCCGCCCAAGGCGCGGTGGGGTCAGGCCCCAGAGCTGCCTGGGGCCGGGGGGACGTGCGGCCCCTCAGCCCCCCTGACATCAGTGGGGCTGCCAGTCCCCGGAAGCCCCGCCCAGCACTGCGACACCACGGGCCGGGCCTGCCCTGCAGAGAGGGCGCCAGCTGCCTGGGCCGCCCGCGGGAGGTGGCCGACCCACGCGGGGGGGGGGGGAGGGGACAGAAACTCCGAGTCCTCCCTGCTGCCGCCTCCCGCCCCCGGAAGCCCGGGTCTGCTGCTGCCGCCAGAGTCAGTGCTCGGGGCCATGAGAGGCCTCCCGGCCTGCGTGGCTTGCGGTTGAGGGTGGAATTCACAGAATGCAGAGTTTCGGGTCGTCCCAGCAAATCTTGGCTTGTCTCTGACCAGCAGAGACCTGGGCGGGTTTCCGGCCTCACTGAGCCCTGTCTGTGGCTTGGGGAGAATGCACCCACCTGGCAGGCGTCGCGAGGACGGCGGGGAGAGCCCCGTGTACAGCGCCGGCATGTCGCAGTGTGGTTCGGGTCTTGGACGTTCAAACGCAGACGCTGCAGACGAGGGCGCCGGGCCTGTGGGCGACACAGCCCTCACCCCCCGTCTGTCCCTTATGCGCTCCTGGGCGCCACGGGGCGGGGCCCCCGTGGCCGCGGTGGTCCGCGGACCGAGAGCACAGGTCGGGCTGGCGCTGAGAGCAAGGCGAGCGCCCCACACGCCCCGCGGCAGCCCCGGGCGCTCGCCCAGGCCCACGCGGCGTCTCGGGCCGGTGCAGGGCTCGGCCCGGCATCCCGTGCGCCCTGCGGCTGAGCTCCTCTCGCCCGGCCGTGTCAGCGAGCCTCGGCCAGGGCGCCCTGCTAACACCCGCTGTGACGTGCGGCCAGTGACGTGTGGCCGCGGGCTCCCTGGGCGGCCGCGGCCCTGGCTTCCGCGCCCGTGCGGGGGCCGTGTCCCCCCAGGGCGCCCGGGGCGGGGGAGGCCGTGGGACCCCCTTTCTCCCGGCGGTGTCTGGCTCCAAGCGGGAACGTGACAGTCGCCCCGGACGGGACGGCCGGCCTTGCCGGCCAGAGGCTCCGTGTCTCCTCAGCTCATCGTCCCAGCTGTGCGGGGGACGAGGCCGGGAAGCCCGCCCCAGCCCGGCCTGGGCTGTGAGGGGCATGGGCAGCAACGGAGGGATGAGGTGCCCCGTGAGGACCGTCCTCTCCTCGGACACCCGGAGTCTGTGGGTCTGTTTAATCGAGGAACCAAGAACAAAGGCAGCAAGGCGCAGGGCGCTCAGCAGCGGAGAGGGGCTCACCACCCGGCGACACTCTGCGCTTCGAGTCCCCGAGGGGGAGGGCGCGCCAAGCCCCTCGTCCCCAGGCCGGGACTGTGCAGACCCCAACCTGCCCTGACACATGCAGCTGTCAGTCCTGGAACCGCCAGGTCCCAGGACCCCTCACGAGCTGCCTCTTTCTCCAGGGCCCCCAGCTCAGAGGGAGACGGGGCCAGAGAAACGGCCGCACACAACGCGTAACCATGGCAGCCAGCCCACACGGAGCCTCAGCCCGCAGGGGCCCGGAGCAGTGTCAGGCCGGCACCTCATCCAGAAGCCTTGCGGGGTACCAGGCACTGGTGGGCCCCGGGGACACAGGAAACAGTCCGCCCGTGGAAGCCGCAGCGGGGTAGGCCCAAGAGGAAGCTGTGCTGTGCTGGCAGCCGCAGGCCAGGGGTGCTGCTGGGCCCGAGGTCCCCACCTGGCCTCTGGGCTTAGGCCGAGGGAGACGGAGCCCAGGCCCAGAGGCCGAGGTGGATTTCGGCAGCTCCGCGCAGCTCAAAGGCGGGACGGTGCAGAGCGGGGCTCGTCAAGCCCCGAGTGCTGCAGCGGGCCCACTCAAGGACAATGACCCTGAATTTGGAAATAAGGCCACAAATGACGCCTGGTCTTTAGGAACCTCCCCGGCGCCAAGCCTGCCGGCCGCGTCGGGGGGCGGGGCTCTGTTCACCCTGCTTCTCACCGCCAGGCAGGCCCGTGGGCTCCGCCACCGCAGTGCGTAGCGCGTGGGAAGCCGACGGGCTGCGAGGCACGATGCCCGGTGGAGAAGGCAGCGCAAAGTCCCCGCGAGGCTGACCGGTGGGCCGTCGGCCCGTGCGCGGCCGGCTCTGCAGTCGCCGCGACCTGCCCTCCTCCGCCGGCAGGCCCGTGCGGTCCCCCGGGCGCCCCCGCCTCGCGCTCGAGAGAATTAAATGTTCGGGCTCTGACGTGCGCTGGTGCCCGAGGTCTGGTCACGAAGGGTTTAACCCTGGAGGGCGGCGCGGGTGGCGCGTCCCGCGCCCCTGGGCAGCGCCGTGGCGGCTGCTGCTGCTGACGACTTAGAGGAGGAAGGCGCTCCTCCACCCTCTCAGGCCCAGGGACCGGGGCGCGCGAATTCACCTGACGAGAGACAGATGAACGGGAGAAGCCAGGTACCCAGGAAGGGGCATTTATGCGACGTTGGTGTTTTAACGTTTATGTGCAATTAATCGGGGGCGTGGGTGACGATCAGGGAATGCTTCCCGGAAGAGGCGCCGCTGAAGCCAGAGCCTCGCTGGGCACAGCCCGGACACAGACGTGGCTCGTCCCAGCGGAGGGAAGCTCGCCACCACACGCAGAGACGGGGAGCGCGGCTCGGCCGGCGGGGGGCAGGAAGAGGCACGAGGCCGCGTCAGCCCCCACGCGCAGGGCCAGGGCCAGTCCCCCCCCCACCGGCGGGCGACAGCGCAGAGTGGCCCGGGCCGCAGCCCCGCCTCGCGGCTTCTCCGCAGGACGGAGGCGCCTCCCTCACGTGTCCAGGGTCCTTCCCAGAAGCGCGGCCTACATGCCAAGTGTGGGAGCTTTCTCCATCCTCAGAAAAAGGCCCCTTTTGCTAAAAATAGAACGGATCCCACACTCTGCGGCCAGGAACCCCCGAGGCGTCCGCGGAGCGTAACTCCCGGACGAGGCGCAGAGGACGCGGCAGAGGGCGGCCGCGACAGGGGCAGGCTGGGGCGCCGGGGGCCCGAGGGCTCTGACCTGTGCATTAGAAATAGAGACGAGAAGGAGCTGTGGGGGGGGGTGGCATTTAAGATCCAGGTGGCAGGATGTTCCCCGGGGACGACAAAACAGACCCGCTGTAGCCGCGGGGACGGCGGCTTTTGAGGAGGGGCGGCCTTCGGAGCCGACTCGAGGGGGGAGGGCGGACTGGTGGGGTGGGCTCTCTCCACGGTCTTCGAAACCACCCATAACGGCAGGACAACGGCCCAGTGTGGTCTCCGAACCTTGAAGGACGTGGCCAAGTATCCAGCAGGTGGCAGAGAAGAGTGACAGAGAGGCAAGGTGGCGACTCAGGACGCAGGGGGCCTCCCAGGAAGGCGGCCTGAGGCCCCCCGGCCCGGACCTCGGCCGGCCCCTCCTGGCGCAGCCCCCGCCCCCCGCCCCGCGCCCCCCGCCCCCCGCCGTGCCTCTGCCGGCCAGCAGCCTGCCGCAGCCGGCGCAGCGGGGCCGGGCCCTGTGTCGGTTTCGGGCCCTCCGGGGTGGGCGGAGGCTCACGTGGGGTGCCTCACGTCCCCCCTGCAGGCCTGGGGGCCTCTCCCGGGGCGGCTGGTTTCTTGCCCCCTTCTCTGCCTCCATGGCGCAGTCTGGTCCCTCCCCCCGAGCCCCAGACAAGCCCCAGAGAATGTACCCGCCAAACTCACATTAGGCAGAGACCGCCCACCCCACACGCTAACAGCCACACAAGCTCCCCAGGCCGAGCCCCAACTTCGCCAGACGCTGCCTCCACGTGTCCAGAGCCAGCTCCCCAAATGCTCTGCGTCCCTTCACTCAAAGTTGCCCGCGTCCCCCAGGTCTGACTTCCCCCTGCGGCCCTTGTCCCTGCCGCGGAAGCCTGTCCGACCCCAAACGTCCAACTGCCAGTGCACCCTGCTCCCCGCCCCGGGGGCCGCCACGCCAGGGCGCCGCGCTGGCCCTCGCCGGGGCGACTGGCGCCCTCGGCCCTGCGTCGGGGGGCTGTGCCGGGGGTGCCTGGCCTCTGCGAAGCCCGTCGCCAGCCGCCTGACCCCCGGCTGAGCCCAGCTCTCGCCCACAGCCGCCCCTGCCCTGCAGGCCGTCCATCATGCGGGGACAGAGGGGGTGGCCGGACGGAGGCGGCGGCTTGAGCTGACAGCGGGTGAGGGGTGCCTGGCGAGGGCAGGAGCCCCGCAGTCCAGACCGCCCTCCCTTGCTCTCGCCCCATCTGGCCGCCTCATTTGTTTTGCAAAACTTGAGGGTGCTCTGTGCCCAGGCCAGGGAGGCCGCCTGAGCAGGCCGCCTGAACAGGAGCTCAGACAGACCGCTGAGCTCATGCCCCTCGCCCTGCCCATCTCCAAATGTCCCCCGAGCTCTCCTAACCTCCAGACACTCTGCACCCCAAATCCTCACTCCCCAGGCTGATATCTGTTTGCTCAGGTGTGGACACCTGGCAACGTGGAGCTAGCACTTCCCCAAGCAGAGGGGGGCCGCCGAACCCCCTAAATGGCCCCCACGAGGATAAAGATGGTGGGCTCCGGGGCATCGGAAAGGGGCCCCCGCACACCCCTGCGGGCCCCGCGTGCCCCCGGGCGGGCACAGGGAGCTGGTGCCTTCGGCCCGTCAGGGGCAGGCCGGGGGAGCCACCAGCTGCCAGCGCGGCCCTGTCCCCCCCCCCCCGCCCCGGGTGGGGCTGCCCTTCCTGTCCCCCAGAAGCTCCCTCCCAGGGCACGTCCCCGGGCTGCACAAAGAGCCCTTTGTCTGGGCTGGAAACAATTGCTCTCCCCTCGGTGAAAACATGGGCCGTGGCTGGCAATCAAACTCGGGGGGCCGGACCGCAGGGCGCTGCCGCCCGAGGCCAGGGATCTCGGGGCCGCCCCCGGCCTCCGACTGCCTGTCACCGGGCCTGGCCCTTCCCCGCCGGGCCCACGGAGTGCTGCGGGGGCCTTGGCAGGGGGCGGGTGGGGGCCGAGGAGGCAGGGTGGGTCTGCCGCTCCTGGCACCCAGGGCTGAGTTTACAGCCAGCTCGGAGCTGGGTGTGAACGTGCTGAGAGGCACTGCCTGGTGAGAAAGGGTGGGGTCTGGCTCTGTCCGGGGCCACCCCCACCTCACCGAGGAGAGCCTCCGTGGGGGCAGGGTGGGGCAGCCCCGCAGCCTCCCGGGGGCTTCGCCTGGGGCTCAGGGCCCCCGTGCCCCCCACGGCTCTGCACACCCCAGCCCCTGCCTGCGCCGCGCCTCTCCCGCCCCTCCCCACCCTCACGTCGTCCCCCACTGGGCGGGAGGGGCGGCCTCGCGTGGGGGGGGCCTTGTGCTGTCCCCCCTCCCCCGCCCTCCCCCTCCCGTGCCCAGGGCCGGAGGCTGAGGACGGTTTCCAGACGGGACGCCTGCTTTGCCCCCGTGAGCGGAGCCACATGCCTTTCTGAAGAATCCAACAGAAACAAGCATGTGCCACGTCCTCCTTCAAGGCCGCTGCCTCCTGGGCCAGCGCGAAGGTCAGGGCCCAGAGCTCCGGGATCAGGGCTGGGGGCCTCGGGGACAGACCCGGGGGCTCGGGGCCACGGCCCTCCCAGTCACATGCACCGCTTCGTGTCCTGGAGAGATTGTAGATTTTGCTGGTGTTTCGAAATCGTGTGAGACCCGCCGGTCCGGCTCATTCCGCAGGCGGGGAAGTCGGGGCTGGCAGCGGGCAGCTCGCGGGCCGGTCAGCGGCCTCCGCCTCTGTGCCCTGCGCCTTGTCCCCCCCGCCAGCGGCCGCCCTTGGGGCGTGCGGCCTTCTTTCAAGGTGAATGTTAGTTAACGAGTCTGGGGGACCCCGTCCCTACCCCGAGGAGGCTCACAGTCAAACAGGTCGCGTGGATATCGCTGACAGGCAGGGGTTCGAGCAGCCAACGCGCCGCGTGCGAGGCCCTCGGCACGCACCCCGGGGACCGGCACGCGGCGGGGCCCCCGGCGGCCACCGTGCCACCCCCGCCGGCCGGCCACGGGCAGGACCTCGGCGGCCCAGGCCCCGACTGGGCACCGGCCAGGCCTTCGGATGGGGGTCGTGAGGGACCCGGGAGGGGTCAAGGACAGCAGACCGCGTGCGGCCTGAGCCCCGGCCTGGGCCGTGCTGGGGGCCGGGCTGCAGAGAGAGCAGGAGGGAGGGGTCCTGCCCGAGACGTTCGGTGTCTGTCCCAGAAAAGGACAATTGGCCTCACACGACAGCCACGTTTCAATGTGGCTCCGGGTCTGGCTCAAAGCTGAAGCCCCACGAAGGCCCTGCGGCTGGGCCCCCACTGTCGCCCGCCTCGGCACCCCGGCCCGGCCTCACAGGTCTCCTGCCGCGCCCCGTGGGGACTGCGTCTTCAGGCTCTGGCCCCCAAAGTGGCGCCGTGCCCGGAAGGCCCCCCCCGCCCCGCGGGGGCCCAGCGCCGCGCCTGCCCGTCCGCGGTCAGCCCGCCCTCGCCCCGGCCTCGTCCCCGACCCGTCCCCGCTGCGTCTCCCTTCGGGGAACACGACGCGCCTGACGTGACAAACGCGACGTCTGTCTGTCCGTTCGGGTGGCGCCCACGTCTCCAGGGCCTGAAACCGCCGGCAACGGAGCTCACAAAGCTGCAAGGGCACAGGACGCTCAGGGGCAGCCGAGGGGGGTTCGGAGCCCCGGGAAGGCGGCGGGAGCAGCCGGGGTGTGGGGGGGTGCTTTAAACGCAGCGGAGCCTCGAGGAAGGGCAGCGCCCCGCTTACTGGGCTGCCAGGGCCCAGCGTCTCCGGGTGCTTCGCTCCCCCGGCCCCCACGTCCGATGGACGCCCACCCCTCCCCGCCCCGGCTCCCCCGGGTGTCTGAGCCCGAGCAAAGCAGGTCATTGCCGCCCCTCAGCCCCTCGCTCCACGGCCCTTCGCTCCGCGAAGGCCCATCTGTGTCTCAGGATAAATGTCACCTCCTGCCTGGCCTCACCCAGTCACCGCCTGAGAAGCGTCCAGCGCTCGGCGCTCCTGGTGGGCCTGTGGGTTCGTGTCCACCTCCGCATTCGGACAGAAGCCGCCCAAGGGCAGCGAGGCCACCGTCACGCTCACGGAGATGGGCCGAGCAAAGCCCCGCCTACCCGTGCAGACGGGCGCAGAGGGTGGAGAGACCCCCGAGGGGGGACAGCCCGAGGGGCAGCGCAGGGCCCTCCGCGTGCTCCCGCCACCCCGGCGGCCAGCGCGAACGCGTCAGACCGCGAATCCGGTTCCTTCTGCTCCGGCCTCCTGTGCCCAGTGCAGCCAGCGCCAACGCTCCTCTCCGAGCGTCCGGCGGCTTCCGGGGCCTCAGTCAGCCCCCGCCTGCTTGCTTGTCCCCGGACGGAGCCGCGGCCCCCACGCCAGGGCCTTGCACACACCCTCCTCCCCGCGCAGCCTGCCCGTCCTCCCCGGGTCTCCCGAGAGACGCCGACCCCGCGCGGCCGAGCGGGGCCTCGGGGGACACGGACTGCCTGTTGGGGGCCGGGACGCGGGCTCTTCGCTGTGCGGGGGACCCGACTTGGGGGCAGAGCTGGTGACGTTGTTGGAAGGCAAACGGGCCGGCCCGGCGAGCCCGGCATCTCGGCTCCGCAGGGCGCTGAGCAGGTCCGGAGCGACAGCTTGGTGGGCAGCGAGGCCCCGTGCCAGGCCTGCAGCTGACACTCGCCCAGGCCCGCACCCCCACCCGCACAGCCCCTCAGCACAGGCGGCCGGGTGGCGGGCGGCGAGACCTCCCTGAAGCCACCTCGGGCAGGGCCAGCGCTGAAAACTGAGCCCGGGGGCCCGCTGCTGTCACCGACCTGCTGAGGCACAGCCGGGCCCCCCGTCAGGCCTGCTGTGAGGGCGCCCCCGTCAGCTACACCCCTCAGAGAGGGCGAGAAGCCGGGGGAAGGCGGCAGGGTGCCTTGGTCCACTCTGCCCTGAGAAGTCACCTCCCCTGCCCACCACCAAGCCTTAGACTCTGAGGCCAGGAGGCGGGGCGGGGGTCACTCTGCAGCATGGCCAGGCCCGGGGATTCGGCCGTGGAGCAGACGCCCCACGGGGCTCAGAGCGAGCCCAGGAGGGCAGTGCAGACGCGGCCTGGCCCTCCTCACGCCTGGCGGTGCCTCGGCCAGGCCCGAAGGGACCGGCAGGAAGGGACCGGGGACAGGGCGGGAGGGCCCAGGGCACCCGCGGCCACTGCCTTCCCCGCACTCGCTCTGGGGCCTGGGAACCCTCTGGGGATGTCTGTAAAAGCCGGCTAGGCCCCCGCTTCCCGGCACCTGCACACCTGCTGCAGGCGCCCAGCGAGGGGGGCGCACTCGGGGGCAGAGTTAGGGGCAGCGCGGGCGCCACACAGAGCCGTCCGTCGTGAGGAGGGACAGGGCCCGAGGCTCGGGGGTGGGAGACGGGGACTCGCATCGCGCTCGGCCAGCGAGCCGGGCCACGGAGCTCGGACGTCGCCTTCGCCGCGGGGACAGAGGGACGCCGTCAGAAGCACGGACAGGGCAGGGAGGAGGGGTTCTGGGGACAGAGGGTGCGGGAGACTCACACGACCCGCAGAGGTCACGGGCGCACACGCGTGTCCTCGGCACGCGGACGACCCTCGGGTTCCTGACTGAAAAGGGGCCTCACGCCCCGGCGGTCTGGGCCAGCCTCCGGCCCTTCGGGGGCCTAGCGCAAGCCGGCTCCCTGTCTGCGCCCCCAGCCCCTGCCCCGCCCTGGGCCAGCTCGCTGCCCCCCCCGGGGCCCAGCTGTGGCGGGGCCTCCATCGCGCTTTGTTTTAGACACAGCAGAGCTCATCGTGCCCCCCCGTATCGCCCCGTGTGGGCGCACACCCTGACATGGGGCCCGGCTGGCTCCGCGCTGACCGGTGTAAGGTCTCCAGCCCACCTACGTCACAGGTGGCTGGCCACCATTTTTCAGGGGGGAGGAGAGAGGGGGAGTTGGAGGGGGCGGGGAGAGGCAGGTGTGGCTGTTAAGAACGGCACCTCCCGGCTTGGGTTCCCTGGACCCTGAGCCCACGAGGACAGACGGTGCCGGCTCGGACTTGTCTCACACACACGAGCACCCACGGGTATTAGCTGGATCGACCTGTCTGTCCCTGGCGTGGCCAGAGGCATCGGGGCGCCGTGCGAGCCGGCCCGGCGCCCGCCCGGCCCAGCCGCTGCCCTGAGCCTCCGGGGCTGGCACCGCCTGTCCCTCCAGGCAAAGCGCTGTGGGGAGGGGAACCAGAGCCCGAACCCGCCGGCTCCGCAGGCCTTCGTGTCCCCAGGGCGTTTCCAGTGAGGCTCACAGGCCCCCAGGGCACCCACACTGATGTCCGTCTGCCCCCTGGGGAGCTGTCTCCCAGGCAACCCCGCCAGGCCAGAGCAGGGACTCGGGGTGACCCCACCCTCCGCAGCGACAGCCGTGCTGGGTTCTCGACCGCAGCCTGTGTGCAGGACGCGGTCACCCAGACGCTGGAGCGGCCGTTCTGCTCCGCTCGCCGGCCTGGCCACACCATGGCCACGCCCACACTCCACGGGGCCAGCTCAGGTCACGCAGGTGCACCCAAGGCCGCAGAGGGCGGGCGGGGCTGCCCCCAGGAAGCTCGGGCACCGGGGGAACACAGCAGGACAGGACCCTGCCTCAGGTTTCGGAGGGCAGGTAGGGCTGCAGCGGCCTTGGTCGTCATAGGCACCGGGATCTGGGGCGAGTCCCCTTGCTGTCCCCAGGGTCCCTCGTTTGGGGCCCCATCAAGCCTCCCCGGGCTTGTCAGCACTTGCTCTGTGCACCTGAGTCCAGCCTGAGCCCGTCCTCTGGCCCCCAGGCCTGCGGCAGTTTCAGCAGTAGCAGCATCACGGTGACTGTTTGTCCCCGGCCTGGGCCCACGGCCGCATCACGTCCTCTGAGCACCCACTCGACACCTGTTTCCTGTCCCCCACTCTCCGGTGGGCGGTGGGCTCGCCTGGACCCCCGGCACATGGGGTGCGGGCTTCGGCACGCACCGGTTCCGTGTCCCTGGAGCGCCCAGCTCGCCCCGTCCGCAAGCCCGGCTCCCCCTCGGACAGGCCTCGGCGTCGGCTCACGTGTCGGGGAGACCTGCACCCAGCACCAAACCGGCAGACCCTCCCCGACGGCCTCGCGCCTTCACGGCGCTTACCTCTCCTGGAGTTACCGGGGGTCTCTCCTCTCCCGTTACGTGTACAAGGCACCGAGGGCACAGGCCGTTTCTGTCATGGCCACACGGGAATCTCCAGCACGTCCAACGAGAGCCGCTTAAAAGAAACGTATTTGAGAAGCGAGTGACTCTCGCAGTCGATTGTCTCCACGCTCACGCCCGCGGCCTCCAGGCTTTGTAGAGCTTTCGCAGCGGTGACAGGTGTTTGGACGGTGACATGTGGTCGGGACGTTACTCGGCAGGAAAAGGGGATGGAGCACGAGCCACCGCGGGGACGAGCCTCTGCACCGGCGAGCCGAGCAACAGCGGCCGGCCAGGAAGGCCACGGGCCGCGTGACCCGTGCGACCCACGAGCACAGAACGTCCGGCAGGCGAAGCTGCAGAGGCCGAGGGCCGGTGGGGGGGCGGCCGCGACGGGGCGGCGGGGGCGGCGGGGCTGGTCGGGGCGCGGGGCACGGGTCTCCCGTGGGCAGCGGGAGCCTCTGGACGTGGCCGTGTGCAGGGCCGCGGGCTCTGCGGCCGGGACGACACAGCGCAGGCGGGAAGGGCGGCGGCAGAGGCTCGCGGGGCAGAGTTCGGCCGGCGGCGCGTCTCCAGACGTGCGAGACGACGGCACCGCGCGGCAGAGCCAGACGGCTTGAAGGAGGGCAGAGCAGCGTCCGCAATCGCGCCCCGGAGACGACCGCCAGGTCCCCGCTGCCGAGCGGCCAGCGCACAGCTCCGCGCGGACGGAGACACCCGGTCCCCCTCGGCCTTCCCCGTGATGGCAACATCGGACCCCACGGCCTTTCTCAGCAACCTGGGCTCGCGAGAACGGGGAGTGCCCGGGGCAGGTCTGCTCTGGCCACGTGGGGCCAGGACGGCGGGGCCGGGCGGGGCCAGGCGGGACGCGGTGAGGACGGCGGTGAGGACGGCGGCCCGGACCGCCAGGCAGCCCCGCTGCCCCGGAGTCTCTGCGAACCCGGCGAGAGGGCACCGCGAGGCAGGGCCTGCTGCTGTCCCTTCCGCTCGGCCCTCCAGCCGGAGCGGCCGACATGCGGAGCCCCGCGCAGCCGTCAAGAGCCGCGTCTGGGTCCGCCGTGCGGGTGCCGCGACGGGGAAGGAGGGGTACGGACTGGGGTGCCCCGGCTGGGGCGCCGCCGACCGCGGAGACGGCAGTGAGCAAGCGCGAGGGGCCGAGCGCGCCGGGCAGGCGGCATACGCGGGGGCCGTGCGTCCGGCCCCCCTCAGCGGACGGCAGGAGAGGCCGGCGGCCTGTCCCGGGCGGAGGAAGCACCCCCCACGGCCCTGACCCGCCAGCCCACCGGGAAGACCCCGGGGCTGCGGACGCCGCGGGACAGAGCCCCCGTCTCCCGATTCTCCGCCGGCCGGCCTCCCCGACGCCTTCGCCCCCGCTCGCTGCACAGGTGCGCTGCACGGTCTCGCTCACCTGCCCAGCTGCCCCGGCTGGGCGCAAAGCCCGGAGAGGGACGGAGCCTCCCAGCTCAGCGCAGCCGCTGCGCCTGGGCACCGCTGTGCAGCCAGTGGCTGAAGCCGGACCCTGCTGCCGGCTGTCGCTGTCCCTGCCAGACTTCAGTCTCTGTCCAGGAAATGCCACTGGGGATGGAGAGGCTTGGTCCCCTGCCTGCCCCTGGTGACTTGGATGTGACCCCTGGCCCCCGGACCGGGAGCCCGGCGGGCATCGCACCCCCTGGTGGTGACGCGCTCCTGGCACCAGTGTGGCCATGGAAGGGGCCGAGCTGCTCCCCACGGCTGCCCGCGGCCGCCCACGAGCTCTGCCCAACCTGTCCTGCAGGTGTGTCTGGCGCGGAGCCGGCGAGGCCCAGCGCCCCGCGCACTTACGGGAAGGAAGAGTATAAACAGAGGACAAGGGCCAAGTGGAGGACAAAGGCAGCTGGGTCTTTGTTTGCGCCTCCCTCAGCCCCGAGGCCACTCGCATCGCACCCAGGGGGGCTGGCGCCCAGGCTCCGGGGACCTGCCCCCCCCCCCGCGCTGCGTGCGGCCATGCCCGCCCCCACGGTTCTCCCTTCGCCTCCTCCGGCTGCCTTGCCTGGCGCAGCCACAGCCTCCGCCCCGGGTTAGGGCCTCCCAGCTCAGCCCGGGGCCAGCGAGTGACAGGCCCTCAGCCCCGGGCGGAGCACGCCACGTGGCCACCCTAAGGACAGCACACACTTCGGGTTTCGTTCTCCATGGCAGGGAGTCGAGGCGAGGTGGAGGACGCGTGAAGGGCCTCAGCCCCGGCCACGGCCACGGCCGGAGGCTGCCCTCCCGCCTCTCAGGTTAACGCACTCGGGATGCTGAGGCCCAGGCCCCCGGGAACCCAGGAGACCCCTGCACCAGCAGTTTGCTCATGGGGCCGACCCGTGGGTGCCGAGGAACTGAGGAACCGGCAGTGGGGAGGGGTCTCCAGGGCGGCCGCTGCCTGAGCAGAGGTTACCTGAGGACAGACCACACACAGCGAGGCAGCCGCCAGGGAGGGCGCGGCTGGCCGCAGGGGCCCGCGCGGCTGCGGGCGGCCGGGCACCAGCCAGGGCCCGGGGGGCTCCGTGTGGACCCGGGGGGACGGGCCTCGGGGGCTCTGAGCAGGCGTCAGTCACGCCCTGCCCTGGGGTGCAGGGGGCCACCCGGCTGCCGGGGTGTTATCCGTCATTATCCACATTATACATGATAGTCACACACTATTACCAAACACCAGCTGGTACAGAGGTTTTTACATCGTGGTACGACACGTAGCATACGATTTGCCACTTTTGCCATTTTTAAGGGCTGCAGAAATCCGGTTTTTCCTGTTTGCGAGCGGGCAGTGGGTGGCATCGAGAGCCTTTACCTCCGCTGTCACCAGGCCTCTCGGCTTCCCACGCGGGGACCCTGTCCCCGCAAAGCCCCGGCCCCGCCCCTGGCACCCCCAGCGCCGCCTGTGAACTCGGCCGCTCCAGGGACCTCCCGTGAGTGGAATTTGTCCCTCCGTGTCTGGCTCACCCCACTACCATGGACAGGGGGGGCCTGTTTAAAGGGAAACCTCAGACTGGACCGTGGTTTAGGGGTCCGAAGATCTGTCTAACGGCCCGGAGAGCAGAGGGCCTGTTGCTCGCCCGACTCCTAGAGGTGAGCGCAGAGCTGGGGTGGGGGGCGCGCTGGGGGTTCGGCCGGGAGCAGGGGGAGGAGCCGGTGCCAGGCCCCACGGTGGACAAGCAGGTGTCTCTGGGCCCTCCTGGGAGACTGTCCTCCAGAGCCCTTGGGTGGGAATGGTCGTCGGCTCCCTGGGTGCCCGGTGGCCAGCTGGTGGGCGGCTCCGTCTGCAGGCTCCACCTGCACAAGGCACCTGGCCGCACGCCAGGTGTCCCAGGGCCATTTTTTTTCCCACCCGTCTAACTGGGCAGGGCCGGAGCAGAGGCGTCCAGGGACTTCGGACTGTTGCTGACCCAGATACGTCCAGCGAACCACGGGGAGCCAGTGACAGGCTGTCCCGTATCTCGGGGAACTGAGTGAGTAGGGGAGCCGGCGCCCGGGCGGGGTCTCGGCACAGGGGCCCGCTCCGCGGAGGCCGGCTGGCTTCCCGTGCGTCTCGCCCACGTGGGATCCCCCCCCCCCCGTTTCCGGGTCCCTGCTGCGGGCCGCCCCGCACGCGGCGGCAAAGCCCACCGAGGACCAGAGCCCTGAGCCACAGGCCGCCCGCCTGGTGCCGGGTGGTCCTCCCCTGCGTCCTGACCACACCCCGCACCCCGTGCCGTCCCTGCCCACTCCCTCCTTCACCCCAGGTCCCGTGGCTTCCCGCGGCAAGGCCGCGAGGAGCTGACCCACGTCCAGCCCACGCGCCGGATGGACAATCGGACGGAGGACAATCGGTCGTAGCGGAGACGCCAGCCCTCCCCCCTTGATGAGAGCGAGAGGTCCCCAGCCTTGCCGCGGCCACCAGATAGGGGCCAGAGGCGATACCCCACGGCCACCGATTTCTCCACGAGGAGCGGGGTGCCGCACCCACTTATTCCTTAGGCACACTTCCACGCCCCACGTCACCGCAGGCGCCCGTGTCCCAACTGCCCCGCTCAGCGGCAGGGTCCCCTCCTCCGGCTCCCACAGCGCCTCGGCTTCTCCCTGCGCCTCGCGCTCCCCGTAAGGCCGCTGAGGTGGCCGCGGCGCAGCCGGAGCCGTCCGCTGGCCCTTGCCGCGGCTCACGCCTCCGGCTCCACCCGCCACCGGCCGCCGCCTCCGTGACGCGACCCGACAACATCGCTTTCCATTACCGTCTCTCGTGGCCCGTGGGGTCGACCGGGCCCAGCTCGGCGGCCGCCACCGCCGGTCTCCTGTGCACGTGCGGCCACGCGGTGGGGCTTGGTGCGCCCCTGCTGGGGACCGCGCCCCTCCCGGCTCCCCACCGTTTGCTTCTGCACAGCATGGGCGGGGCGGTTCCAGGAAACAGGTGTGAGTCCGTCACCCTGTCACGAAGAGCTTCGCCTCTGTGGCGACCGTCACCCTCGGGAGCTGTTCGTGACCCACCGGCCTCTTGGCCTAGTTCTTTCCACCCGTGACTGGCATGTTGTGCTCCGAGCCCAGCCAGCTCCCGACGTTCTCCGTACAAACAGGGCCATTTTATGCATCTTTACGGTCACGCTCGGGGTTCTTCCTGCCCGTGACCACCCTCTGCCCTGCCAGGCCCCACCGCGCCGAGCTCCAGAGTCCGCGCCCCGCTCTGTGCTCTCAAGTACCTTTCTAAATCCTTTCATCACTCTTAATGCCAACGCAGGGTCACCGTCGGCTCACTCGTGACTTCCCGAGGGGACGGCCTGGGTCTGGGCTTCCTCCGCGTCATCGGTGCCCGGCACACGCGTTTCTTCAGTGACTCATAGTGTGTAGTGGACGCGGAGCAGTCCGGACAGTAAGCAGACCCGTCACACTGCGGCCGCCGGGACCCGCACGTCGGACGTCTGTTTGTTTCACTTGTTTTGAATGACTTTATTTTTAAAAATAGAACTGTTTTACTTCTTTCTTGTTTTAAGAGCAATACAGGCTTATTGTAAAAAAAAAAAAATTCGGGCAATATTGACTGGCATGTAAACAAACGCACAAGAATCTTGCATGATCCCACCATCCAAAGATAATCTTTACTATCAAGCTGGCGATCTTTTGGCTGACCCCACGTGGCCGGCATTTCTCTGCCGTCAGAGGACCACCCGTGGGAATATCTCTGTGCCCCTGACCAATAATTTCCTTGGGAAAATTTCTCAGACACACAATTTCTGTGTAAAAAGGTACGGGTGTTTTTCAAGGCTTTTAAACAGTGTGTCGAATCATTCTTGAGACAGCGTGTCCTAATTCATACCCAGACCCAGGGTCAGCGGCGATGGGCGGCAGGGTGGACGCTCCTGTGACCTCCACACGGATTCTAGTGTCCAGCCTTTCCTGGCCTGCAGCTCGCCCCTGTGGCTGCCGACCAGCCAGACACGGGGCTTGCGAGGTGAGGCCTCGGAGTCCCAGCATGCCTTGCACACACTCCGGGGAGGTGAGCGCAGACTAGAGGATGCTGGGACGTCCCCCCCCCGCCCCCGCTGCGCCGCGGTGGCCTGGGTCACCGAGGCGGGCAGGTGTGGTGTGGGCAGGTGAGGCTGAGTCATGTGAGGCACTGGGCGTGGTTTCTTGGAGCAGTTCCAGAGTTGACAGGAAGGTTCCAGTAACGGGTGGCTGAGCTGGGCTAATTACTGCTGCTGCTGCCCCAGCCCAGCACGTAGCAGCAGGGGGAGGGGAGGGAGGGGAGGGAGGAGGCGGCGCCTCCGAGGACCCCAGCCGTGGAACCCCCGCTCCGTCCTCCCTGAGAAGCTCCTGGTGGACTCGCCGGCCCAGGCTCTGGCTGGTCTCACATGCGGGGCCCGTGGTGGGCTCTCAGGCAGAGTCCGTTGTCGGTTTGAAGAAAAGAGGTCAGAAGCCAGGCCTTGAATCCCTGCTTCCTCCGCCCACTGGCTCTGAACCGCGGAGCCGCATCCTGCCCTGTCTAAGGCCGCGGCCCTGGACCGAGGGCCAGCTGGCCCCACAGACGGGGTCTGAGTGGACATCCTCGGGGTTTCTTAGGCTCCAGCTGGGGCTCCCTGCAACCCGGTGTCCTCTTCCCTCCGGGGCCCCCGCACCCGGCGCGGAGCCTGGCACATGGCGGACGTGCGGTGAGCACCCGCGTAGAGAGAGAAGGGTGGGCGCCAAGTGCCGACTTGTTGCACTGCTGGGCCCCTCGCTGTGCTCGGTAAGGCAGCACGTGGTGCAGCTCTGAGCCAGTCGCCTTCCTTCTCGGAGCCCGCTTGCTCGTCTGGAGCGCACGCTGTTCCGCGGTGCAGATGGTTGAGGGACCCGCTCAGGGCCGTTCTCCCTGCGAAGAGATGGGCCAAGGGCAGGAACACGGGCAGGGCTGGCGCACGGGGCAGCGGGCCCCCCAGGCCTCTGGGTCCCGCCCAGAGGTCGTCGGCGACATTCTGTGAGCGATGATGCCCTGCAGCACCCTACGCCGGCCTGGGCCGAAATGGTGTGGACACGGCCCCATCGCCCGCCCCCTGAGTTAGTGGCCGGGGCCCCGGCCTGGCTCCAGCCCTCCCGGTGGAAGGGGCTGCCTCGGTTCCCCACACGTCAGCGCTGCCCGATTCCCCCACTTCTGAAGAGAAAACTCATGTCCAGCTTGTCCTCTGAGAACTTTCCTGATTTTAAAAGTTGGCGACTTACTCCTCTGTCGTGACCGCTGCTGCGAAGTGCCTGCCGCGAGGGATGGGGGTCCGGCCGAGCTCTGCGAGGCCCGAGGCCAGAGGCAGCAGGCTGACAGCGTGGGCGGGATGGTGGCCTGCGCCCTCAACCGGGGACCATGCTCGGAGGGGCCCCAGGCTTGGCTGCACTCCGGAATCTTCCACAGCCTTCATAAGGGCCCTGCAGTTCTGCACCGGGTCCTGCCGGCGGGCGGGCCCGGGGGAGGGAGGCACCTCCAGCAGGGCTGCCTGGGCCCCGAGGTGGGGGGTGAGGGGAGCCGCTTAAATATTAGAGGGCTGAGGCCAGGCGCACCTGGGGGTCAACCCCCTGGGACTGTGTGTGCGCGTGTGTGCGCGACCGGGACGCGTGCGTGACTGTGTGCGTGTGGCCGATGTGTGTCGTGTGGCTGTGTGAGTGTGACCGTGCCGTGTGTGTGCATGTGAGTACGATGTGCGTGTGTGTGGCTGATGCGTGTGCATTTGTCCATGTGCCTGACGTGTGCATGTGTGTGACCGTGACATATGTGACTGCCTGTGTGTGGCTGATGTGTGTGCGTGGCTCCTGTGCGTGTGTGACTGGGTGTCAGCGTGTGTGCTGAGGGGAGGTGGGGGGGCAGGGATTGTCACAGGGCCAGTTAACAAATATTTATCGAGCACCTTCTCTGCCAGGCGCTGAGCAGGGGGCTGGGATGAGTAACCGGTCAGGGAAAGAGCGTGTAAACAGACAACCGGGATAGAAAGGTGGAGGAGACAGACCCCTCCATCAACACAGTGGCCGTACCGGCCTCACCAGCAGGGCGGGTCAAGCTGCATGTCCCTAGCGGGTGGGGGTGGGTGGGGGGATCCGGGAAGTGTCCCGGGAGGGCCCGCAGGCAGGCACACCCAAACTCTGATGGTGACCTCACTGTGACCTGCCCAGCAGCACACCCGATCCCACAGAGGCCGATAAGAGGTGACCAGCAGCCCGGCCACACCCAGTGAGAGGCCACCCCGGGGACTCTGAGGAGCCTGCAGTGGCCCCGGGGTGAGCTGGGAGTGAGCCTGGCCGACACCCACAGAGAGGGCGCCCTGGAGGGGAGAGCACGCCTGGGGTGCTGTGCCCGGCTCTGAGTGTCGGGGCGAAGACACCGGAGCACGGAACGTCTCGTCGGGGGCGGGGGACCCCTCCCCTCCTGCCATCCCCAGTGCGGCCCAGGACCCCGGGCCCCTCGCCCGCACAGCAGGGCCCGTGCCGCTCATGGCCGGGGCGGGCGTCCTGGGCTCGGGTCCCCTCCTCGCCGCCCCTGACCTTGGACCAGCCGCCAGCTCGGCAGAGGGCTGTGGCCCGGCCACAGGCGACACTGGGTGAGGGCACCACTCGCAAACCGAAACGGGACGAAGGTCAGAGTGGGTGCCGAGGCACCTCCCTCCGCCAGAGGCCGCCCGCAGCCCGCAGCCCGCGCGGCTCCGCACTGCCCCCGGGGGCGGGGCCCCGAGCCCCACCCTCTGCTGCTGGCAACAGGGGCACCTCCCTCTGGGGGCCCCCAAGACGACGTGGGCACTGAAGCAGGCACAGGGCCAGCATGTGGGGACTGTCGGAAACCCAGGCGCTGCTCGGCGCGGCCGCCCGAGGAGCCCGGGTTCCGCTGGCCTCGACGGCGTGCGAGCACCCCGGAAGCCACGAACGTGACAGTCCCCGTCCCGGACGCCGCCGGCCGCACTGCGACCAGCCCCGGGTCTCCCCGCGGGCGGCGACCAAACGTGCGCGTCTGCCCGCGCCAGGGCACCAGCCGGGCGGCCCCGCCCCGCCCGCGTCTCCATTTTGCCCCTTTGCTCCCTCAGCAAGATCACAACTGACGCCCGATGGTAAAAAACCGGGAGTCGGGTCACCGCCTGCTAACAGCCAGCTCGGCGTGATGTCGCAAGCCTCTTCCACAGGCGGGACACGCACGCCGGACCTCTCGCAGACCATGGGCCGGAGCCCCGCCTCGCAGGGAGCGGCAGCCCCCGCCGGCCGCCCAGCCCCGTCCTGACGGCCCCAGCGCGGCTCTGAGCCGGGGCCAGGCCCCGCGAGAGGCTGTGTGCGGCCCCCCGCCTGTGCTGCCAGCCCCCCAGCATGTGGCAAACCCACACGGGCGCCTCCGCCTTCCCCTGGCTCCTGCAGACCCCTGCCCGGTCCCCTCTGCGACCCCGCGGCCCCGCTGGCCCAGGGGCCACACCTCAGTGCACAGGTAGACGAACGTTAGAAAAGCCCAGGAGGTACTTTATTGGCTGCCTCTGCCGCCACTCGGAGGAAGCTGGGCGGCCACCCTGAGGGGCCCGGAGGCCCGAGAGCAGCCAGTCCAGCCACTGGCACTCGGCGGGGCAGGAGCAGGAGCAGGAGGGGATGTCTTAGGAAAAATAGCTCTCTCTGTACACGACGCAGTTCCAGCACATAAATTAGGGGGCGCTCGGCCCCCACCCGCGAAGCCAGCACCGACGGGTGTGGGCGCCCGGCCACAGGCCGGTGGCCGTCTGTCCTCGCCCGCGTGGCCTGGGCCTCCCGCCTCTTCGTCTCCAGGCATCCGGACTGCGCCTCAGGAGGCGCCAGGCAAAGGAGCTGAGGTGCGGCACAGTCAGCGGACGAGTCACCGCAAACCGCGGTTTGTAGTCCCACAAGGAGGGGGCGAGGAGACCCCGAGCCGGGGCTTCCGTCCGCGGCGCAGCGGGAGCTGGCCGGCAGTCCTCGCGGGAGCCCGTGCGTTTGTCCCAGGTCCGCCCGGACCCTCAGTCCTGACTCCCGACGACCTCCTCCTCCTTCCAGCCGCTGGAGTTTTTGCCGAACTTGTAGACGAGCCGCCGGCCGTCCACCCGCTCCAGGATGTCCCGCTTGTAGTAGTACCTGTGAGGACACACGGGTCAGAGGCGCCCTGCGCCCCCGGCACCCCCGCCCGGCCTGGCTGTCCCTCGGGCGACCTGGCCCTCTGGGCTCCGGCCCCACCGCCCTGCGCCCGGCCCCCTGCGCTCGACGCTGTGACCTGGGGCTGCCAGGCGCCCTCGCGGGGGGTGGGGGCACTGGGCTCCGGGGCCTCGCAGCCGCCGGGAGCCGCACCTCCCCGGCACCGCCGCCGCCCCGGGGCCCTCACCGCATGGCCCTGCTCAGCTTCTCGTAGGTCATGCTGCTGTTCTTCTTCTTCTGGCCCCACAGCTGGGCCACGGCCTCGGAGCGCAGGAACTTGAAGACGCCCTCGCGCCGGTCCTCCCACTTCAACAGGCCCTCGTTCAGCTCCGGCTGGATGAGGATGTCCCGGATGAACTCCCACAGGTGCGTGCCTCTGGGGGCTGCAGGGGGCTCGGTCAGCAGGCCCCGGCCCCCCGCCGTCCCCCGGACGGGGAGCCCAGGAGCCCCGGCTCGCACAGCCGCCGCTCGCCGCTCACACGGGCTGGCCGTGGGCACCGACGGCTCGCCCGCACAGCATGTGTGGGACCCCAGAGCCGACCCCCAGCTGGGGGACGCGGGCCTGCTCCCTGGGAACAACCCGAGGACAGGGAAGGAAACAGCCAGGCCGGCCAGCGGTAAGGGGCCAGCGGGGACAGCCCCGGGCGGAAGCAGGGCCTCGGGGCCAGCACCAGCCCCGGCTGCGTGCATGGGCAGGCAGGTCCAGCTCCCCAGGGGCCCTCCTGGTCTCCAGGCCCTACCCTCCCAGCAGCTGCTCCTCACGCCCCGCCCCCCAGGCCACCCCAGGAGCAGGGCGGGCAGGTGCAGAGGACGGACACTCTCCCTGTGCTCTGCTCCTAGGACCGCCCACCAGGCTCAGCAGTTAGGCCACGCGGCCTGGCTCTGTGCGGCCATACGAAGGGGACTGGAGGGTCCCCCCATCCACCCCTCCGCCCCCCAGCCTTGGAGGGGCGCCCACCGTGCTTGCTCTTCCTGCCCTC
Source organism: Rousettus aegyptiacus (assembly GCF_014176215.1). NCBI lineage: Eukaryota > Metazoa > Chordata > Mammalia > Chiroptera > Pteropodidae > Rousettus > Rousettus aegyptiacus. Next base: position 14,780,345 of record NW_023416293.1, on the reverse strand, counting down.
CAGGCAATCTCGGGGCTCTCTGCCCAGCTTCCGGGGCCGGCCTCGCTTCCGCTTGCCATGCTTGGGCTCCCCCTTCTTGTGGTCAGCACAGCCCTCTGCAGGGGGCGGCAGGTCAGAAGCGGGCAAGGTGCAGGGCAGGCCCTGCACTGCCCGCTGGATGCCCGCACTGCCCGCCGGACACCCGCACTGACCACTGCACAGGAGCCTGTTGTCCCCGGGGTCGAGGTCCAGGTCGCTCCCACCGGAGTCTGAGCACCGGGGGCTCTGGGAACTGCCGGTCCCTGGGGGAGGCGTCGAGTGAGCAACACAGCTTTCTGCGGACGCCCCTGCCAGCTCCGGTCCCTCCCAGGGGGTCGGTCCTGAGAGCCAGGGGCTCAGGGACAGTGGGGGAGGGCGGCTGCACCCCAGGACAGGCCCCTCACCCACGGTGGAGCTGCTGGAGCCGCCGGCGTGGTAGGGGCTAGACTCCTGGCCGAAGGCGCTTCCCTGGTCTAGGAGAGGCAGGGGAGGTTCAGGCGAGGTCACCAGAGCCGTGGTGACCCGGTGACCTTCCCAGCCGGGGCGAGTCTGGGAGAGTGGACACAGAGAAGGCGTGCTCTCACCGGTGGGGCCCGGGTCGCCCAGGGTCTCCTGGAAAGACGCACTGTCCTTCTCCAGCAGGTCGATGATCCAGCTCAGCTCGTCGGGGAAGCTGGAGGCTGAGAGGGAGCAGGCGCTCAGGGCCACACGCCGGCAGGGCTCCCGCTGGCCGCGCCCCCCGGCCTGGGGCTCCGGGGCCTCCCTGCATCCTTGCTGACCCAAGCTTGGGGACAGGGGGCCGCCACCCGGACCAGCCCGACTGAGAGGGACCCCCCCCGGCACTCACTCATGTCCCACAGCTGGGAGTAGAGCTGGTCCCCCAGGGGCCCAAAGACCAGACGCAGCTCCTCGGGGGCGCAGCTGCAGAGTGTGGCCCCGTCCATGTCACACCGGGAGAAGTCGATGGCACTCGCGTCCACCTTGTTCCTCTCCACCTGGTAGCTGATCCAGTCCAGGACCTGGGCTTTCGACCAGAACTGCGGCTGCTCCCCAGACCAGCTGGCCTTCTCTGCAAGGGGCGAGCGCAGCGGCCGGTCACCCGGGCCCCGGGCGGCGCCCGCCTCAGCCCTCGACAGTCCCGCACCTCGGCGGCCGGTAGCAGCCTCACCCTGCGCCCCAGCCTCCCCCAGTGCCCCAACCCCGCCCCACCAGGCCCACCTGTGCCCTCCAGGGGCATCTGGGGATTGCTCAGGGACACCACCAGGTCATCGGCCCCGAAGGTGGTGGCGGGGGCCACAGAGGCCAGGGTGGGGTCCTCGGGGCTGTACATGGTGCTGAAGTAGTTGCTGAAGACGTTGCTGATCTCACAGGTCGCAGCCATGAGGCCACCTGGGGAGACAGGCGGCTGCTGAGGCCAGGCCAGGCCCTCGGGCCCCAGGGGGCACGAAGGTCCCCACCTCTCTGGAGCCCTCTCTTCGAGAAGGGCTGCTGGGGGCCGCCTCCTCCTGGCCCTGTGTTCTGAGCGCCTCAGATCCCCGGTGGGCAGGGCCGAGCTGCCCGGCTCCAGTGTCCCCAGGCCCGGCCGAGGACACGACAGGTGGGGACCTACCGAAGCGCGGGTGTGTCAGGCAGGCAGGCGGGCGGGAATCCAGGAGGCTCTCGCGCCTAAATAGACCCACGGGGAGCCCCTCCCAGCCAGGCCTTTACAGCCCTGCGTAACCTGAGCCTGTGGCTCATTGGATGAGGGGATTTCCTGGCCTTTAGACTGGGCTCCTGGTCCCAGGTGATTTGCATATTTCGTGCCACTTGGCCAGCGTCCTGGCTGGGATGCTGGGAAATCAGGCCACTGGTTTAATGATTGTCAGCCGGGCGCCCCGCACCCTCCGGGGCTGGGCACAGGGCACCAGGCTGGGCGGGAGACGGAGGGTCGCTGATGGGGGGTGGCAGGGCTCAGTTCTCCTGGCCATCCTCAGGCTCAGGAAATTCCTCAAGGTGTGGGGCAGACGGGGGAGGGTGTGTGGGGACATGAACCCCCGTGGGCACCGGCTCGCGGGCCCTGGAGATGGAGGACAGGAGACTGGCGGGCAGATGACTCAGGCTTGGTTTTTCTGGTGCCCAGGGTCCGGGCCGGAAGGTTCTCTGGGGACTGGGGGACCACGCCTGCTGGCCTGGCCCCCATCCAGGCATCGGGGTGGCTACGGATACTTCTGTAGAGACCTGGGCTGTCTGCCGCTCGCCACCCTCCCCCCACCCCCTAGCAGCCGGGGGTGCGGGTCGCACTGAACCCCAGGGCTCTGCTCCTCGTCTGGTCCGGCAGCCTGAGCTCCACTCACCGCCCGGCAGAGCGCGGCTGCTGCCCCCTAGCGGTCAGAGCCTGCCGACCTGGACCCTGTCGCTCAAGGGAGCAAAGCTCTATCCAGTGGCCACTTAACATGCGCCTGCAGCCGGTGTTTTCACCCTGCGACACCCCAACACCCCATAAGGCGGGTCCGGTTACCCCTGGTTCACAGACGGAGCCCCGGCCACAAGCCCAGGCTTCTTGCGAGGTGGGGCCAGACCTAGGCCCCTCGCTGCATGCTTCCATCCTCCACTCAGACTCAGGGCCAGGCCCTTGCTGTCCCCGTGGGCAGTGAGTCCCTCTCCGCCAGTCAGCACCAGACACAGGGACTGTGGCTGACAGGACCCCCCACCCCCCACCGCCCCCGAGGCCCTGAGCCGGCCGCACGGGGTGCTGGGGCAGAGGAGGGGTCCTGCCTCCTGGTGCCCAGGCCGTGGGACTCTGTGCCTCAGTTTCCCCATCTGTACAGACGAGGCTGTTTGGACTTAATGACCCCGAAGGTGCAGGGCTGGTGACGGAGGCTCTGCGTCCCTCCCCATAACGCCAGGCGGGACGTGGCCGTGCACACAGGAGGCGGCTCCTCCTCCAGAGCTGCCCTCGCCCTAACCCTGCAGCCCCAGAAGAAGAAACCCGGGCCAGGAACCTGGGGGCCCAGGCCCACCCCAGCGGCAGGTGGGGGGTGGCAGAGCCGGGCCCTGCGAGGATTTTCCCCAGCCCTCCAGGCGGGCACACCCTCCACCAGTCACTCAGCCTGGAATGTGGGAGAACTGGCTCCCAGCTCCGGGCCGCAGCTCACATGCTCCCCGGAGGGCGGGGACAGAGGACACAGGGAGCAAGAGAAAGGACAGGGGCGAGGGGCTGAGAGGGGCACCTCGGGCTGGCTCCCGCCTCCCCTGCTCCCGCCTCCACAGCCTGCGGCAGCGACTTGGGAAGGTGGAGGAGGAGGACTCGCGCTTGAGCCAGGGCCTGGGCGGGCGGGGCAGAAGGTTCTGGAGCAGGGGTCAGAGCTGCAGAGGGCAGGCGCGGCCCCATCTTGGGGAGGAGGACGCAGAGCGCTGCGCCCGGCCCTGTGCGACCGCAGCGCAGCCAGCAGCGCCAAGGTGCTGACGGGTGGTGACGCGCGCGCTGGGTTCCTGCGCCGTGAACCGTGAGGACTCAGAAGGTTCACGGGGTCACGGCGGCTGTCAGAGAGCGAGCTTCCAGAGACGCTATCATTCCCGGGACCCCGACGTCCCCGACGCTGCGGGCCCCAGCACCAATGAGGCGAGGCCACCGGTCTCAGCGCCGATGAGCCACAGCGTCCCGCCCGTGACACCTGCCGGGGCAGCCTCGGGGGCTGTGCGGCAAAGCACGCGGGCAGGGGCTCCCGCACGCCGGGCCCCCAGCCCCTCTCCTGAGACCTGCGGCCCCTCCCTGCGGGGCGCTCGTCAGCCTGCACGGCGCCCCCGCCCCGCAGCCTTCACCGGCGGTGGCAGTTTTGTGTTCACTGCCGCACCCCCCGTGCAGCCAGTGGGGGCCTGTGTTCATGACCCCAAGCCAAGTACAGAGCCACAAATGTCAGGTGGCCTGTATTTAAAAGAACAACGTAAAGATACTTAAATGTTGCTTTTCAACCCTTAGCTGCGAAATACTGAGGTCCCCACACTGACAGCAGAGACTAGCTGAGCAGACCCCCCCCCCCCCACCGCCACCGCCGGCGGCCACGGGGCGACCGCGACGTGCGCACGCGCCCCCCAGCACCGGGGGCGAGGGCGGGGACGACACTGCGCAGGCGCCGCGCGGCCGCACCCCCGCACCTCCCAGCGCGGCCGCGCTCCGGCCGCAGGGCGCGTTCCTCCCACGCGCCTCCCGCAGCCCGCGAGCCCGGAGCACAAGGGACACGGCCACCCTCTGGGCCCCGCGCAGTGGCCATCTCAGGACACCCGGGAGGCGGAACTTCAGCCCCTCGACCTACAACGCTGACTTAACCACTTTTCACTTAAAAATATTTATTAAAATGAAGATTAAACCTGAAGAAAAAATCCCCAGAACACAGCCCTTCGCGTGGGACCTTCGAACCAGCAACAGACAGTTGGTTCTCTGTTCTTCCCTGGACTCGGGGTTTGGGGGGGGGGGGTCGCCATCCACCTCCATGCCCAGGCCCTGTTCCTGCAGGGTCCCCGTCTTGACAGACTTGCTGTCGGGTGGGACGGCCCCTTTTCCTGGAAGTGCGGTCACTCCAGGTGACCAGTGCCTGTCCGAGCCACGCCCACCGACGCCCACAGCCCCGGCCTCGGGCGGCCCCTGGGCTCCTCTCCCGAGCCGGAGGCCACAGCCTGTCCCACACCTGTCAGCGCTCCCAGGTTATGTGGAATGGGGGGCCCTGCCTCACAGCTCGGCCTCTGCCGCCGCTCGGCTCACCGCCACCACCGGTCCTGTCACCCGTCGGCTCGCGGCCGGACAGTGGGAGCCGCGGCTACCCCGGCGGCCCAGGACGCACAGCCCCGCTCTCTGGGGAAGCAGGACCCAGGCCGCCCCGTGCTCCCGGGCCTTGCGCGCTCCAGCAGGGGCTGCGCTCGGGGTCCTGCCGTGCGGTCCAGGGTCCCCAGGAGGGACCGAGGCGGCAGGCGGTGAGAGACGCCAGGCCCAGGGCTGACCCCAAGGTTTCGATCCTGCCCTCCCGCCCACCTGCAGGCCTGGGGGCCAGCCCCTCTGCTCACCCGGACGGGTCCACGCCCCTGTCCTTTAGCTCGGGGCAGCACTCCGGGTGAACTGCAGAAGCTCCTCTGCGAGATGCTCCGGAGCTGGATCTCCCAGACGCAGCTCGATGGGGCTGTGGGGTGGGGGAGTGGGGGGCGTCAAGCAGAGGAGCCCCCGGACCTGGTTCGGTCTTCACTCGGCGCTTGTCGAGTGGGTGACCCTCGCTGGTGACGTGCATGTGCCGACGAAGGGGGGCCCGCCAGGTGGCGGCTTCCAGGTGTAGGCCCACCCGGGGCAGAAGGAAACCAGAGGCCCAGCAGAACCCTCAGCTGCAGCACGCGCCTGTGGAACTGACTGGCCCTGCATGCTGCCCCCTGGTGGCCATGAGGAGACAGCAGCGCTCAATGCCAGCCCCTCCTGGGGTCTGAGACAGAAGCTGACTGCACCCCAGCTCCCCACTGCCCCAGCCAGAGACAGGGACCACCCCTGTCCTCCCCTGTCCCGGCGGCTGGGCACGTTTCTCCTGCTGAGTCAGAGAGGACTCACGTATGGAAGTGAGGCCCGTTTGGCAAGGCTGCTGTGACATCGCAAAGCGTCTTTTTCTCAGCGAACCTGGTACGAGGCTGGTACGTGCAGCAGCCCGTGGCTGTCATGGCTCGTGGCTGACGACCTCAGGTAACTGTCCCCCAGGGGCTGCCCGGCTTCGGGGAGAACAGAGCACCACGTGGCTTCCGCTGAGGTGAGCGGACACTCACCTGGAGCTCACCTGGCGGCTCGTGACATCCCCACACCCCCTCTGCCCCACAGCCTTGCCCCATCATGCCCACGAGTGCCGGGGAACCCCAGACCACCCTGGCCTCCTGGCTGGAGGGCCAGCTTGTGGAAGAGAAGCGTGGAGACCCACCTCTGGGCTGCATGGGGGAGCCCTCGTCCAGCCAGCTGCCCCCAGGTGGCATGGGTGACCAGGCTCCCAAACAAGCTGTGGGAGATCCCGTGGATGACGACATCCGCCAAGGAGCAGTCCCCTGTCGGGCAGGGGTGACAACGGTCAGACCCAGAGGGGGGACCATGATCCTAGAGGTGCTAGAGGCCCAGCCATGGGGCCTGTGGCTGGTACCCAGCCCTGCCAGGGCCCCAGAGCCTCCAGGGACCGAGAGCAGGGCCAGGGACGGCACCCTCTCCGGCCTGCATGACCCCACCCCGGCCTCTCATGCTGGTGAAGCTGCACCCTGGGGACTCCACTGCAGGCCGTCCAGCGCAGCCCTGAGCCCCAGCCGCACTCTGCAGGAGGCCAGGGCAGCGGCCTCCATGGTGGCCCGAGGGCCCAGGGCAGACACAGGGTAGGGGCGGGGCAGGGAGGACAGAAGGAGCCCTGCCTCCCAATGCTCCGATCCCTGGGGGCCGGGCCGCCAGGCAGCTCCGCTCTCCGGGGTCACCCCAGCCCTGCCTGCGGAGCTGCGGCCTCCCACCCGGGCCCAACTCCCCTGAAACCAGGTAGAAGGGGACGGGCTGGGACATCGGGAAGAAGACCGTGCTCGAACCTCTCCTCTCACAGCTGTCGGTGACCATGACCGCTATGAAGCCATCTGGGACCCGCCAACAGAGACCGTGCGGACTCCGTGGGGACACCGTCCCGGCGATCGGCACCGGGCAGCACGGCCGCGGGGCACGGCCGCGGTCAGCCCGGCGCCGTCCGGAAACTGAACCGCGCTGGAAGACTGGGGATCAGTGCAGACCAGACCCGGGGAAGGAGGAGTTTCCTGGCGGGACCTACTGCTGGGCGGACACAGACCTGATGGCTATGGCTGTTTCTGGGCCCCTGGCAGCTGCCCTAACGGTGGGCCTCGTCTCCCTGGGGGCCGCGACCCTGCGCTTCGCGGCGGGCCTGGCGAGGTGGGGAACAGGGCCTGGCACGGGGTGGACGTGAGGGGTTCTCCTCCCCTGCCGTCTGCTCGGGGGCCGACCAGAACACCCGGGGGACCGAAGGACACCGCCGAACTGACACCCCCAGCGAGCGTGGTCCAGCCGGGGCAAAGGAGCCGGCTGGCGCCGGGTTCCCGGTCACTTTAGGTCACCCTCGCGGTCGCTGCCAGCCCGGCGGCCTGGATGGGACGCTGTCTCCTGGGGTGTGCTCCACGCACCCGGAACCCCCAGCGCAGGCCAGGGACCCTCTGGGCCGGCGCCTCGCTGCGCCCCACGAGCCGCCGCCAGCTCGCCGCGCCTGGCCTCGGACCCTGTCACGCTGTCCTCCTCCTGCATCGCTCCTGCTCCGGCGTCTCCTCAAACACCACAACCGAAGCGGCCGAATGTGCACTTGTGACAGGACACAGGGAAGCACAGCAGCCCTGCCTGGGAGAGTCGCCGAGAGCGCGCGCGCAGCGCTCCTAACGGGACACTAGGCGCCCGGGCGCGTGGCGGCGGCTTCCTGCCCCCTCCGCAGCCGGGCCGATCGGAGCGATAGCGATAAGGACTCTCGATTTTTCCCCACAGCAAAACGTTCGCCCTCGGCGGAAGCCGGGCGGATGTGTCGGCAGCAAAGCCATGCAGGGATCGGAAAAGGGCTGGATTCCAGGGAGGCCCGGCCGGGCCTCCGCAGCCAGGGAGCGGGATTTGGCCGCAGGGGGCGCGCGGCGCCAAGCGGGCGGCGCGGGCTCCGGGGCCCGGAGCGCGTTCCGGGGCGGCCGCCAGGGCAGGTGCGGCGAGGTGCGCCGAGCTCAGGGGCCCTGCGGGCCTATTTTTAAGAGGCTCAAAGGCCACGTAGGGACGCTGGGGTGTTCTTTGCTTAAGTTTTTACTTTTGCACGTATGCGAAAAATTTAACAAGCCTGTTTTCAAGCGTAAGGAGGGGAAACGCGATGGCGCCACTTTGGCCGGGGGGGCGGGGTTGCCAGTCATGCGCGAAGCGAGGCGATGGAAACGCGCCCTAACCTCGCGACCCGCCGCCCGATTTCGCTGTGAACCCGCACCCGCGCTAAAACAGAGCTTTAAAAAAAAAAAAAAAAACAAAAAAACTAAACCCCAGAGCCTGGTCTAATCAGGAGAAAATCATCGGGTAAGTCCCGATAGAGGGGCATCCTGCAATCCCCCGGACAGCGCGCCTCAGAACTGTCACAGGCATCAAAAACGAGGCAAAGGCTGGGGCACTGTGGCAGCCCGGAGCGGCCCGCGGGCGCGGGACTGCCGAGCGCGCGGGCGTCCCGGGCCGCACGCGGCCAGAACATGCTCAGGGCAGGGTACGGGGGTCCGACAGTCGAGGGAGGGCGGCGGCTCAGCGCCACGTGGGGCCGGCGCGCTGCGTTCCGCAAAGGTACAGCCAGTCGGGGGAACTGCGTGTGTGGAGAAGGAAACTCCACACTACGTATTCAGTTTTCCTGTTAATTTAAACTGTTTTTTAAAACGTAAATCTTATTAATGGGAAAAAAAAAGTGCGGTACCGAGGATGACGGCAGGAGCCACCAGGTGCGTGTGCAGACAACGCGCCGGACGTCGCACGCACCGACCAGCACCCGGCAGGTCCGGCCTCCGCGTGGCCCCCACTCGCCTTGTTTGCTCGTTTGTAACACCACGAGGCGAAGAGAGTGAAGGAGCAGGCAGGCCGGCAGCACATGCACCACGGAGTCTGCAGTCCGGGAGGCCGGAACCTCCAGTGACGCACGCGGACCTCGCGGATCGCGGCAGCGAGAGGGAAACATACGCGTGCGCGCTGCGGCCCGGCGCGGAGCAGAGACGGTCCTTGGCGAGCGTGGGTCTCGGCCGGCGTCTCAGATAAAAGCCGCTGAGTTCCGAGACTTAATCTTCGGGGCCACTTTCAGGAGGCACATTCGGGGAGAGCTGAACTTGTCCAGCTTTCCTGTTTCAGTTCTAGGTCCTGCCCCGAGCCAGGGACCAGGACATAAAGGCGCGACCACACACATGTCCACAAGTCCCTGTCCCTAGGGGCCCTGGGTTCCTCCTTTGCCCTGGAGGTGAGTCTGCACGGCTTTGGACTTTCGTTTTTGAAACAGGCCCTACCATAGGTCCATTTGTTCTAGTGGCGAAAGACAGAACTGCCCTTTGAGCCAGCTCCGGGAGCAGGAGAGGGACTGCTCGTCACACACCCACCTCGGTGGCAGGCCAGCAGCCTCCGTGACACCCGGAGCCCGCCCGCCTCAGAAGGGACTCGCACTGCAGCCCGAGGACTCTGCACAGGGGTTCCCTGACTTGCTGACGGCCGCCACAGAACCTTCTCCCTGGCCTCCATCGCCAATACCTGCCTCCCCCCCTCATTTAAGACTGCGGACTCAATAACACGTGAGAAGGCCGTGTTATTATAAAGCCTGGTATTACTGAAACGCCTTTGCTAATCAAATCCAAGACTTCACAGAAGGAAACAAAAACAATTACCTGAGTTCAGAGCTGTTCAGCCTGCGGCAGGACAAGGGGACACAAAAGGCCCGGCAGGCATCGGGGCAATCCACAGGCCGCCACGGGCAGAAAGCGATCACCTGGGCCCCAAAGCCCAGGGGCAACTCTAACTCCAATCTACAGATACCTGGTTATCTAAAAACCTGCAGAGGACGATGTTCCCTCCTCCTGCAGAAAAGGACTCGGACACGCGATGTCCTGGGAGGGACTGAGAGGGACGGAGGGGTAACTCAGACAGCTCACTGCAATCGCAGGGAGAGGCCAGGGGGACACAGAGGATGGTGTCTGGCCCGGCGGCTGAAACTGCCAGGGGCCAAGAGAGAAACCAGGGCGGCCTGCCTGGAGGAAGAGCGGTGGGTGGAGACGCTGCGGTGCACCGGAGCGCCACGCCAGCGCCACGAGAAGTGGGAATCTCATCCCCTCCCTCTGCCCGGGCACCTGGACCCCTGGAGGATCCCGGGGGACCCGGCACACTCACCGCGGGCCGCGCCTTCGCGGTAGGCGATCACCAGCTGGAAGCGCTGCCCCGCGGGCCGCGGCTGCGGGAAGGACAGGCACAGCGCGCGAGGGGCCACGAGGGGAAGCGCGCGGGCGCCCCGGGCCGGGCGCCGCAAACGGCACCTCCGGCTCGGGTGCGAGGCCCGCCGCAGCCGCGCACGCGGGCACCAGGCAGCGCAGATGCGCCGCCGCCGTGCGGCTCGGCGCAGAGGTCCAGGTGCAGGTGCAGGTGCGGCATCTCGAAGTCCCGCAGGCTGGCCGCCGAGGCCACGTCGCGGCCCGCGCCAGGTGCGGGGCAGCGGAGCCGCGCTCAGGTCCTCCGCTCGCCATGGTGTCCGCGGAGCGCAGAGCGCGGAGCGCACACCGCGCGGAAGCCCCGCCCGCGCAGGCCCCGCCCCGGCGCGGAGCCACGCCCCGGAGCCCCAGAACCAGGGGTATACGGCCCCCGCACGGCGCTGAGCTGCGGAGCTGCGCCCCGGAACCAGGGGAGCCGGGCACCGTGCTGAGCTGCGGAGCCGCGCTGCGGAGCCCCGGGATCCCCAGAACCGGGGGAATCGGGCCCCGGCCCAGGTCCTGCTCGGGCCAGGCGCCCGGAAATCCGGGCAGCGCCACGCCCCACTCCCCAGGTCCCCAGCCGGACCACGCCCGTCCCAGAGGGTGTCGTGAAGGGAGATGGCGTCCTGCTATGTGTCCTTGTTTTATAGAACTATTTACTTTTTAAAATTTCATGTAAAGTCGGGGTTAGTTTTCTTTATTTTCCTGGTTAGTGAAATCCGAAAACTTTAGACAACCCCTTTCCCAGGGCACCGAGCACAGGGCTTGATGCCTGTTAGACGCTCGTCCGTCCGCCTTCCTGTTCCCCACGCGCCCGTTTTGGATGCGCGGCCATCAGGCTGGGTGCAGGGGAATGACTGGGAAGTCTGGCTCAGACCCTGTCCTGGGCTCCGCGAACTCGCCCTTGAAAACGGGTCACGACAGTTCGCTGTGCTATGTGACAACCGGAGGAGAGCAGGGATGTGGGAAGCAGGGAGACGCGCCCAGCCTGGTCTTGGCCGTTGGGCCGCTGTTTGGAGAGACCTGTTCCCCTTGGCTGCAGGAGAAAGCTTTCCAGGGCTAGGACGTCCCTCCTGTCGGCTCACTGGTTCCAGGAACGCGAGCGGCCCGTTCCCATCATGCCCCGTTTGCTCCCCCGTGTGGCCTTCGCAGTGTCCAGTTTACCGCTGGGAAGCGCCCTGACAGCTCAGCAGAAATCCAGGAAAAGGTCTCTGCGGAAGGACGCTCCGGCAACTCACCTCTCCATCGAGTGCTTCCATTTTTAATTATTTACTTTTAAGGGCTCAGAATGTAACACATCTTGGACATTCCACAATAATGGCTGGAAATCTTCCAGAATAGATCAACAGCATGATTCTACAGATTTATCACAACAAATTCAAAGCAAAAAAAGAAAAAAGAAAAAAATACACGTAGACATGTTTCAGTTAAATTGAGGAAAATCAAGACATAAAAAGATCTTAGGAACAAAGAAACAAAAAAGATCACTTGCAAAAGAATGACAAGTGGAAATTGGACCAAGAGTGGACCGACCTCTTGCTGGCAACTGAAGCCAGAAGACACCATCTTCGAAACAATGAAAAAAACCCCATCGACTTAGAATTGCATATTCAGCTAAACTATTATTCAAGAATGAGGGCTATATAGATTTTTAAGTAACAAAAATTGAGTGTTTACCACCAACAGACTCCCACTAAAGAAATTCTAAAGGAATTACTTCAAGAAGGAAAATCATCACAGGACCGAACGAGATGCAAAAAGGAACAGTGAGCAAAACAGTGAGGGATGAGCTGCCAGACACCCCCCAGGGCCAGCCCCCCAATTCAGAATCCCCTGGTGCATGCAGCAACACCGCGGCTGACGGACGCCAGCTCACAGCCCTGGAGGTAGAGGCACCCCACTTGGGAGCACAGGGAAGGCCTGACACTCACGGTCTGGCACAATGAGGGTGACGCCTCCCTCACAGCAAAGAGCAGCAACGCTGCTGTCCCCAGAGGGAAAGGGACAACGAAAAGGAAGACTTCAGACCACCCTACGCTGATCAGTTTGACGACACAGATGAAACAGATCGAGTCTTTAAAAGACAAACTGCAGCTCACCCAAGAAGAAATAGTTGTCTAGGAAGTACTACAGCACTAACTGCATTCCTTTGTCTTCGGAGTGTCCTAACTACAGGGCGCACATCGGCAACAATGTAACTTTTACCCACAAACCGCAAGCCCTCAAATAACATTTTGCTACACTTCATTCTGTTACAGCACTGACCAGAGAAAATAATTTTGCTCCTGTGGGGGGCCACCTGCTGCGTGGCATCTGCACATGCTCCCCAGCTCGGCTGGATTCCTGGGGCCCCTGGGTTCCTCCTACATCCCAAAGAGGTGCACGTGAGGTGACTGGGTGTGTCTGTACCGTGCCGGTGGGAGCAGGTGGGTCCCTGCCAGCATCCTGAGCCGCTGGGAGAGGCTCCGGCCTGTGACTGGGAACTGGAGTAAGCAAGTTGGAAAATCACGACCTTCCTTGATTTTATTCACTCTCTTAAATGTACATATAACTCGCATTTATTTCAGTATTTAATATTAAAAGTGTTTTGGGCCTTTATTTAGAAGTTTGCTGACGTTTGTGAGCGTAAAAGGCACAGGAACTGGAAGAGCCGAAACAGCTCAGAGGGACAGAGCGGGGGACTCCGCCCCATCTCTAGGCTTCCTCCCAAGCCGCTGCGTGATGCCAGGGCAAGGCAGATTCGCAGACCAACGGGGCAGAACAGAGCGCCCAGGAGACCCACACAACTAACTCCTGACAAAGACTCAGAAAACACTTGCAAATCGCATGTCTAGCAAAGGACTTGTATCCATACACACAGAACCCTCAAGACAAAGAAGAAGCAACACACGTGAAGGGTCTGAGCAAATGCTTTATCAGAAACGGCAGGACGGCCGGGGAACACAAGGTGCCGCTCAGCACCACGGGTCGTGAGAGACGCAGACGCCAACCCCGAGATGCCGCCGCGCACCTGCCGCGCACCTACGGATCGCTGAACCGAAGGACAAGAGCAAATGCGGCCTCGCCCCGCGCCGCGAGCGCGCAGAGCGGCCTCCTCCGAGATGAAACACAGGCCGCCGGCCCCCCCCCCCCGCCCCCGCACGACCGGTGAGGCCCAGGTCCGCCAGGGAAACGCGAAACTCGGCAAGCGAATGTTCACAGCTGCTGCATTCGTAACCGCCCCAAACTGGCAACAGCCCCGTGCGCTGCAGCTGGCGGAGGGACGCGCAACGGGGCACAGAGCGGCACGCCCACGCGGCACGCCGCAGCGCCGCGGGAAACCGGGCCACGACCGCCCGAAGGTGGGAACCTCAGGCAGGAAGCAGCGGGAGCTGCCGTGGGGGAGGGAACGGGAGGAGGGGCAGGCTGTGAACGCCGGGGGTGGCGTCCCTGTCCCGTGTCTGACTGCTGCTGGAGGCCTGTCTGTGTCTGTCGGTCCAGACCTGCACGCCACGGTGAATTACACCGAATGCAGACTTCTTGACGCTCGACCAGGACACAGAACGCGGGAACGCACACGCAGTCCATGACCCACTGTGCCGCGCCGCTCACGCCCGCGCACACGACCGCACTCATGACCACACTCACGCTCACGACCGCACACACGACCGCGCTCACAATCGTGCTCACGACCGCGCACACGACCACGCTCACGACCGCACTCACGCTCACGACCGCACACACGACCGCGCTGACTGAAGGCGAGGGGAGGGGCCCGGGCAGCCGTGGGCACGGTCTGGGGGAGCGCCCTCGCCAGGGGACCTGTCTCGGAGGTGCGTCTAGCAGTTCTGCACCCCTCTTACGTTTCACTAGAACTGGACAAGTGAGCAGGTCATCACAGATAACGGAAGCCAGGTTTCTGCTGTTCCAGGTAAGGAGGGAGCTGGCGAGACCGAACCCTGTGGACCTGGGGGGGCTCACGGGCTTTGTTTCACGCGCAGATTCTGAAATGTGTCAGAAGCTACGCCCAGGTCAGTGCCTTACGTGGATTTCATAGCCTTCTCCGCAGAAAGGGGAAAGCAATGGCAGCCCGACCAGGGGCCCAGGGCTCCCGGGAGCAGGGTGGAGCCAGGGCTTGGCCAGGGAAGAGGGAAGACGGGAGCCTGGGGCATCTCCCAGCCCAAGGAGACAGGCAGCGCTGAAACACAAAAACCAAAGAGCAGGCGTGGAAGGGACGGACGAGAGCCAGGCGGAAGGGCTCCCCGTGGCCACAGGCGCGCGGCCTGAGCAGGAGGCGGCGGCGGCGCTGGGTTACAGCCCGAGGTAGAGCAGATGCCCAGAATCCACACGTTCCAACAGTGAGGCGTTCGATCCCGCAAGGCCGATCCATGTCCCAGGCCCACGGACCGCCAGCCGCCTCCTTTATGAAGACGGGCCCCAAGTGATGTGCGGCACGTGGAAAACAGCGTGCGCTGTACTTTTGAGCAGCGATGAACAGCAAACTGCCAGCGCTAGGAGGGCCCCCGGAAACGCTGGGAGGCGGCTGTTTTTTGGGGGGCGGGGCGGTCTCAGAGCCTGCCGGCCTCACGCCAGGAAACAGCGCGTCTCCCTTTCACACAGCGGCAGGTGCGCCGCCTCAGCCCTCGGCCGCGAGGCCATCCCCGTGCCGGCCCCCGACAGCGCCCTGCGGGCCGGGAGGGCGTGGCTGCGGGATGCGTGGTTCTCAACATGCTCTGCGTTTTCCAAGTGCTCGGAGTCTACAGACGGTCGTGAAAGAAGCAGGAGCGAGTTCCAGGAGTCTTTTATTGTTTGACTAGCAGGATACACAGACCCAGGCAGAGACGTCCCCGAGGAGACGACGGCTGCGCCTCACAGCCGTCTGCCCTCCGGTCCCGTCTTCTAAGCACTTAGCATGTTTTCTTTTAAAGACACGGGACAGGCACTTGCATCGCGAGTGCAATCCACGTGTGAATAAATAAACGGATTATCTTGTAACCCTCCTCCGTGATCCTTTAAATAGAAAAAGTGCTAAATGTCTCTCTGTGGCACACGTGGCCACAGATGTCCCACCTACGGCTTAAAACAGACTGTAACTTGGCGCTCCGCGGCCTCTCCCCGCCGAGGAAGCCCTACTGATACTGTCGATAGTCTCCGAAGGGCGAGGGCGGCAACTGGGACGGGTCTTCGGCAAACTGGGGACCTGCGGTTGGGAGACAGAAGAGCTTTACAAAGCGCCCGAATGGCCCGTGGGCAGGACCAAGTCTGCAGGGAGAACGCCCGCCCGCCCGCCCGGAGAAGACGACGCGCTGCCTCGGAGCAGCACCCCGAGTCTCCCCGCAGACCCCCAGTTCCCAGGGCGGCACCAGCGAGTCTGGCGACAAAGCTGACCGCCCCCCACGCCCGGCACCGGGGGTCTGTCCAAGCAGGGGCAGCTCAGGCATTTAAAGCCACGGCCGCAACAAGCCACCAGGTGGACACGCGCCTCCTGACGCGGTTTCCAGGAGCCATTTAAAATGACTCTCACGAGGCTTACGTGCCTTCGTACCCAGGTCACCCCGCCGACAAGCAACAGGAAAAGCGTTGGACCAGTTCTCAGAGACTGGCTCTCACGCTACATGCCTCAGGGAGCCAAGAAAAGTGGGGGCCGCGACCTAGCTCGATGCCAAATCCCTTCCAAGACCCCAAAACACCTCCCCACAGGCCTCTGCTGTGTTACGACCCGCCCAGAGGTCAAGTCCGTCTCTCCCAGAGCCCTGTGGCCTCCTCCTGCTTCTCACCGGCATCAAGGCGTTTCCCATGGAGACGACTGAGTTTTCTCAGTCACGGGGACTGCACGAGGTGACGGCTGAGCAGGCGTGACGACACAGGGACCCCTCGAGCCCACACGAGTTATACGCCGGCTCCTCAGGACCACTCTCCCTGAGAGCCCCACAGCGACCCTCCCGAGCATGGCCCACCCCACCACTCCATTTCACTTTCGTCAGAGCAAGCAGCACAGTGAAGCTGCCTCGTGTGTGTGCTCCTGGGCTGGCCCGTCTTCCCTCCGGCAGGGGAGTCCTCCCCGCCGCTATGCCCCAGCACCCAGGACAGTGACCGGCACCTACAGGGGTAGTGACAGGCTGCCGATGGACGACTGTTCTCGTTGGACATTTGCAAGCACCTCTAAAGGGACCCGTGCTTCCTTAGAGTAAGTGACCAGTGCTGACAAACCCGCGAACTGCGAGGGCAGGCCACCACCGCCGCCGGTCCAGCTACTGTGGACAGCACGGCCACTGCGCCCACGTCCGGCTTTTCAAAGCGAGTCAGAGCCCACGGTCGCAACCCCCCGGCACACGGCATGGCGACCCGTAGCGCAGTCACACGCACCGCATTCAGCTCACAAAACTCTCTCTTCACGCACCAGGAACTGTTCCAAGTGTCCAAGGTGTGGCATTGAGCAGAAAGGGGACTCACCACTGGGGAACTGTGCAGAGGCGAATCTCGTCAACAAGATGCCGGCTCCTTCGATCAAAGCCAGGAGGATGCCCCCCATCGCGGCCGACCCGACCATGGCCACCGGTCCATCTGGGGACATCGGCAAGAGAGTGCTTTAATGTGAGACACGGCACCGAGCCATCCACACGGCCAGGCTACCCCACCTGCAAACCCTCTCTCAGTGGCTGAAACCAGGGGTCAGCAAACCACAGCCCTGGCTCGGATCTGGCTCACTGCCTGGTTACGTAAGTAAGTTTCATCGGAACAGCCACACACGCATTCTGGCACTGCCTGCGGCTCCCAGCAACGACGGCAGAGCCAGATCACTGGAATGAAGACCTCACGGCCCACAGAGCCTAAAATATTTACCGCCTGGCCCTTTACGGAACGTTTGCCATCTGCTGGCCTAAAGCACTGAGCCCAGACAGCGTCTGGGCTGCTCTGGTCCCAAAGACTGTGCTCATTACCATAACAACCCCGTGAGGCCGGGACAGGCATTAACTCCAGCGCACTGATGGGAAAACTACGGCACGGGGGGCTGGCAGTCAGCGCCGCGAGGCCCTCGTGTCCTCAAACCCTCCCGCAGACAGACCCTCTCGCTTCTTCCCCCCAATCACAGTCACGTCACACCAAACCAAACGGTGCTGCCTCACGCGTCCCAGACGTCGCCAAGCTGAGGCAGACGCGGTCCCCAAGCGGCCCCACCCCAGAGTGTCTGACCAGCACTTACTTCTCGCCGCCAGGATGGCCCCCGTTAGGGCCCCACTGGTGATGGAGTTCCAGGGGTCTTCCTTCCCCCGGACCTGGACCATACTGCAGTCGATCGTGGAAAACAGGCCGCCCCAAACTGCAAAGCTGCCTGTTGTGTTTGAAAACAAACAACACAAATTTCACCTTTTCATCTTACATTTAAAATGCCGCCGTAAAAACTAAGCCTGCGCAACAACACTCATCACATTCTCAAAAGTCTCACACCCCGAATACATCCAACGCAAGTTTAATATGTGACAGACGAACAGAAGTCAGAACACTCATCTTCTTAACAAAGCTCAGGTTGTGTTACATCGGCTGGAAAATGGGCAGCGGCCCAGAGCCTGACAGACACTCGCGGCCTGCGCCCTGCTCGCCGCCCGGCCACCGCTGCTTCCTCCGCTCCGTGTCCGAGCGTCCGCGCCACACAAACAACGGGAGTGCAAGAGAAGTCCCGCTTTCTGGAATATGCTCCAGCTGCAAGGCCATTCAAGCCAACGTGGCAAATGAAGGACACAAAGAATTACAGAGCACCGAGGGGGCAGAAATGATTGTCCTCTCTTTCCCACCTTTCATTCCTCAAGCATGAAACTAAAACAACCCTCAATCAGATGAGTTTGCTCTTAAAATAAACTCCCTAAACGCAGTGACAACCTGTAAAATCAGAAACGAACGGCCACCACATCCGAGCGCACACGACCCAGAGGCAACACCGACTGTCGGCACCTCCGGCGTCAGGACAGGTGACCACTTTCTTTGTGCTTTTCCCGTTTTCCAGGCTTCTGAAATGAATGCATGTGACTTCGCACCGCGTGAAAAGTTGTCACAGTTATTAACATTAAAGAAAGAAGAAAAACTGCATGGAGGAGCCCCGGCCACCTCGGCCTTTGCCCTCGGAAACCTCGAAGTGCGTGGAGATGGCAGTGAGCCGGGTGCCACCAGCACCCGATCCGGACTCCGCCAGGCGCCTCTTCCAGGGCACACTGTCAACGACTCCGAGAAGTCGTCTCAGCAGAGGTGGAGTATGAGCCCCCTCACTTTAGGGCCAATACTAGACACCACGTACCACACAAAAATAAACGAGTTTTAACTCAGTGTCCTGTGCCCTGGCAGAGGGACGGTGCCCAGGGATGTCCGAATTCCTTCACTGAGTTCCTCAGAGACTCTCCCACCCCCTCACAAGAGCCTGGCTCTCCCCTCGCCCGAGACCAATGGCCAGAGCAAGCCGTGACTCCTGACGACAGTGGAGACTCAGTCCACACAGGAGGGCAGCCCGGCGCGGGGAGCCAGAGCAGGGTGAAAAGGGACCACAAGGAAGGACAGCCTGGCGCGGGCGGGGAGGTCAGTGTGGTCACGTGGGCAGGCCCGGCACGGGGTGTCACGTGACAAGGCAGAAGCACGACAGCTGGGGGTGTGAACTGGAAGTGGAGCCGCAAGTTCGTCTGTGCCGTGTGTGGCTGGTGCGTGCTCGTGTTACGCGGACGTTCCCAGCTCTGACAAGAAGGCCTGGGACGTGCCACACCCACCGGTGACAGTGCACTCAGTGCCCGGACGCCAGTCTCAATGAAAAGGCACCAGGTCTCCTGGGAGAAGTGGCTGACTCTACGGCTAGGGCAGGGAAGGCACGAGAAGAGCCTGCACTATCTTGTTCCAAAATGGCACGAAGTGCTTGAAGAGTAATGGGGACATGTCAAAAGCATATCTTTCCCCTACAAAAATATAAGACTCTTCAGCACACAGCCGTGACTCCTGCAGGTGGCCCGTCTCCGCATCTACCTGGAGGCAGGGCTCACCGCATGGAACCCAAATGTCATCCGAGTATTCCGAGACATCATGAAGACTTCTCAGCTTCCCTTAAAAAGGTGGATCTCACGGATTAGACATAAATGACCCCAATTCACTCATACTGTAACACCCTGCTTTTAAAAATAAACTTTTAATCTCAGAACAGCTTTAGAAAGTAGTGAAAGTAGCATAGAGGGTTCCCGCACCCAGTGTCCCCAATCCCTAACATCAGCACGGAGCGTTTGTCACTGTTATGACCCAATATGGGTACCTGACTAACTGAAGTCCACGCTTGACTCAGACTCCCTTAGTTTTTATGCTCCTCTCTGTCCCAGGACGCCGCATTACACTTACTCGTCGTGTCCCCGTAGGCTTCCCTTGGCTCTGAGGGTTACCTGGTGGTTCTTTTCTTATTCCCTGAAAACGTCTATGTGATAGAAGCGGCCTCTCGAAAAACGCGTAAAACCTTGTAAAAATCTGTGTAACTTCTGCATACCTGGGAGGTTCAGGGTCTGCTGTATCCTTTACTACTACTTATCGTTCTAGAACAACATGGTAACCATTAAAACAAAGTAAGCCACTACCACGTTCCACGATGTACAATTATTTCAGAGGAAAGAAAAGATACCATCACTTCAACCCTCAGAGCCTCGATTTCCTCATCTGTAACATGGAGCTGCTCACTTGTTTTTCTCATGAAACCTCAATCCTTCACATCACATTCTCTTGGACTTTATGTTACCCCAGGACCTAGCGCTCCTGACTCGTACAAACCTGAGCTTTAAACACACTGTCTTCCTGTTGGATAAGAGGAAAAAATGAAACAAAAGCAAAGTGCCACTGAGCGTTTGAAGGACAGAGAGAGTTTCAAATGGACGCGACAATTCAAGTTAATTTCTAAATAAACCAAGAATCAAGCAGAACCTACAGAGATATTCATTTGTAATAAACTGAGTTTGACCTAAAAGCAGAAACTGGCATAATCTAGAAAAGAAAAAAACAGAGCTTCATCTCCAAATAAACAGGACGAGCCCGGAGCACAGAGAAGTTCTATTGCCATACCTCCCAAGTGTGGAGCCCTGGTCTTAATGGCCGTCAAACTTCCTCGCAGTCTGTGGTTCACGCCCTATAAAAAAGCAACCAGGACACATTAGAAGTGCGATGCGTCCCAACTCACTGACGGACCATCAGGGATAGGAGCAGATCTGGGTTCTGATGATAAAGCAAGACCAGTCACCCACTCACCACTGGAGAATTGCGAAAGCCCTTGATTGCTTGAAAGATGCCGCCACCTATGGTGCCCATGGCGAAGGCGCCACCGCAGTCATCCACAATGCGCCAGGGGCTACGAACAGGGGAAAAAGATGACTGCAGTTCTCATTCACAAACCATAAAACCTTTGCTAACATAGTAAGGGATGCGGCAGAGCCCGATGCAGGGCCCTCTGCAACCAATAAACAGCTGTCCATGAAATCCAAAGATAAAGAGTCGTGAACAAATCCGTATCTATTCAGCCCTAAGTCACCTAAGCTAGAAGGGATGGAACTGGCTTTAACTCTGCACCGTCAGTAACCCTTTACTCCTTCAGTTACCAATTAAGCGGGACACTGGGCAAAAGTGAATAAACAAGTATGTAAAAAACTGCACTGTCTCCGAGAATGTTGCTTCGGCCCCCTACAGATCAAGGCAAGCTTTCCAGCTGCAGTAAAATTTAAAGCTGAACCCAAAGGATGAAGACCCAACAGGTGCAGAGGAAGACAAAATTGTCAAAGTTCAAAATTCTTTCAGGGTTTATTGAGTTCAAGTTACCATTTGGAACTTTAGTTTGTATCGTCGGGAGAATAAAACTAGTAATCTAGCAATCTATCTTATAAAAAAATCTGTAAATAGTTAAAGTATTTGTAACCCACCATAAGTAAAAGATTCTTTTCTTAATCTACTGTCAAGTGTTAAATGTTATGTGCCTATGTGCAATTTACCTGCTCAAGTAAACCTGTAAATTCAGTGTATAGACGCTACTGGAGAATTTGAATAATGAGTAATTTCTGACTTTGCCAAACAGGAATACAAAGCCATACAGGCAAAACACCACATCCTTTGCAAGCAATAGAACACATGATACTCATGCAGCAGATATTCCAATTACCAGCCGGATGCTCTGGGGCCTTGCTACCCCAGGCATGCTTCTGTGGTCCTAAAAGCAAAATCAGCAACACCTGAGAATGTACTAGAACTAAAAACTCTTAGGCCACACTGAAGACTTACTGAATCAGTCTACAGTTTAACGCAATCCACAGGTGACCTGAGTTTAAGAAGCAGTGCTGAGACACTAAAGAGGATTAGGAAATTTTCTTTAAAAAGGTAGAACAGGAAGAGGAAAGACCCAGGAGAATGAATTAGTGACTCCCTCTGAGTGATGGGTAACTTTAAAAGATCTACCCTAAATTATCTTAAAATTAGTTGGAGCTGAAATAAACGCATTACAAAACCAGTGTGTGTGTGTGTGGGGGGGGGGGGGGACAGCAGGATTCAGAGCAGAGAGCAGCCAGAGTACATAATCCAAGAGAGTACATCCAAAACAAAGGCAAGATGGCAGTTTCTGAACAAAGTCCGGCTAAAATCAAAATGTTCCTGCCAGGGAAGTGATGGGCTACATGAAGAGTTGAAGCCAGAATCTAACAGAATGTAAATACAGACCACAGAAAGCCAATAACTAACAGCAACAAGATTACAAGTTATTTTTTTTTTTAAAGTGTGAACCACCTGTTAAAAAGTTAAATTAAATTCCTAATATTTTAAAATTCTGGGCACTCTGACGACTTGAAGACATCTCGGTTCCTGCTCTTACACAATAAAACAGGTAACTAATCCAAATAACAAGATCTGATTTTTCACTTATGACCCCAGAAAACTTAAACTTAAGCAACGTGAGACCTCACAACAATAATGCCCCTTTATAATGATCTTTTCATGCGCCCGATTTATTCACACTTTTATTCCTTGAACTTAACAAAATGCTGAGCAGAGCCCTTACTAAATCCTGAACGAATCAAAGAATTCCTGTTCATGGCTTTTCAAAGAACATATGCTACTCTCTTTTTCATTTTCCAGATAACTTTTGACCGCTTTCTCCTCCAAGTGAGAATCCCAAGCACGAAAACGAGGCCCCTGCCTATAGGAGCTCTTCCAGCCCCTTTGGGTATAATCTATGTTCTACTCATTTGAAATGCTTGGCCCTGTGGACACGTATCAAGATATGAAGATTGCTTCGAGAATGGCACCCCCTGGGAGGCGTGACTTCCCTTCCTTGACGCGGGAGTTGAGCAAAGCAAAAGGCAGGGACGCGTTTAAGGTCACCTCAGCGAGCAGAGAGTACGATTATTGACCCGGCACAAGGTCGGCTGGGCCCGGGTGTGGGCGGCCCGGCCGAAAGGCAGCTCCAGCCCGCGCCGCCCATGGTTACCACGCCCGCGCAGTTAACCTCGGGATCCTGGACAGAGAAGAGCGAAGGGTAGGAGCAGGGCGAGGACGCTGGTCAAACTCACCAGGGCTCTCGGGCATACTCCTCCATTTTGACTTCAGCTCGCAAGCGACGCCGGGAGAGCGGGGGCGGGGCCTGACCCGGAAGCGGAAGTTGACCCGCCGGAGGCTATTAAAATCTGTGGGGATTGGCTCACCGCTTCCTCCCGCAGCCAATGGCAGCTCTGAATCGGGGGCAACGCGAGACTGACCCCGCCCCGGTCCTGCAGGCTACAGGTCCGACTGCAGCCCGCGACTAGGATTTCCGGTTCCCTGCCACCGGTGTCCTGGGGGCCTGAGAGAAACCTGGGGCTCTTCGGCTCGAGTTCGCAGCCTTTCCAAATACGTTTCCTCTTTTGAGTACTTGGCTGCCGGCTCTGAATTAATGTCACCCCGTTCGACATGATTTGTGAAGCTCCGAGCGACGACACGTAGCCCTTAGGGCAACAGTGGCTTCTTGGTCGTTCAGTCACAGAGCCTGGAATGTAGACGATGCTCCACAAATGCGGGCAATGTGCCGGGACCCTGGACTGGAGGGACAGCGACAACAGAGTCGCCCTCCAAATGGTCCCCAGAGGACGTGAGGGGTGTTCAGCCAAGGGGAGAGGAGACTGCAGGGTGGGGACCAGGGGCCCCTTAGGCGGACGGTCCACGAGCCTCAGTCAGATGGCGGCTGTGAACCCGTCTCTTGTTCATGCTGCACTTTTGAGACTGACAGGTACACGCTGACCCGTGAACAGCAAAGGGGTCAGGGGCGCGACCCCCGCCGCGCAGTGGGAAATCCGGGTGTAACTTGTGACTCCCTAAGAACGTATCTGGTAGCCGTGCTCCCCGAAGCCTTACGGATAACGTCTGTACTGGGCGAACGCATGCGCTGTGTGCCATATGTGCTACACCTGCGTGACCCCGAGAAAAGAAAGCGTCATCAGGAGAGTCGTGAGGACGAGAAAGCGCGTCAACTGTCCAGGCTGTGTTTATTTGCGCCAGGGGTTCGCATCGCCTCTTGCAAACACGGTGATCGGTGCCTACCACAATGTCATCTTGTAGGGACGTGCCAGAGAAACCACAAGCGAGTGATAGAGCCAAGAATGCGGCTTTCCAGCCCGCCCTGCCCGGGGAGGACGAGGAAGGGACCTTTCAGAATCTGTTGCACCTGACGCAGGGTTCTTCCACTCTAGAGGTTCCTGGACCTCTGGGTATGTTGAGCTCCATTGAGCCAGAGGCCCTGAGGGCCTCCAGAGCTCCCCGTCCCAGAAAAACACGGGACGAGTAAGGCTCGTCCCACACCCGGCTCTTGGGTTTGGGGTTCTGGTCTGCAGCGGGGGCCTGTTTGGTGGGCAGAGGGGTTGTAGCCTGGCGGGCGGAGCCGGGGAGGCCATCTGTCGCCTCTTTTCTGCCCTCTTCCCCTCCCCTTGCTGCCCCGGCCTTGTCGCCGAGCCCTGTGCATGTCTGCTTACCTCAGGAGGCCGGGCCAGGCCGGAGGTCGGTTCTGGAGACAGTCGGCTGCTCCAGGAAGGAACCGGAGTGACTCTGCACTGCGAGCTCACAGCCCTGTGCAGAAGCCCTTCTTCTCTTCTCTAGCTGGGGACTTTCAGGTCCTCACTCTCCACTTCCTGTGGCTCAGAGAGGTTAAGTAACGTACTCAAGGCCACGCAGCTCAGAACTGGGCTCGTGTCATTTGACTCCATTATCTGCTACTCTGTACTTACCAATATTCCTGCAAATGTGACAGTCTTGGGGCCACTCAGCCCAGCTGAGAACCACCCTGAGCGCTGGTTGCATTCAGTCTGGTTCCCAACCCCCCCCCCCCACGTGCTGTGTGTTAGGCAGAATGTGGGGTCTCTTCCCTCTCCCACCCCCCTAGCACAGCAGCACTGGTTTGTCTCTGGGGAACGGGCTGTGCTGGCATCCCTGGACACCCAAGATGAATCAGTTTCCTGTGGAGGAGGGTCCAGAGACTGGATGACCGTGTCCCTAAGGAGTGGGGCGGGGGCGGTGCTCCCTCGTCGCAGGGCTGGGGGAGGCTGTGTTCCTGGGCGCCGGGCTTCCCAGCTGCGACACCCCTAAAGGTCTGCAGGTGGTTGTGGGGAGCCCTGAGGCTTCAGACTGGGTCCCACCAGCAGGGCCTGCCGCCTCGAGCCAGGGGACATGAGACAGAGAAGATACGGGGTTACATGCATGTGGTTAGGGGGCCGTGGGCCCCGCCCTGTGGGTCTGGATGCCGTGGGTGTGTCGTCTGACTGTGGTCCTGGGGCAGAGACCACCGAGCCTGAACGAGAAGGGACCCAGGCGGTGCGGGGCCGAAGGTGGCGAAGGGGGGACAGTGGGCAAAAAGCCTGAAGAAGAAGAGTCCCTGGGGGCTGGGAAGAGCTGCTCTTAGCCAACTGGGCAGAGATTGGCCGAGGCGGCTCTGGAGCCGGAGTCGGAAGGTGGTGCTTCTTCTGGAAAGTTCCTCCTAGCGGGAGCAAGGCTGGTGACCTGAGTGGGGGCGGGAGCATAGTGCCGTGCATGGAGCCCCCCCAGCGTGGCCAAGCCCACGCGGGCCAGCTCAGCCCTCTGGGACGCCCGCCCCAAGCCCTCCCCACGGAACTCGGGCGTCTTCTCGGGCTCCCAGCAGCCGCTTCGACCCCTCTCACCCCACTTTGCCTTACAGAGGAATCCCTTCCACCCCGTTGGGTCGTGCGTTTACAAGGCAACGCCATGTCGTAATTGTTTTTGTGTCTTTCTCACTGCAGAGCTTGGCAGGGCACTGCGTACACACAGCAGTATCTGAATAAATGCTTGGGCGAAGGAAGGAAGGGAGGGAGGGAGGGAGGGAGGGAGGGAGAAGGAAGGAAGGAAGGAAGGAAGGAAGGAAGGAAGGAAGGAAGGGAACCAGGTGAGAACACAGGTGCATGTACGTGTACGTGTGTGTGTTCCGAGGGGGGTTACTGCTGAAGGATGAAAGGGAAGAGCGAGGGGGCAGGTGGGGGGGGGGAGGGAAGGGGCCGGGACCAGGGTGGGCGCGACTGGACAACCGCTCGTGGCGAGTGAGTGTCACCTGCGCCAGCTCGGTGTTTCGCGTGCGGGCTCGGACTTCACGTTCACGGCGACCGTACAGGGTCAGTACAGCTGCCGCCCGTGTTTTACAGAACGGGAAGCCGAGTCTCGGGGAAGAGGGGACTGGCCCAGAGCCACGTGGGCCGTAAGCAGCACTAGGAGGACCTGACACACACAGGTCTGCTGGCCCGAGAGCCCGCCGTGTGTGCGTGAGTCTGCGTCTGTGATTGTAAACGCTTCAGGCGGACGGCGCTGCGCCCGTACCCCGCGTCCGCTCTCGGTGTCTGCGAGTGGCTCGGGCTCGGTTTTTGACTCCGCTTGCCGGCGATCACCCGAGTTTGGCCGTGGGAGGCCCAGGCCTGGGAACTGCCCTGCCCTCCAGCCACCCCTGCCGTGTCCCCACAGCCCCCAGCTTTCCCTCTGAGGCGTTTTGTCGATGTTTACTTTTTAACGACTTGTTTGAAGTTCTCTGTTGATTAAGTGTCTTCCCTGCTGGACGGAAGCTCCACGAAGGCCGCGCTGCCCTCTCTTCGGTGGCCTCCCTTGCTTCTAGGACAGGGCCTGACCGAGGTGACGCACGCTGACCGACTCCCTGACACAGGGCCTGCCGCCTCTTAAAAGTGACGGCCCAGGCTCCTCGGCGCCGCCCCCCCACCTCCCGCCATCTCTGCCGCCTCCCTTCGGCCCCCAGCCCCCGCGCCGGCGCCCCCGGCCTTCCCTCGACGCGGGACTAGCAGCTTGAAATGCAGGGCCAAGTTTTTCCCAGACGGTCCCTGGACTCGGCAGGTGCTGGTCAGGGTGGCCAGACGCCAGGAAAGGTGGACGCAGCTGCCGGGGTGGCTGCCGCGGGCCTCTGGGCGTCTTGTGGCAGAGGGAGAGGCGGGGGATCGAATGTCTCCGGCTGGCCAAGGAGCGCTGCAGAGGCCTGTGGTGCTGCGTGCCAGCCCAGGCTGACGCGTCCCTGAGGACGGGATCGTGCCCTGGACCGAGATGTGGGTGGCCTCCCGCCAGCGCCGCCGGGCTCCCAGGGGCGGTCTGCAGACGGACAGACAGACACCAGCTCAGAAGGAAGCTGCGGAGAACGGGGGCGTCCGGCCCTGCCCCCGAGCCTGGTGCCCTTGGGGTGTCCCGGCTCTGGTCACGCTTTCTTCCCCAGACCGGCTCATTTTCAGTCGGTGCCTGGTGAGGGTTTATTTCCCTCTCTCCCAAGAAGGGGCCGGAGCACTGGAGCCTCTGCTGCTCAGCGCTCAGTTCCGCGGGAGGCGGGCGGGGAGGGTCCCCAGTGCTGAGCGTTTTGGCCGTGAGCAGCGGCCGCACATGACCAAATACAGGCGAGCTCTCCTCGCACTGGCCTGGGTGCCAGACAGCGCCTGGGGCAGAGGTAGACCATGCACTCGAACTCAAACTCGAACCAGAGGAACCCCCATGGCCCGGCCCGCCCTCCCGGCTCCCCACGCCCGGCCCCGCCTGCCAGCCGCTGCATTTTTGTGTCTTTTTCTCATTTCTCATGGCGTGGCCCCTTGTCTTTAAAAGTGTACTAAATTTGGTCACACAGCACTCCAAGATTCCCTGGAATGTCCTCAAGTTTCAAGCGCTCTGACAGCCCGCAGGCCCGCCCCGCCGGGGGCCGGCCTCTCCTTCCAGGGCCGGCCTCTCTGTCTTATTGGCCGTTGCTGAGACCCGCGGCCCAGTAGCCCAGAGCTTGGGGACGCTGCTTCCAGCGCACAGCACAGCACCTGTGGCCGGCTCGAGCTCCGAGCAGCAGGGGTTTGCTCCGTCCAGACCCGCCCCCCACCAGGACCGCCGCAGCCCCCGCAGGAGCAGAGCCGCAGCCCCCTCGCCGAGATGTCCAAGGTAGCCAAGTACCGCCGGCAGGTGAGCGAAGACCCTGACATTGACAGCCTGCTGTCCACCCTGTCCCCCGAGGAGATGGAGGAGCTGGAGAAGGAGCTGGACGTGGCGGACCCTGACAGCAGCATCGGCGCGGGGCTGCGGCAGAGAAACCAGGCGGAGAGACAGTCCACGGGCACCTACCACCGGGACGCCATGCTCGGCTTCTGCGAGAAGGAGACCAAGAAACTCATGCAGAGGGAGCTGCCCGTGGACGTGAGTGCACTGGCGGGCGGGAGGGCCGGGGGGGCGGGGGACCCCGTGCTGGCGAGGGAGAAGCCCCGTGGCGCAGGAGCCGCTTCAGGCGGGGGGCGCCTGCCACCCCGGCGTCTGTGCGCTGGCGGGTCGCGCCCCTCCCGCCGCGTCCAGTGGCGACACGGGCAGCCGGAGGTGGTCCCCGAGCCCGCCGCCGTTCCCTCCACACTGTCCCGCCCCGATGCGGGCAGGTGGGGACACAGGACCGTGCTCGCAGGCCCTCGCCAGCCTCGGGACGGCTAAGCCCTCGCACGGGGAGCGGCTCTGCGAGCCCGCTGGGCTTCTGTGGCACACGGGCCGTCGAGGAGGCGGGGGTCGCAGCGCTCGGGAGCCGGGAAGCGTGTGGCTTCGGTCGCATGGGGCGGATGGTGCGCGTTCTGAGGGAGCCTCTCGGGGGAGCAGCCGGCAGTCGGCCTTTCCCGGCCACAGGCCCCTCTGTGGAGGTTTCCCAGTGGCGTCTTGCCCCAGGCGGACGGGCGGGGAGGGTGAGCAGAAGCCTCTGTCCCTGTCTGCCTGCTGCGGGCGCCAGCACACCCGCCTCCTGTCGTCCGGGGTTGGTGCACGGGGTTCTTTTTCTCACCGCGTGGTCTTCTCAGGACAAGCCAGCCCCGCCCCGAGAATGACTGCAGAGCCCCCTGGTCTGTGGGGAGACTGTTCAGTGGGCGCACGGCTGAGGGTCTGCCCAGGCTCGCCACTCGGCGCTGCCAGCCACGTCCCTCGTGTGAATTCTTGCAAGGGACGTTCGGTCACCTCAGTCCTCATCCTCCGTTTTACTCCTGTGGAAACTGAGGCTCAGGGCTTCAGGTGACAGGGTCATCTCACGGAGGAAGTGAGAAGGGCCTTGCTATCACCTGAACCTCCTGTGAGCGTGTGGGGCAGGGCGAGGCGGTGGACGCGTCACAGGGATGGACGGGGGCGGCGGGGGCCAAGGGAGGGGAGCAGAGGCCCCCAGGCTCTGTGAGCGTCCCCACCCCCGAGGCCCAGGTTCAGGTAGAGTGAGGGGCACCCGGGGCCTCGAGTTCACATCCGGGCTGGATGCAGGTAGGCGGTTGCCTCTGACAATGACGCACAAACTCTAGGACATTTACGGGAAAAGTGGGGGGTGGGGAGCAGGGGCCCTGCCGTGCAGGCCTGGCACCTCGCGATGGCCCGGAAACGCAGGGAAGCCATGCCCCTGGACCCCAAACGCTCACACTGCGGCTCGCCCGCCCTGCACTCCAGTCCCCAGCTTCTGGGCCCCTGACAGATCCTCCCTCCTGAAGTCAAACACAAAACAATCTTAATCCAAAGCGAGAGCGTGGCGGACTCCAGCGGTCTGGGACTTCCATCCTCACAAGACAGTTAGAGCCCAGCCGCCCCCCACCCCCGCTGCCCCCGCCACCCCTGCCAGGCGCACACCTGTTTCTGCAGGTGCAGCCCCAGTCAGGGAGAAGGGGGCGTGTGCAGGCACACGGCACAGCCTCGGGGTGAGAAGGTGCCTTCGGGGTCACGTCTCCCTCGTGGCGGGCCGTCCTCGCCCAGTCCCAGCCCAGGGCGGGCACCGCGTGGGCCGCGGTGCAGGGCAGAGTCATTTCTGGAAACCAGTTTCTTTAAATAAACTGATTTCTGGAAATCAGTGTTTTTTTAATAAATGGAAACCAAGAGCGGAAGGCAGGCCCAGTTTGCATCTTCGGCTCTGGGTCTTCCTGGGGCGGGGGAGCCTCAGGATTCACGCCTGGCTCTCATGCGGGGTGGGGCATTGGCCTCTGGCCTCTGCAGCCACGTCCTGCCTGTCCCTCAGGCCTCAGGCACCACTTCCTCCCGGCGGGCCGGGCGCCGTGTCTGATCCGAGCGCCCCAACACCGCGGGGCTGTGTCAGCCTGTCCTCTTCCTCTGCTCCGTGTGTCGAATGGTTAGCAGGGGTCAAGGCGAGGCCGGGTGGGGCACGGCAGGACGGACCCCTGGCTTCCCTCCTCCCTCCACCGGGGTCGAGCGCCTGCCACGTGCCCCACCTGGTCCTTCTGCAGGCAGAGCCCCGGGCAGGTGTGCAGCCGGCACAGTGAAACCTTGTCCTCGGCTCAGATGGCTCAGATTTCAGGAACCGGATCCCAACAGGGCACCTCGTGTGTCCTCTTTCCTCCCCAGGTGGGAGAGAGCCTGCAGCCTGCCCCGCCTCCCCCGCCCCCGCACTACAGGGCCAGAGGGGCAGCGCCTGCCGCGGCCAGGAGCTGGCGGCTGGGTGGGGGAGGCAGCTCTCTTAGGCCCGCCACAGTGAACCCGAGAAGCTAAGCAGCCGAGCCGCCTGACCTTCCCCGTGGTCACGGGCCCACGCCCGGCCTCGGCGCCCCTCCCCCGCCTGCTCGTCCCGGCCCAGCGTCCACGGCCTCTCCCCAGTGACCGGGGCGTCGGGAGGGGGAGGCTGTGCACTACCCCTCAGATCATCACCCTTTGCAGCAGGCCGGGCCCCGGTGGAGGGCACTGGGCAGCACGGCCTCCGGAGGGGATTAACCCCGGCTGGTGCACACCCAAAATAGCCCTGGAGGCCGGCGGAGAGGGCGGGAGGGCTGGTGGGGCCTGCTGGCCGCGGGGGCAAGGGCAGCCCCCGGGAGCGCCGGCCAGGGCGTGGGGGAGCGGGGTGGACAGCAGCTGCCTCTGCCCAGAGGGTGGAGAGCAGTGGCCGCTTCCTCAGCCAGGCGCCAGGACCCACGAGGGCCTCGTCCTGAGTCCCTCTGTACACGGACGCTCGACGGAGGGGGAGGCACTGCGGCCCCGCCCTCGGCATCGCCCCGGACGGCCGGGCCCAGGGCCGGCTGGGCAGGCGAGGCGGGCGCAGGGCCGATGGCCGGGGCCGAGGGCTGCTGGGAGCGGCTCGACAGCGCGGGCACGTGATGGTCAAGTCCCACTGGCCATCAGGTCCGAGGCCCACCGACGGGGCCGCTGCCAGCATCTCGGGCCGTGGGCAGGAAGGGGTGCCTCTGAGCAGATGCCCCCGGGAGGGGTCCCTCGGGCAGAACCGAATTCCGACGTGAACAGGTTAGTTCCTTGTGCTCATCAGGCCCACAGGAGCGGGCGCGGGCAGACACAGGGTGGACAGGTCCGCGGCTGCGGACTGACTTGGGAGCCATCGCCGAGCAGTTTGAAGCCCCGAGATCCCGTCGGCAGTGGGTGTGGACGGAGGGCAGCAGGGGCCAGGGGCCAGGCCTCCGCCAAGCCAGGGTCCGGCACGGGGGTGACCCGCCGCGGGGAGGAAGCTGGTGGGGAGGGGCTGGCGAGGGAGACGCTCCACTGTGTCCTCGCACACTGAGCAGGGTGGCAGGGCGAGGACAGGTCGGCCGCGGCAGCAGGAAGGGGCCCGCGGGGCCGGGGCGAGGGCCGGGCGGGCGGGACGGAGGCCTGCGGCCAGTCTCCTCCGCGTCTGCGTTCTGCTCGCGGGAAGCAGAGAACTCGGGTGGGGACTAGAGGCGAGCGAGGGCTCGGGGGGTTTCCGGACAGGGCGTGGGCGCGCGTGAGCGCGGATGGGGCCAGCATGGTGGAGGGAGCCCCGATGTCACGGGGAGGGAGGCGGGCGAGGCGGGCGGCGAGGCGGGCAGGGGCGCGGGCCTCAGGCCGCGCGAGGCGAGGGGCTCACGGCCGGCCTCTCGCGTGTGGACGCGTGTGGCTCCGGGACGGCAGCGCCGCAGCCGCGTACAGGCTGGGCGGAGGAGGAGCTCGGGAGGCCGTGACCGACGTCAGAGGTGAAGCCTCACGTCACGAGAGACGTGCTCAGTGCCGCCTGGCGCGGCAGAGGCGGCGGGGCTGCCAGGCGTGAAACCCGGCCCGTGAGCCGTTGCCGGGCCGCAGCCGGCGGCCCCCGGCGTCTACCCCCCGTGCCCCAGAGTGCTGTCCGCACGGCCAGCGCGCCTCAGAAGGCATGTGGGGCCCTCCCCGGCACCCCGCTGACGGCCGGCGAGGCAGGGCGCGTCCGGGCCAACCGGGGCGAGCGGGCCCGGACGCGCGTGGGCCGCCCGCATTCGCTTCCGCGCTGTCCTCCAGCGTCCCGTCTGTATCGCCTCTTGTACGTGACCGTGGATTTTTTCATGCATGTGTTTTTGTTGAAATGTAAATTGCATACAAAGAATCACACAAAATTCAAATGTAGAGTTTCACGAATTCACACAAAGCGAATGAGAAACAGAAGTTGCCAGCTCTGGCGCGAAGCCCCCCCAGCTTTCTCTGCCTCGCGCCTCCGGGCCTGACGCCCAGCCCCCGGGCCCCGTTCCACCTGCCTGTGGGTGCCGCCCCTGCACCCGCCCGGCTCCTCCCGCCCGGCTTCGGCTCCGTGTCCCTGCCGTCTGTGGCAGTTTTTACGCCTTCACCGCCGTTAGCCTCCCGGCCTCTGAGCGCGCCTCAGCACTTTCGCCGAGGTTACGGGTGTTTGGGCTGTTCCCAGCTTGGGGTGCTGCAGACGGCGCTGCGGGGACATTTGTGCAGGTTTGGGGCACCCTCGTGGCTTCGCCGCGGTTGGCAGGTCCCTGGGCGTGGGGCGCACAGCCACGGCCTGGGGCCGCCCCCCGCGCGAGGCCGCCTGGGGTGGGGCGTCGCCGTGCCTGCTTGCCCGTCACTCCGCCCGTCAGCCACGTCGCCCTCGCCCCTCAGGCTGGGCACCCCCTGCCCTGCACCCCCAGCCTGGGGGAGCCCGAGCGCGGGGTGTCGCTGCGGTTCCAACCCACAGCCGCAGCCAGAGCCGCCCAGACGCCTCCCCCTGGGCTGCTCACGGCGCAGTCTGAGTCCCCCAGACCCTCCCGCGCCACCCCCTCTCTGCACCCAGCAGACAGGTCACCAAGGTCGAGTTTCACGGAGAAACTCGAAGCCATCCGGTTCCCCTCTGCTCCCTGGAACGTGTGAGCCTCCCCATGTGCGGACCCCCGTCTCTCCCTGTCATGGAGGGGCGGCCTTCCTGTCCCGCGGCGAGGTCCTGAGGACCTCCTCGTTG
Source organism: Rousettus aegyptiacus (assembly GCF_014176215.1). Lineage (NCBI taxonomy): Eukaryota > Metazoa > Chordata > Mammalia > Chiroptera > Pteropodidae > Rousettus > Rousettus aegyptiacus. The sequence goes on along the minus strand of NW_023416293.1, from coordinate 14,747,713 downwards.
CTTTATGCAGGGGGCACGGTCTAGTCTTGTCCTGTTTTACTTGGTGGCATCCGAATGGACGAAAGGGGACCGACTAGTTTGCAGATACCGTCCCCGTCATGCTCGGCCGGCTGCAGAGGGTCACACTCGTCCGTGCTCTTCGGACGCGATCTGGAGGTGGCTTGTGTGCCGCCCTCAGAGGAGGGGGCTCGGCGGCGACGCCTTCTTCCCGGCGTCAGAACCACCCACCGAGTCGGTGCGAAGCCGCCCCGCGTGGGGGCCGGTGCGTGGGCGGCCCGCCGTGCGCCCCGCGGCTGCTCTCGGACACCGCGAGGCTCCAGGACGCGCCGTGCCGTGCCCCCCGTCCCCCCCGTCCCCGTTCTCGCCCCCCCCAGCTCCCGGGGGCTCTGGACTGCAGCCCGAGCTGCTCCGTGTGCCGGTCGCGCCCTGCCGAGGGGTCGGTCGTCTGCGCTGTGCACGGTGGCCGAGGTCTGGTGGCCGCGGTCCTTCAGAACCAGTTCGTAATCGTCACGTAATCCGGCTCGTCACGGACACCACGCAAGGTGCAGGAAAGAGAGAACGCGGCCCGCAGTCCCGTGCCACGAGCAGCGCTGTGCGCCGCGGTCGGGCTCGGCGTGGGGCTCTGCACCCTCGCCTTTTGCAGCTGGGGTCACCTTCTGCAACACGGTCACGCGGATTTGGCTTCCTGACTTTTCTCCCTTGGCACAGTATCATCGTTTTCCCGTGTCGCCGAAAGCTCTTCCTGAACATCATCGTCGCGGGCGTTTCCGCGGCCCACCGTGTGCTGGGCCCAGCCCTCGGACTGAATTTGGACGTGGACGTGGCTCCCGGGCCGGGCACTTCCTAAGGCCCCCGCAGGGCTGTGGTGCCCGTCCCTGCGGACGGAGCTGGCCGAGCTGGCCGAGCACATGGACCAACAGCCCGAGATGGGGGCGGACAGGCCGAACACAGCTGCGGGGGAGAGGGAGGGCTGGCGGTGTCAGGGGACCCGCCCCCCCCGTAGCCCGGGGACCTCCACCCGCCCCCCCCGTGACCCGGGACCGTGCCAGTGCAGGGACCACGGTGGCACAGAGGTGGCCGGCTCCCTTTGTCCTGGGAGGAAAGAGTCGTTTCCACTTAAAGAGTCGAGGCTGCAGACCTGGAAGCCATCGGGTGTGGGGAGGACGCCCAGGAGGACGGTCCCCGGGTCCTTGTCCTGCCTCCAGAGGGCCGGGCCGCAAAGACGCTGGGAAGAGCCGGACGCGTGACGGGCAGACACGCGACGTCCAGTCACGAGGCCAAGTGCCGTCTCCCGCCCAGGAGAGGCGAGGGGCGCCCTGCGCCCGGCGGCCCATCGCCCCGTCCACGTGCGCCTCGTGGCCCTCCGTCTGTGAGCCCAAGATGCCCGTCGACGACCCCTGCCCGCCCCGCGCTCACTGCTCAGCTCGGTCCAGGTCTCCTCGCTTCTCGCCTGGACGTCTGTGACGGCCTCCGGCCGGTCTCTTTCCGTCCAGGGTCCCCCAGCCTCAACGCCATTCCCTACGCAGCCGCCAGGGCTGTCCGCAGCCCGCATTGGCCACCGCCCTTCTGGCCCGCGACCCTGGGGCGAGGCGGGGGGTCTGCGGCTCCGGCCCCAGGGCACAGCGCTGGCCTCTCCGGTCACCACCACATCCGCTGCCCACACGTTACCGAGACTGCCCGGCCATGCCGGACGTGCCCTTCGCCCCTCCACCGGCCACCGGACAGCGCGCGCCCGCCGCCAGCCCCGGCCCCCCGGGGCCCCAGCGCTCTGGGGCGGACATCCGACATTTAAGCTGCTCTTCACGGCGCGCCCCAGACGAGGAGGTTCGGTTCTGCTGCGGGGCGCCAAGGGCAGGAAGCCGGGGCAGAGCACTAGGTGACTCGCTTGTCTCTACAAAGAGATCTCCCAGTTTCTCCAAAAATGGGGCTTGCCGCGAGCTTCTCAGGATGTCGCCGACCAGGTGGCCGGACGCTCAGGTCAGGTCTGCAGAGGGGGGGCTGAGCCGTCACCGCGGAGGTCGGCCAGCAGCCCCTCAGCCCCGGAGACAGCTTCTCAAGAACCTCCAAGCAGACCGGACGGTGCTCCCGGGGAGGGTCCTGGCGGCCCCGGCCACAGGGTCCTCCTGAAACGCCGCTTCTCCACCAGCGGGGAGCGAGACGCCCTCGCTCCCGTGCCGCTGCCTCTCGGGCCCCTGGGGACAGCCGCAGCCACGGAGCCACCGAGCAGGGCCAGGCCTCCCTCCCTGCACGTCCTCCCTCTCCCGGGAGACGCTCGCCCTGAGGACTCGGGGGCACGCGGTGCGGGGGGCAGCCCCCGAGCGTCGCCACCACCCGCTTCCCGGAACCGCCCCCCGCAAGGCGACAGACCCGCTCGCGCCCCGCGGGAAGCTGGTCTCGAGCCGCACGGCGTCAGAAAATGCCCTCATCCCCGGGTCGCGAGCCGCTGCCCTTGGCCACCGCTGCACCCCGGGATCCCGGGAGGTGACGGTGGGCGTTTGTGCCGAGGCCCCCGGGCCCCCCGGCTCCGCGCCGACCCCGCTCACCTGGGGCGGCCCCGCCGAGCAGAACCGGGGAGGCCGCGGCACTGCCCCCCTCTGCCCCCCTCGGCCCCCCTCTGCCCCCACCCGTCCCCTCCACCCCGTCTCCTCCCCAGCACCCTGAGAGGTCTCGGGTTTTCGTGTCGGTTTTTTTTGTTTTGTTTTCTTTGCTATGAAAATGATTTTTTTTTTTTTTTAATATACGACAACTTGTTTTTTCTGACCGCACACGTGATTCAGACATCAGCTACGTGCTGGGGAGACGGTGCCGGGCTGCCCCGCCATCGTGTGCCAGAGCAAAGCCACAGAGACGGAGGTGGAGCCCACCCTGGCCCCGCGCTGCCGGGACAGCGTCCTGCGCGGAGGGCCGGCTCCGGCCCGCAGGGTGGCAGTGGGCGGCTCGGGGCTCGGGGCACCTTGGGAGCCATGCCGGGGACACTGGACGGCGGAGCCTGGAGGTCCGCGCTGGAGCCGGGGACGCAGCTTCGAGGGGCATCGGCCTGGTCCAGAGCGGAGCGACGGGGGGGGCACGTGGCCCGCCATGAAAACGCGGGAGGCTGCGGCCCGTGCACCGAGGGGCCGGCCTTGAGCCGGCCAGAGCCCTGTCCCCAGGGAGGGTCTGAACGCAAACCTTTCGAGACACCCCCTCTTAGCGGGCCTTCAGCCGCCCCCCCCCCCGCCCTGGCGCACGTGGCCTGTCCCAGAGGAGAGCAGGGTGCTCCATGCAGATTCTGGGCTCGCTTAGCCGGGAGCTGACAAGCCTCTGGTTTGGTAAAACGCAGACCCCCCCTCCCCCGCAGCTGCTCAGCGGGGGAGGGGGGCAAAGCTGCTGCCAGCGCCCCTCCCCCCTGCCCCAGGGGGCTGGCTTGTTTACTGCATTCCTTGCTGGGACGTCACCCGTGGGACGGCTCTGGAGCTGCCTTCCAGCTCCTACTCCCTTCCCCCAGCTCCGGGTCTTCAAGGCCGCACACCCTGCCGCTGCCCCCAGACTCAGGTGCGCTCTGTGGTCACAGCTGGTGTTGGGCCCGCGTGGTCTGAAGCCAGCCAGCATCAGGGAGGAAGGGGGCAGGGAGCTGGAGAGCCACCGGCAGAGGACACATGCTGGACAGGGCACGTGGCCGTGGGCCCCGAACGAGGGCCGTCTTGGGCTCGGCGTCCTGGGGGCGGGGCATCCTAGAGATGGCCAGCAACTGGCCCTGCTGGTGCTAAGCCCTCGTGTTGTTTGGGGGTGGGGGGCACACACCCCCCTTCCCGCAGGAGCCCTGCCCCGGCCACTCTCCCCCCAGCTCCGCTTGCTGCACCCCGTGGGCCTGAGCGGCGCTGGGGTGAGGGGGTGGGGTGCGGCTCTGGGGGCAGCTGAGGTGGTCCGGGCCACCGGCCAGTGCCGAGAAGTAAACTAGACGGTGACCTAGCATGGTGGGGGGGCTGATGCTGCGACACCCCGATTCCGTGCCGGGCACCCGGGGGAGTGCAGCCCAGCACGCGGTCCCCGCGCAGGCCCAGTGGCGCAGGCGGGCCGGACGCAAGCCCGCGCCGTGCCACGCGGTGCTGGGCCCGCGGCTCTGACAGCAGCGACGAGCCCTCAGAGCCCTCGCACGGGGACAGGGGAGTGTCAGGGGAGCGGGGAGCGGACCGAGCAGCCGGCGACAGCTCCGGGGTCAGCACAGCACCCCCGAGCCGGGGTGCAGGGTGGCCGGCTGGGCGGGGAGCGGAAGGGGCGCCCCGAACGCCTGTGAAGAGTGGTGACGGGCCTAGAGGGAGAGCGGCTCCGGCCGCCTTGTCACAGAGTGGGGGTCGGGGGGCGTCCCCAGCTTCGGCCCTCTTGGCAGATGTCCAGGGCTTGGGCCGTGGCCGTTGCGTTTTTCACGGCCAAGCGCAGCGTGGACCTCCATGGCCCCCACCCCGCCTAGCGCTGCCGAGCAGGGGGCTGGGGGCCCCGCGCAGGGGGCCCAGCCCGCCGCCCGCGTCCGGCACTGCACGGGGGACCGGGCCCTGGCAGCACGTCGCCCTTCCTGGGGTCAGGACCTTGGTCTGAGTCCTGGCTCTCCCAGGGCAACCCAGTGAGGGCTCGGAGGCCACGGCCGTTCTGCACACGAGAACGGGGGGTGGGGGGGGGTCGTCGCACGGCCCGGGCTGGACCGCGGCAGAGCTGGGCCTGTCACACAGGCTGCTGCAAAGCCAGCGAGCGCCCACGCCCCTGTCTAGGGGACAGTCTGTCCCAGGGCCTGAGGCTCTGCCTAGTGAGTGGGCCCTGAGCCCCAGGAGAGGGCTCCTGCCCCACAGAGAATCTGGTGGCAGGCACCGCCCTCACCCCCCAGGGACAGCCAGCCCCGGGGTGCTTCCCTGAAAGGCCATTAGCTCCTCGAGCATCCCGCCAGGCCCTGCGGTCCTCCTCAGTGGGTGGGGCAGTGCTCCACGTAGCAGGAGGTCCCCACGAGCCCTGGGCCCGGCTGCCTGCCCGCTGTCCTGCTCCCCACACCAGGCCTATCGGGGAGCTGCTCCCCCAGGGGACCCTTGCCAGGCCCTGCGGCCTGTGGCCAGCTGCCGCCTGCCCTCCAGAGTGGCGAGATGCCCCTGACGGCTGCCGTGCCGGATGCCAGGAGGTCCCCAGGTGGCGGCACGGAGCAGTGTGGCCCAGCCCTCGCCTGGCTGGGTCACAGGCTCCGGGACAGGCCGGCCCCTGTGGGGGGTGCTGCCGCAGGCCACACGGCGAAGCCCTGGTAAGTGGCACCTTGGCCCAGGAGAGCAAGAGACAGCGCAGTCCAGACGCCCCGAAAATGCTGTCCTATAACGAACCCACTGCACACGCCCCGGCTGCCCGTGTCCTCGGGGGCTTCAGCTCAGGCTGGGGCAGTCGGCTGAGGCATGGGGACCCCAGAGTCCCCGCTCCCGGCCTGCAGCCCGAGCTGGGCCTTCCGGGTGCCTCCAGGCGGAAAACCTTCGGGGCCTTGGCCGGCAGCCCTGGGACACAGCCGTGGTGGTGTGTCAGGTGCAGCCACGGCCAGTGGCCTGGGTCCCGCGCCCTCCCCTCTCGTCCGAAGACCCCGGGCCTCGTCTCGGAGCTGCCCTCCTGGGGGCCTGCAGCCGCCCCCTCCCCCGGCAGATGCTGAGGGCCGTCCTCTGCAGAGATCACTGCTCATGGTGGTGGGTCCCAGGAGGGAAGGGGGGCGGGGTGTGGTCCGCGTGGGCTGCCGGCCAGTGCCTTAGCCGGGTGGCCTTGCCCTCAGCACTGCTCATTGTTTAGGGACCACGGCGTGGAGGGACAGGCTCCTCCCCGGCCCTCTCTGTGTGCGGGCCGGGCGGTGCAGAGTTCTCTGCTCAACTGGACAAGAGTTCCGGGACATGGTGTGGAGGCCCAGGCAGGGAGAGGGTGGGTGTCCCCCTGGGAAGCCACCCAAGACACTTCGCTTGGGTCCCGACCCGGTGGCAGGCCCGGAGCCCCACCACGTGGCCAGCAGCCTGGAGGACGTGGGGCAGGGGCTGCTCCTTCCTCTGAGCCCGTAGCTAGTCTCCGCGCCGCTGTGCCACAGCCTGTCACAGGCGGTCAGGGCACCCCTTCCGCGCCCCGCCACCACGGGGACCCCCGAACCAGCCCGGCTCCCCTCGCCCTCGGCTGTCCCAGAGGGCCACAAGGCCGGCGGCTGGTGTGCCATCTGGAGGCCTGGGGAAGTTCTTTGTTCTACGGGCTTGTGCCCCTGGGGCTGCAGGGGACAGCGCTGGAGTGAGCCCGCGGGCAGGGAGCAGCCCATGGGGCCCGGGATTCGGCCGCTCCCCAGGCAGAGCCGTTGGCCCAGTCCCCCCCGGAGGAGACGCAGCCCGCCGGCCGGGTGCTGGTGCTGGTGCTGCCGGAGCTCGCGGACGGCCCGGCCGCCCAGGACAGAGCTGCTTCTCCTTTTAAGGCCACGTCTGTGCTGCTGGCAAGGCCGCCCGGCCAGCCGCTCACTCCGGGCCCCTGGAGGGAGCGATGATTAATCAGCCCCCCCACCCCTGTTTTCATGAGGTTCTTTTTAAAGGGTTGGCACAGCTCCCCGAGAAGAGGCACGTGGCAGACCCCCAGTGTCGGGGAAGCGCCCCGAGAGAGTGGGGGCTGCTCTGGGGGAGACCCAGGGGAGAGGGGCGAGGCTGTGGGCAGGGCTTCTGGGGCTCTAGGCTAGGCCGGGGTGCATGGTTCTGTGGGCAGCAGGGGGACGCTGGCCAGGCCGGTGGGCCAGGGAAGGTCAGAGGTCACACTGAGCCGCGATGCTGGTGGGAGGGTCCGACTTGCCGGCTGGGTTTCATCTCCACATCCTGCACCCCGTCTCCTCTACGGTGCAGGGCAGTGCACACGGTGGCCCCTGGGGGCACGGGGGGAGGGGGAGGGCAGCGGTGTCCGCGGGGGGCCTCGCCCAGCTGCTCCTGAGCGAGACTCTCCGGGAGAGGGCGTCTCCGGCCAGGCTGCGAGCAGCTCTCAGGTGTGTCCTGCAGCGTGACCATCAGGCTGCCCCCCCTCCCCTGCAAACCGGCTCCCCCTCTGCCTGTCACACGTGAGGGGCTCCCTGCCTCCGCTCTGTCATGCAGCCCCCTGGCCGTGGGGCAGGAGGGGGGCGGGAGGGGGGCAGGGGTGCATTCCAAGGGCTTGTCTCACCAGGCTCTGTGCCCCTTGGCCGCCCAGCCCGCTGTGATTCTAGCAGAGGAGCCAAGGACTTCTGCTGCCAAATAAACCCGGGGCTGGTCCCCAGTGGCCTGTGTCTGTGTTCAGGTACAAACTGTTTCCACAGGGCCCACCAGCTCTCCCCCCGCGAGGCTGGGCTGCAGAGCAGGGCAGGCCTCCCCGCCCAGCACCCTTGGGAGAGAGAGGCCTTTCTAGCAGGCAGGCCGCATCTCTTCCTCTACAGACCTCGAGGAGGCCTGAGGTCCCTGTGGCCCTGGGGTCGCGTCTGGCCTCGGCTGTCCCCACCCTGTGGGGTGGGGAGCAGGTGCTATCAACATTCGGCTCCGGCTTCGGCCATGTCATGAAGTGGCCCCATGGAGGGCGGCGGCCTCTTGGCCCCCCCCGCCCCCTCCGTGTCCGTGGGCGCGGGCGAGTTCTGAGGTCAGCCGGCCCGGCAGGGGCCAGGCCCCCCAGTCAGCACCCTCCCACGCCGCAGGCGCCCGACGCCACGGGCTGTCCTGGCTCCCGCGCGGTCCGCGTCGCCGACGACAGTGGACAGGATGTGGAAATACCCCTCCCTGGCGAAGTGCGTGTCAGGGACCCGTCGCGACCCTTTTCTTTTTCTTTTTGCCTTAGAAAAGGTACAAGCCACGGAATCTGGGCGTCGGGGAACCACTGACCCACCCTTGGGGACGGGGCCAGGAGAGGGCGAGGCGGGCGAGGCCGCTTAAAGCCCAGTGGTCACGACGACCGCTTCTTTTGAAGAAAGTTGTAACACATCGAGTTCAGTGCAAACGAGCCGCGATGAGCACAGATTCAAAACGCCGAAGACGGGGCCGGAACCAGCGATTTGCCTTTCGCCCCGGGCTGCAGCTGGCTCAGCCGGACCCCCGGACGCAGCCCTCGTCCTCGGGCAGAAAAGGACAGCCCCGAGGACCCGGGAACGCGCCGCCGGCCCCCCCGGCCCGGGGGCCGGCTGGTGTCCCGGGCCCCCGAGGAGCGGGGCCCGATGCGGGCCGGCTCTGCACGGCCCGCGGCCCGGAGGCCCCGCGGTTACGTAACCACCGTCCACGCTCGTCCACCCTCGCTCCTCTCCCTCGAGCCGGCTCGTGTTCATTTTTCTTTTCTGAATTCTTAGGAAAGCAAGCGAGTGGCGACCGCGGCGGACGCCAAGAACGGAGCAGAGGGGAGCAGAGACGCCGGCAAGAAAGCCCCGGGCCCCAGACAGGGCTCCGAGGCGGGGAGGGAGCCGAGGACGGCGGCCCTGCAGAGAAGCTTCTCGAGGGGCAGCGGTGACGCCGAGAAAGGCGCAGGTGCGGAGCGGCCCAGGCCCACGGGGGAGAAGGTCGTCGGGGGCAGCGGCCGGGGCCGGGCAGCGGCGGACAAGACAGAGGCCGGGGGGGACGTGCGGGCGGACACAGGGGCCACCCCCAGGAAGAAGGAGGAGGGGGAGAGGGGCGGCGCCAGGAGCACAGGCTTGAGCAGCGCCACGGACAAGGGCAAGGGCAAGGACAAGGGCACAGACAAGGGCAAGGACACGGAGAAGGACAAGGACAGGGACACGGACAAGGGCAAGGACAAGGACACGGACAAGGGCAAGGACACGGACAAGGACAAGGGCACAGACAAGGACACGGACAAGGGCAAGGACAAGGACACGGACAAGGGCAAGGACAAGGGCAAGGACATGGACAAGGACAAGGACAGGGACAAGGACAGGGACAAGGGCAAGGACAAGGGCAAGGACACGGACAAGGGCAAGGACAAGGGCAAGGACAAGGACAAGGACACGGAGAGGGAGGACGCCAAGGAGAGGGGCGAAGGCGGGGGAGCCGAGCAGGGGAAAGGGGGTGGCAGGAGCAGCGAGGCCGGGAAGGGCGCGCCCCCCCAGGAAAGGGCCCCCCCCGCGGCAGAGGGACAGGCGCCCCCGGAGGCGGCCCCCAGCATCTTCGACGAGACCCTGGAGCAGGTGCGGGCCAACGACCCCGCGGTGACGGAGGTCAACGTCAACAACTCGGACTGCATCACCACCGAGGTGCTGGTGCGCTTCGCCGAGGCCCTGGAGTTCAACAGCGTGGTCAAGGTGTTCGCCCTGGCCAACACGCGGGCGGACGACCACGTGGCCTTCGCCATCGCCATCATGCTCAAGGCCAACCGCAGCATCACCAGCCTGAACCTGGACTCCAACCGCATCTCGGGCCAGGGCCTGCTGGCCATCTTCCGCGCGCTGCTGCACAACGGCACGCTGGCCGAGCTGCGCTTCCACAACCAGCGGCACATCTGCGGCGGCCAGGCGGAGATGGAGATGGCGCGGCTGCTCAGGGACAACACCACGCTGCTCAAGCTCGGCTACCACTTCGAGCTGGCCGGGCCCCGCATGGCCGTCACCGGCCTGCTCAGCCGCAACATGGACCGGCAGCGGCAGCGGCGCCTGCAGGAGCAGCGGCGGGCGCAGGAGGCCGCCGCGGAGAAGGGCGCGCCCCCGCCGCCGGCGGCCGGCACCCGGGCCCCAGGCACCCCCCGGCCCGGCCCCCAGCCGTCTCCCAAGGCCACGCCCAAGAACTCGCCTGCGAAAGGGGGTGCCCCAGCGGCCCCGCCGCCACCCCCGCCCCCCCTGGCCCCTCCGCTGGCCCCTCCCCTGGCCGTGGAGAACCTGAAGAACTCGCTGTCACCAGCCACCCAGAGGAAGATGGGGGACAGAGCCCTCCCCGCCCAGGAGAAGAACTCCCGTGACCAGCTGCTGGCCGCCATCCGCTCCAGCAACCGGAAGCAGCTCAAGAAGGTGAGCGGGCATGGGAGGCCCAGCCTGGGGCCCCGGGGTGCACCCGTGCCGGGCGGGGCCTGCCCCCCTCAGCTCAGCGCCCAGGGGCTGCGCCTCGGCCCCCGTGCGTCCGGCCCCCACTCCCGCGTCCCTGGCCCCTCCGCACTGTGCCCGCCAGCTGCCCCTGGGCCCTACTCCTTGAAGCCCCGCCTCCCTGGGCAACTGAGCCCGCGGCCGGCCGGCCAGCCCCACGACCGCGTCCGGGACAGGCTCCAGGGACAGGAAGGCCGCCCGTGTCAGCGCCGGGCTTCCTCGCGGCTCAGACACGCACCGCGCTGCCCGCCGCCAGGGCCGGGGCCGGCGGGGGCGTGAGTCCAGCTCCCTCCTCAACTCTCTCCGCTTTGCCCTTACAGGTGGAGGTGCCCAAACTGCTCCAGTAGGGCCAGGTGGCCACGTCCTCCAGGGCCGCCCCGCCCCAGCTGCCCCGCCGAGGTCCCCGCTCTGCCACGGGGCGCCTGGAGGGCGGCGCTCTGCCCTCCTTCCCTTTCCGGTCTGAGGCCTCCAGACGTTTCCCTTCTCTCTGGAGTGAAGGATCTGGACGAGAGTCACTGAGGAGGTGGCACCCGCGGGGCCCACGCAGCCGGCAGGCTGCCCAAGGCCTGTGGTCCAGGAACGATGTCCCGCGGGGCCCACGTCACCAGCCCAGCCCACCGCCCTCGGGGCCAGGATCCGGGCCTCTGAGGAGCCCCGGGGCAACGCTGCGGGGCTGGTGGCCGATGGCGAGGGCCGAGGGGAGGGGGCCGGGCTGATGATGCCCCAGCCCCCTCGGAGAGGGTGCGGCAGGGGCAGCTGCCTGGACGCAGAGTGGGCCCCACGCGGGGGCAGGGCAGCCGGCAGCCGGACCGCAGCTCCGCGCCACAGCAGCTCCCGCACACCTCTGCTGCCGTGCAAACGGCTGTCTGTTTTTCCGTAAGATTTTGATAATATATGAAGCCTTCAGCTACGTGTGGCTGTGCCGTGAGTCCGACGCCCACCTGGGCTCCCTGGAGGATTCTAGAAACTCAGGCTCCCAGCCATGCCACCCCGAGGGGACCGTAAAACAAGTCCAGTGTGGGGACGGCCTCCTCACCGCCCTGGCTGTCCAGGCTAGGAGGCCGGGCCTCAGCAGGGGCCGCCCCCGGCCGGTCCTGCCGCCGGAGACGATGGGCAGAGGAGCCTGGGTGGCTATATTAGGGCATGTTCCCTCCCGACTCCCCTGGACGTGGGCCAGCGGCCAGCTGCTCACGGCAGCCACAGGCCCGGGGGGGCAGAGACGTGAGGAGAGCATCTGGGGAGCGGCGCCCCCGCGGCTGCCCATCGGGGCACGTCACGGGCGAACCGCTAGCTCGACGGCTCGGGATGCTGGCTCCCCTCGGCGCTGTGGCAAAGCCGCCCCGAGTCTGCCGCCCGAAGGTTTCCTGGGCTCCATGGGGGGTGCACGGGAGTGTCACCTTCTTGGGGGTGGACATGGGGTCCCTGCTGGGAAGTGGAACTCTCGTGCTAAGTCTGGTCAAACACAGGGCAGGCCACCCTGGGAGCAGGGCTCAGGTCCCAGGACACAGCCTTGGCCCTTTGCTGCCCCCCAACCCTCGCTAAACAAGGGCTGGGCCCAGTCCAGAGCCCCGAGGGTGGTGGCCTGTTGGCCACGCTGCATCTTGCGGGGCCGAGACGGCTCAGACGGCTCCCAGGCACAGGCCGGGGTTGTCTCCGTTTTGCTGACAGCGTCCCGCCCAGGGAGGGGAGCCCAGATGTCCCTCCGCCCCTGGCTGGCGTGTGGCCGGGCATGGGCCACAGGACTGGTCTGCAAACCCCAAGGCTCCCACAGAACCCGCCACCTTAGCAAGCCCCTTCCACCAAAAGGACGCAATCTAGCCAGAAGTGGCCGCCGGCCGGACGCAGGAACGCAGCGCCACCTGGTGGGGGGCGGCGGACCCCGCCGCCCGAGCGCAGGACCAGGCTGAGGCGGGAGCCGGACAGGGTCTGCACCCACCTTTGACTGGAGCCGCGAGGTCCAGAGGCGGCAAAGCAAACCCGGCCTCCTGCCGGCCCGGACGCCCCCGCGCAGTGCCCCGCGGTCCCCGAGTCTCCCGCCGCGCCCCGCCAGCCCTCCCTGGCTCCGGCGGGACCGCGGCCACGCGAGGGGCCCTGAGAGGCTTGGGATCTGGACGCCGGCACCACCCAGCGCGCGCGGAGGGCGCCGAGCCTGAGCGCCACGTGCCGCCATGCCCGGCCCACGACCTCCCCGGGTCTCTCATCCAGGCCCCTCTCTGCATCTCGCCACCCACAGCCGGTGTGCAGGGCCCAGACCCCGGCTTTCCCGCCCTTCCCCCCCCCCCCCGTGAACGTGGTCCAGCACCCCCACCTGCCCCGCAAACTGGCCAAGCCCCAGCTCACTGTCCGCTTCCCGGGGGCTGTCCTCGGCAGGGCCCAGGCCGTGGCTTGAGTGTTGGACCCCTGGGCACCCCAGGGCCAGGCGCAGAGACATGTGGGCCAGGGACGTGGCTGGTCCCGTGGAACCTCGGTGGCGTAGGGACTGGCCGACCCCTAGTGGAGGAATTCGGAATGACTGCCAAGGGCCAGCCTGCAGGTGCCCAGCCCGAGGGAGCAGAGGGACTCGGGGCGACAGACGGGCAGGGCTGGGAGCTGGGGGGGCAAGGGGCTCCAGACCAGCCACTCACCTGCAGGGCTATGGATGGGGACCCAGCCGGGCAGAACCACCGGGGGCCGGATCTGGGGGCCTGGGGGTGTGCGCACACTGGCTGCCTGAGGTTGCCTGTCATTGCAATCACCCGGCCTCGGTAGGGGACAGGGTCAGCGCTGAGGGCGCCGCCTCCACAAGGAGCCCCCCGCCTCCCCCAGAAGACCCTGGGGAGCAACCCGGCCCTGCCCTCTGGCGCCTCCGGTCCGGCCGCCTGCCGCCCTGGCCTGCAGTCCTTGCTGGGCAGAGCTGGGCAGGGAGCCGGGTGCGAGCTGGCGCGACCTGTTCGGCACGGCCAGGGAACGTCAGACTCGGGCAAGGAGAGGGCGGCTCCCGGGGCTGCTGCCTCGTCACCCGGCCGAGCTGCCCCCGGGGGGACCCAGCCGTCCCCCGCCCAACCTCCCAGTGCCACGGCTGCCATCAGGTCTGGGCACGTGGGCACTCACACGCCGACACTCCGCACCCGGCCCGCGGCGCCGGGCTGGCGGGGAGGCCCGTGCGCGCACGGCCCCTGCACACGCGCCTCGGTGGACAGGCGGCCGGCGTGCACGTCTGCGTGCCCACGCTCGTGCACACTCACGCACACTCGCACACACACGTGCGCACAGCCCACTGGTGCCCGCGGTCTTCTGGCTGGGGTCGCCTGCTGGCAGGCGCGCGCCCAGAAGTGCACGCCCTCGGACCCTGGGGCCCCGTGGGCTCGGCCCGCCCGTCTCAGCGCCTCATGCCAGCGCTGGCCGCAGCCTCGCAGGGGCTCGGCGGGGCTGGACAGGGGCAGCGGCAGCGCAGCAACCCCGGCCATGAGAATGGTCACCAAGCGCTCGGGACTTGAGACGAGCACCCGGGCCTCACCCTGCTGCACTCGTGGCAGGGGTCCCCGTACCGACCAGGAAGCCGTGCCCCTGGCCAGCAGGGGTCACAGCGAGCTGAGCCTGCGGGGCTCGGCCCAGGGCCTGCGAGGTCTGGGGAAACCTCCCGTCTCAGAAGGCCGTGCCGCCCAGCCAGTGTGAGGCACGGGGGGTGCGCAGTGTGCCCCACGTTCACACTGAGGGGCGCCTCGGAAACCGAGAACCGTTGTCCCGAAGCCCACTTCACTCTCACTGTTCCCTAGATCCGTAGCAACAGCTTCTCGTTCTATGAAGACAAAACTGACCCAAGGTTACACGGCCAGTGACTAATGAGACCGGGGATGAACCGGGCTCCTGCCCCTGGCCAGAGCCCCTCCTGCAGAGCTGCAGTCCGGGCGGGGCGGTGACCCTGTGCCCTCGCTCCACGGGGCCCGACAGGACCAAGGGGAGGGCTCCAGAAGGGACCTGGGACACGCAGCCCACCAAGGACCTGATAACAAACAGCCCTTTGCTGCAAGCTCCTCTGCGGCCCCGCTAGCTAGCTTTGTCCCCGAGCGGGAGTCCTGGCTTTGGCCAGGACGTGGGTGGGCGAGGCGGAGGTGACAACCATGGCAGCACGGGCGCGTGCGCAGGACTCCGGGCGAGCCGGCTCGCCAGCTCCGTGTGGCCGTGCCTGGTGCCCTCTGCATCACCGTCCACCCTGCCCTTTGGGGCAGTGGGGCACGCCCCACGTCCACGCTCTCACAGACCCGCCGGACCAGCTCTCCAAGGGAGGGGACCAGGCCGCTCCGGCACCACGGCCTTACTATGCAGACGACGGAATCGGGGCGGCCAGAAGTGGCCGTGCGCGGGCAGCCTGTCTCTCCCAGGCGACCCCCTCGTTCTCCAAAGCACTGTCCTGTCCCCCAAGCCGCCTCGGCCCCTTCCAGCATTCCCTGTCACAGCCAAGGGCCTCTCCCCGGTTTTCCACCTGCAGATGAATCTGACAGCCATGAGCGGGGTCCTCGGCACCCCAGCCAGGCACGGACGGCCCTTCTCGCCCACAGCTCTGGACGTGAGCCCGCTGCCCGCCCAGGGCCACACGGAGCCCTGAGGAGACGCGCCGACACTTCCCGACGCAAGCACATGACTGGCACCCAGGACCGTCAGCAAGTGTGGCACTCCACACCCACCTTTCCAGATGCTTCCATCTGCGCTTTTTGAAAAAACCTCACATTGAGATTCTCGTATTTTTATAGCTTGCAGATATATTTGTTTGGCTCCTAAATTGTTATCTTTCCCAAAGGTTCTCTGTCCTCCGTATCTAACACTTCCGTTGTGAATGGCCTCAAAGTCTCTTTTGAGATGGGTAAGGCACAGAAAGCCCTCGGCGCCACCACAGGGCAGGGGCCGCGGACCGCCGCTCAGCGGCTGGCGGGCAGCCCGTCCGTCCCTAGTGCTTTTGTGTGCAGATGCGCCCGGTGTGACTGGGCCCCGCGGCCCCTCTGGCATCCGTGGCTCTCAAGCCTGTCGTGAGCACCCACTACACCCCACGACCGGTCATCCTCGTGTGCGAGAGCCACCTGCCTCACACTGCGCTCGCTGTCACTCGCAGGGCGGACTCGTGGCCGTCGGCTTCCCTTCCGGGGCGACAGCT
Organism: Rousettus aegyptiacus; assembly: GCF_014176215.1. Taxonomy (NCBI): domain Eukaryota; kingdom Metazoa; phylum Chordata; class Mammalia; order Chiroptera; family Pteropodidae; genus Rousettus; species Rousettus aegyptiacus. Next base: position 14,732,564 of record NW_023416293.1, on the reverse strand, counting down.
CCCTTCGCCCCGGTTCATCTCCTTCAGTCTCTCCCCGAGGGTCCAGGGGCTCCTGGGAAGCCCTGGTGCCCACTGCTACCCGCCAGGGGACTCCGCGGCGGCAGGGTGGCAAGTTCCATCTTCACGTCCCCAGCCTGGCTCACGGCGACTGTCAGCTCCTTCTGACCGGCCCACCTGCCCTTTCTGGACCGAGGCGCGTCCTCTGCGGCCAGACGGGCGTCAGGACGGGAGCTGGCACCGCCCCGTGCTCAGCACCGCTGGTCTCGAGCAGGTCCCTCCGTGTCCCCGCCCGGCCCTGGGGGTGGCCTCGACAGGGGGGCCCAACACCCACCGGGCGCCCGCTGGGACGCTGGCGTGAAGGGACATGCGGGGGACACTGGAAACACAGGAGGTGGCCGCACACCCAGGGGCGACCCCGCCGTCACCGGTCTCCTCCTTCAGGACGAATTCTTCTGAGGCGAAGGCCCAGCGGTCCCCAGAAGCCAGGAGAGCGGGAAGAGGGCCCTTCTGGGACCCAGACGCAGAGGGCCCACGTCACTGTCATCTGCGGGGCCCTGAGCCCCCCACACTCGGCGGCCCAGCGCTGCTGGCCCAAGGCCATTCTGCACCCAAACAGAGGGACGGTCTGGCTTGAGGGGCCTTCAGCACGGGAACCACGGGCACCGCCCTGGGGTCAAGTGCGGAGCGAGTCCGTAAGGCGCACACTGGGCCAGACTGCCACCACTTCCCCAGCGTCACGGACCACGCCCCCACGGCGAGGACAGCGGGAGGCGGAGGCAGGACGGCCTTGGAAGCTGTGAGCGCACGTCCTCAGGCTCTCCGAGACAGGCGCTGCCACGCGACACGGCGGCCAGGGCCAGGGACACCCGGCGGCACCACGTCGCAGTTAGCCACGAGATGCTCCAGCTCCGCGCCGGTCCTGGAGGGTCGCCGGCCACGGCCCCTTCCTTCAGGACGGAGGCTCATCCGCTTCCCACTTCGTCTCCCGTCTGGGCGGGACGCCTCGCCTCGCCTCCCCGCCCGTGGCTTCCGACCCGCATTCCCGCGCCGAACCCACGGCACACTACGTCCTCCTGGTTAGCGGCCCTCGCCTGGGGACCCCCGACTGGACGGGTGACCTCGAGCCGGGTCAGCCGAGATGCAAGATGCACGCGGTTCCGCCCTGTCCTTCCCGGCCTCGCTGTCCTCAGGAAGCGGGCGGGGGCAGACACTTGTGCCACGCGGCCCGAGTCGTGTGTAAAGATTCCGTTACTCGCCTAGAAAAATACACGCTGCCCATTCGAGGTCTACAGCTTAACGACTCTCGACACTTTTGTGGGGGGGAGGGGGAGGTCATGTGACTGCCTGGCTGTGTGGCTGCACATGGGAGAGGCTCATCAAATACAGTCAGGTCAGCGGGCTTTTAAGAAAATCTGTTTTCCCGTTTTTTTTTTCCTAAAAAAGGAAAAACAAATTGCCATCTGCCTGGCTTCTTTCGTGCGGCGCGTGCGCACACACAGGAACAGCTTGGGGGGGGCCGTCATGCAGAGAGGCGGGAGCCCTTGGTGCCCTGTGCGGCGGGGAGGAGCCGGCCCCAGACGCTGCCGCGAGCCGCGCTCCTCACGCCCACCGAGGGCCCCGCGCGCACGTGCGTCTGCCTCCCCCCAGGCCGCTCCCCCCACCACACGGCAGGTGTCCAGCGAGCATCGGCGAGGAGCCTGCCGCTTTGGGGGGACAGTCACGCCAGCCTGCCCGTGGTGGGGTGAGCGACGCATGGGCGCAGGACCCCGTGGGCACGCGCCCCTGGACTGGCCAGCAGGCGGCTCGAGGGACAGAGGTGGCCGCAGTGGGGGTGGGGGTGGGGGAGTCTCAGGTGGGGAGCTTCAGGGGGACGCCGAGGACTGTCCTTTGTTCCAGCATTGCTAGGTGACGGCACTGGAGAGCGTGGTCCGGACGGCCGCCTACGTCGCCCTGCGAAGGCCGAGGGCCGCGCGTCTCCGGGCTGCCGGGCAGGCGGAGGCCCCGAGGCGATGGCCATGCTCTAGACGCCGATGGCCTGCAGCACCCGCCGCTCGCTGTCGTTGAGGTGGCCTGAGAACACGGGGTAGCACGGCTGCTGGGCGAACTGGCAGAGGAAGTCCGTGAGGTACGCCTGCGGGGGGAGGCGGCGTCACCCGCGGGCACCGGCACGAGACCCCAAGCGGCCCCGCACGTGGCGCCCCGAGGGCCAGCTCCCTACTTTCTCGGGTCTGGCCCACGGGGAGACGTGCATCACACCGCGCCCAGGACTGTCACGACGCAGCCCCGGGACGCTGGGTCTGGGGTCGCGACACGGACACGCACGGGAGGCGCCAGGCCCCAGGCCGGCAAAGCCCACGACCACGCGGCACGGCAGCAGCACGCCGCCCTGAGGCCGCGCGGCTGTCCTGAGGCTGGGCACACCGCCCCGGCGAGCTGCGTCTGAGGACGGGCTCACCTGCAGGTCGATCTGGTAGAGAGGGTCCTTCAGGGCGTCGGGGTCGTCCTCCTCGTCGTCCTCGTAGTAGTCCTCCTCTGCCAGACACGGCCCCGTGCGCGGGTCAGGGTGAGGCCACCTGGGCGCCACCCCTGTGCCCGCCCCCGGGGCCGGGGTGCAGGGGCCATGCGCGGTCCCCCAGTCGCTCACCGTATTTGCTTGTGGCAAGGATGTCAGACAAGAGCTGGCCAGCGAGCCCGTCCTCCTCCTCCTCCTCGTCCTCCTCCGGGTCCTCCCACATGTCATTGGAATCGTCTGCGCGGAGACGAGAAGCAGCTGGGGGGATGTGCGCGGATGCCCCCCAAACAGGCGGGGACCCACGCCCGGAGGGTTTCTGCAGCGGGGCCTGCCGGGGCGGCCACGGGGCAGGGCCCACAGCAGCTGCCCGTGCGCCAGGGATGCGAGTGCACGCGCCAGCATCTCAGAGACCCTGGGGACGCGCAGACCAGTCAGGACTCGGGCCCCGTCAGCGTGGGCTGCCGGTCACGGCGCCCGGGGCGAGGGCCCAGCACCTTGGCCCCACTCCGTGGGCGCGGCCTGGCGGGCAGCATTGGCCTCCATCACGGTGGACAGCTCGTTGATGATCAGCTTGAGGATCTTGACCAGCAAAGGGATGTTTGTCCAGCGCTCAGGGTCTGGGAAAAAGAGCCGGACGTCACCGGGTCATTTCTGCCACTGTCCCCCATCCTCTTGCCGCCAGAGAGCGATTTAGGAAACACAATTTCCTCGTGCCTGGGGTCGGCAGGGAGGTCAGGAGCGTTCTATCAGGGATTAAAGGTGACAGGCTTTTGCCCATAACACGGCCTGGAAACGACGTGACCGTGCAGAGGGCCCGCCTGTCCCCAGGACCTGCGGCTGGACGGGCAGCACAGGTGACCACAAAGCTACTGCTCCAGAGCCAGCTCTGCACTCAGGACCTACGGATCACTGGCGTCAGAGGCCAGGGGGACCCGATGACCGAGACCTGCCGGACGCGACTCGGCAGCCATAGCCGCAGCTGGGAGCCGGGCCCCTGGTGCCAGGCGTGGTGCTTGGCAACGACCAGCAACGGGCGGGGGCCGCCCCACCCTGCCCCAGTTTCTGCCTCTGGCCAGACCCGTCGCTAACAGTTACAGTGTGAAGAGACACCCCAGGGCACCCACTCTTGGCCGACTTGGAGCGGGTGCGCACGCCCTCGTCCATGCTGTACAGCTCCTCGCCCTTCACGCGGATGTCCTGCAGCCGCCGGTCGTCCGTGTTGATGCCGTGCTGCAGCAGCTTGCACAGGGCCACAGAGCTGGAGGGGAGGGCCGAGAGCCACACTCAGCCAGTACCCGCAGCCCCCCCGCCCAGTGTGCACCCCGGGAGGCTCGCAGCTGGCTCCCAGTAGGGAGGAGCGGGCTCGGCCCAGGGCGGGACTTCGCGCCCAGGCCGGCCCGCAGCAGGAGCTGTGCAGCACAGTTCCAGCAGGGAGGTCCAACAGCTGATGAGGGGCGGGGAATGCCCAGGACGCGAGCGACAGAGCCAGGGTTTCCCAGGACGAGGCAGTGGCTAGGCCAAGCCCGAGACAGACCGCGCTCTGTCCGACACAGAGAAGACACGATTCTCGTGGGGCTATCCTTTGGGACTCTTGGGTGGCAGCCATTCTGGTCACACACAGGTCAGCAACAAAGGGACAGGGAGCTGAAAATGCCCGACAAAACTCCTGACGCGGGGAGGGGGAGGGGAGGCCCACCTGACTTTGCCTTCGTACTGCCCGTAGAACAGGTGCTGCCGGCCCGTCCACTCCGCCATCACGAACTCCAGCGCTGGCTTCCCGGTCGGCCCGGGGAGGCTGCAGAGAAACTCCAGCAGGGGCTCCAGCTGGGTGTGCACCAGGTGGGCGAAGACCATGATCAGGGACTGGGGGCCAAAGGACACGAACTCAGGCCGGAGACGCCAGGGGGGCGGCTGGCCACGAGGAGCCGAGATATGGGGCTCCGGCCGCACGCGACGACTGTACCCGACTGTTCTGCACGGGCTGTCAGCGAGGGGCCGGGGCTCGAGGGGCTGGGGGCTCGAGGGGCCGGGGCTCGAGGGGCCGGGGGCTCGAGGGGCCGGGGCTCGAGGGGCCGGGGCTCAAGGCGGTGCGCCCACTCCCGCCCCGCCCCACCTGCATGACGCTCAGCGTCTCCGCCTGCTGCATCTTGCTGAGGATGGCGCGCAGGATCTGGTCCAGATTCTCGCCCAGCTCCCGCCCGGCCTTGGAGATGAGCGTGGAGACGAGGCGGCCCACAAAGGCCGCCGTGAACTCGGAGGTGCGGGGGTCCAGCAGCTGGCTCACCACTTGCATCACGTACCACAGCCCGTTGTGGCCCTGCTCGTCGTGCCACTGGGCCACTTGCTCCAGCGTCACGGACACGTAGGCCCGCAGGCACTCGCCGCCGTTCTGGGGAGACGGGGCGGGGTGCGCTCAGCGGCCGCGGCCGGGAGGCCCTCGGCTGCGGGGCTGGCGCTGCACCGTCCGCCAGCGGCTCACGGAGACAGCCCCGCACGCCCGCGCTCCCCGCCCTGCCTGACCGGCCGTCTCGAAGCTGCCCGTCTGGTCGCAGGGGGCGATGGCTGAGCAATCAGAGCCCCCCCCCCCCCGAAGACCCGCCTCTGACACCGAAAACACGTCTGAGACGCAGTGACGGGGGGGCCGCGACCATGCGAAAGCTGCCAGGAGCCGGCGGCTTCGCCGACTAGCAGAAGGAACGCCCGGGGGCCCGCATCGCGGCCCGGCCGGGTGTCGGCAGCCCCCCCGTGTCGGGGTGCCCGCGTCTCGCCGCTGCACAGTGACGGGCGCCTGCGGCCGGAGCCCGTGCCGGGGAGCTGCCCCCTCCGCCCCCTGGGCTGGCACCTGCATGGTGGCGTTGTCGTCTGTGTGCAGGGTGCACTGGGCCACGGCGGGGAAGGCCTGGCAGATGAGCAGCTGGGAGAGGGGCGGCTGCGTGCTCCGCACCACTGTCGTCAGGATGTCGATGGCCGTCTGAGGACAGGAAGGGGAGCGTCAGCACGGCCTCGGGTGGGGCAGGGTGCCTGCACCCCGGTCCGCACGGTGTAGGCGCACGCAGCGACCCAGAGGACGCTCGCTAACGAAAAGTGAGTTTCTGAAAGAAAACGACAGGCGAGAAGGCGGGCCGTGCTCCCTGCTTCCTCACGGCTCCTCGCGCCACCGGCCGGGGTGGGCGGTGCCTGTCTGGGACGGGACAGCCAGGCGACAGGCTCCGTGGCGCGGGGCACTGGGGGTGCTCTGCCCCGCTCACTGAGGCGCCTCTGAGACAAGCCCACGTTCCTAAAGCCGCAGGAGCCCCCACCACCCCACGGGGCGGGCCTGCGCCGCGGGCGCTCACCGCACACAGCCCGGCGGGCAGCTTGTCGGCCGGCGCTTGCATGATGCTGACGAGCGTCGGGATCAGCCGCATCTGCATCGGGCCCTGGCAGGCTTCAATCTGCGACAGCTCCTTGAAGATGTCCTGAGCCAGCGAGGCGACAACGGGGTCTGGAGAGGACGAGGCAACACGGGACCCGCCCTTTGGTCCGCAGGCCCTGCTGGCCCCAGCCCAACCTGACAGCTTCTGCCTGGATTCCACGTCCTGGGCCTGGGACCTGGGGGGCCACGTGACGAACTCCAGGAACCACTGGAGAGGTGCCGAGTCCCCGAGAGGCACGGTGTGTGGTGTCACCGCGTCAGGGACAAGTCAGCAAAAGCTGCTCCTACACCCCAGCCTGGCTCCTTTCTGGGGCGAGTCTTGAACGTCTCTGCCTTGGGAGGCCTGGACGGCACCTCCACACCGGCTACCCCTAGGCTCCCGTGTGTGGAGGGGTCCTGGCCACCTCCCGGGGCAGTCACGACAGACAAAACGCACACCCAAAGCCACTGTCCAGGACAGCAGGGAAGACCCCCAGAAAGCAGGGCTTGTGACCAGGTGGGACGCAGCCTGAGCCACGTGACCCGTGTAGAGTGGCGTCCTCTGGGCCAGCACGGAAAACACACGCCCCGCACGCTAGGGCACGTGCTGCAAGACCGCCACCATGCTGCTTGCGACAAAAAGTGGGAAAGGAAGCTGGCACAGTGTCTTAGGGACTACTGGGTGACGGCTGCAGAGAATGTGATGTATGGAGCACGACGTGGGGACCGCTCCGGGACACACTTTGAGAGAGCGCGTCCGATCAAGTGCTCGGCACGGCCAAGCCCGGTACGCACTCCAAGCTCCGCCGCCTTTAGAAACGAGCAGCCTCCACCTTCCTTCTGGTCGTGAAGAACTACCGAGGCCCGTCTGCAGAAATGCGGGGCGGGAAGAGCTGGGGAGTAGAGAGGGAAGCCCGCGATTCCAGCACCCAGCGACAAGCGCCCCTGACGTCTCGACCCTTCTCTACACGTAACTCTACACGTTGCTTTCTAGAACACCACGGAGACCTGGGACCCTGCTCCGCATGCCCTGGAGAGCTGTGTATGCGCCTCTCACACTGGGCGTCTGCTCCCCAGAGCTGTGCACACTTCTCTGAAGTCTGACTCTTTAGGGGCTGCACGCTGTCCCACTTCACGGCTATAATTAACCTGCTACTTCCGAGCCCCATGACCACGAAGGCACGGGGGACACCCTGTCGGGGCCCTCTGCACACCCCTCCTCAGTGGCCTCTGTGCTCAGAAAGCTTTTGAGCCAGAGCCTCGACGCCCCCCTGCTGTCAGTTCTGAACCGCCGGGTCCCCGCTCGCATCAGCAGGGAGCCGGACGGCGACAGGCGCTCGCCGCTCCGCCCGCCGACTGATGGCCACTCTCCCTGCTCATCAGCTGAAGGCCGCCGGCCACGGGCGCTGCGCGGCCCCCGTACCGTTGCTGTGCTTGAGGAAGACGGCGATGGCGAAGGGGCAGACTTTGCTCTCCGCGCTGGCCGTGAACACCGGGTCCACCGTGCAGACGGTGCACAGCGTCTCCAGCACCAGGCTGAGGACCTCGGAGCTGAACTGTGCCGCCAGGTGGATGAGGCCATCCAGGATGCCGGGGAGGAAGGGCTGCAGGACGTGGGTGCTCTCCGAGGCTTTCAGCTGGTCACAGTAGCTGGGGAGACAGACAAGGGACAGTGACTCCCCGGGGCCCCGGACGGCGGGGCTCCCGTCAGTGGCACAGGGCACCGTTTTTGCGCGCAGCTGCAGAAGCTGTTGCTGGCGTGGTTTCCGTGTCTTTCTACGGCAAATTTCGTGAATAGCCGCACGCCCGACTCTACGGTCTGTTTCCTTTGGCGCTCCCGCCACCCCTCTCCCACACCTGCTTCCAGGACATGCCAGGCACGTGGTCACAGCCCGGCTACGAGGACATGGTCACAGCCCGGCTACGAGGACAGACACCTCACTATTCCTCAGGTTGCCGCCTCAGCCACTGTCCTGAGTCTGACGGAGATTCTTGTTATTTTCTGAATGTGATATTTTAACGTCTTTTCCAACGTAACTATCATTTAGTAGGAGACTTTTTTAACTTCGTTATAAAGTTTTTCTACGTTTTGGGTTTTTTTGCATCCTAAAATGAGACCAATTTGTATAAACAGTCTCTGTACACATGTAGTATTTATAGGATTTAAAGTTTTTACATGTAGCTCTACCTTGTTACGTCTTATTCAGTCAATAAATACTCCCTGGATGCTGCTTACCGTGTCCAATGGATATAATCACTAAAAATATACTAAGCTTTTACTTTGGTTTATCTTCAGAGTGACAGTAAAAGCCAATAAAAACATTGTTCTGGATGTTAAAAAACCTAGGATAGAAATGAGGCTCAAGAAATGTTAAAAAAAATTTTCGGTGTCTTAGAACCCCATGTTAGTGTCAGTCGCTGGGTTCCAAGGTCCCCAGCGGCAAATGAAACCGTGGCCTTTGACCCCAGGCTGTCTGCAAACTCCGTGTCCCAGGCCGGAGCACGCTGCTCCCGCTCAGCTCGCCCGGCTCGCACACCTCAGCATTGGCCCGGCCTCGACTTGGCCTGGCTGGCCCCTGACCCTGGGCCTCCCGCCCTCCTGATGAGCTTGAAACTGGCAGAGACCGCACCGGGACTCCAATGTGCCATGCCAAGGGAGGCCAGACTTCACTGTGGAGACCGAGGTACCTCGCACTTTTCTGTTCCGAACACCTAATTTCTTCTTCACCACACAACAAAGTCTTCACAGAAAAATGACGCCCAGGAAGAGGCTGCACATTCACCCTGGGGCTCCGTGCACCAGCGGGCACGCGTGACCTCCTTCTGGGCACCTGCGGGCCCTCGCCGCTGGCCCCGCCCCTATCCCCCCCCCCCCCCCCCCCCGCGCTCAGAGGCTGGCCGTCATCCACCCTGCTCTTCAGCTCCGCCTTCGTGACGTCTAGGTCTCGGGTGAACGTCTTTCCTCGGCGCAGTTCTCCTGGCTTCACGGAGCTGTCTTGCCGTGTTCCCCTGGGCCCGCTGAGGGCCCCTGCACAGCCCTTCTCAGTTCTGAACCGGGGGACGCAGTCACAGACCCTGGGTCTCGGGGGCTGGGCGCGGACAGCCTTCCTGGGAGGAGCCCCGCTTCCTCGCGCTGCTGCCTCCCATCTGCGGGGCATCGCTGGACCGTCTCTGGGGACCACTGGACTCCCAGGAGGGTGCTCTCGTCCATGCTGTCCGTCTCCTTGCGCCCCAGGGGCTCTCAGCCCACAGCTGACGGGCTAAAGGCAGTTCACAGGCCACTGCAAGTCCCCAGGGGCCAAGGTCAGGTTCCGATCACTCAACACGCAGGCAGGCGAGACCTTCCTGGGGCCCTTGGTTTACGGCACTAGTGACAGAACCCAGGCCACACAGGGCCACAGTCAAGTCCTCGGCGCATGGTGCTATCGGGGGCAGCATGTCCCAGCGGCCCCCAGTCCCTGGACGGCGCTGGGCCCCAGGGCGCGCCTCCTCCGGGTCGGCTCCCACAAGGGCGTGTGCCGGGGGCTGACGCCGAAGCGCTGCTGGGAGGGGGCGTGCGTCGGGGGGCCGCACTCGGCCCCTTGCCGACGTCACTGCCCTCATCGGAGCCCGGCACGCGGCCTCTGCTTCAGAAGGGGAGCAGCACGGGCGGTGGAAGGTGGGCTTTAGGTCGTTTTAGGGTTCCACTGAGACGCCTACGTGTGGACTTTAAAACGATGGCCCCGACCTGGGTGGGAACGTAGATCAGTGGCTAGCTGAGCCACCGCATGCCAGCTGTGACAGGCGAGCCCAGAAGAAACGACGGCGACTCCGGGTCGCTGCGCCAGTTCCGGTGATGGGTCTGCAGAGGGACCTGGGCCCTCTTCCCGCTGCTGCCGCCACTGCTGTGAGCCCCGAGCCAGCACACACCTCTCAGGGGGCTGGCCGGGCGGCCGCAGCGCCGGTGCCTCACAGGGAACGAGCAGCCGGGGGAAGGGGACGCACCTGGGCGCGCAGAAGCCGCGCTCCTGGTCCGGCCTCGCTCCCGGGCCTCCCCGCACGCGCTGTGCAGGGGCCTGTCCCCAGGAAGTGCCGAGCAACAGGAGCCCTGGCTGGCTGCTGTCCAGGCGCCCACCCTGAGCCGTCGTCTCTGGAAGAGGTTTCCGGCCCACGGCACCGTACTCACCCCCAGATGGCTCTCACAGCAGAGATCCGAACTGACGGGGGTTGCGTCTCATGAAGACCACTGACTGTTGCCTGGAGGAACTGCTGGATCAATTCAGGGGACATAGCAACAGTGAACCGACTGGCAGCCCAGAGTGCCCGACCCAAGAGGAAAGGAGACGCTGGGAGGAAGAGAGAGCAGTTAGGGCGCGGACAGCGCGAGTCCCTGGGCCCTGGCCGGCCTCCTCCCCGCCCCCGCTGCTCAGCGACGAGACACCAGCAGACGCCAACGCGGGTGACAGAGCGAGCGGCCGTGGCCACCGCCCCAGTTTCACTCTTCACTGTTGGCAAGGTGGATCTTGACTGTTCTTAGGCCCCAAAGACCAACCGGCCGTTCCCACCCCGCTCTCCCCGTCCCTACCCGCACGGCTAGTTAGTCCTCAAAAGGCCAGCTCTGCCGCTCTCAAGCACCCCTGGACGCTACAGACCAGAGCGCGAGCACCCACTCACATGCGCAACCCCCAGCCTGCCCCGCGGAGGGTGCCCCCAGCACCATGAGCCCACGATCTCCCTTCCTGGCTCCTACACTCGGGACTAATCCGGCAACTGCGCTGCCCGCCCCGTCGTTCCCGCTGACGGAGCCCTCACTCCCCCTGTGCGCTGGGACCCGACGCCTTCGGTTCTCACGTGATACACGTTTTATCTGCTCTTCCGGCCACCTGGGACGGAAGACCATCCTGCCCGCTGTCGCAGCTCGAGGGCAGGGACTCGACTGGCTCAGCCTGCCACAGGCTTAATGAGGCTTAATGTGGCTACGTGCACAATGCCACCCCGTTGATGGGACTTACTGAACGGAAGCCAACAAACCGAGCCAGTCTGGTACCAACGCTAACTCAGACAGCGCGGTGGCAGTCCTCCGAGCGTGGCAGGGACTCCCAGGAGGCCCAGAGTGACAACTGGTTTCACAGTGGTCCCGGGACAGGCCTGTCCTCTCGTTCTCTTTCGAGCGCACCGTGCGGTTTTCCAGAGGCTACCCGCTGTGCGACACCCCGGCTCGGACAGCCCATGGCTTGCATTCCTTGTACTTCCAAAACAACTCCGTTTCCCTTTCTAAAGTGTTAAACACCGACACGTGAGACCCACAGGAAAATCTTTTTGCGTCCACTGATGCTTTTTAAGAGTATGAAAGAGTCCTGAGACCAAGAGGTTTAAAAACGGCTGCAGCAGAAGAGCTCTGAGGTACGAGCAGCTTAAAATGTTCTGTGCGTTAAGCCCTCTCCTGGCCTCGACACTGAACATTCTCGAATCTCCACGAATTGCTGGAAAGTCTTTGCTACGGCAGATTCTACAGAAAGACACGCTGATGGGTTTGAGACGCGGCAGCACTCCCGCTCAACACGGAACACGGAGAGCCGGCCGCGTGCGAGGCGGCGCGGGCGGAGGCGCCAGGCGTGGTCTGCGCGCTCCGACCGCCCCTCACGCGGCGGCGACAGGAAGCAGGGCACGGTGAGCGTGGGGAACCAGGGCACCCGCGTGGGCTGAAGCGAGACACCCTACAGCCAGTGACCGACTGGCCAGTGTGGAACGTTTTCCAGTGGCCTGTGCTACGCCAAGGGCTGCCCGTGGAGCAGGCACAGGGAGCGGACGAGGCCGCGAACCACGCCCAGTCCCACGATGCGAGTGCAGGGACCGCACGTCGGGGCGGGGCTGGCTGCTGGGGGGAGACGCGGCGTGGGCGACCGCCACCGAGCCCAACCCGGCGACCGGAGGGTCTCGCCTCTCGGCAGAGGCCACGCAGTCGCGGGAACAGCACATTGAATCACTGGACCCTGGCCAAGAACAGTTTGAAAAGATGACCGGAAACAAACGGGAAGAGGGGGCCGGACGGAGGCCGCCCGCCTTCCGGCGTGGTAAGGAGAGCAGGACCCAGGCCGGGCCCTCGCGCACAGCCAGCAGACCTGCGTTCGCCCCGACGCCCGACCCCGAGCACCGGCCCGGCAGGACGCGCCGCGCACGAGGCGACAGCACCGCTCAGCTGGCGAGGCTCGAGCCAAGCGCTCTGGCTCTTTCACGGGGTCTGGTGGGTTTGCGTTCCAGGATGGAAAGAACGGCCCCCGAAGGACACGCACGTACCTGGCTCACCTGTCTCACGTGCGACTGAGCGGACGGCGGGTCTGCGGGCGCCCAGCCTGCGGGCGCCACACGGAGACCTACCTGAGAGGCTGAGGTCTGCGAGGACGACGCGGGTCAGGAAGCCGTGCATGTCGAAGTGCACCCGGCCGCTCTTCACGCTGTCCGTGACGGCGGACTTCACCGAGCCGAGCGCGAGCATGCACGCCTCGTGCACCTTCCACCTGCGGCGGGGGCACCAGAGCTGGTGAGGCACGCTGCGGAAGGCGTCAGGAGAGTCTCTGGCACGACGCCACCCAAGGGCCCTGACGAGAGCACTTGCCTCCCGATTAAAAACAAAGCAACGGTCCTTCCTTCCAGGGCTTTTTAAAAAGGGTAAAATAAAAGTATCTCAACGGATAGTTTCGGGGTTAAAAAGAACCGTCAGGACAGAGGGCTCGGAGCGAGGCTCCGCCTGCTTGGGCCCGAGGCCCCGAGGCCCCGGCGGACCCGCCACGGGGCCCGTGCTGCGCGCTCTCACCAGTGCTCGGCACCGCTGTCCTTGGTCTGCTCAGCCTCCTGCAGATGCCGAGTGGCCGCGGCGGCCAGGGCCGCTGCACTCTCGTTCTGGAAATCAGTGGCCACAGCCTGGGGGGGGGGGGATGCTCATAAATCCCTCTGTGCGAATCGAACCCATCTGAGTCGCCCATGAGATTGCCAACGGAATGCTCCAAACGCCTTCGCGTACACGTGCTGAGCTCCGAGGAGGTGCACGAAAACTACGAACCGCTAGCTGACGGTCCCTGACGACATCGGAGCCGCACCCACGTCTCTGCTGCGCGCAGGGGCCACACAGCCGATGACACGCTCAGACCCTTGGGCCAGAGTCTGCGCGAGCGGCCTGGCCCGGCTTCGACGGATGACAGGCCGGGGAGCGTTCCCTGGGAGCCAGGCGGGGAACAGAGGCCCATCTACCCATCGGGACTCAGCATGACCTTGCCTAGGTGCCCCAGCACTGTCACGGGGCCAGCAGCATTCGCCAGTGACGAGACCCACTCTCCCACCCCACGGAACTGCAGCCTAGAGCCCATCCCAGCCCCTGCCAGAGCCGGGGAGCACGGGAACAGGGGCCTGGGCGCTGCCCCCAGCAGCCCTGCGTTTGTCTTAAGCTTGCCAAGCTCTGCTTTGTGCGACAGGAACAGTCCTGATGGCGCCACCCGGTGCATCGGGCACCTGTCCTCGGCACAACTCTCGCCCGAATGTTTACTTGGGAACCAGAGCCAAGAGCGTGGCTCTGGGACCTGAGTCTTGGACTCCGTTCGAGACGCTCTCCTGTCACCCCCAAATGCCTAGGGCACAGGCGCCGCCGACCCCGCTGGGCTTGGTCAGGTGTACAGGAGGAGGAGGGAGCGGGGGCTGTGACGGGGGCTGAGGCAGGAGGCGCCCTTACCAGCAGCAGGTCCTGCGCTGCGATCCTGACAGTGTATGAGAAAGTGTCATCGTCCTCGTCCTCCACGAACTGCTGGGGGTTGGCCGTCCACACTTTAATCTGAAAGGCCGTGAAGCTGGGGCCTGAGCCGCCGACCCGGCTCGCACGCCCCTCTGCACCCACGGGGAGACCTCAACCCGTCTGCATCTCGAACAGCGTCCAGCCCCCAGCCTCTCCTCTCTGACGAGAAGCAAGCGCTCCATCGAAGCCAGCAGCACGGTCACTGACTGCTAGTAGACGCCACTTTTACTACGGGTCAGCTGTCACTCTTGACAGCGATTTTCTCAATACAATAGGTTTGACGGGAGAACATTCACACTCGTCACACGAGAGGGGTGTATCGCACATGTCGAATGCTCTTTTCTGGTCCAAGAGCCCACCGACCCGGCCAGTGACCGGCTCTCTACACTTCACTACCTACAGAGAAGGAACAGGTTTCCTAGCTGTAAGAGCCTTCAGTGGGTGGCCCTGTGCGGGCCAAGGCCAGAGCGCTCCGGAAGCCCGGTTACCTACGGCGGGAGCCGACGACACCCCAAGCCCAGGGACGTGGCAGCCCAGCCGCTCGAGGCTTTCTGGGCACGGCACAGGAACTTGCTCTTCCAGTGCCAGTTTTCAGAAAGAAACCCGCACGCGTCCGACGGCTCGCTGTCAGGCATCTTCCCCGGGCGCCTTTACCTGCTCCTCGGTGATCTGCATGTACAGGATCACGTAGTAAATCAGCTCCGGCAAAGCTTTCTTCACGGTGCTTTTGAATTTGCTATTTTCTAGAAGAGCGTGGACAAACTCGAAAATGCTGAAGACGAGATTTTCAAAGCCCAGGACCTCACCTGCCAGCGACACACAGGCTTCAATGACGAGAAAGCGGAAGGGGCCCCGTGCGCTGGGAACAGACCGCACTGTCCTTTGAATTAACGAGCAGTTAAGACACTTGCTGATTATTGTTCTCAAAGGAAAGGAGAGGGGGCCGACGAAGAAGAAGGGAGCTGTGGAAGGTATTAAACGCTCTGGGTTTCCGAGTAAAGACCCAGAACGTCTGTGCTGGACATGAAATACTTAAAAATACTAAAACGGAAAGGCGAGTACCACCGCCTGGGGGCCCCACGTTGAGAGAGACCAGCGAGACGGCCTGCGAGGCGCCCCCTGCAGCTCAGACGCGGCGCGGTGGCCAGACTCACGCCCGCCTCATCCCCCACACCCGCTGCTCTGAAGGGACACTCCACCGGACACTCGCTCCGGGAGCGAGCCTCGAGGTGGCTGCGCGTCCAGTCCCCGGCCTCCGTCTCCTTCCTCACGAGGCGCCACCTCCGCTTGGATCACAGGCCCCACGCACCGTCAGAATCCACGGGGTCTTCCACTTCCTCTGTGTAATTCACTTCCGTCCTCACGTAAGTATGATGGAGAGTAAAGAAATAGAACTTGGAGTCTGTTTTACAAAGCGTCTACAGCGAGGGAGACACGAAGCGCAGATTCCAGCTACCAGGAGGAGCAGACGCTGAGGGCCTCGTCCGAGGGCGCCAGCCGCCCAGCCGCCCAGCCGCGGCCCCGGGAAAGGATATAAAGCCGCGCTGTCGGTCAGCGTGTTCCAGACGATGGGCAGGATCTGCTGCATGGAGGACACCATGTGCTTCGGGAAGTTCTTCACCAGGGCCGTCACCGCCTGAGGATGCAGAGACGAGGCCGGGGGCTGCACGGGATGCGGGCGGAGCGGCAGCGGCCCCGGGGCACCCCCAGTCCCAGGCACACACCTTCAGGACTTCCATCTTGAAGCCGCTGTCGGAGGTGGGGCCGTCGGGCACCTGCAAGGCCTGGACGAAGGCCTCCGTGAACTGCTGCACCACGGGGAAGATCAGCGCTTTGGCGGCGCCCTGGCGACAGAGACCGCGCCCGTCAGCGGTGCCGCCGCGCGTGAGGCGTGCCGCCCCTGGTCCCCGGAGGGCCCCGCCACGGCTCCCCCGCACAGGGTGGCTGCCTCTCAGCCCGCTCCACTTCCCACAGGGGTGTGGCGACAGTGACGTTCTAGGGTGACGCTGTGGGAAGGATGCAGGGAAGCGAGGGGCTAGAGGAAGAAGGCCGGGCCCCACGCGGGGACCGTCTGCTCCAGGAGCCCGCGCATCCGCCCCCAGCGAGCGGGGTTCTGGCCCGGCTGCCCCGCGGTGGGAGGCGCCCAGCCCGCGGCCTGCAGGGGCCCGCCACCTTCTCCAGCTCCTCCATGTTGCAGACCATGTGGGCACAGGCAGTAAAGATCTCCACGGCGCGGGAACGGGTCCGGATGCCGTACACCTGGGGGACAGAGCCGCGTGAGAGGGCGCACGTCGCATCCGTGTCTGCGAGCGCAGACAGGCCGGCTCCTCGGTCCCGCCATGGGGAGATGGGCGTGCGCCCTCACGCCCAGGGGGCCGGCTCCCCGACGCGGACCCCGAGGGCCAGCCCGACGACGAACACCGCTGGACGCCGGGTCGCACGCTCAGCCAGGGCGCGTCTTTCGAAACGCAGACCCGCGCTGGGGCGGAGAGGCGCGGGGAGGGGAGGCCTGACCCGCCAGCACGGGGCCCGAGTCGCCGGTCCCACGCCCGTCACTTGGGTGTGCAATCTGTGTGGCGCGGGCCCCTGGGCAGATGCAGTGACGGATGGCTTCCCGATACTCAGCCGAGGGGGACGCGCGTTAGGTGCGACAACTGGCCGAGAGGCTGGCGGTGGCGCTAGGGCATCAGGTGCCCGGGGCACAGTGGGCCGGGAGGGACGTGATGTGGGACACAGAGCGTCTCTCGGTCACTCGGCAGAAGCGAATGGGCTGAGGCGAGTGTAGACTCAGGCCTCGGCCAGTGAACACGACACCTCGCCCCGGGGACAGCCCCATCTGCTGCGACCCTGGGTCGGAGACCTGTACCTCGGCCATGGTGAAGATCTTGTACATCTCCGGCAGGATGACGGGGGCGACGAGCGGCATCTGGGTGTCTGTGACTTCTCGAGTGAATTCTGCAAAGGAAGCAACGGCACTGTAAAAATACACACCTTTGTAAAACCAGCAAGTATGAAAGTTCTGAGCTTCTGGGTGGCAGCCCCCGACAGGGAGCACACAGGTGAGGACGCTGACCTGGTGAACTGTCCCAGGTTAGGAAAAGTAGCAAGAGTTACCGATTATTTGTTAGGAGGGGCAAGAAAACGAGGAGATACAGGGAAATACATGAGATTAAGAAAACCTTCAACACACTAGAATAGACAAATGTCAAATTATAACACACGCCTGAAAATTATAATTTATTAATCACTGTCACCCCAATAATCTTAAAGAGAGAAAGAAAAAAAAGAAAGAAAAAAAGAGAAAGGAAGAAAGAAACGTTTCACATAGGCAGAGAACACCTGCGACAAGTGGGAAAGAACTTGGGGGGCCACCTGAGGACGTCCGCATTAACCCCGTTTGTGGCCGGGCGTCAACAGCCAGGGGCGCTCTGGGCCTGTCGCCTTTGGTGCTGTTTTGGATGCTGCCCCTGGCAAGCTGCTCTGACGCACGCCCAGGCTGATCTGGGGGCTGCTCTTCTAGTGACTGACGTCCACTGACCCAGAGGTCAGAGGCTGCTGCTCAGTGCCACAGAAGGGGGTCTGCCCAGCCAAGGCGGGGAGAACAGCCCCACACGGACTGAGACTTGAGGACAGTGAGAGAGACGCGGGCCCTACCTTCTCCTCACGCCCATGGAAACCCCCAGGGGGCACAGGGACAGCACGAAGGACCCAGGACTAGGCGGCGGAGTCTGCTAACTCTGTCCCTGCTTTTCCCAGCTCGTCTACGTCATCGCTACAGAAACGGAGCCACCAACAGGGATGTTCATCAGGAGCACACAGAGCCAGGGATGCAGGTGGGCTCGTTCAAGGCCAGTGCACCAACTCCCCCGGGCAGTACTGACCACCAGGAGGCAGGAGAAATCAGCTACTCGAGGCCGAGCCCTCCTTGCCAGGTGTGGTTTCCTCCTGAAGAATAAGTCCTGGGCTTTGAACAGTAATCGAGTGCTCTCCTTTATTTAGAAATCCAAGGAAATTAGTCCAAACAGAGGCGATGGCTGGCCCGTTAACGGAACCGGGTTTGATGGACACGTCGCGCAGCAACTCCACGACTAAGGTGCTGAGCCGCGTTTTTACCCTGACGGTCGTTCCCGGCACTGTCACTCACTAACGGCGGCCACACTCAAGTCTCGAGTAATTTCCTGAGGTCACTGGGCAAGTCAGAAAAAGCTTGGGACACCAGCGACGTCTCAGCCTCCAAACCTCGCGGGACTGAGAAAACAGCTGTCGTCTCGGCATCGGACAGTCCACGCTCAGCTGCCCCGCCCACACTCCCCGCGGCGCCTGCCTCGGTGGGTTCTCGCTGCAAAGCTCTGCGGGGGGGACGGGAGCGCCGCGGGAACCTGTCCACACCCCGACGTCCTGCTTCCTCCGCATGTCTGCGTGCCGCTGCCAGAGGACAGCCCGTCCTTGCGTGACGACACTGCAGAGCTGCTTGGGGGGGGGGGGGCAGCGCCACCCGCGCCTGCTGACTCCATCTCAGCAGTGGCCGCGGATGACGGTCACACACGGCAGGCGCTTCAGCTGCGGCACCGTGATCGATGTGTGGCCTCCACTTTCAACACAGAAGCGGAAGTCCGGGTTAGAGGACCAGAAGGGAACAGGCTCCCTTTCCTTGGCAGAAACACACCTGCTGACTGACATTTTGGGGCCACGAGGTCGTAAGTAAACCCGAGAAGGCCAAGGCCAAGTCCATGGAAAGAGGACCGTGAAGTCGCCCAGACTGGGAGTCGCGCAGAGAAGCGAGGGAGGTAAGCAGGGACGGGAAAAGCTGAGCAGGGTGCGTCCTCGTCTTTCTGACAATTCTCTCCCTACACCTGAGCACCTGTCACAGGTCACCGGTAAGAGCACAATGGGCTGTTCAGAGAGGCAGCCGGGGCACAGGAAGAGGGGGTTGGAAACAGAAGGGGAGAAGGGATGATGTTGGATATGAAATCGATATTAACAACTGTCGACATCACGTGGACTAATAAGTTCCTGCCAAGTTCAGGAAACAGGTTCAAAAAAAAGCAGGGGCATTCTCTGGGGCAAGCCAGCAGGGCATGGAGAACGCAGATACAGGCGGGCCTGCCACACGCCTGCGTGAACAGAGCGGAAATACGGTTTCTGAAAGATCAACGGATGGCCAATGTCCAGGTAAGGGTCCCTGAAGGCAAGGCAGAGCAGTGACCTCATCCAGGGGACAGGAAGCAGGGCAGCACTTGCCAAGACCACGACACCCGGGCCGCAGGAAGACAGGCTCTGCGAGGGAGCAACGGTCGGTCAATCGGGCTCGCAGGAGAGTGCGGCTGAGTCTCCCTGGACCGACAGTTCGCGCATTGCTACCGCCCTCGCGGGCAGAGAGAAGAGGCCCCGAGGACCACAGAGCCCACGGCGGCCGGGGCGGGCTGGCTTCGACAGCCCCACCGCTCCCGTCCTCTTCCTCACGTCTCTCTAAAGATCCTACGGGAGGATTCGTGACGTCGCCTGGGCTGAACTGACTTGAGAGACGCAGAGTGAGAATGTCGATGATCACCATGGCTAAAGCTCATGGAGCGGAGCGCCGGCTGCGCCAAGTACCTGTCGCAGATCGGCGCACTGAAATGGCGACAGCGCCCGTGGAGCGGATGCCGCTGTCACCTTAGCTCAGGCTCGAGACTAAGAAGGCCGGGTTGAGGCAGAGCCGGACCGGAAACGGAACCCCGAGTGCCGCTCTACCCCTCGGCAGGAGGCCTGGGCACAGCACCGAGCCCCCCGAACCCCCTGGAGAGGGTCACTGGGTTATGGAGACGGGAGACGGGACACCGGCGGGGGCCTCGGCGGGGGCCAGACCGTTCCGGTCCGGGCCCGGGGCCACGGCATCGCACAGCGAGCTGCTCGTGCGCGCGCTCGTACCTGGGCTCCAAGCACCGCGTGGGGAGGCTTCTGGTACCTGTGAGCACGCGCATGGCTCCGTGGACGGCGCGGAGGTCCCCGCTCACCAGCATCCCCATGAGCAGGCTGAAGAGCTGGGGCCAGGCTTCGGGCCAGTCCCAGTGCGCGATGGCTGACACCGCGTAGGCCACACTGGAGCGCACCTTGCTCACCGACTCCCTCAAGCCGCTGGGCAACAGCTCCCGGATGACGCCCTTGGCCTGCGGAGAAAGGCCCTCTGCCGTGAGACCAGGTGCGCCAGGGACGCGTGACCAGCAGAGCCCCACCCAGCGCACCCGTTGGAAGACAACGTGCACGCGATATCGCAGATCTATCCAAAACGTGACGTAGAAACTGGACAGATAATTCGCTTGGAGGTCGCCTGTGATGCCTGGACGGACCCTGTCTGTCTGCGCGGGGCTGCCAGCCGCGCGTGGCGTGTAGATGCAGAGTGAGCACGTGAAGACTCCGGCCCCTCGGGTGCAGCAGCCTCGCCTCGTGCGTGCGGCCCCCGCGCGGGGCTGGCGGCTGCTGCACGCCACAGCACAGGCACGGACGGTCCCAGCGGACAGCCTCGCTCTGCGCCTCCACCGCAAACTCTCCTGGGGCCCAGAGTGGCTGCCTAGCGCCGAACTGAAGAGAAACATTCTCTTATCTGAGCCTCAAACCCCTCTCTGGAAGCTGGAATTTTGATTCTAATTTTAGATACTCAGGAAGTGGAAGCTGAGAAGGCAGGCGGCTCCTCCAGCGCGTCACGGCTCGCGGCCGGCAGCACTGGGCATGTCACGGGCCAGCCCGCGGCCCCGCTGCCCATAACGCCGGCGACGGTCACTCTCCTTGCCCGGGCATCTCCCGGCTGCACCGCGCTGCCTAAGAACGTGGGCGACTGCCTCTAACCCGAGCCGGCCCCTCGCACCCACAGGCGTGGGTCGTGCGCCGTCCTCACCCTCTCTGTGGTCTCGGGGGGCCTGAACCTCTCTGACTGGGCACACCAGTGAGTCTCCACGTACTGCTTCAGAATGACCGAGGCCAGCTGTGATGGAGACAAGCAGAACGCACGATGAGGAAAGATACTTTGCACCCCAAAACCGCACACGCGGCCCACACCACACGTTCCCCTGAAGTGCATCCGAGTCTGGTTCCAAATCCTGGGTCGTTTATAAATTGGCCTTATTCTTTCCCACAAGGAAGTCCCAGTAACGAGTAAAGGGAAATTACTTACAAATCGGACCGATCGGCCTGGACGTACCTGCCGAATTGCCAGTGCCCCCTGGGGATCCACGGTCAGCTCTGCCAGGTGGACGCCGAATTCTGGAAGAGAAAATTTCCCTGTGGGCCCCGAGCACCCAGCAAAGCCACGGCGCTTCACTGAGCTCTGACGCCAGCAAGAAGGATTCAGGAAGGGACTCGTCCAGCTTCCAGAAGCACCGATGATGCTGAGGTGGGTTCCTGAGTGGGACATACGGGCTGGCCCGCAGGGCGAGGCTGTGCCCAACGAACGAAGTCCCGGCACCGGCCCATTTCTCCGATCGCTGCAGAGCGCCTTCCAGCCACCTCTCCTCCCTCCCCGAGCCAGTGGGTGCAGCATCTGACTGCAAACCGGTCCACCTAACTCCGGAGAGATGGAGACGAGCGATTTCAGGAGTTGCTCAGATACACATACCAGATAAGGGGGGTTAAGTCTAAGAAAACTGGCTTCGGGACGTGCAGAGGGGAAGACGGTGGCATGCAGGCACAGGGAGGACAGCACCTGCGCACCGAGGAGCACTCCGGCTGCCGGGGGCTGGACGCGAAGGGCAGACGCACCCCCCACCTGCAGAAGGAACCCGCCCTGCCAGAAGCCCCATCTCGGACTTCGAGCCTCCAGAATCACAGGACAATAAATTTCTGTTATTTAAACAAACAAACCAACCCCCCAAAATTGGCTTTAACAGGCTTAGTCCTAAAAATACAACAGCTCTAAGTAAACAGCTCCCAATAAGCAACTTAAACGGTAATCCCAAAGTGTATGCAGGGAGTTGAAACGACTCTCATTCCCAAATTAACATTTAGATCCTTTAACGCAATCCCTGTCAAAATCCCAATGTTGTTTTTTGCAGAAATAAAAAGATCCACCCTAAAATTCATATAGCATCTCGAGGGACCCTGATCAGCCACAATGGTCTGGAAAAAGAAGACGGGAAGGGGGCCCTGTCACTCCCTGCTCCCGAAGCTTACACGCCCACGGCAACCCGGCGGGGCGGTGCCCGCGCACAGCCAGGCAGCCAGGCCGACGGAATGCTGTGCAGTCGTAAAAATGAATGCAATCCTTCCATTTGTGACACCATGTTTGGACCTAGAGAGCATTGTGCTAGGTGAATTAAGTCAAGACAAGTGCCGTATGATCTCCCGCGATGTGGAATCTAAAAACTAAAACGAAAACACAAACTCACAGATGGAGAGACCAGGCTGTTAGTTGCCAGAGGTGGCAGGTGGGTGAAATGGGTGAAGGGAGTCAAAAGGAACAAACTTCCAGGTATGAAAGAACTTAGTCCTGGGGACTTAGTACGTAGTGAACAGCAGCAGGTCGACCACGGTTAAGAACATCGAAAGCGCCAAGACAGTAGGTCTTAAAAGTTCTCGTGACCAGAAAAATAAAAATTCTGCCCTTATTTTTTCCCGAATCCAATCCCGGATCCCACAGTGTCTGCTCATCAACGGTGACAGTCCCTCGGTCCTTCCTTTTATGACCGTGTGGCCACGAGGGTAAGCTATGAGTCTCTGCAGCGGCCGTGCTGCCGGTGGCTCTGGGTACTGCGTTCTGAGCACATTCAGGGGAGGCCAGGCTAAGCCAAGCTCTGATGCTCGGCAGACTGGGTGTATTAAATGCATTTTCAACCTACAATATTCTCAACCTTGCACGGTTTACCAGGACAGAACTCCATCGCGAGGCCTGGGGCACCCGTAGTACCGATACCCCGGATGCTACCAAAGCACCCCAGGTTCGTTCGACTTTTCCTCCTTTTCTCATTTGTAATTCTTTCTCTGACAGTGATAAACTGGCTCTCATTATCTACAACGAATTCAGTTACCTGTTCACTGTCAGCATACATGTAAACTAACTGCAGACTTACTAACCATATTAACTAGAGAACGAGTTCTGTGTGACTCTGTACTGGGACTTTTAGAGTCAGTGTCACACAAAGGGACGTGTTCCACGAAGTGTCTGTCATCCGTGTTAACTTCTTTCCAACACTTCCCCATCATTCTACTTAGCTACCTAATCGGTTTCTGGTTTACGTTTCCTATATCCTTTTGCAGAATTCTTGAGCGGATACATTTGTATTCTTTTGTACCCCCTGGTTCACAAGGAAAGTAGTGCGCAGATACTCCTTTGCACTTAGCTTTTTACCAGTTAACACTATATCCTGGAGATCATTCTAAATTAGTTCACGGAGACTCCTCCTCCTTTTTTACCGCTACATTATATACCATTGTATCGATGAACATATTTTATGCAACGCCTGCCTGTGTATGGGCAGTTAGATTGTTTCCAGTATTCTGCTTGTATGAACAATGTTGCAGTAAACACTTTGTGTGGCACATATGGTTACACGTTGAAGGTACAGCTCCGGCTTAGATCCCGCCCAGGCCGAGCTGTTAGCTGGGGCCCAACTCCCCTCCAGGGCTTGCGGGGGCCCCGCTGGCGGTGCCGGCAGCGTGTTCTCACGCTCTAAGTGTTCTCCAGTCTGACAGACCAGAAATGGCGTGTGTTGCTTTCATTGGTATTTCTCTTAACTATGAGTACTTTAAACTTTTTCGTCAGTTCAAGTGCCATTTTACTGTCTTTTCTATGGGCAGGGGTGGACTGCATGTCCGTGTCTCCCTCCACTTTTCTTTTGGGCCTTTGTTCCTTTGTCCCTCAATTTTTAAGAATTCTTTATACACTAAGTATATTATCCTTTTGTCTGGTATATGCTGTGACAAATTTTTCCCAGTTTGTCAGCTGTCTTTTGACTTTTTCCGCTTTTTGTCATGCAAATTAAATGGTTTTTCATGTAGTCAATTTATCAGCCTTTTCTTTTACTTCCTCTGGATTTTGAGTCATAGTTAGCAAGCCTTTCTTTCCTCACGCCGAGGTTAAAAAAAAATCACCCATATTTTCTTCTCAGACTGGTATGGTTTTATTTTTTAAATATTTAGATTCTTACTCCATTTGGCACTTATTTTTTTGGTATGATGTTAAGATACTGATCTAATTCCAAATGGCTATCCAGTTGTCCCAGCACTCTTTTTAAAAAGTCCATCTTGACCCCAGTGGTTTGAGAGGCCACCTTTATCGAGATGACCAGTTTCCAAAGGGACCTGTATCTACTTCTGAACTTTCTATTCTATCCCACATTCTATTTGCGTGCGAGAGATACGCTTTTGTTTCAATCATACAGGCTTCATGTGATGCTTTAACGCCTGGGAGAACTAGTCCCTCATGCCTTCAGTGTTTCTAAAGCGATTCTTCCACGCTTGTTTTCCTATGAGCTCTAAAATTGGCTTGTCTAGCTCGTCTATAATGCTGAGTGCCCTGACAGGCACTTGTGCATTTCCTGTTAATTTTATTACTGTTTCATCTTTCAGGTCACTATCGTAAATGTATTTTTAAAATACCACCATTACGTCCTCTAACCCGTTTACTGTTTGTGTATTTAAGGGCCACTGATTTTTGTATTTTATTTTCATGTCCTGACACTTCACTGCGACTTAGTTTCTCGGCACGTCCTTCCCAGGCCCTTGCTTTAAGCTGCTGTTTCGGGGGCAGTCTGATGGCGCCTGTCACCCCACTCTGGAGGATTCCTGCGGACCACGACAGAAGCGTTTCTAAAGCATTTTCTAACTGAAAAAACCACAGTAAACACCTGAAACCTGCAGAATTACCTCTGAAGATACTGGAATTCATTCTAATTCTTTGGATGATTTCTGCTACCAGTTCAGCCTCTGGTAGCAGAAGTAGCAGTGGGTGTCTGCAGCCCAGAGATGGGAATCGGCTTTCGGAGGGGAGTCAGACAGAATTTAGAAAAATCTCTTGGGTACCAATGTTCAAGCTAGATGCAAAGGCATTCACATGTGAAATCCAACAAGAGGAGGAGAGTGGAGAAAGAGCGCCCGTGAAGGAGTGCACACCTGCTCCGAGCTGAGATTCTTACTCTGATCACGGACACTGACTTTCTAGCCCCAGGCCAGCTTAGAATGTCACTATTGCCCCCAGGCTTCACCTCCCAGGATACAGTCAAGCAATTCTGGTGTGCCTTACCAGCCGGAGCCGTGAGCAGACAGGAGCTGTCCGGGGTTCTGGGCAGAGGTCTAGAGAAGGCCCTTCCCCCGGGGCTTGAAGAACACCACGAAACCACGGCTGAGAGGACGAGAGAAAAGCCCCCATCTCCTGCTCGGCACAGTGTGCACCACAGACCCAGGACCGCGTAGGCCCTCAGGGGCTCCCTCCTCCCTTCACAGGGGGTGATGCTCACGCCGTTCTGCAGGCCGCCCAAGTGCCCAGGAGAGCAAACGTCCAGCCAGGGGGTTCCCTGAGACGGGGGTCGGGCAGCATCTCGATACTCCCCGCCCCAGGTCAACCGATGGTGGGGGAAGGGAAGAAAACACACGCTTTCCGCGACACACCTGCTGGGAGCAGGACAGGTAAGACGAGCCAGGCTGAACGACAGGGAGAACGTCTTCATTCCAATGGCCGCGAGCACACAGCTCAAGGAAAATGAAGGCCCGGGCCTCAGTCCAGCCACATAGGGAGAAGTGGGCCCCGCTGGACCAGAGAACTGAGGCTTGGGAATAAAAGCCTCCTGGTCCTCCACAGGGTCACGCTGCTGTGCTCAGGGCAAAGCAGAGCGAGATGGAGGAGGAAAAAATTTCGTCCTTAGTTAGAACCCAGGAAAGCATCGACACACCAAAGACAGAGAGCCGAGGTCGCGGAAGTCACGACCTCCTAGGGCAGCCGAGGCTGCGGGACGGCGTGCAGAGCGGCGGCCTTCGACGCGAGAGCCGCGGCGGCCGTGGACTCCCCAGTCATCTCAGACGCCGAGGTTACAAGACGCTGACACGACCCTGCCAGTTAAATAAGACGCATGGGGAAGACGCTGTGACAGACCCACACAGCCTTTCACTTCGCTCTGCTGAGGCAGAACAACATCCCTGCAAACCCCGCTGTCCAAACTCCAACTCTCCCCCGCCCAAAGGACACAGGAATCCCCGACTGTCAGGCATTGTGCCTCTGAGCTTGGTGGCAGCGCTGTCAGGAGGCTCTGCACCGTCTCCTCTAACGAGCCCTGTGGTAGCCTTTGGCTGCTCAGAAATGTTTACTGGGTCCCCTCGTACCCTGTGATGAGAGAAAAGGGCAAACACGGGGACTCGGGACAGGCATTGCAGGACACCGGCCTGGGGAAACGACCCACCTGAGGCAGGTGGCTCTCACACCCTGGGCACACCCCGGCTCAGAGAACGGGCTCCTGTTCTGCAATACATGGTCCCGAATCACATGCGACGTATTTCTTGAAAAATGTCAGCCGGCAGACTAAGTGACCAGGGTGCGCTCCGGGCTCCGGCAACCTCGACGTCCTAAGACGATCGCTTCTTAAAATCTCCCCCATCCCAGCATCTGGTTGGAGCATGTGAACCTTTCTTGTCCGTCAGCATTACAGGGGGTTGGCAACTGACCTGTGCGTGAGAGGTCCTTCCACCTGATCTCCAAGACTAAGGGGTCATCACCCGGCAGCCAAGAAAGGTGGCGCGCCTGTGTGTCAAGAGGAGCAGCCCCGCTGCTCTTCAGGACCAGCTGGTGCCGGTCTCCATGCGGGACAACAGTCAATGTTCACAAGCACTGATTACCTGAAGGGACAGAGGGACTAGAAACAACCAGATATGGCTGTCACCTGACCTTGAGCCCACGGCACCGAAAAAGGATCAGTGGATTCCCAGAACACAAATAACGATAACCGCCAACTTCCAGGCTTGTCATTAACTGCATTTAGGACCTTCAAGTTCCGAGGACTAGAAAGCAAGGTTTTTCTACTAGAATAAAACGAAAATGCGAAGGCCGCCAAGGGAGGACGTTATTTGTTCATTCATTCATCCTGCAGGCGTCCTACCAGCAGGAGCACCATCCTGCCAGGGCCGCGGGTCCCATGTCGGCTGAGTGCCGGCTGGGAAGCCCGGCGCTCGACTTTCATGCGAAGGAGGGCAGCGGCCGGTGAAGAAGAGGCTGCCCACGAGCGAGCGTGTGAGGTTCACGCAGGACACGAGGCCAGCGCACTCCGGACCCAGAGGCCACACGTAACTTGTTAAAGGCCACCAGAAGAGGCAAGAGAGAGGCAAGGTGCTGTGACCGAGCAGTGGGTCACATCTTCCATCCAAAAATCGGTTACTAAAAGAAGTGAAGTTCCGTAGTTTTTAAATAAACATAAGGAATCAGACTATTTAAAAGCACAAAGAACCTCCAAAGGGTCCACAGCTGTGCGTTCCCCCAGAGGCTGACCCGACGCTGCACAGCGCGTCCTAAACCCCGAGTCCCAAAGCCTTTCTGCGTGTCTCACAACATGAGTCCCAAAGCCTTTCTGCGTGTCTCACAACACGTGGTCGTGTGTGTTCCAATCTGCTCCCATCAGGGGCCTAGTTCAAATGCAAGATTCTGCACTTCTGTGTAAGCTTTGATTTCAAGACCCCAAAAGGTGACGAAAGTGAGAGACCAGAACTCTCACAGACTTCCAGAAGTTCATCACTGACTTTCCTGGAAGGGGCAGAGGCACTGACCAGGCTCGAAGGGGTCAGAGGCCAAGTGAGGCTGTTGCTGGGCAGTTTAAACACGAGCAAGGGGCGCCTTTCACGGGAAGGGGCCGGGCGCGTGTCTGGGGCCAGGAACACGAGCTCATCCAGGGAAGGCAGCTGCTTGCCCCTCAATAGCATGCGAGTGGTGATCTTGAACGTGATGAGGTGCCTTAGCTTTGTCACTCCTCCCCCTTCAGGCCCCAGGGAGGCAGAGCCATCAATGTGAACAAGGAACGTCCCCCAGGAGGCTGTAAAGGCTCTTTGAGAGCAGTCTCGGCTTAGCCCTCACAGCTCTCTGCTACCGAGGGGCAGGTCCCCTCGTAGGCATCGCCGCCTACAGAACCACCACAGCCAGCCCTCCACAGTGGCCCTCCACCCACTGGACCCCAACTCCCCGGGACGTCTGCTCCAACAGATCTCTCATGTGGTGAGACTGGAAAATTAAACTTAGGGGAAAGTTGTCTTAAATTCTTTCCAACAAAAATCCTAAGTCAAGGAGAGCCGACTTCGAGGCTCGGAGTGAGTGGTCAGACCATGGACAACTGCAAGAGGTGGCGGGACGGTCCTGTGAGCTGAGGGATCCCGAGGACGCCCCGATAGGCCAGGTCTACTTTGTTCCAAAGGACCAAGAGCGCTGCCCCTCCTCTGGTTTCGGATAAACTGCTCTGCAGGGGCT
Organism: Rousettus aegyptiacus; assembly: GCF_014176215.1. Classification (NCBI taxonomy): domain Eukaryota; kingdom Metazoa; phylum Chordata; class Mammalia; order Chiroptera; family Pteropodidae; genus Rousettus; species Rousettus aegyptiacus. The sequence goes on along the minus strand of NW_023416293.1, from coordinate 14,704,489 downwards.
GCGCGGGCCGGTGAAAGGCCCGGCCGGCAGGAAATGGACAGGCAACCTCCAGCCGCCAGCTCGCTTCTCGCTCCATCACCGCCGGCATCTACCAGGGGGACGGGGACAAAGCGTGCCAGACAAAGGGCGGCCGTCCGCGCACGGAAGCGCACGCGGCGGCGTCTGCCGCGGGCGGCCGGGCCGGGGACGCGCGGGGACGAGCGGGACGGCGGCCGGGAGGGTGGGGCGCGCACGTGCGCCTAACCGGGTTTCTGGGAACCGTGGAGGCGCCGCGCCAGCAGCGGCGGGCGACGCTGCGCCGTGCGGGCGCCTTCCCCGGCCCTGCCCGCGCCGCGGGCCGGCGACGACGGCGAGGGGCCCGGCCCCGCGTCCGAACGCCGGCCCCTCCGCGGGCCTCCGCCCGAGGGCCCGCTCCCACCGGCGGGGCCCGCGCGCCCGCACCTCCGCCAGCCCAGGCCCGCGCCCGCAGCCGGGCCGGAGCCGCCTCCCCGGACCGGCCGGCCGCCCGGCGACGCTGTGGCCGCACTCACCCTCTGTCACCTCCAGCACCTTGATCTGTTCCTCGGCAGCCGCCCGCACCTCCTGCACGGGGGACAGGATCCCGGTGAGCGTGTCCACCAACGCCTCCTTCAGACCCTGGGCCACCGGCCCCGGCAGCCCACAGGCCGCGCCAGCCCCCGCCGCCGCCGCCATCTTCCCTCGCCAGCCCGCCAGCCCGCGGCCGGGCCCGGGCGACGGCGACCGCGCGCGGCCAATCCGCGAAGCCGCGCCTGCGCACGGGGGCGTGGGCGGGGCGCGCCGGGGCGGGGCGGGGCCGCGTGGGCGGGGCGTGGGCGGGGCGCAGGACGGGGCGGGGCGAGGCCGGCACGCGCATCTCTCCGCGGCTCCGGGCTTCCGAGAAGCCGCGCGGGGACGCCGGCGGGCCTTCCCCACGCGAACCGCGCGTCAGCAGACTCTCCTGGAGTAAAGCGTGACGTGGGACTGTGGGGTCCCGGACGTTTCAGGCGTGAGCTGCCGCGTTAGCAGACAGGTGCGATGGGGACAGACGTGCAGGCTTTAGGGAGGTGCCAGGTCGGAAACGCCCCGCAGCGCGCACGCAGAAACCGCGGCTCCAGCGCGCCTCTCCACCGCCAGCCCCGGGAAACCGGGAGCGGGACGGGAGGCGGGCGGGCCGGCGCCGCGGCTCCCGGGAGCCCGGCCTGGACACCGGAGAGCGGCGCCGGCCCGCGTGGGAGGGGCGCGTCCCCCCGAGCAGGGCTGCGCGTGTTTGAGAACGAATCCCGTTAGCCGAGCATGAGACTTTTCCCCCCATCGATCTCACGGCTGAACACTTAGCGGAAAGGGGTCGTCGACCGTGGGTATCCCAGGGCCGGGGCGGGGCTGGCTCGAGGACCGGGCACGCTCCTGAGTACCCGCACGCGCGGGAGGGTCGTCCAGCGGGGTGGAGACGAGGAGCGGGCCCCCCCCCCCCCCCGGAGTGGCCGCAGGGACGGAAGGCTCATACTGCTGGAGTGGGAGCGTCTGGAGCCTGCAGAAACGGTATTTCTTAGTCACCTGGGTGCTGAGCTGACGACAACCAGGGGTCCAGTCCTCTCATCCGAGCATTCTTCCTCGGTGTATTTGGCAGAGCTCCGAACACGCGTTGCCTCCCGCGTGAGGGGGAACTGGGGTGTCCCCACGATGTCTCGCGAAGAGCGCTTCCTGGATCCCGCAGCCCCACAGCAGGGATGCAGGACCCGTTTCCCTCCTGTCGTGGCCAGGAGAAGCCCAGCTCCATCGCAAGCGCTCCTTTACTCATAGGCTCACTTTCACCCCAAGAAGGACACTAAGTCCGGAGGGGTATGTTTTCAAACACGTGGCAGTGGGTGGAGGACCTGAGAACCCCGACTTCTGGGCTGCATGTTTGGAGCTCTGTTGAAAGATGCTAGATCCTGCAAGCAGGACCCCCTGAACCCCCATGGGACCGGACAGCCCCCCACAGATGGGTTTTAGCTCTGAGTTAGGCAAATGGCCACAAGCAGTCTCACCTTCCAGGGGAGGAATGAGCCACCAGATAAACGGAGACAGAAACCAGAGAGGGAGCTAGAGAGGACCCGCGGACAGCACAGGAGATAACTTTATTGAAACGTTAGGGGCATCAGAATGGATGGGTCTTGCAGGGAGGAGACGCCTGTGGGGGTCAGAGGGCCCAGATGGGGGGGGGGGTGCCTCGGCCGGCCCTGGAAGGGATTTAATTTTCAACCAATTTGTTGTTGAGAATGAATGCCTGAGGGGACAGCCCGGCCCCCTGGTGATTGCTACCCGCAAGTACGCACACCGCGTTGCTTTCCAGGTTCCCGCCGATTCCTCTCCATTAGACATAAAAGGAGCAGAGTGAGAGAGGGGAGGGTCGCATGGGGAAAAAAGTAAACACGCAGACACACACATGGCATGGTTTGGGGTTTTCTGCCCAATAAATTAAAAAAGAAAAGTTGCAAAATTCCTGCCCACGATCTGGAGAAACAGACTCCGCCACGTAAACAGTGCTGCCCCAAACAGGAGTGGGGCGGGGAGGACCCTAGCAGGGGTTGGAAATCACTTTTTGAAAGATTGTTCTACTAAAAAAACAAAAGCCGTTCGGAAGTGGGAGGCCACCGCAGAGCAGGAGCTGAGACCGGCGGGGACGAGGGGCTCCCGCCTGGTTGCCCCACATCAGTCTCGGAGAAGCGGCGGGAAAGCAGAAGATCCACAGGCGACGGCCACGGACCCGGCGTCGGCCCCCTGGGGACCGCGGGTGATGCGGATGCAGTGGCCGCCCACGCCTTCCCCTGGGGCCAGGCTCGCACGCCTGGGGGGCCAGTCCTCACACGTGTGTCCTCTACCTGCTGGCTCTCTCACAGGGAACAGTGACAGACTTAATCCAGAACCAGTTGTGAGCAGCCTCTCAGCTAGTCTGAGTTTGGAAAGATACAAAGTTCCTTTCCTAAAGAATTTTATTCTGTCGCCATGGCTGAGTGGTTCTGCATGGGTGTGGGAAGGCTGGGCCCAGGGGCTTCGGTTCCCTCCTGGGACGCTGGACCCTGCCCTCGTGAGCTGCCCGCGGCCAGGTCCTCAGACCCCGTCGTGCCCTCTGTAACTCAAATACGGGAGACGCGTGTTGCCAGAATAAGTTGTCACGGAAATACAAATAAGACTTTTTAACTTTTCTCACCCTATCACAATCAGGAGGCTCAGCGTAGCCCTGGATCGCCCAGCAGAACAGACTGGGAGAGCCCTCCGACTGTTCCCGTCGAAGCCGCTTAGGTTGCCGGGGACAGATTTCCAGAGCCATGAGATTTTTCTCTAAGGGCCGGATTCATCTAGGACAGATGCTGACCCTCCCCTAACTTGCCCCCAAAGCCCACATACCTTTCCTTCCTGCGTTAATAAAAGTAAGGAGCAACACGGAAGGAAGTGGGCAGGTGACTTTGCGATGTGTGTTGAAGTCTGAATTAGAATCTGGGACCTTATTTCGGCCCCAAGGGCTTCGGTGTGGGGAGCTGATACTTGGCTTTCCCTTTACAGCAGCGACTCTGGCTGCCGTGTGCATCCCAGCTCCCCAGTGGGCTCGTGACACCGGACTGCTGGCCGCTGGCCGCAGGGCTTCGGAGTCGGCAGGTCTGGGATGGGCCCTGAGAATGCCGTTAAGTTCTCAGATGCTGCTGGCTCAGAAACGCGCCGAGGCCCCCCACGCTGAGCGAGGGGAGTGGCTGCACCAAGGAGCCCGGGTCCGCTTACTTCCGTGGCCGCTGTCACAGGAAGTCCTCCGCGGCACGGTCGCCAGGATAAAGCCAAAACGTCGAACTGGGAGGGGCCGGTGCGCACGGGTGTGATTTCCAGCTGTGCTGGTCTCCCTGCAGCCTCCGAGTGTTGACGGGTGTCCTTTTGAAAGGCTGCCGTCTTCCAGTTTCCTCGCCCACGTGGACCCGGGCAGTGGGCGAGCCGCACTGGCGGCCAGCTGGGCTGCGCACTCAGGAACGTGCGTGAGGTCGTGCAGTTACGGAGGGCGGTCTCTCGGGCTTTGCCTCTCGGGAACACAGGGGCCCCAAAGCCACGTTATTCCTTGCAGCCTCTTCAGCGGGCCACGACCCCGAACGTGCTGGTAGTTGTCAGTCGTCAGGAGAGCGCGCCGCATGCCGGGCACACGGTCCCCGTCAGCAGGCCTCTGCGAGAGCGCGTTGCATGCCATCGCTGGGGCTGGCTTGTGGAGGGCTAACTGGCTTCAGCATCGCTGAGCCCCAGAGCAAGGACGGAGAGCATGGCGGAGCCGGCGGGCGGTGATCTGGGTGGATTTCGCACTTGAACCCTGTGTTAAACGAGCGATTGGGGTAGAACTTCTGCTCTCAAAAGCAAGGGGGAACTGTTTTAGAGTCCCATGCGGCTTCCTTGGTTCTGGCTTGTCCCGACAGCCCTCCCTTCCCCCCCACTGCGGTCAGGCAGATTCCCCTCCGTGCAGGCTTCTGGCCCGGGTGCTGTCCCAGGTGAGGAGGGGTCTGAGGAAGAGCGGGCCTCCCCTGCTGCTGCCCGACTTTGGGATACTACGGGAGGTGGTCCGTCCTCCTCAGACGGCAGAGGGGGCTGGCCCTCAGTATGGCGACCCTCCTCTCGGGGCCGGCACGGAAGCGGTGGTGACAAGGGTCCGCGTGGAGTCCTGTAAACCAGGGGACCAGGAGGCGAGAAAGGACACACACGAATCGCTGTTTGTCTGCGGTCCATGCGGCGCGTGGGTCGGTGAGTCAGAGGTCGGTAACTCGAGCCCAGAGCGCGCCAACCAGCAGGACCGTCGAGCAAGTCCTTCCCGCTGGTCCGACCACCTGAAAATGGCGTTGGGATGAGGACTCACAGGGACAGAGAAGCACTAGAGCTGCCACAAGCGTAGATGGAAAAAATACCCTACGGAGCCTCAGGAGATAGGGGACAGCAACGTGCTCTTACGAGAGAGGGACACACACAGACGCGAGGGCCCGTGCTGGCCTCGTTACTGAGCATTTTATTGTTAGTGCCTAGGCAGGCGTTGGGACAGACACACTGGACACACGTGTCGGTCTTCGCCCGGACACGAGGCGCTCTGCTGAGGACTTGTCCTGGGCATGGCCCTCCCGGGGTCGGTGGTGGGTACTGAGCTGGGCACCCGTGCCAGCTGTGGGGTCGTGGGGTCGGCGCGCAGGGGAGGGGAGGGCAGGAACCCGTCTCGGAGGGGCTGGGCTCCTCTGATGGCACCTGGGCTCGAGGGTTTAGCTGTTGGACCCACTTTTTGCTGAGGTCCCAGTGCCCCCCCGCCCCCCCAAGAAGCAGGTGCGTCGGAGGGGGTGCTGTGGGTTTGCTCTTGCCGTTAATTCCGGGGCAGTGACAGCGAGCTCAGGTTTCCTGCTTTGGAGAAGCCTGGATGGGCGTCCCGAGGGGTGATAGCACCATGGGGAGGCTCAGCCTTCTGCATTTGCCACACCCCCACGATTCCTCGGTGAGATGTTGGCCCCCGGTGAGGGGCCAGGCGCGCAGTTGTAAACAGGGTCCCTGGCTCCGGAGGGACAGCTGAGGCCGCAACGCCGCCTCGCGCGATGGGAACACACTTTCTGGAGAGAAGCATCTGGAGACCTGGGCGAGACGCAGCAGGCAGCCGGCCGCAGAGGGGCTGGATCCCAGGAACAGAGGTGACGAGTCGGAACACGAGAGGCTTCCAGATAAAGTCCCCCATGGTGTCCAGGGACACAAGGGCTCCTTGTCTCTGAGGGTCTGAGGCAGTTGGAATGGGGGAAGGGGTCGGCCCCCTTCCTTTTTGTCAAGTAGCCAGTAACATCCATGACAGAAGGCACTGGCCGGGCAGCACCAGAAAATACGGAGTTGGGGGCTCAACGACCCAGTGAAGATGGCGAGGGGAGTCTGGGCCCTGGCATGGGACCGGGGCCAAGGACAGGGCTAAGGAGAGGCCTGCGCCAGAGGAGGCCTGGCCGGCCCTCGCCCCCTCCCAAGCTAGAGCAGCCAGCTCCGGGGCCTCCCCACCCGCACGGCAGGGACCTTAAGGCAGCGATGTCAGCACCATGCTAGGACAGACGGCCTCTTCCCGCCACAGAGCTGCATGCTGCAGCTGCCTCGGTTGGGGACCTCGCAGCTCAAGGCCTGAGCGGCGGCAGCGCGAGCGAGGTCTCGGGCACGGAGGAGCCTGTCGGTCCTGGGAGCCACCGGCGAACGCAGCAGCCTCCTCGGGCGATAACCTGGGCCTCATGTGGACCAGAATGAGAGTATTCTGACGCGGAGATTCGGAGGCAGCCGCCGGCCGGCTGGGTGGGCGGGGCCGAGCGGGCGGTCAGTGTGGGCGACGAGGGCGCGTGCCCCTCGGGGGTGGGGAGGTCTGCACCTGGGCCTCGGGCTTTCAGGGCTGGTGAGAAGAAGACTCCCCACATGAACCAAGCAGGGTCCCAGTCCTCCAGGTCCACCTTTGCCGACCCCAGATCTTTGTCCCCGGCGTACGGGACATCCAGGCCAAGGCATTCGCTGGCTGCTTGGCTTTTTTGGCTGCACTTCTTAGATGACCATGAAGGTCTGGATAGCGAGTGGTGTCACTGGGGTTAGTGCTTCCTGCTCAGTGAGACGGTGACAGCTGTGGGACGAAGAGGTGTGGACGGTCAGACCTCCCCCCAGAGTGACTTCCGAGGTGGGTCCCTTTGGGAGGCAAGTCTCTGTCCCCAAGTCAAACTCCTTGAGCCTTATGTTCCGATTGGGACCATCTCACACAGATGTGAACGTCTACCTGTCACAGACAAATAGTAAAGGCCAGCTGAGAATTTAGGATCCGGTCCAAACAGACTATGAGACAGGAAGTCTGGAGCGTCCTCTAGTCCCGGCTGAGGCTCAGCGTAGATCTGTCAAGCGGAGCGATGCTCTCGGGCCAGAGGCTGAGCCCCAGGCAGGACACGTGCTTTGTCGGGAGGGACGGCAAGGCCCGGCCCCACCACTTCTGAACCGGCACTCTGCGTCTCACGAGAGCCCCGAGGATGCCGACGGCGGTGGCAGGGCAGGTGCCTCGGTTAAAACGGGACGGTGTCGGAGCCTCCAGAGAAAACCTACTTGGAAAAGCCAAACTGGCCCCTGGAAAAGCGACCCAAGCATCTCATGAACGTGTGAGGAGATGGGGGGTAAAAAAAAGAAAGAAAAGAAAGAAAAGGAAAATAAATACACAAATGGGAGGGAAGCAACAAAACAAAAATAAAAAATAAAAAAGTGGGGTTTATTGACTCCGTGCGTGTTAAATCAGAGGGCGTGGCAGAGCGGGCGGTCTTTCTCGGCAGGTGCACGTTAGTTTGCGGTTTGGCGACTTCTTAGATTGGCAGCTGTCTTGCCGACATCCCCGATGTCATCCGGGGAGGGTGGCGCTCTGTCTACCTTGGCACCTGGTTCCCCTCTCCAGCTTCATCATTTCCATTTTTTTACCTTTTATAGGTTGGTTCAAATATTTTTTAAACCACATGCTTGTTTTCCTGGGCTCCAGCCAGCTCTGGGGGGACGGGGCGGGCCTCCGAGGCCCCAGCAGCTCCCCCGGGGAGGCCGGCTCAGTCTCAGTGCTGCTTGCGAGGAGGAGGCTCCGCTGGTGGGACTTGTGAGGCAGGTTCTTGTGATGTCCCCTGCCCCTCCCCCACAAGCCCAGGAGTCCGTAATGGAGGCCAGAAGTCAAGGAAGGAGACCTAGCATCAACCTTTCCCTGAAGTCAGGAGAGGAGGCCAGCAACGTGTCCAGGGGACACGAGTTTGCGGACGCCGCCGCCCCCCGCTCCTGACGAGGGAGTTCTCGAGGGTGCAGCACCAGGAGCCGGCCCTCTTCCTTCACCCGCCTCCCTCGGTCTCGGTCTCTGAGCAGGGCAGGGAGAGGGGGCGCTGACGGAGCCTGCGCCAGCGTCCTGCCGTCTAGGGTGATGGCGGCTCCTGGCCCCTCAGAGCGTGGCCTGGAGGTTGGGGTCCAGGATGGTTTCTCGATCTGGAGACTCGATGTAATTGGCAGCTTCCTGAAGTTTCAGCAGCATGGCCATCTGAAAAGGGGCGAGCAGATGGATCCGTGGGACTCAGGACGCACACGAGACCTGGCTGCGGGTCTGTGCGCACCTCAGAGCCCGGGGCGTGGAGGTGGCGAACGGCTCGGCCCCTGCGACCTGGGGGACCTGCACTGTGGAGCAGGTATGCGGAGCGGCCCGGCTACACAGGTGCCACGCTGTCACGTGGGGATGCCTCACAGAACGGGACACCTGTGCCTGCGAGGTGCTCTCTGCAGTGGAGGGCAGAAGGCCGGGGACAGGCCAGCTAACACTGGGGGACAGGCGCCCTGGGAACATGGCTGACAGCGCCCCCTTCCACGTCACCAGCCCGCGGCCAGCCTCGGTGTCACTGTGGTCCTGACGCCGCCAGCTCACGGACCCCACTGCTCATGTCAAGTCCAAACCCCTCAGTAGTCACCTCCCTCCCCCTTACTTTCTGGTGCTGTGACCCCCATTTCAGCTACGCTGGTTGATTCTCTGCTCAGTCCACCTTCCACCTGATTTACGTGATTTTTAACAGGCTTCCACCTTAAAAGCATTTTTTCACACAGATAACATCTGTTTTCAACAAAGTCAAAACTTAAATAAAAATGTATTATGACTAAGGTGGAAGGATTTCCGACCTGACAGGTTAAGACTTTCAGGTCACAAGGTTGGGACATGTTAACTTCTAACATGATCTACCGAACTGTCCTGTGAAACGGCTGTGCCAGCCACGTGTGGACGTCTGGGCTTCCGCACAGCTTTGGCTGATGCGAACAGTATCTCCCTGTTGCAATGTGTACTTCCTCAATTGCCGGAGAGGTTAGGGACCTTTCGATGTTTTTATTGGCCCATCGCATTTCCTCTACTCAAAGGCCTTTTCCTCCCCCCTTGTGCGTTCTTCTGTCTGGACGCGTTTGGGGCCGTTTAATGCGCGTGTCCATTCTCTCTGGTGATGAGAACTTGCTGCACTTCCCTTTGTCGCCCGTCTCAGCCTGCTTCGCACAGGGTGTGAAATCCGGGGAGCTGAAGCGGTTGTTAGGACACCAGCAGAGGGCAGGCGGCAGTGGAGGAGTGCCACGAGTCCTGCGCCCTGTCTGGTTGGTCTCCCCAGGAGCCGGCAGCTTGCGCCAGCATCTTGCGGGCACATGTTCTTACTTGGCTTACACCAGGTCACAGGCACACGGCGTGTGTGAGCCAGGAGCCTGACCACTGGGGCCCCTCCCGGGCCCATCCTGGTCCCAGCCTCCCCGCGAGGGGACGCGCACGGCCCTCAGCTCTGCAACACGCTCGCTCTCTAATGGGACTGGCTGCCACTCACCAGAGGGTCTGAGTCCAGAGAACCTGGGGTGCAGTCTTTGACTGTCCTGTCCTCGGGGGGCGAGGCCATGCTCTGAGGGCCCACGGTGGGCGGCGGCAGGTGGCACAGCTTCGACTGGTCCTGCTGGGCTGACGGCCAGGGAAGAGTGTCCCGGACCCACTCCACTGGGTCCTCCCAAGCGGCCTTCTGTCCGTGGGCCTGGAGAGGAGAGAACGGGGTGACGGGAGCGGAGCCGGGAGCAGAGGCTGGCGGTGCAGGCCCCGGCGAAAGCCGGTGAAACCATTCTGCGCTAAACCCGAGGAGCACAGGTCTCGTGGCCCGCTGCTTTACTTTTCAAGCAGGAACGTCTTCCTCCTTAGTAGTGATGCCTTAGAGTGGTCTTGCCTTTGTGGAAAACAGATGGGACCTGTGTAAACGGAATAACGACCGCCGGCCTCTCGTCAGGAGATCGCTGTCACAGTGACGTGTTACTTTCACGGATAACACGCGGCCGGGGGTCCAGCGGTCGCATTGTCGTGAGTGCCAGTGAGGACCCCAGTGACCACTACGTGCTACTCTACTGGTGACAAAACTCAGGTTTGTTTGTTTTTTTTAAATGACATCTTCCTTTTGCACAAAGCTCTTATTCTAATTTTAAAAAGTCTTGTCACACATTCCACGTGTCTTGAAAATGGCCCGGTGCTCTGGGAGGAAGTCCTCGTGTCCTCGTCACACGTGAAGGGTGTTAAGAAGCCGGGTAACTGGGCCAAGGCAGCGTTTCCTTGGCGGTAACCGGGCTTCGCTTCACTCTCTGGTCCCTAGAGTGGGGGTCTGAGTTTGGCCGGGGACGTGGCCGCAGAGGCAGCGGTCCCGTAGCTGTTCACGAGGGCTGACTGGAGGCTGAAAAGCAGCCTCGCCTCCCCGGGCCTAACGCCCGTGCAGAAGCCCGAGCCCATCCCAGGGGCCGTGTCGGCACCAAGGGTGGCTTCTGCTTTGCCCGGTGGAGAGCCCGGCTGGGGACCAGGGGCTGGGCAGTCAGAGGGCAGGGCTCACCTTGACCCCGTCTCTGGCCCCTTCCTGCAGGTAGGGGATGATGGAGCTGTTCCACAGGTCGATGAACCAGGTCCGTGAGTCCTCAATGCCGACCGGGCAGGACAGGAAGAAGCAAGGCCCTGTAGGAGCATCACACCATGAGCGGCCTGGGACCTGCCCCTTGGACGCCCGGGCACCACGCACGGGGCTCTGCCGGCCAAGGGTCAAGGGAGCCTGGAGTGCGGGGACCCGAGACCGCTCCAGACCGCGGGCCCGACAGCCTGGTGGCAGTCACACAGGTGCGTGTCCCAGGCGCGGAGGGGCAGGAGTGTGGGACGCTCTGACCCCCGCACTTTCCAGTGCTCTCCCATTGACTGTGGGCACAAGCGCGGGAAGGAGGAGCTTCCTGAAGGCTGACGTGACGGGGCCACATCGTGGCGCCGACGGCGCTGGGAGCTGGCTAAGGCGCAACGTGGCCCTAAGTCTGCGCCCCTTCTGCATGCAGAGGACCCCAGAAGGGAGGGGACCCCGCGGGGGGCGCGGCGGGCAGGCTGAGCGCGGTACCGATGAGGAAGTCCGAGGTGCTGTGCTTCTCCAGGAAGGTGTGCAGGTGGTACCACAGCTTGGGCACCCACTCCAGCACCCGCAGCAGGTCTTCCCGGTTCGCGTTGGCATCGCTGTCCGACTCCACCAGCTTCCTCCGCAGGTAGCGAGCCAGGAAGCCGTTGGCCGGCTCCACGTTGTTGGAGAAGGTCAGCATCCTGCCCAGGGACAGGACGTGGGGTCGGGCAGGCAGCGGGGGTGCCGCCAGGCTTTGTCCCTCCTCCCGCCGGCCTCCCATGAAGCCCACTGGGTTTCCTCTCAAGTCACGGTGGGGTCAGCTGAGCTCGGGGCAGCAGCCGGGGGCAGGCTGAGCTGATTCGCAACCCAGTGACCCTCTTCAGACGACCAGCTGACCTCACTGACCCAGCTGCGTCTCTGAGTTCTTCCCCACAGTCCTTCTCTACCAGGTAACTGACGTGGCCAATAACCCTGCTTCTCTCCCCAGCCCAGAGGCTCTGGCTGGCTGGCCGTCCTTCTGTCACCTACTGCCCTCTGGCCAGAATTGGCTTACGGACTCGTGGACAGGCGGGGAGGTTCGCCCAGGGCCACAGTTCTCACCTGAAGCTCAAGTGCAAGCCGTGGTTGGGTGTCATTTTCACAGGCTGATTGGTGGTGCCTATGATGTAGGGGCTGTGGGGAAAGAGGAGAAGAGGCAGGGAGCCTCGCTCTAACACTCGCCTTCTGCCACCCAGTGGGCTGAGCTGGGCCCCCTCCTTCCCAGGGGACGGTCCTGTGTCCAGCTTACCATTTGTGGTACTTGCAGGTGAGGGCCCCATTGACCAGCTCGCTGATGGAGCCTGCTTCACTCAGGTCGTCCAGCAGGACCACCAGGGGGACGTCCCCAGTCCCTGTGCCGCGGTCTATTTGGTGGGCCAGGTTGGAGAGGTACAGCTGCAGGTCCTGAAATGAAAGGCGCTCAGGGGCCTGGGCCTGCGGTGGCCGTGCCAGGTCCGACGGGCACACGCCCGGCAGGTGCACACTGACGCCGACCGTGGGGCGGACGGCCCACGCCGAGACGGGGTCCCCAGGCTCTAAGGCACCCCCCTCGGCAGGGCTCCCGGCGGGAGAGCCCACCGCGAAGTGTCAGGGGGCGCTCAGGGAGGCGAGACCCGGCTGGGGACCGCCGTGCGGCACAGGTCTGAGCGCCTCTCAGCCCGAAGTCAGAGAGCGAGCAACGCTGCAAGGAAAGGCGGAGGGAGGGGGACGAGCGAGCAGGGGCGGGCGGCAGGGGCGGCAGAGGCGGGACGAGGAGCGCGGGGTCCAGGTGGCAGTCGGCAGGAGGGGAAGGAGCGTGACGGGCCTGGGAGCTCGGCAGGGCCGAGGCCTGGGGCGGAGACCAGGGAGGGGGTGCAGCGGCGCCTGGAGAGGCAGTGGCGGGGGAAGCAGGGGCGGGAAGGGCCTGCCGAGGTCCGGGCAGGCCGAGGCCTGGGACAGCGCTGGCGGGGTCTTGGGATGCAGCCACCTTGCAAGACTGCTGGTGCATGTTGAAGGTGCTGACGATGCCCTCGGTGACCTCGCGGCCGGAGCGCTCGACCAGGTACTCAGCCAGCCGGTTGGTCAGGTAGGTCTTGCCCGTGCCACTGGGGCCCGAGAGCACGAGACGCCGGTGCTTGAGCAGGAGGCTGATGTAGTGCTGCATCATGGGCTTGGGGATGAGCGTCTCGAACACCAGGCTGTCGATGCACTTCTGCTTGAGACCTGAACCCCAGCCCCAGAGAGCACAGGTCTCGACAGGGCCCCGAGGGTGGCAGGGGCCCCCGGGCCCTTCCCACTTCAGCCAGGAGCCCGCCGAGGAACTCAGCCTCTCGCCCCAGGTTCCACGGGAACCCCCGACCCCAGTGTTGGCCGTGTGGCTCTTATTTTTAGGGACAGGCCGTGAGCTACGGGTGCATGGGTGGGCTGGACGGAACTTTCCCTGTGAACAGCAACGTCCCTGGGAACGGAAGTCAGTACCAGGTCTTATCTCTTTACATCTCGCACTACAGTCATCCCTTGGTGTCCGCGGGGGATTGGATCCTGGACCCTCGATACAGAATTCTGAGCATGCTCGCGCCCCTTCTATAAATGGCGGAGCACCTGCGCGTGACCCGCGCACGCCTCCCCCACCCTCGGAATGCCCTCTGGTCACCTATACCCGCCACAACGTCAGCGCTCTGTAGGTAGTGGTTCCAGTGTATCGTTTAGGAGGTAACGACAAGGAAAAAAGTCTGTACCCGCTGCAGTCATAGGCCTAGCCGCACAGTGCACGTCGGCCACAACGCGACATTTAAAAGGGTTGGTGTGGCTTCCGTGACAGCTGAATACATACGTGGGAGCCCGCTGACGATCCTCCCCTTCCCTTCACCCCAAACCACTGTACCCCAAGAGACAAAGACCGACCTTTGAGGGAGACCGATACGTTGCTGACGCCGCGGCGGCAGGGGGGCAGCTCCGGGGGCTCCGCGTCCAGCACGCGCTTCACGTGGCTGATGCTGTAGCCGTGGATGGACTCGGCGCTGAGTCCCAGGGTCGAGGCCGGGTCCATCTTAGAAATGTAGTCCTGACGGGGGAGGCCGGGAGAAGATGGGTAGGACCACAGAGAAGGCGGACACGCGGATGCGGACGCAAGGGACCAGAAGCAGACGGACAAGGCCCCCGCGTTTCTCCGAGGGGAGCAGAGGTGCCCCGGACCCCAGGGCCTGGATGGCCCCATGTCCTCAGGAGGAGCAGCAGCCTCCGTGGGAACACGTGCCCCTTACCTTGAACACCTGGGACACGGCTTCGTCCAGCGTCTTCCAGTCGACCTGTCCGCTGACCTTGCTGCATCCCAGGAAGAACTCCTGCTGCTTCAAGTCCTGCGAGGCCGAGGGAGAAGCGAGTGAGCCGCTGGGCAGATGACGCCAAGGAGAGGGAGACCCGAAAAACTTCAGGAGCTGAGGGCTGGCTCTGGGGCACTCAGGGCGTGGTGTCCTGAGTGAGGGCAACAGGAGTCCTCACCCCTCTGATGACGCGCTGGGGCGACATCCTCACCACCACCCGGAGCGTGGCCTCCTCCTTGGGGCCGCAGGTGCTGATGCCGTCCATGGGCGACAGGTCTGCGGGCAGTGAGGGCGACTGAGCCTTAGGGGCACCCACGGGCACACCTAAGCTCCCCACCACTGTCCTTTCCGTGCGGCTTTTGCCACGGAGAAGAGACGTGGCCCCAAACGGAAAGATCGCTAAGGTCCAGGACCATAATGACACTGTCCTGTGACACCAGCACCGGCTTGGCTTAGGCACTGTCACCTCCCTGGCCAAGGAAAATGCCACCAGAGCACAGGGAATGTGTGGCCGTGGGCCAGACCCTGCTCTCCTGTCCCCCCGACGGTTACCTGTGTCCGTGAGGCTCGGGCTGGAGGAGTGGGCGAGCACGAGGCCCAGTGAGCGGCGAGGGGACGGCAGGGCGGCGGGCCCCGGGGCCTGCCCTGGGGCGGGGCCGGACGAGGGGCCAGGAGCGACCTTCAGCCGGTCGTTCTCCGCTTTCAGCAGGTCCACCTCCAGCTGTGCGGGATGGACAGGGTGAGACAGGGCAGCGGAGCGGCCGACAGGGCTGAGCCGCAGCCCGCCCGCCGGACACCAACCTGCATGTTGTGCATGGTCTCCCGCAGCTGGTCCAGCTGGTGGGCGGAGTTGAGGGCCTCCAGGCGGATGTCCGTCAGCTTCATCTCCTTCTCCCACAGCTCGGAGCGCAGCTCCGACACCTCCTTCTTCTCCGGCTCCTCCTCCTCACTGGCCGCCGGGAACAGCCTGGTGTGGGGAGCCGCGTGAGCAGGGGCCCTGGGGGAAGGCGGCAGTCAAGCCAGGACGTGCAGTGCTCGTCCCTCGGGGGACTGAGACTGGCTGCAGCCTCAGGTCCCCCTGCCCCCAGGCACCAGGAGTGACAGCAACGGCCCTTCCGGAGGTCCCGAAGGCCACGGACGGGTCTGCGTGCGGAGTGCCGTGTGCCCAGGGTTGGAGGTGCTGACCGCCAGCTCCTGCCAGCAGTTCACGTGGGCGCCGGGTGGGGCGCAGGAAGTGGGGGAGCACTTACTCGGTGGCATCGACGCCCACAGAGGCTGAGCTGGAGGACTTGATGGCGGGTGAAGCCGTCTCCGTGGCGCCATGCTGCAGTTTTGGGGACGAGGGGGCTGAAGAGTCAGGGGTGGCAATCTCCTCGATGTCGGAGTAGGAGGACGCGGACTTGGGCCCCTTCTTGATGCTGAAGGCCTTGTTGAAAGAGCTTCGGAGCTAGAATAGAGCAGAGCAGGGGGGCGTCAGGCGTGGGGGGACAGCAGATGGCCGGCCATCGGGGGCGGGGACTCTGCCTCCCTCTTCAGGGCTGCATGTGACACAGGGAGTGACCAGGAGAGTGACCTGGAAGTGGGGCCGCGACAGCGTGGGGCGCTCTGGCCTGCTGCCGCTGTGGGCCACAGTGCCTCTTGGGCCTTCTCTCCCCCTTGGGGGAACTGTGCCCAGGAGGGATGGAGAGAAGCCCCAGGAGGCAAAGGGCAGAGGTGGCAGTGGCCCGGGCTGCCAGCCCAGAGCCGGGCTCGCTGGGGGTCCCTGTGGGAGCCAGCTCTGAGCAGGGCGTGTGGGGGTGCAGCCCGCTCCGCCCCCCCAGGCCCTGACACGCGGCTCTGGAGGGCGCAGCAGGGAGTGGCAGCGAGTGCCCTTCCATGTCTCCTGTGCGCGGCACCTCCCAGAACGGCTAACACAGCCAGGCACCGGGGCTTCCCACCACTTCTGTTCAAAGGTCCTGAGCAAGGGGCGAGGGGCGGTCCCCAGCACCCCCTCAGAGCGCCTGGGGTGCTGTAACCTGACACGGCCTGCTCGGTCTCGGGGTGACCAGCGTGGGTGTCAGGGGCGTGGGCTGGAGAGGCAGGCCAGGGCCCCGCCCCACACCCACTCGCATGCGTCCACAGGGCATGCACACCGCACAGGGGCAGACGAGCGGCAGACGGGGCGGGGGGGGTCGAAGGCTGTAGGCGACACGAGCAAACCGGGCCTTCGGGACAGCGCGAGGGGAAGGGAAGGGGCGATCTGACGGGACCCTAAGCGTCTCTCCCCGTGCCAGGCGGAGCTGAGGGGTGGGGCGCGCTGGGGTCTCTGCCGGGTCGGACAGAGACGACGAATCTGGCCTCAGTGGGGCTGGGGGTGAGGGCAAGTGCGCGGCCGGCTGGGGGCAGAGTGCGGGGGACATCACTCGCGAGCACTCGAGGCTCAGAGCAGCGGACACGGAGTGCCCCGCGGGGACGGGCACTGAGGCACCGAGGCCCAGGGGCCGGCCCGGGACTGCGTGACGGAACGAGGCCTCGGGGCCAGGACGCAGGCCTCTAGCTCTCCATGCCCGGCCTCGTGTGTGCGCCCTGCACACAGACCCAGCGACCGGTCGGCCTGGCGTGGACGCCCTCTCAGGCCCCTAGGCCCCTCAGGGAGAAGGTCCGCATAGGCCGGCAGAGCTGCGGGGACACGGTAGGAGTTGTGCAGTGTTGAATGAGTCCAGGACAGGACGAACCAAGCCCAAGGCAAGTGAGGGCCACCCCGGGCCTCCCCGCACGGACGCGCAGGGAGCACACACAGGGCCTCAGGTTCAGTGACGGCGCTGCTTTGCAGAGGGCACCCCGGTGGCCTAGTGGGGCGCATGGGGGGAGCTGACCTGAGGCGTCGGGCTTAAACGCCTCCCCAGCATCCCGCCCCCCCCCCGTGGCCCGCCCCCCGGGCGCCGCTTATCGGCGGTGGCCACGCAGGAAGGTCCCGGCGCTCCCGTCTGTCACCATCCCGCCTCGGTCTAGCTTTTACCTCCTGTGCGGCGCTTCCCACCCTGGTCTTAGACTACCAGCTCCGTGAGCGCTCACGGACTGAATTAAGCCTCTTGGCACCGCTGGACGGTTGCCAGCGATCCGATAACTGTGATTGTCCCCTCAGCCATTCTGCAGGCCCTTCGATGGCCCAGGCTATAGACTCCACCCCCCACATCCTTCACGGCACCCAGCTCAACGCTGGCATGGGGCGAGTGGACACGGACATTTGGTTTGTAATGGAAATTCCGGGCGCACTCGGTTTGTCCTGGGCGATACTCTCCCCTCAACATGCCTTTGGAAACTCCATGACGGCCAGAGGGCCTCAGGGTTCCAGGAGACCTGAGGGTGCCCCGGACTGGGCCATGTCCCTCCTCGGTCTCTGGCTCGTCTTAGTCTAGAGCTAAGTCTGCAGGCGAGACCCAACGAGAGCGGGCCTCTGGGAAGCACAGTCAAGACCATGACCGGCCAGCAATGGTCTTCCCTGGGGGCTTCCAGGGCGTGAGGGACGACGTCAGAAAGCCACTTCCTGGAGAGGCCTGGCTCAGTCCGGCCGCTCTGTTAGAGGCTGGTTTGTAGAGTGGAGGACGGGAAGGATAAAGGGACCGGGACTTTGATTGCCTTTTCCTCCTGGCCCCAATCAGAACGCTCCTGTCCTCATGGGCGCAGTGTGGACGGGCCATGCAGTGCAGTGAGTTAGGGACCCTGGCAATCCTTACAGTTAGTTTCATGAGTGGCTAGTCTTTTTTCAGGGGGAAAGGCTGCTCTGGAAATGGGAAAAGGACAGCAGAGGGACAGGGAAAGCGGGGAACAGAAGCAGGGTCTCTTACCTCATAGACCTGGAAAAAAATAGGGATTTGAAGTCAGCATTTTGAAGGGAAAAAAAAAGAAGCAACACTTAATCACTCATTTCACACGGCGGGGGCCTGTCTGCGCTCTGCAAAGGGCCGTGGGCCAGTCCTGCCGGGGAAGGGACAGAGAGCAAGGAGTCTCGGCCTGGGGGTCCTCTCCTTCCCACCAGCAGCAGGGGGACTAAGTGTCTTAGACCTGCCTGAAGAATTCCAGAAAGGTCATCCAAAGTCGAGGTTATCTGGGAAGAATAAAACCCCAACTGCCTCTGGGCCACAGGCGACACAAAGGTTCTCTGGCATGAGCTGGCGACTTGCCCCAGTGCCTCTGCAGCCGGTGGCTTTGTCCGCGACACCCTCTTTCCATGGTGAGAAGGGAGCGGGCTGGGGTGGGACGCCTCCTCTGGGGGGACCCGTGTGACCTGGCCCGTGCGCGGGGCGAGGGAAGCAGATGCGGCGCGGGCTGGCGGGGCGGCCCGGGGCCAGCGGGGGAGAGCAGGGAGGCGGCGGCCTCGGCGGACAGTGCTCTGGGGCCGAGCGCTCTGGGGCGGGATCCCTGCTAGTTGTGGGAGGGTCCGGCCACCGCGGGCCACGCTGACCCCGCCGGCCGCTACCCACCCAGCTCTTCTTCTTCTTCTTCTTGGCCTCCGCGTCCTTGCCGCTGCCGACGCTGGAACGGCTGGCGACGCTGTTGAGGCTCGAGATGCTGTCTGAGGAGTTCTGTCTCTTGATCCGCAGCTCTGGGGGCCGGGACAAGGGGCGGAAGGAGGGGGCGGACGGGGGTTAGGGGCGCGAGACACGGCGAGCCAGGCTGCGGGGTGGGGCGGGGGCCCGCCCACAGCCTGGGTCCACGTCACCATGGCTGGGGTCATCCTCCAACAAACATTCACTGAGTGGCAATCATGTCTCAGCATAAAAAAAGCCAAAGGTAAAAAATAAGTGAGAAGTGATTCGAGAAGCTCCCGGTCCAGAAAGAGGAACAACTGAGCGCAGACTAGCGTGCTTGGCGCGACCAGGCGCGCGTCCGCCTGGGGCGGGCCCCCGGGTCCCGCGGGAACGCTGCATTGGCCCTCTGAGGAGCTGCCAACCGGTTTTCAAAAAAGCCGCATCAGCTTAGGCCCCCACCAGCCACGCGTGAGGGCTCCGGCCGCCCCACACCCTGGTCAGCGCTGGCCACGCCCTCCTTTCTGCCGCGGCCATCCTACCGGACGCGAAGTGGGATCACCTTGCGGTTTTTATTGGCATTTCCTGGATGGCTAAGGAGATACCGAGCATCTTTCCATGTGCTTTTTGGCCATTTGTGTACCTTCGTGGAGAGAAGTCTATTCAAGTCCTGGGCCCACTTGTAAAATCGGGTTATTGGCCTTTTTGCTGTTGGGGTTTTAATATATTCTGGACGCTAGACCCTTATCGGACACATGACTTGCGAACATCTCCCTTTGTGTGGATGGTCCCCTCAGTGTGTGGACAGTGTCTTTTGGAGAAGAGGAGTCACAGTTGGCGGAAGGGACCAAGATGGGGACGGCGACTCAGGAGCTGGGGAAAAGCTCAGTGCAGAGAGGGGGCCTCAACAGGGCCGGACCTCGGGCGTCTCGGGCGCTGCTCCCCTCCCTCTCCCTGTGTGCGTGTGCATGCGTGCGTGTGTGTGTGTAGGAGGCGTGCGCGTAGCAGGTGCGCTTTCCGAACACCTCGTGTGCTTCCCGGCACCGTGGTGACTGTTAACATTCTCCGCTCCGGGACAGCGAACTCCGGCCAGGTGTTATCTCCATTTCACAGGAGTCAAGTAAAATAAGTACTAAATATTATCGGCTAGATTTTGGAAAAACAGGGGTCACCGGTGACTTTGTGAAAGCAGTTTTGGTAGGGTGACGGGGACAGAACTGGAATTATAGTGGGGTCAGGGGTGAAAGGGAGGGGGGACAGTCAGTCTCAAAGAAAAAGACTATAATTGGAAAGGACACAGGCAGAGACCTTCTGCTCCTCCAGAGGAAAGCGGCTTTAGCAGCAGCCCCTGCGAGCAGAGAGACGTCGAGGTCCAGATATGTGCGTGTGACTGTGCGAGTGTGTGCGTGAGTCTGTATGAGTGTGTGTGAGTGTGAGTATGTGTGTGTGGCTAACTGCTGGAGGGACCATCCCAGAGCATTAGATAAGGGGTCCCTCTTGGCCGGAAGGGACAAACGGCGAACGGCTGCACTGGGGACCTGGGGACAGGCGGGGCGCACCGCCCAGATGTTCACTGTCTCGGGGGAGGAGGAGGCGGAGTCTGCGCTCAGCGGAGGCCCGTGGTGCGGGGCTGTGGGCCGTGAGAGGCTGCAGGCAGCTGGGGGTCACCGACAGCGCTTCAGAAAAGAAACCGGACCCCAGAGGAGGACGAGGACCCGGCTGGGGTCTCAGGCGGGTGGCGCTTGCCCTGACTTGCTGCAGCCAAGCCTGAACGCGTGGTCGTGAGGCGCCAAGGCCAACTTGTCGTTTGAGCCCCACACACTAACCTGCGGTCTGGGCCGCCCTGAAGAGTGGGTGGTGTCCCCCCTCAGAGAACTGGGATGAGGACCGAACCAGACTGCACGGGTGTGTGCGCACACGGTTGCAGGTCCACCGCGAAACCGAGGAGGGGCCGAGGTTCACCTGCCGTCAGCACCCCCACCAGAGGGCGCATTTGTTCCAACTGCTGCACCTGCCCGGTCACCCAGTCACAGAGGCGGCGGCCTCGCTCTGGGGTTTGGGCGCCCACATGGTGACGCGTGTCCACCACCGCAGTGCCTCCCGCCTCGCCCGTCCGCCCTCCCTTCCCGGACCCACCTTTGGGCGTGGCTTCCGAGGCGCTGAGGGCCCCCTGGATGACGGCCTGGGCCTCCGAGTTCTTTTTCTTCAGAAAGTCTATGGTTTCTCGCAGATCCAGCAGCTCGGTGTCCTAAGAGAGAAATGAAAACGGTGGGGTGTGGGAGCCCAACTGTGTGCCAGGCAGCGGCATTCCGCCGTGCGGGTGACAGAGGGCCAGCGGCAGGTTCGGAACGCGAGGCGACAGAAGGGAGGGGGCGCCCCCGCCCCCGCCGCACCTTCTCCTCCGCGGTCTCTGCCAGGTGCCGCAGCCGGGACGTCATGCTCACCAGGCTCTGCTCGAAAGCCGCCACCAGGTTCGCCTGCAATACACGCGAGGGTCTCAAGTCGCCCCAGGCTTGGGGCGAGGCGAGCCTGAGGGGACCGTTAGCTCATCTTCCATCTCAGAGCTAACTGGGGCCCACACACCTCTTCCTGAGCAGACAGGGCGCCATCACACGGCTTCCTGGAGGGGACCTGAGCCAGGACGGCCGCCCGAGCGAGGGCAGGGCAGGTTTGGAGGCTCCCGGAGACGGGGGAGCCGGCACCTATCATTCACCAGTGGCCACGGTCCCTGTGCTCCACGGGAGGGTGCAGCCTCGGGGTCGCCCGTCACCGTGGTCTAACCCCGCTGTCCTGCTGGCTGGCCCCACGGCCCAGCAGGCACTGGCACGTGGTCCCTCCACTGTGCTGGGGCCTGGTCCCTCTGGGCTTGCTCCGCAGGGCTGCAGGCCCTGGCCTCCGGCATGCTCTCTGCGGGGCCTCTCCTCGCGGGGCCTTCAGGAACCTGGGAGGCTCCCTCCTCGCTCCGCTGCACCTCCCCAACCCTCAGCCTCACGGAGGTGCCTGTGCTGCTTCAGGGCTCAGCGGCGGGACTGGAGAGGGGCTGACATCTGGGGGGTCGGCAGCCTGGCCTGTGTCCTGGGCCCCGGCAGCTGGGAAGCTCCAGGAACATTGGCTACAGCGGGTCTGGAACTGGCTGAGACCTGCAGGGAAGTGTGGAGCCTCCCCGAGGCCTCGGCCGCGGCTCCAGCCTCAGCAACACCGAACGGAACATTCGGACCCTGGTGCGTCCAGGTGTTTGGTTTGTTCTCTCTGAGCCCAAGGGGACTTCCTGTTCTAAGAAAAATCCCCCTCTGAATTCATGTTTTGGCTCTGCCAGTGCTGACAGCCTGCAGTGTGAGTGAGTCAGACTTGTTTGTGTTCCCGGCCTCCCCAGCATCTCCCAGACAGGGGTTTCCTGGGGTGCGCAGGGCCTGACCCGGGCGCCACCTTGGTGGGCGGGGCCCAAGGGAGAGGAGAGAGGGGTCCTGCTCCTGTCACAAATCTCAGGGTCCACTGTGAGCGGGAAAAGTGCTCTGTCTGAGCTCGAAACACACTGGTCCGCGTGTGGCATGTGCCCGGCGGGCCCGGGGAGCGAACCGAGCCGCCGCCCTGGGGAGAGGGCCTCACTGCCGAAACGCGCTGGGGGGCTTCTACCGATTCCAAGGGAGGACCCTGGGCCAGACAGCTGGGCTCCCCAGGGAGGAGGGGAGAGAAACCCGGAGGCCGCGGCGGAAGCCGGGGACGTGGAGCCTTCTTTGTGCAGACACTTGGAACGCTCCGCAGATCCGGCTCAGCTGCTGTTTACGGCTCCAGCGGGGGTGGGATGGGGGGGGCTCTATGTTCTCTGTTCGCAGCTCGGCCGCAGGGCACAAGCAGCCTGGCCGGGGGGCTGGCTTCTTCTCTCCCACCCCACAGGGCACGCAAGCCCAGGCCCAGGAAGGGGAAGTGCGCTCTACAGGAGTGTCCTGCGGGCAGCCTGAGGACAGAGTGCCGCTCGCTTCGCCATCCCCTCTGCCGGCCGCCCGGGAGGCGACCGAGGAGGGGCAGCTGGGGCGGCGCTGGAGCGCAAGAGGCACGTGGTCACGACACGGCGTGCTGGTGGCCAGTTTGGTGCCGCCCCCCCCCCCAGTCACATGGTGTGAACACAGACGTGACCGTCCCCAAGGCGGTGATGGGCTCCTAGGGCTCCATGACCAAAACGTGCCATCCTGGCCACAGCCCAGGACAGGCCTGTCCCACACCCACGAGAGCCGCCGAGACCCTCTTTCCTGTCTCTGGAGAGCTCCTCCACACCTACCGCTTCGGCTCGGGGCAAACATGGTTCTGCATAAACACTGAGACTCAGAGGCGGGGAGGCCAACCCCCGAGCTCTCTGTCCCCGGGGTGTCGAAGCCCCGGGGACGCCTCGTAAGTGACTCTCCTCTGGCCGAACCCATCCGGCTCAGGCCGACCACGGCCCGGGCCTCGCCCGCGTCCTGGCACTCACGTTGGCAGAAAGCTGAGACGTCAGGGTGGCCACTTTCTCTTGCGATGACTCCAGCTCCCGCCGAAGCTTCCGGATTTGCTGCGAAGGGAACAGAGACGCACGGTTACGACAGCAGAAGCACAAGGTCTGGGAGGGGGACGCAGCGCGGGATGTTAACGAGCGGATGAAGGCTCTGCGCCCTACCTCAGACTGCATCCTCTCCTCGGCCTGGAGAAGGGAGCAGAGCAGGAGAGAAAGAGAGAGAGGGAGGCAGTTACTGTGCGGGGAGGAGGCCCGGGCCCGCGGAGGGCCGGGAGGTGGGGGCCGTGGCGCAGAAGCGTGAAGAGGCTGAAACTGTCCTGGCCCCGGCTCATCCCAGGACTGGCCCGGACGTCCTCCTTGGGTTTAGATGACACACCTGTGTCACTGCCAGGAAGGCTGGCACGTGACGCTCTGGTTGCTCTGAGGACCAGGCCTTGCTGCTGCCAGCTCCAAGCAGTGGGGACTTAGGGGCACAACGGACCTCAGGGCGACGTGAGCACCCTCCGCCCAGCGCAGGGCCGGGCTCGCCGGTCCTGGCCGCACTCTGGACGTGGCTAAGGTCCTGGGGTCCTACAGACCGGCCCGTGTCGCCTTACCACAAGCGCGCCCCACTTCCCACAGCACAGAGGGCTCGGCGAAAGGGGATCCTCCACTTTTCAAAGGAGGAAAACAAAAGACCCCAGAGCGGCTCGGGAGCTGGCGGTGAGTGGAAAGACCCAGAGGAGCCCACTGGCCGAGGGCTCCGGGCTCCAGGCGCCTCCCCTCGCCCCTAGACCCCAGGCATGCGACAGCAGCGCCCCCACCCCGCACGGGCACCCAGCGGAGGGTCTGGGCAGTGGGAGTGAGGCTCTTACTGAGGAGTACGTGGAAGAGGCGCTGGAGGCCAGGGACAGCGCTGAGCCGTGGACTGGAAGAGAAGCAGAACACACAGTGAGCGCGGGGTCCGGGGAGGGCCCTGGGCGGCAGCGCGGACCCTGGTTCTGCAGCGCATCTGGAGCCCACGGAGAGGCGGAGCCCGGAGCAGGCGTCTGAGCCCGCAGGGCCCGAGCAGGCTGCCTCGTCCCGCGGTCCGCACCGGCTGGCAGCCTGGCTGTGGGGGGAGCCGGGTTAGCAGAGCCGGAAAGGCGTGTGGCGCCCAGGTGCCGACCCTCGCTTCGCGGCCAGGAAGGTCTGTCAGCTGCAGAAAGGGCAGCTCGCCGCCCGAGCTGCTCGGAACATGCCCTGCTCTGCCCGCGCCGCCTCTTTCCAGCGCCCGCCATGCCGGGGCCTGGGGCCCGCTGGGTGACGCGCCACCCACGCGCGGCATCCTCGTCTGGTCGCCCAGCCCCCCGCCCCACCCCACAGACCTAGAGCTCCTCTGCGAGCGCTCGCAGAGGCCTGGCCCAGGCCGACCGTGACCCCAGACCACGACGAAGCCCACGGGGCCCTGCCCGAGGCCGACCTTCGGCACGCTCTCGGAAGAGGAATGAGGTGCCTGGTTCTTTATGAGGATCTAAGAGCTGCCGTCGTGTCCCTGCACGTCCCCAGGTACTTGGGACATTGGGGAAGGCCGACAGCTGCTGGAGAGGGAGCCCGCGGCTCAGCACGCCGAGGGCACACGGAGCCCATCGGCGGTCCGTCCATCCCTCCCTCCCCCGGCCCCAAGCCAGACGGTGCCACTGGAGGTTTCTGGGCCCCCAGGCCCTTCAAAGGGATGGGAAGGAAGAGCGGAGATGGCCCGCCTGGATGTCCTGTGTGTCATGTGTGGTCGTGGAGGGGGTAGGGGGTTGGTGAGGCCCAGCAGAGCTGGGGTGAGCGTGAACCGCGCTGCATGGAGTCTCACCGTCGTCCGCGGGGTCTCGGAAGGATCCTGACCGAATCATCCCCTTGGGTCTGTCGGCCAGGGACAGGCTGCTCCCCATTTGGGGGCCGCTGTACAGCTCGAAGGCCGCCTCGTGGGTGGGGATGCTGTTGGAGCGAGTGATTCTTGGCGTGGTGGCCGCCGTGGGACTCACTAGAAGGACAGAGGGGAGGGGGACAGGAGAAGGAGGGGAGGAGGGCAGAAGAGGCAGGGTCACCAGCGCTCAGGGCCTCTGGGGTGGAGCTCCAGGAGAGAGGGCAGGAGAGGCTGGGGACGGGTGGTGGGGGTGCCAGCAGGGGGGTGGGGGGGTGGTGAGGAGGGGTCTCCCGGTCACGAGCCCTGATGCAGAAGGACCCTGCCATCTGGAACCGGGGTGGGCACGTTCCTGCTTTAAAGACCTTCCCTCGGTCCTGCCTGCCCCGTGACTGTCATGTTTGGAGGCTGGGTGGGGGCCTGCCAGTTTCCTGACACCTCCCCTCGCTCGGTGTGCCGATGAAAACGGGCCGTCGTGTTCCCTCAAACACAAGTGGCGGCTGGGGCGGGTGGCCGGGGCTCAGACCCGGCCACGGACCGCGGGCCTGGCACCACGGCAGGGCGTGGGGCTCCCCCACAGAGCGGTGTCGGTCCAGGTCACTGTCCCCTCTAACGCAGCAAGAACACGCCCGCTCCGCCCAGCACCCCGGCGTGAAGTCGCGCAGACGGCGCAGGTGGGCGTCAGGTCGGCTCGGCCGGACCCCGCCAGCCACGGAGGCCGCGGCCACGTGAGCAGCCCGCTCGAGGGCCACACTGTGCCACTGCCAGCCGCAGGCCACGGCTGGTTTCTCCGTGAAGACTCCGCACCCCATGCCGCCCGCCCGCCCCCCGCAAACGCGGACAAGGGGCTGCTCTCCAGCCAGGCCCTC
This sequence comes from Rousettus aegyptiacus, assembly GCF_014176215.1. Classification (NCBI taxonomy): domain Eukaryota; kingdom Metazoa; phylum Chordata; class Mammalia; order Chiroptera; family Pteropodidae; genus Rousettus; species Rousettus aegyptiacus. The sequence goes on along the minus strand of NW_023416293.1, from coordinate 14,678,997 downwards.
GTCCTGCAGCACACACATTCCTCGTTTGGCCCTCGCCGCGTGGAATGGCTCCTCGGGGCCCAAGCGGCCCTTCCTGGAGACCCACCGCTTCTCCGGGCAAGACAAGCCCGGTCCCCGGTTTCTACTCAAAGCCCCGTCACCCCACAGGACCCCACAGGTCCCCGTTTCCCTGCTGCTTTCCTCCCTTGGCTAGAGAGAAGATGAACTTAGAGGCTCGGGGAGTGGACGCAGGCTTCCTGCAGCGTCCCGGACGAGTTCCCCTTCCCCTCGGGCTGCGGACAGGGCGCGCCCGGCACACTGGGATGGCCCGGCCCAGGCAGCTGGGACTCGGGGGCTCTTCTGGGTTGGGAGGCAGGTCCCACCCCTGCCGTGGCCCGTCCCCCCGCCCTCCCGGCCGTGCTGGGCGTGGGCCCCTCTGGCGTGTGGCTCTTCCGGGCCTCGGCCCAGACCCCGCCACACACGAGGACCCTGCGGCGCGAGCCCGGGTAGCCCTCGCGCTCAGGCCCGTGGCGTGCTTCGCCTCGGTCTTGCTTCGGACAGGCGAACTGAGGCCGCTCTGCGAGCCGAACGCGCGACGAACCCCAAAGCCCAGCTGGAGGCCTCGCCCGCCTTGGCCCCCTGCCGCCCTGAGCGACCGCGGACACTGACCTATGTTGGTGAGCTGGCCCTTCGCACTCAGGGACATGCAGAGTGCGGGGGGCGACGGCGGCTCGGACGGGTCGTCGCACGCGGGCGGCCCGCCCGTGGCGTGGGAGTGTCGCCGCTCCTTGGCGTCCTCCTGGCACTGGAGCTGGTGCCTGTCGGAGGCGGCGGCTGGTCAGGCTGGGCAGCCGCACGTGGCGTCGGGGCGGGTTTGGCTGGTGCGGGGCTCTGACGCAGGGCAGGGGGCAGGAGCGGACGGATGCCCGAGGACTTTGGCGCCCCTTCCTAGGCCCACAGGGGGCGGCAGGGCGTCCGAGGCGGGGCCCGGTGGGAGCGTGGGCGCCCTGGAACGTCTCCCCAGAGCTCAGGACCGAGCTTCCTGGGGCCCTGTGCAGCTCCCGGGCAGCACGCGCCCCCTGGAAGGGGCCCCGGACGCTGCAGTCACAGCAGAGGAGGCTGTGCCCCACCTCCCCCCCATGCGGACCCCGAAGGCCGCTGTCCTCAGACTCGAGGGAGGCCAGCGGGGGTAGCACCGGTGGGTGCGCGTGGGTCCCACGCGCAAACTCGTCTCTCCTGGGTCACCCGAAAGAACCCTGCTGTGCTGACTGCGAGGAGAGCGTGCATGGGCGGGGGGCGGGGGGCCGTGCAGTGACGCGGTACGGGGACCATGGCCACGCGGGGCTGGCAGAGGCCGGCCCAGGGGAGGAAGCGCTGAGGCTTACCTGAGCCCCTTCTTGGGCAGGGTGTTCCGATCCCGCTGACCGCTGTGGAGAAAGAAGCAGCGTGTGGGCCCAGCGAGAAGCCAGCGTCTGGGAGCCCAGGCTGGGGGGACGCTCTGCCTGAACTCGGGGCACCGGACTGCAGCCCCCTACTCTCCACAAACCAAAGAAGACGGCGGCAGCCTCTGGGCTCACAGCCCGACCCTTTACCTGAAGGGCCGATGAGGGGTCAGGTGCGGCCAGCTGCCGAGGTGACATCAGCGGGATGCAGACCAGGGCCGACATAATGCGATCGACGTGGGGCTCGGAAGCAAAGGCTGCCGACGGCAGCCGCACTCACTAGGAGCCCGCGGATGAGCCGCTTAGGGCTTTGAGCACTAGCCTCCCGATTTATAAGGTGAGACAGCAATTTAAGAACAAAAAACGTAGTACCTATTTAGCGGAGTTGTGAAGCGAATGAACTTAACACACAGAAAACGTGTGGAAAGTCGCACAGTGGTGACCCATGTGGGCCTAGGGACAGACCTGGCCTCAACCCCGTCTGTCCACCCACCTGTCCAACTGCCCAGCTCGGGGGCTTCCGCTCCAGGTCAGCTCTTCTGCTTCATCCTGGGGGGGCCCGGCAGAGGGGGCCGGCGGGGTGGGGGTGGGGGTGCTGCTGGGGAAGGCACTGGGCAGGCTCATTGGCATCTGGAGGGACTCCATGCTCCTGTGCAGGCCTGAGAGTTTGGGGTACATGCGGGCCTCTTTGGGGACGCTGAACCCACTCATGAGCTCCAGGCCCTGGGAGAAGCTGGCTGAGTTGATATTGAGGATAGGGGCCGGACTGGGGGTGAAGCAAGAAGCGAGGGGACCCCCAGCTGCAGAGCTCGTTGCGTGCAGGTCTGGGGCCTTCGGGGCGTGGGCGTCACTGGCCGAGGGCAGGTCTAGACTGTTGGAGTTGACCTTGTCTAAGTTGGCCAGCGAGGGTGGCTTCACGAAGCTTTTGACCGCGGCCCTGAGAAGCAGAGAGAAGACGGAGGTGTGGAGCGGCGGCGGGCCCCGCCTGCCCATCCACCGCGTCGGAGGCCCGTCCCGATGACGTTGTGAGACACGGAGGGGCATCCGGGAACCGACGAGGGGCCCTGCCGAGTCTTAACGGCAGGGACGGCATGCGCGTGTAGGACGCCCGGGTGTGTGCGCGAGAGCGAACGTGGGAAGGCCACCCGCACAGCGCTAAAGGCAGGTAGAGGGGGTCAGGCGGCAGCACGAGCGAGGGGAATTCTGGAGTTCTGAATGTGGGGGGAGGGACCGGCACGCAGGCGTGTTGGGGAGAGGCGAGGAGCACGGGGGTGGGGAGGGCGGGTCCGGCCGACGGACGGGGCGCTGCCCGTGTGGGTACCTGACGGGGGTGGGCGGCAGCTCGGCCAGCTTGGCGGCTGGGGCGTGGCTTGCTTGGTTCTTCGGCGTGCTCTCTGGGGAGCTGACGCTCTTCGGGGAGGTGCTGTCTGCGTCCAGGGCCACCGCCTTGGCTTTGGCCTTCTCCTTCTCCCGATCGGTCTGGTTGACCGGGGCCGGCGTGCTCCGCCCAGCGGCCACCTTGGAAGGCTCCTTCAGCCTGGAGGGCGCCAGTCCCACCTGCTTGGTGCTGAGCAGGCTGGGGTCGATGCTGCTGCTGACGGGGCGCGGCCCGCCCCGCCCGCCGGTCACGCTCATGGAGCTAGACTTGGCCGGCCGGGGCAGGCTGCGGTACTGGATGGTGGCTCGGGCTCCCGGGGCCAGGAACCCGGGCTCCACGCTGTTGGACACGTCCAGGCTGGTCTTGCGTCCACTCGCAGGCTTCACGGGGATGCCCGAGGACTTCTGGACCTTGCTGAGCGTGGCAGAGCCGCCGGTCTGCATGACGGTGGCCGTGCCTGTGGCGGGAGGCTTCTTGTAGCCGAAAGACCCCGAAGTGGAGGGCCGGGCGATGCCCGAGGGCGGCTTCTTGGCCTCGCCCAGGCGGTCCCGGCCGGCGTCCGAGGAGGAGCGCTGCAGCCCTGCGTTCCTCACCGCCAGCTTGCCCTTGTCGGCCGCTTTGCCTTCTGGCCTCCCTGCAGGACGCCGGACGTGAGAGAAACAGAAACCAGGCCATGACGTCAAAACCCTTCCCCCCCATCCGTGGGAGGAGTGGACGCGCTGACGTCTCACAGAATGTCAGGGGCCTCTGGATGTACAGGTAGGAGGCCGCTAGGAAGCTGGGGACATTTCCTGCCAGAGGGAAGGAGCCCGAGTGGGAGGGGCCTCGGGGTTGTGTTTGTTCGGTTCTTGTTTTCTGCTCCCATAGTAGAATGTTCCACTTGGGTTAAAATGGCAGAGGCGAGCAGAAAGGCCATGGGAGGGACGTGCATCTAACAACTGCTCAAGGAGGGAGCAGGAAGGAAGCAGGTGGACCAGAGAGGGGACGGCCACTGGTACCTGGCCCTGGCGAGCAGTCACCACGGGCCACTCGGGAGGGACAGAGGTCAGTCTGTCACGTGCGGGGCCTGCGGAAGGTCAAGCGAGTCCCCCAAACGTGTTGGGTGGGGAAGGAAGAGCCAGGCGGTGTGTGTGAGGGCAGGGCGCCCGGGCTCTGGCCCTCCCTCCTCGGCCTCTTCGCAGGTGTGTGATTTCGGCTCAGCCGCTCACCCTCTCCGGGATTTTAGTTCCGCACGCGGAAAGCAGAGACAGTGGCAGCAGCAGCGCGAACTCACGGACCACTGTGAGCGCCCGCTCCCGCCCGGGGGGCCGGGGACCCCCAGGAGGCTGAGCGGCGGGGAGCAGGCCCCTGCCCGCGTGTCCCCAACTCCACTGCAGGCTCACCTGAGACTCTGAGGGCGCTCTGGGCTGTGTGCGTGATGGGGGACGTGACGGCCACGGGCGGGGTCTTGCCCTTCTTCAGGGTCCCGGGGTGGCCCAGGCTGATGGGCTTCTTCAGGTCCCCGACTTTGGAGGAGTCGTCACAGCTCTCGGGCCGCTCCCTCCGCCACTTAGAAGCCCCGGGCTCCATCTTCAGGCTGCCGCTGTCGTACTCCGGCTTCTTGGGGCCCTTGTCCTCTGACTCGCTGAACCAGCTCAGCCCGCTCTCTGCCAGGGAGCGCTTCTCTGAGTCCGTGCGCAGCTGCGGGGAGGGGGCAGGGGCTCATCGTGGCTGCAGGGGGCCCTGCTCCTCCCAGAGCCGAAGGCCACCCAGGGCTCCCCGCACGCCTCCAGGGACCGGGGGACGACACCGCATGTACGTCTCCCCATGGGCATCGCTGCGGGTGCCGTGTCCCCGCTCGCCACGCCCACGGCTAACGTCTCAAGACGTGGCTGGGAGCGTCGGCTTTTCTTCTGCTGGCCCTGCGAGGACCTGGCCAGGACCTGGCCGAAGGCACGCGGGAAGCAGGGCCATGAGGCAGGTGAGGGCACGCGCGTGCCCGCCCGCAGGCACCGCCGGGGTCTGCACCCACGTACCGCCACCGAGGACTCCCTGCGGGACGCAGTGGGCGTGGTCGGGAGCGAGTTGAGTGACGAGCTGGCGTTGAACTCCTCTGAGCTCAGGTTGTCCGAGGCATCGCTGAGCCCGCTGCTGATGGAGCTGCTCTCATCCCAGCTGCGGCACAGGGGAGAGAAGGGTTAGCGGCCCAAAGGGCAAGCACGCGCCCCGTGGGGGCGGGAGGGCTGTGTCCTGGGCCTGGGTCTGCAGATGGCTCTGCAGATGGCTCTGCATGTGACTCGAACCGCCTTCTGGTTTGGTGAGGCTCCTCTATAAAAGGAGGAGACGGTCTTTATCTGGCAAAGGAACACGTTACATCCCCGTAACAGAAAGGTATGTCATAAAGACGCGGTTACTCTTGCATCGACCCGATTAACATAAAGCTGGGCCCTCTCTGTACGCTGCAGCCTGCACCGCGACCGCCTGACCTTCGTGCATTTTCAGACGTGCTCTCTGGCATTTCCCACCTTTGCTAAATTTCTACATTTTTAAAATAGGGCCAGGAAAAGATCTGTCTTTCTGGGACCCCTTGGGCCTGACCACCCCCGGGCGTGCAGCTTGCCCTCCCCGGGGGACGGCCCCGCTTCTCAGGGGCGTGGACTGCGTCTGGAGGGTAAGCACCCTTCCGGGGTGGCCGGGCAGAGGGGCCGAACTTGTGCACGGTTCTATTTTCCCGCCAGTCACTTGGGGTGCCAGGTCTGTGGTCTCTGGGGAAGGCTGTCAAACATTTGTGTCCGTACGTCCGTGAGTCGAGCGCCCTGGCCGACGGGCTAAGTGGCCTTGAGAAGACCTCCATCTGCGCCACGCGGACTCCACACACTCCTTTGGCTCCTCGCCGTTGTAACGGCTTCACCGTCAGAGGCCTCGCCGGCCTCTCAGGCCCACGTCCCCTCGTCCTGGCCTGTCGGCCTCTCACCAGTCTCGCTCTGGTCACGTGGTATTCTCTATGCTCACATTCCATCTCCTGCAGCTTCTCTTCAAAGGTCCTGTTTTCCCCGCCTCTCAGCACAGCTCTCCCTTCCTTCTGGGCCCCGAGAAGTTCTTTGGGTTTCACCGGGGTTTCAGGGCCCCGGTAGGACAGCCCTGCCTGACGGCCAGTCTGTGCCCGTGGGAGTTCCTCTCTGGCCCACGGCAGGCTTGCTTATCGACTTTGCGTGCGTGCAAGGACTGAAGAGGCTGGAGATGTTTTTTGTGAATTAGCTGGTATCTGGAAATTTTCTTTTTGATTTACTTTGAGTTTCACATCACGGAACAAAAATCAGACATGCAAGTCATCTCAGTGCTTGGCCCGGTTTCGGCTGGCCTCCAAGCTGTGAGCTGGGAATAGGGAAGTGGGTGGTTTGGACACTTGGCTGGCTTGCTCTGCAGTGATTAATCCAAACACACTGAGAAAGAGAGAAAACATGGGGATTTGAACACGTCGCAGAGCAATTTCACGTCTGCTACTATGAAATACAGCCATTATTAAATGACGGTAGGCCTCTTTTTTCCCTGACCCACGACACAATAAAGCTCACATGTCCTGGGCCAAGACGCCACACCCCGCGCTCTGCAGGGAAAGAACACTGAGGAGAACAGACGGGCTCTGGTTTTGTGGCCCTGTCGGCCCTTCTGGGTCAATACGAGCCGAGCGAGCAGTGTTCACAGCAAGTTCTTAGGCCAAAGACCGAGGAGGCCTGTGGCCGCGGGAGTGTCATGGCTCAGGGTCTCAGTGTGCAGCGCACCCACGCGGAAGGGGCGTTCGCCTTGCCCAGGGCACACCCGAGTCCCAGGCCTCCTCCAGCGAGAAAGCACGATCCTGAGGTCGCCGGGGAAGGCTGGCTGCAGGACGTACAGATGCGCCGTGCTCCACTGGAGGGGGCGCCCTTTCTTTAAAAACATCAGAGAAGAAGTACAAGCGTTAGCCAAGGCACAAACCTTAGATACGGAGGGAGAAAGGAAGGAGGTCAGTCTGTCTGGGAGAACATCCCTGTGCGTCTGTCCTGCGGCGGTGTGCGCCCCGCACCTGCCGACGGCGGCCGTGCTGCGACCTCTGCCCGGCTCCGCTGTTGGAACCCCAGCCCCCTCCTTTGCTGGTTTACGCTCGTTTGACTCAAGCACCCCTTCTGGGAGGTTCCTGGGAAAGGATGCTGGGGAAATCAGCTCTAAGGTCTCACGTAACGAAAACGTCTTTGCCCTGTTTTTGCACGGAAGGGTTGAGCCGGGCCTAGAACCCGCAGCCGCCCCTCTCCTTTCAGCAGGGGGTGTCGCCCCTGCGCCTCGCTGCCACTGCTGCCATCCCGCCTCCCCAGCCTCGGCCTCTCTGCCAACTCCGGCCCCTCCCCTGCTGTCGGGGAGCACCCTGAACGACACGCGGAGCGCCGCGGGCCGGCTCCTGCCCCTGGGCCTTTCGATGCAGCATCTCATGCTCTTCGGTTTGGGGAAGTTTTCCCTAATTATTGCTCTGAGGGCTTTTTCCTCTCCATTTTTCAGGGCTCTCTTCTGGAAGTTCTGTTATTCAGATGATAGGTTTTGAGGCTGATGTTCTCATTTTAACTCTACTTTTCACGTAGTGACCTCAACTTCACCTTCCACTGCCTGCACTAAGACTTTCGCTTCTGCGTTCGTTTCCGAAGGCGCTTTAAAAACCTGCACACTGCTCTCTTCAAGGACGCAGACTCCTCTCCTAACGGGACAGTCAAGCTGTCCTTTGTTCAGAGGAACAGCCTGACCATCTTCTGGTGTTGTTTCCAGCCCAAGTTGCTTTTTCTCCGTTTGTACTGGCGAGACGTTCGAGTTGCAGACCTGCTCAGGTAGCTGACGATGCTGGGCTGTTTGCTCACGTGGAAGTGTGGACACTCGGTTCCGAGTCCATGGGTAGCCTCGTGCTCTCCAGCGGAAGCTTCTTCCTGGCCCTGCTGTCTGCAGAGCCCCCTCCTCCCAGCACACACCGAAATGATCAGGAGCCCGGTCCCCCAAAAGTGCAGCGCTTACCAAAACCTTCCTCAGCACCTTGTTGCCGATATAACAAAAGCAAATTCTACAACCGGCTGCTGAAGACTACCCACAGCCGTGACCCACACGGCCAGTGACCACGGGCACAGCCCCGGAGCCGGCGCCTGAATTCCCACCCCACGAACTCGCCCAGGACCACGTCCGACCCGGACCGGGCAGACACTCACTGAGCCCCTGATGTCTGCGGGGCAGTGTCCATGGTGTGGAAAACGAGTGGCCGTCCGGGACGAGCTCACAGCCCGAGGGTGGAGCCGACACATAAAGGACGCAAATGCCACAGAAGCACAGGTGACATGCAGACCAGAGTCCAGAGGAGGGACCACTCCGATTCTGCGGCGAGTCAGAGGCGTGACTCTGCCGCGCCAGGGTGCAGATGAACACAAGGCACATCCCCGTCCTCGGTCCCCTGCACTCCTGCCGGCGACCAGCCGTCCCGCCGAGCTTCCTTATGGAAACAGGCCTGCAGGAGGAGCCAGGCTCCCTCCCCGCACCATGGTGACCCCGGTGGGCTGGGGATCCTGGCGTGATGATGCAGGGGCTTGGCAGATGCAGGGGCTTGGCAGTAACGGATGTGAGCCCTCCCCTGCCCCGCCCCACTTCCCAGGGCTTCCCCCCAGCTCTGCATTTTGAACTCTCACCTTTCTTCAGGGCCCAGCTCAAATACCAGTGCATTCCAACACTACACACTCTTTTCAACAATTAGCCCCCTGGGTGCTGATCCACCGAGCCGCCCCCCGGGGGCTGCGAGAGCCGCACCTGACTCCTCCCCTCGTCCTCACGCCCACTTCCCAGCACTGACGCCACAGTCCCGGGGGCAGGCTGGTGCCCCCCACCTCTGGGGGATGAAAAGAGGGACTGTGAGGAGGCCAGCTCAGCCAGACACTGCTGTGTGTGTCCGCGGACGCGTGGAGGGGCGCGGGGCAGGCCGCTCCCCCCCGCTGGGAACGGCACCAGCACTAGCGCAGCTGCTGGCTACGCCTGGCCCCCCGCCCCCGCCTGCCCTCTCGCACCTGCTCCCCCCGCTTCAGGTCCGGCCACCCGCAGCCAGAGGGCCCGGGGTGCGGCGCGCCAGCCTGAGACTGCGCGGGGGAGCCCTACGGCTCCTCCAGCCCCACCCCACGTGGTCCTCGGGAGTCGGGCCTGAACGCTGGCTCGGTCTCCTCTTGGCTGGAGCACGTGTGCCCAGTGGCTCGGCGACCAGGCTGCTCTGACCACTCCCGCTTGCTGGGTGAGGCTCTGTACGTGGACCCTACTTTCTCCTCTGAGAGTGGAGACATGTCCGCAGCACAGTGCAAAGGCTTGCCATGGAAGAACAGTGCCGTGTGCCTTGGTAACTTTGTCACATCAAAATGTTTTAGGTACACTGGGTTAGACCTGTTACTGTAATTAACTTCACCTGCTTTACCCTTTAAAAACGTGTCTACTACAAAATTTAAAATGACAGATGTGACTTGCGTCCCATTTCTACTGGACAGCGCCGTCCTGAACAGGAAGCGTGTGCTCGGGGAAGTGTCAGCTTCGAGGTGCCGGTCCACTCGCCGCTACAGAAGCCGCGGCGGGCCACGGCCCAGGGGAGCGAGGGCTGGCGGGCAGACCCGCACGTGCCCGCGCGGGGGCACCACGAGTGCCGAAATTGAGGGAATGATCAACCACGGTCCTCGGAGAGCCATCGAGAGGTTAAGGAGGAGACGCGATTTCCAAACCAGACAACGGAAGAGTCGGCGTGACACCAGGCAGCCCTGACACGCTCAGCTGTGGACACGGATCGCGGCCATGGAGAGAAACCGACCCCTGCGCCGGTCCCGCCAGCATCTCCTCAGACTCGGCGGCCTCTCCTGCCCCCAGCCCCTGCGCGGCCTCGGGGCGCCCCAAGAGCCAGCGGGAGACAGCGCCTGCTTCATTACATGTCTGTGGTTTGGCAGAGACCACAGCAAGCCAGGCTGACCTGGCGAGCAAAGCCAGGCCGGGGAGGAGAGGGGAGGATTGGGGGAGACGGCGAACGGCACAGACTGAGGGGCTGACAGAGAGGGGGTCGGAGCGGAGAAGACGCCGATGTGAATTCTCTGAGCTAAGGGTTTTCCGAGACTTAATGGAGGGTACAGATCGCCAAGGAGGAGGACTCCCAGAGCAAGGCAACCAGAGTCCGATACAAACGGAAGGGCACACGCACAGTTAGAAAACTCATTTGGCCCCTGGAGATTTGGCGGTGAGTTCATCCTCACAGGAGAACTAACGGTTCCAGTAACTTGTTAAAGCCACTTTCAAAACACGAGTCTGAATCACTGAACTACAGGATTAACTCTGTCCAACTCTCGAATGCTGAGACTAAGTCTGTGGCTGACTGTGGGCTGGGGACCCCAAAATCCAGGTTTAACTCCTGCAGACTGGTTACGCGGCACTGCTGACATGAACGAAAAATCAGAGACAACGGTCGCCACAACTTTGGAGCCCACCATTTTAGGGCGCCACCTGCAACCCCCAAGGGAGCATTCGTCCTCGGCCCGACTGGGAAGAGCTTGAGATGACCACCACCGCACACGAAAACGTCTCCGGGGACCAAGCGCAGCCGAAGCACGAGTCAAGAAAGCCAGACTCTCTCGCCCTCCTGGACCTCGACTGTTCTGTAAAGTCCTGTAATCACAGGTGCCCCTCGTTGCCTTTAAGTCACTCAGCCAATAACTTCGGCAGTGACTGCCAAAGGTCCCTGCGGCATCTAGAACGGTGTCAGTGTAAGCGAACACAGGGCCACTCTATCACCAAGGACAGGAGACGCCACCATGGCACCCCCAGCGGGAGAGGGCCGAGGGCTGCGGCAGCCCAGGGGGAAGACGTCCGCTCGCTCGGTCCGATGTGGGCCCGCCGAGTCCTGCCCACCGCCCGCGCGCCCGCTTCGGCTCACTCTCCTTTCCCTCGGGCCTCAACCCCGCTCAGGCGAAACAAAGCCAGAGGTTCCTGTTTCGATGCCTGCGCCTGAATCTGTACAGAGGCCCCCTTGCCGGTGGCAGAACACCTCCGGGGAGCAGCAGCTGCCAGCACGGGGGCCGAACTGGTCTGGGGGACGGAACGTCCTCGCGGTCACATATAAAGTTCTGTGCATACGCTTAATTTGGTGGTCTCTCAGCATCCTTTCAGATTCTCAAATGTCTGCGACCCAGGAGGAAAATTTTAAAAAGCATCCTCTTGCCTCATAGGATGCTGCTTCGAGCACTGCCTTCTTAATTCTGGTCCTTAACCTTTGCCTTTAGGTTGAGTTATAGACTGAACAGCGCCCCCCCCCAAATCCTTATGTTGAAGTTACAGCCCCCAAAGACTGTACTTGGAGATGCGGCCTGTAGGGAGGCACTTCAGGGTCAATGAGGTCGCAAGGGTGTGGGGCCTTATCTGACAGACTCTGATGTCCTCATAAGAAGAGGAGGAGATGCCACAGAGCCCCCCGCGCACGCGAAAGCCGCGTGAGGACGTGTGAGGGAACGGCGCGAGGACAGCTGTCCTCAAGCTGGGGAGAGGTCTCGCCAGACACCGACCCTGTCGGCACCTGGCGCTCGAAACTCCAGCCTCTGGAACTGAGGAGCTGCCTTTCTGTTGTGTAAGCCGCCCCGCCTTCGGGGTTTCGTTACTGCGGCCCAAGCAGACTGATCCAGCCTTTAAGTGACGAAAACCAGCTTCGTCTCTCTTTACACACCAACGCCCCAGCGAGGCCACGCTGGACACTGACCGCCGCCCTGATTCAGGCTGGTTTTCAGCCTGAGGTTCACTGACATGATGTCTTGGTCGTGATTCCACAGGTCGCTACGGAGCAGATGAAATGCCCCGGCCTGCCAGGCTCAGCAGAAACCACGAGCTGAGAAAGCCACGCGTCGAGCCAAGTGGAAGGAATGACCGCGGCCGCTGTGCGCTGGCGGGAGGCGGATCTGGAGAACGCCCATCTTTTCATGATGAAACCAGGTTCTGTGTGCGCCTCTAATGACACGACTTGCGATTACTCGGCCCTGCCAACGGCTTGTGGAGCAGGACACAGCGCCTGGATCAGCGGCGTCAGTGCGTTTTGGGGGTCTTCGTGTGGGAGAGGGTAGCTGCAGGGTGGTGGGCCTGGGGCAGAGAAGTGAGCACACACGGGGAGACATGGGAGGCTGTTTCGGAGGTGCGGCTGGGGCCTCGCCGCCGGCTGGCAGGCGAGCAGAGGGGAGGAGCAGCGCCCCGCGGCGTCTCCTTAGCCGGGACCGACTGTGGCGAGGAGCGCTGACTCGGCGGCCACCGCTGGTTTGCGTTGGCTCTGGTCTCAGAGACGGCCCTCTCCGCCCGTCCCAAGCCTCCCCTGCTCAACTTCGTTTGCAGGGCTAGAAATGAGACATCGGGGCCCCCGCCTCTCTCCTGCAGACAGTTCCAAACGCAGAAGTCTGTCCTTCGCAGAGTAAAAGATGGCTGGACTCGCCCAAGAAAGGGAGAACGTCACCTTCGGGGGGGGGGGGGGTCATTACCGGGTGGTGACAGCTCATGTGTCTCAGCCCCCGTTCCACGAGATGGCTCATTCCACACCTGCGGACCAAACGTCTGGAAAGTTGAATATCAGGGGAAAAAATTTTGATTGTTAACTTGGGCAAAAAAATAATTATCTTGACACAAAAAAACTAAAAAGTCACAAAGTTAAGGTGTCAATTGATCAAAGTGATCTTAATTTGAGTTTCCACATTTTTATCAGAGAGAAGAGAACCTAAGGCGAGTTGGCAGGGCACTGCTTGGACCTGCGAGGACGTCCCCTCTTACAGATTTCTGGAAAGGGATGAAGACACTTGATTTACAATTTGCTGAGACACTTCCCGCTTCCTCCGCACTCCTCACCCACACTCTTCCCCAGCCTCTCCCGGGCCCTGCGCCCCTGGCCCCCTGAAAGGAAATGACACAGCAGCATTTGCGTTTTCCTGAAATCAAGAAGGAATCAAGAGACAGCCGATACCACTGTGAGAGGCAGGACAGGCCCAGGTTAAACGTCTAGGACGGGGTGGCAAATCGTCCCTGTGAGGCCCCGGGCAGTGTTTCGAGTCTCCGATGAGACCACTCAGCTCTGCGCCTGGAGCACGCACCCACAGACACGCTTACACGCATGAGTGCAGCTACGTCCCAGACTCATTTACGATGAAATCTGAATTTCATATATTTTTCACATGTCGCAAAATACTTCTTTCGATTCTCCCAATTGCTTAAAAATGTGAAAACCATTCTTAGCTTTGTGGGCCAGACAAAAACAGGCGGTGGACCAGCTTTGGCCCAGAAAGCCAAAGTCTGCCGACCGCCAGGCTAGACCAAATTAAAAACAAGAAGGAAAAGAAATAAAAATTTCTCAACTGCCAACTCCCAGAACAAATCAGAACTGTGGACTAGGAAGGACCTCCACTTTTTCTGATCTAACCTGCTCCGTTTACAAGTCAAAACAAGATTTTCTACCAGCGGTACTTACTACGGGCTTCGTTTTGACTTAGGAGAAAAAAAGAGGGGAGGGTTCGGGAGAGGGGGAGGCAGGGGGGAGGGTTCGGGAGAGGGGGAGGCAGGGGTGGGGAAGAGGAAAGGAAGCCCTGCTCTGGCGCACGGGGCGCTGCCTCAGAGTGGGTGGGCTCCAACCCGTCTGTAGCTGTTAGAATGACGGACGCAGGGCCGACAGGAGCGAAAGGCCTCTCCAGTTAGAAACACAAACCATGCCCCAGACGGGCTGGACAACGTCACACAGAGCGCCTGTGTGTGTGTCCGTCACGAGCATGGCAGGAGAGAAGAGTCCTGGATGCTAATGAGCTGTCGCTCGTCTCCAGGTCCCCAATGACCCTGTGAGCACCAAGTGAGCATCAGAAGAGGAGAGGGGGCGGGACTCGGGCCCTCGGCTCACACTCCCGGGGAGGGCGCGTGTGGCCCCGCAGATCCAGCTCGGAGGTCAGTGTGTTGTCAGGGAGCCTCATCTAGGAGCTTCTCACTGGGGGAGGGGGGGGCTTATCCAGTGCCTCAGGTGGCACCTGATATCATCGTTTCAAAAGGAACAGTCGTGAGAAGGCAGAGAATTTAAGGGCACACTAACTGAACATTTCTTAATCCGTGTGCATCCCGCAGTGAAGATTTCCATCGTAGCAGAGCCATCGTGCAAAGGTCTGAGGCTGCTTCGTGGAAAGCTGCTGGTCACTTAGCCAGCAGGCAGGCCGGGAGCTGACGACATGAGCTGAGCTTCCGGCCGCCCAGCAAACACGACGGACGGAACCTGCACGGAGCCGGACAAATGGGCCGTGACGTCCCCGCTCCACCAGAGCAAAGTCTGCCGCTGTACCGAAGACTCAGGGCTCCCTGGAAGGCAGCCTCAGAAACCACAGGAACCTCAGAAGATGACGACCGGTTCCAAGGACATGCCAGGTCTTCACACTCTGCCATCCGGCATCAGAGATGTGGAGGCCGAGGCGATGGTCTGTCGGTCTGCGGAGGCCGTGACCTGACCTAGCTCACTCGCCACGTCGCTGCCTCCACCTTCCCGCTGCCCAGCACACTGGGGGGGACCCAGTGTCGCTCGAGGATTCACGATTAACAGGTATCTTTGTTACTCGGCCTTATGTATTCATTGTACATTAGTTTCTGGTGGCGACGCCAGGTTGGTGCTGATCCACGCAAATATTCTAAGCTCATGTTTCTTGGTGACCATCACCAGATCATTGCTAAAACCAGTTGGCACACATCCAGTCTCTAGGTATGTATGCCAAGGGCCCTGCTGGGCACTTTTACACACACATACAGTCTCGTTTGACCTTCATATTAAACCCGAGTTAGATATGACCTTCATTTAACCTACGGGAGAGCTGAGCCTCAGACAGGTAGAGTTACACACCCGCGGTTCCACAGCTAGTTGAGAACCAGACCAGTTTAATATCCACATCTGACCAGCTCTACAGTCCCTTTACCTGCTTGTCACGAAACAGCACTGACATGAGGGGGCCACAGAGCAGCAGAGCTAAACCGCATTTTCTCAGGTGGCTGGGGGGCCACGTGGCAGCATTCTGGGCAGCCCTCCCCCGCGATCCAGCAGAGCGCAAGGGTCTCTCGCGCCGGTCTTTGGACAGACAGGTGGTCTCCGCCACTCTCACGCGGCACCTCCAGTTCCCGAGGTTCGGGGCTGAGAATGCTGAAGAAAAGGAGGTTCGCAGCTCTCCCGGAACTACGGGAAGGGCAGTGGCAAAAGGCGTGGGAAACAGTCTAACTCACGGAAACCCTTCGGGGTGGCTGAAAACAATCCCTACAGCGTGAAAGGCACATCCTCACGCCGTGACGGGGCACCACGTGACTCTGGCCGGCGGCTTGCAGGGGAGTGGGTGACGACCCACGCCAGGATCTGCGGAGCAGGCCGGGAGCAGCTCCTGGTTGTTGACAGACTCAGCGTCCGGTGGGGACCCCATTGTTGTATCTTCCTCCTCTGGGAAAACCCCTCCAGGAACCTACCTGGCCCTCGACGGTCAAGGCCAACCTTCTGGGAGCTGCTTCGCAAAGAAGTCATCACCATCTGGGAGAATGCAAACACGGCTCCCTCGCGGTGAGCTTGGGCGCTGCGGGATGAGTCCCCACGAAGAGGTCATTATAGGGGACACGTGGCTCTGGCACAAGGCCCTGGGGGAGGGGAGCGACAGCCCTCCACGTGGGTGTCGCGGAGGCCCCCCACGATGGCCACTGCTCCATCCCTGGGACCTCGCTTCAGGGCCGGGCCGGCCTAGCTGCACTGGCAGGGCTCCCACGTGGACAGCTCCTTCTTCTATTTCGGGGGTGACCAGTCTTCAGAGTCGTCGAGGTCACCAAGCGCCTGGCTTTCACAGCTCCAACATGGCGGCTGCCCTCGGAGGAAGTCCCGCCCACCAACTTCCTCTTCCCTGTCTATCAAAGCCCAGGCGGCCCCCGATTGGTCATCTCGGCGCCGAGGCCTGTGTCCTGCCCTTCCGGCAGTCTTCTGTCCTTCCGGTGACCACCTTAGCCAGCGGCACAAAGTGCTGAAGCCTTCAGAGAGCACCCAGAGGGGTGGAAGGGTGTGTGCCCAAGGGCAGGCCGCATGGAGTAGCGCCCCGGGCTAGACCTGCGCGTGAGGGCGCTCTAGAGACTCCGCCAACGCGGAAGCGCTTCGCTCGCCCAGTCTCTCCGGAAGACACCCTGCAAGCAGCGGACAGCTCCACATTCAAGAGGAAACGTTCCTCTCTCTTGCCTCTGGATGAAAATGAATTCAGAAGAGGCCTTTCCTGGGTCAATGGCAGGTGCCCCAGGTCAGCTGATTTGGGGGAACCTCGTTTGATGAGGGGACCGAAGAGGCGGTATAGGGTTAAACCACAGCGTTGTGTGGCCGCTCTCCCAAGATGGAAGATCACGTACAGAAACGGAGGAGGCCTTCAAGGACACTTCCCCCTTTGGGCACCTTGAGGGGAAGCTGCTTTTTCAGTCGATGGCGTGTATGACACCGAAGTCAAGGCCGTTGACCGGGGAGATAATCGGGATTGCTTCTCTGTCGCTGATAACATAACAGCATGACACAGTGGTAAGAACCAGTAGTGTTGCATTGGTCAGCCTGACAGCCATGCTCGTGTGGAGAGTTCTCTTTAACCTACTCGGAGGGCAGACCTGCTACTATTATGTGACTACGGAAGGAAATCTTCGAGGCCAAGAGAGAATCATTTTCTGATCACTCGCAAAGGTAGCCAATGCAGAATGCTCTGGCAGGGATTCCTAAGCAACTGTTTGATGCTAAATCCCATTGGGACCTTTTGGTCCTATCTTCCCAGTCTGTCAGGTTGTATTTAACAGTGTCTGCTTGAACTTCTTCCCTTTGTCAGCCTCAGTGACTGCATACCCTTCTGTTCCCCCTTATCCAGACCCCTTCCCCTCTACCCCTGACTACTCTTAATCTCTGGTCTTCCATTGTATGTGGCCCTTGACTTGCTGGTGTTCTCATTCTACCCACTCCCCTGGGACTTCTGTCCCTAACCGAGATGACGGCAAAGCGTCTTCCTGTACAGTGAGAAGCTGGATGGCAGGGTCTGGCATAGAGTAGATTCTCAATAGACTGGTTGAATGAATGAATCAAGGAGCCATATGCAAGTATCTTCCCCAGAAAGGATATGGCTAAGAATTCTACGAGAGTCTGCTGCGAGAAAGAAGGCCATGTGGAAAACGACAACTGATCAGTGTTTTCAAAACAATTTGGACCCATTGGGAGCTCCCAGGTTCTAGCTTTCTCTCACTTCCGCTTCCTTAAGCATTCTTCTGCCATCAAATTGGCAAAATGCCTGCTTTGGGCAAAGAGTTTAATAGCTTCATCTTGGGTTCCTGCAGCTGGGAAGGTCACGCCAGGATCTTATTAGCTCCATCTTTAGTTTAACAATAATCCCATACATTTACCCAGCAAAGGGCAACACTTTATGTGGCCTCTAATATGTTTCTGGAAAGCCCTGCTATGCAGTTTGCCCAGAACAGCCTAAAAATTCAACTGGAAGCAAAATGTGCCGTATTCTTTATGTGTAAAACTGACCTCTCATAGTGAGAGCTCCTTGAGAACCTGGAGTCATTTCTATGGAAAACACTTCTCCTGGCCAACGTGACACACACAGCATTTGAGTTGAGCCCTAGCATTTTGAAGGAGTCGCTGGAGAAGCACGACTGAGATAAAACATCATCCCATCCCAATCTCTCTCCAACAAGGACATCTGAAAGGTACGTTACACCAACGTCAACCCCTCTCCGATCCCAGACAGCGGTCAGCCGCGAGGTCACCAAACTTTGTCACATAGTAGGTGGTGGAATTAGTAGGAGGTTTCTCCATTTACCCAATTTTGGACTGAAATTTCGTATAGCACAATTGTTTCTGCTTTTCCCATTTATGAAACATGCTACATAGCTCCTGCGGGGGTTCATCAAGACTGTCCCCCAGTACTTACACATAACACTGTGGCTCCCACGTGGACAATCTTAACAGTATTTACACGAACACCTTTTCCCTTGAAAGAGCCACTTTCTAAATAAGTGAATGCTCGCGATTCGGGAAGACGGTTATGGGTGGCCAAGAGAACTCCTTTTGCTTGGGGGACAGTGGGTTTCTAACCCATTCTCTGATCCTGGACAGATCTGAGATACTATGCAAGGTAAGCTTTAATTTGAGCCTCCCTTCCCTGCCCCCAAACAACCCATACATTCTTTCCTAATGTAAAGATTTCCAATAAGAGCATAAAACTAGCAGTTAATGATAGGTCCCAGCATGTAAATTACCGTGGTCTCCAAAAATAAAGCTTCATGGGGGAAGAATTTGCAAGTTACCACTGTGAGGCAGAAGCAGGTTTCCTCACACCACGGAACCCCGATGTCCTCACACAGCCGGCGGACGAGCGCTCCCGCCAGCCCTCGGGAAGGATTCTTTGGTGTAAACCAAACCATGACTTTCCCCTACCTCGCCTCTCTGTCTCCCTCTCCTCAACCAACCTTACAATTAAACACCCGAGGCTTGTTCCCAAGGCTAAGTCTTTCCTTACATTTCTAGAGAGCAATAAGGGGAAAAAAGGCAACACTATAATTCCTACCTCTGTAGCACTGTGTCTAGGTGGTGACTGGGACCACATGTGGCCTGTGAAGTTTTCTTTCCTGCCAACCAGCCCATGAATGCTTACATCCTCGAAACCCTTCGAATAAGTGCACTTGTTAGGGGTTTCAGAGGAAGCGTTCCCAAGGGGCCCTCTGGAGTCCCGCCTTCTGAATAGCTCCTCTCCCACCAAGATTCCCCATTCAAACGCCAGGCAGGTTTGTCCAAAGAAATCCTAGCATTAAGAAATCCCCTTGAATAGAAAGCTTACTTGTCTCTTTAACCTAGGTCTTAGGGAAGGCTGAGTTGTCGCCCGCTGGGGGCGGGGGGTCAGTGGTCTGGCCTGGGTGGGCATTGTCATTTTTATAGACCTCCTGCCTTCATCTTTATCTCAAAATTAACTGCCTTCTCTTCTTAAGTCATGCAGTTCATGGACCGCTTACTCTTCGTGAATTATCTTTGTTGAGGGCTCTGAAGGTTTTCACTTCAGAGAACAGGACAGCTGAATACCACATTGTGTGTGGGGTCAAAGGTCAGCACCAGAGCACCCGGCTCATGCACTGCGGAAGACCTTCATCTTTATGGGTGAGTGTTCCATGCGTGTGAAAGTCAGCCTCTCGCTCACCTATTACAAAGCCTTGAGAAGAACAGAAAGAAAAAAGGAAGCTTAATTCTTAACCAATAAGCGGAGGAAGCAAAGATCGTGATGCGGAGAAACAAACTCCACGCAGGTGTTCGGGCAAGGTGAGGGCCACTCATGCCTCAGGCCTGACATTCTGCCCACCGGAGGGTGAAGCGTGGATGGAGGGGAAAAATAACAGGGAACTGAAAAGGTTTGAACTTCTCAAACCCCAGCTGCAACCCCCAGCTCCACGAGAGGCAGATGCCCCGCCCCGTGTTCACAGAGCCGGCTACTGAAGTCCCCGTCGAGCTTCGCAAACAAATACCTGGCCATGTCCCTAAGCGGTTGTTGCTTTCGACACCCTGACACCGGATCGCCACGACTCTGCAGCAAATCCTGCTGAATGGTGTGCTTTCCATTCAGATGACAGTCCCTCACGCTCGGTCCCTGACTGTCTCTCAGCTGCCAGCGGCCTTCATGCTCCTCCAGAGGAGGGGAACGGGGGCTGAGTTTTGCCCCGGGGCACAGAGCAAGTCGGTGGCAGAGGCGACATTAGATTTCTGGATGCCTCGTCTCTTCACTTGGGCATCAAAAACGTGCTCCCCATCGGGCTGGGTATAAAGCGCCGTGAGCTTAGCAGGACGTCAGCCCCTTCCCGGCCCCTCTCACGTGTCCTTTGACTTACACTTTCCTCAGAATGCCTCCTGCCCGGTCACCACCCCAGGTCGAGAGGGAGAAGTCCTTGTTATCTGAAGATACATATCTTAAGGAAGAAATAACGATTTTGAGAACACAGGAAATGACTGGCTAGGAAATCACTTCTGGTATGAACATGTTTTTCTTGGGCAACTATGAGCTGAAATCTGTTCTGAGGCTTTGTGATCAGTCTGAGGCTTTTGGCATAATCCTTAAGTCAAAAGAAAGAAGGCTGAAATGAAAAGAGAAAGTTCATCAAAATCCAACTGGCTGTTTGCGGGAAGGTGCCTTCCGGCAACAGACAGGAAGGAAAACATCCTGCTCTGTCTTCCTTTCTGCCCTCCTCAGCCTGGGGGGGGAGCGGGGGTCCTGGCAGCCTCACCTCGCCCCCTAGTCCTCCTCTGCTGTCCAGAGTGGCCTGAGCCCAAAGCCTGCCCGCCTTTCTGAGACCGAAAAGAACAAAGCCTCATGGGGCGCCCCTCAGAGGCAACAGCCCCCTGGGCGTCCACCGAGTGTGAGGTTTGAGTAAATATAAAGTCAGTTATCATTCTGAAGGAATTGAAAACGAATGCACAAAGGTGGGATTTGGGCAGTAAAAGCGAGTCCTCCGTCTTCCCGGGGTGCCCTCGGTTCAGTGGCGCACGGGCTCTCCGCCTCCCCGGAGACGAGCGCCGCTTCGACCCGGCCCAGCTCCATGCGGACGCCCAGAGCTCAGCCCTCGTGCAGCAGGGAACTCCTGGGCCTGCGCCCCAGCGAGCCGGGGCTGCAGAAGGTGGACCCGTCTTTCACCCGCCGCGGTTCCGAGGCCAGGGCAGGGCTGGGTGGAGGTGCTGGGGGTGGGGGGCTGTCAAGGCAGCCTGATGTCCGTCTGTCCCTAAACACCTCTGGGACTCCGTAAAGGAAAACCATTGAAAGAGAATGGCAGGTGGGAGGGACAGCTACCGAGGGCGGGGCGGAGGCAGAGGCAGCTTCCCGGAACCACGGGGGGGGGGGGGGCGGGGGGGGCGGGGCGGCACCGCCCTCACCTGTCCCTCTCTTCACATGTAACGACGTCACCAAAAAGAGGGGAATTCATAAACACTCTGCTCATGATGCCTCGAGGGGAATGATTCTGAAATGCGTCGCAAGCAGAGGATAGTGGCCTTTATGGACTTCACTCATTCAGAGCCGTCTTTTCAGGCAGAGCGAATCCATGATCTTCCCCAAGGTCAGCTCGGTGCCAGGCCAGAAGGCGCCCGACCCGCTGCCCGGCAGGAATTGCACGAGGCGGAGGGCGCGGCCCCGCGGCGTCCTGCCAGGGCCCTGGCTTCTGCCAGGGCGCTCTGAAGCTGAGCACCCCGGAGCAGCAGGCGGGGAAATCTGGGCTGGGCATCATGAGAGAAGCTTAACCGGAGAGAAGCAGCGCAAGTCGTGGGGCCCGGCCACGCAGGAACCACGCGGGAACCACGCGGGAGACGGGGAAACAGCAGGTTCCTACAACGCGGGAACACACTTCAGCGACCTCCCTCCGGACGGGGGCATGTGCCCCGGGACCCGCCACTCTCGAGCCTGCCTTCCATCCCTGCGGAGGGAGCCGTGCCTGGGTCGCGCCGTCCCAGCCACTGTGCCTGGGGGTCAAATTCCAGGAACCCGCGACTCCAGGGCTAAGTCCCCAGCCCTGGTTTCCCTCCAGGGCCCCTGAGCCCTAATTCCGCCTGCTGGCAGAAACACGACTTCTGTCTTAAAGCTGTCAAAAACCGATTTTTAAAATCACACAGTTGGCAGCTCACCAGAATTAAAACCTGGTCTTTACAGTCGAATAGAAGAATTTAAAACCACCCGCGGGAAAATGTTCCGAGCCTGAAAAATAACGCGTCCATGCACGCACACGCGGCCGGGCGCCGGACACCCGCCTCGCGGCCTCGGGGCAGGCCCCGCGGGACAGCGGAGGGGACAGGGCAGCTTGGCCTGCGTCCCAGTTTCCAGCCCATCGACGTCTCTAAGACGCATCGCGGGCTCGGGGCCCCTCCCCCCGGGCACGAACCCGCCCGTACATTTCCGACCCGCTCGCCGGCCACCTCTGGCTGCTGCCGCTCCGTGTGTGGGACGCCGGCCACACTGAGACGTGCGCCCACAGCGCCGTCTCTGTCCCCTGGCCGCGGTCGGCACGGCACTCGGCACACAGCAGGCAGTCAGCGAGCACTTGCCGGGGGACGACCGGTCCACTCCCATTCGATGTGGCCGCTCTCTTCCCGGAGATGCGACTGGACCCAGCCCAGAGAGCTCTGAGTGACACGGCACAGGGTGCGCGTGGTCTGTCCAAATCTGTGCCGGCCCACGCGCTCTGAGGATGGGGTCCTGGCCCCCGCCTGTCGTCATCAGGACCGTTAGTAAAGTCCCCATCTGCAAAACCTGAGCGACGGTCGCTGCCCGTGGGAGCTTTGGGTGGGACGAAAGTACCGCCACGTAATGGGCGGCTACGGGAGCCAACGGAGAAGCCAGGTGCAGCTTTCATGGCGGCTGAAGAAGCCCACGCCCTGTCCCCTGTAGAAAACGCCTGTCCCAAGAGGCAGGGAGTCCTCAGGCCTGCAGACGGCACCGAGGCCCTTGGGCTTGCATCTGGCCTGGCGCGGAACGGACCTCCGAGCCAGGGGCCGGGTCTCAGGGTCTGCCCTGCCACTCACTGGCTGTGACTTGGGACAGGCACACTCCCTCCTTGAACACAGGCCCACAGCACAAAAGCGGCCTCCACAAGCCTGTGAGGGGTGCGACGGCACTGGCCCCCAGGCCCAGAGGACACGCGCCGGGCGCATTAGCAAAGGGCTCCAGACGGGGTTCCTGGTGACATTGCGCAGCCAAAGGCTGGCTCAGCTGGCTGTCTCCGCGGACTCCGATTGAGACAAGGAGTCTGTGTGACCAACGAAGCCGCGGAGATGGCGCGTCTGGGCAGAGACGCTGGAAGATGACAAATACCCTCTCTCCTCAAACTCTTGTTCATCAGCAAAACTCGTACATGCGCTTCAAGGCCCAATGACAATGCCACCTTCTCTGTGAAGCCCTCCCTGCTTGCTTCCAGTCACCGCAGGTATGACTTGGTTCACACTTATTTGCATCCTCTCGCCTCCACCAGACAGGGCAGGGGCTCTGCAGAAAGAGGGTAAGCCCGCGAGTGTGGCTTTCGGCGCGGGGCTGGAGCCCTCCGCCCCAGGGGGTCTCTGTAGGACGACTAGGCCCTGTTCCCACCAGTCTGCGGGCTCTGGCTAAGGGTCCTTTCCGGGAGGGAGGGAGTCCAGGCATGAACGGGGTAAAGGCCTGCCGCATACCGAAGGATGCAGGGGCAGAGACCATATGCTCAAGATGCGCGAGAATGCTGCCTCCCGGGCCGGCCGCGAAAACCCCAGCTGCGGGAAAGGGAGGGCACCGTCCGCTCCCAGGCCAGTGGAGGGGCCAGGGCTGATCACAGCTCAGCTCATCAAACGCTGGTCAGGGAGGTGCCTGGGGCCCGATGGAGCCATTCGCCCTGATGGCTCACACCCTCCAAGTGTCGCACCCTCCCCCCCCCCGCCCCCCGCCTCCCCTGGAGCTCAAGGGGAACATGAGCCCACAGAGAGGGACTCTCTTTGATCCCTGTTGGCCCCAATCAGGCATCTCAGACCCTGTTTACAAGGAAGGTTGTGAGGTGTCCCCAGAGCTCTGTGGGCTGGAGCCAGTCGAGGACAAGGAGGGCTCTCCCCTTAACACCTCCTGGCCTTCTTAGGACCTTCCGCCTGAGTCTGGGCTGGGATGGAAAGGAGGCCACAGCCTGGGCCAGCCCCTCCCAGCAGGCAGCAGACTGACTAGTAACGTGACCTGCTCCCCTCCCTGGGCTGGGCAGACAGGTCCTGCCCTGACACACCTGCCCAGCAGCGGCTTCTGGTGAGTGAGTACTCAGCAGCTGTGGCCCCAGGATAGGGTACTAAGCTCACAGGACAAAGCCTGGGTCTCCCGGGGTGGGGTGGGGTGGGGCGGAGAGGAAGCAGCAGCAGGGAGAATATCAATTCAAAGGCAAAGGCGGGGTAACCTAGAAAAGGTAGGAAGGAAGGTGTGCCGCTGGGTGACTGAAGAAGCACCCCACCTCCAGGGACGGGAGGCGGAACCTGACGGCAGAGGCGGGGCAGGCCCGGGGTGGACGGCGGACATCCTTTCCCTTGGGCTGGGCGGCCGAGTGGGCTCTGAACTGGGCGGCAGTGGCAGAGTGGCAAGGGGAGGTCGCGCCCCGCCCTTCCGTCCTTCTCCGGGGCCCAGGGCCTCAGGGCTCAGCCCAGGGTCCCACCAGAAGTGAGACCTGCCAGAAGTCACTATGCAGAAGTCCCTGCTCTGTTCCCCAACTTCCTCTTACGACACTGGTCATCTGAGCAAAGGGCCCCAAGCCGCTTTCCAGAGGGTCTTCAGTCCGTCCTCCCCGCTGGGGGACAGTTTGGGGCCAGCAGGACCCCGGCCTCCAGGGGGCGCCCCCTCCCAGGCCAGGCCCAGTCTGCTCTTACCCCAAGCCTGTAAGTGCAGCATGCAGCGGGGACCCCCAGGGACGCGTGGGGAAGCAGGAGCCAGTTTCTGGGTGCACGTCCCGGCTCTCCGCTCTCGGGGCTGAGCTGAGAGGAGGCTGGGTGGGAGGGGTCAGAGCACCAGGGGCCAGCCTCCTATTCACTCCACCACCGCCAACGGCTGCCGGCGGGAGGCGGCTGGGGATCCCTAATCCCCCAGTCTGAAGGTGGAAGGCTGGTGGCCATCTCACTCACTCCCCTTCAAGTGGGGGGGCCTCGGTGCAGAGTCCTGACCGTCTGCGCCCCACCCCTGGGCACCCCCGCCCAGAGTCCCGCCCCAGGCTCACTCCTTCGGGGGATCCACCCAGCGGTGGGGTCACAAATTCGCCCTTCCACAGCCCACCCCTGCTCAGCCCTGGACAGCCCCCAGAGCTTCCGGGGTGGGGGGCCCCTAGCCGAACCGGTCGGGGCTGCAGCTCCCCAGGTCCCCAGCACTCCGACCCGCCGCCGCCCCCGCCGCACTGCAGGCAGCCGTCCAAGTTCAATCAAGTTGTGCTATTGTCTCAGCCTTGTCCCCGTCTCAGGGGAGTCCCAGCGCCTTGCCTTCCCGCTTCCTTCCTTCCTCAGACCCCAGCACCCACCTCCCACCCCAAAGCGCACAGCTACGCGCCCGGTCAGAGAAGACCGCGGTCAGAGAAGACCCTCCGCCGTCCGGGGGCTGCAGGCGCGGCGCCGCTGGGGGCTGCAGACCCGACCCCAGCACGGGGTCGCGCGGCACGCGGGGGCTCACCTGCGGGGCAGGCGCGCGGTCCTCGCCGCCCTGGGCGGGCGCAGGTGGAGCATCTTCCCGGCTCGCGGCCATTCGCAGCGGGCGCCCAGCCCCGGACCGCCGCGCCCGGGACGGAGAGGTGAGCGCCGGGCCACGAGGGAGCCGGAGCCGAGCCCCGCCGAGCCCCGCCCCCTTCCTTCCCACCCGCCGCCCGCCGCCGCGCTTAAAGCGACAGAGTCTCGTTTCCCGCGCGCCGACTCCGCCCCGGGCCCGCGGCGCGCGCTGGGAGCGGGTCCTTTAACGCCCGGGCAGGTAGACAAAGAGCCGCCTGGGCCGAGGAGCCGAGGTGCAGCAAGGCTCGGGACCCCGACACTCGACAGCCGGGGATGCAGCGGTGCCGGGCCGCCCCGACCTTTTGGGACCGAGGATGCAGAAAGGCGGTGGGGGGGGGGGGGCGAATCCTCCGGAGCCGGGGTGCAGCAGGGCCGGGGTCCCTGCCCTCGGAGCCAGAGGTGCAGCGGGGTGGGCGTCGACCCCCTCCAGGCCACTCCGCAGCCGACCCCTGGGATGCCAGCCGTGGCCCCTCAGTGGTGCTGCACGCGCAGAGGGGGTGTGAGCAGCGGGGCATTTCCAGGTCTCCGTTAGCGTGGCCCGAACCCCGCTTCCTCCCCGCTCCCTCTCTTGGCCCCTTTCCAGGCTTTTAAAATTATTCAGAAGCGCCTGTGACCAACAGGGTCAGCAGGGGCCGAAGGCCTAGCGGGCACAGGCCGCCAGAGGCCGCTCAGGGGCGGTTCTACCCACACCCGGGAGGGTGGGCGACTGCAGGGGTGGGCCCACCTCTCTCCACGCCCGGGGAACCTGGAGAAAGCCACACCAGGCAGGGGCCATCTGGGTCCAGGAGCATTCACAGCTGATGGCCTAGCAAAGGTCCCGCCACGGCAAGATTTTAGGGCATTGTAAGAAAAAAAGCGGGACCCAGTATCGCCCTACCCGGTCCTCTCCTCTCCGGGTCTTCTGCGGAGGAAGGGGAGCTCCCCTCACCCACTTCTCCTGGGAGGGGCTGAGGGTGAGAACTGGGCAAACTGGGGCACCTACATTTTGGAAATGGACAGATTATTCCCACAGTTTCTTTAAACAACAGAAACAGCATCGTACACACCGTCCTGCCTCGGGCACGGAGCTCAGAGGCCACAGAGCAGGACTCGCCCCGGGCAGCTCCACGTGGGCTCCCAGGGCCTGTCAGCTCAACACCTCTTAGCTCTCCAGGCTTGGGCTCAGTTCCCGCTTCTGAATGCCCCTCCCCCCCCCCCACCCGGGCTCCCATTTCCGCCCTGCAGAGCCCTCCTCCCTGAAGCTTCCTCGCTGGGGGTCTTCCACCACTCAGCTCAGGGCGAACCCCAGTCTCAGCGGTGGAAACCTGGGAGGGAGCTGTGTCTGGCGCCCTGGCCAGTCTGCCGTGGGGAGGAGTCTGTTCCTGAGGGCGCACAGCCTGGCTACCCTGTACCATGAACAGTCTCGGTGGGGACTCTGAGTTAAGACCGCGGTCCCCAGCAGCCCAGGGCAAGGCAGGTGCCCCTCCAGCACAGTCCAGGCTGGTGCCAGGGACCAGGGGAAGCGTGGTCAGTCCTCTAGGGAGGTTCGGCCTGCACCACCGGGCTGGGGCCCGGGCTGGCCAGGGCATCTGGGAACAGCTCACAGTGCTGCACACGGGCTCCCCGGCCAGCATGCGACCCTGAGTTAAATGACTCTGTCTAGGCCAGAGGGATGTCACCAGCAGGGGATGTTTTTCTCCGGATCTAGCTTTGCCTTTTTCCACAGTTTCCTCCTTTGTGATTTTGCAGGCAGAGCTGGGGGGCCGGGGGCAGGGGATGGGGCCTGACAGGGGTCAGACACAGGGGCTTACTTGGAGGGTCGGATGAGTCTTTTGTGCAGGGGACTGTGCTCACCACTGGACATTCCTTCACAGCCCCGTAGGGCCCAAGTGGCCCATCCTCCTCCCTCACACCTGGCAGTCTCCCCTCCCCCTGCATTCCACCCTCCACAGCGAGGGGACAGGCCAGAAAGAAGGCAAGTCTCAGGCAGCAGCTCAGCCCAGGGGTGGGGCTCCCAGCTCTCTGAGAGTCCCCGGCCCCAAGTAGACCTCTAACCCCTTCCACCCTGGGGGTGGCTCTTGAACTGCCAAAACCCAACAGAACCGGAGGTGCCGTCCACGCAGTCCTCCTTCCTTCCTGAGGGGGAGGCGAGGTGCAGGGCAGTGTCCACCTGTCTCTACCTGAGACCCCCCTTCCCCTTGGCGGAGGCTGGAGGGCCGCTCCCAGGGGAAGGAGCAGGGTCCCCAGGCTTCCACAGATCACCAGCATGCGCATTAGCCCCTGATGCTGTGGCTGCAGGCCCAGGCACTCTGGGTAACCTGATGGCAGCTGTCCCTGGCTTTAGTGAGGCCACCTCCCTGTCCACAGGCCCAGAGCGGGGCAGGGATGTGGCAGAGTGGGGAGGGGAGGTGCTTGGTTGCCTTGACTACAGCGGGGGGCACGAGGGGGGTGGTGAGCAGCTCTCCCTTCTGGCTTCCAGGCTGCAGAGTCGCAGCCTGGGGCGGAGGGAGTGGGGACAGCTGAGGCCCAGGCTCAGGAGGCGGAAGACACCTGCTGAGAGGGAGCCGGGGGCGGGGCTTCTCCAGGGAACAGCCGGCTGCAGGGGGCGAGGGGGAAAGGCCGGGTCGCCGGCAGGCCTGCTCTGTGCCTCTCCGTGCCTCTCTTCACAGAGCCCCTGGGAGCGTGGTCTCGTCTGTCTCCCTGCCAGGGCCGTCAGAGTGGCTTTTTATAAGGGGGAAACTGAGGCACGGAAAGGCGGGGAAATGTCCAAAGCAGACTAATCTGAATGAGGCGGTTCAGCCAGATTCCAGCCAGGGGTGATTCCCTGCTGAGCCCCCTGCTTCGGATCAGCAATTCATTTCCAGCAGCGACAGGAAGAGAGCCTGCAGGGGGCAAGAGAGTCTGCAGGGGGCTCTGGCTCCCCCGATGACCAGTCTCAAAGGTCAATGGGTGGTTAGAGTGAGGCAAGAAAAAGAGAAAGACTCGCCAGAGGCGCCACGTGGTCCGGGCTCCAGTGTCGCTTGCCTGGGAGCTGACCACACGCCCGGTTTCCTGGTGGGAGTCTTGAGAAGACCAGGGCCCGCGACCTGCCTTCGCATCCTCATTCCCATCAATTTGGAGGCCTTCGCTCCCTGAGGTGGGGACGCCTCTGCCCCTCCCCAAGTCCTGGCCGATCAGAGACGCTCCCTTTGGGACGAGTGGGGGAAAACTGGGCGCAGAGACCCCACCACGACACCGTGGCCAGGCCGAGCCGGCAGCGTCTCGGCGGAGGCTGGACAAAGCGCTTCGCCGTGGACGGAGGGGCGATGAGAAAGAGGGTTTCACCGGAACGCGGGGCAGTCGTCCCGGCGGTCACTGCAGCCAGACCCTCTGCTCTCCGCGGGGCTGACCGCCCCATCTGTGACCCCAGCCTGTGCGCTGACCCTGCGGAGGCCCAGGGAAGCCTCTGCCGGACCGGGATGGAAACCGGCCTCTGGGCAGCACTGTCGCGGCCACGGCCCTTGCCAAGCGGCCTGGCGCTCTGAGGGGGGCAGGCGCCACTCGTCTCTGCCTCATGGTCCCGAACCGCCTCGCCCGCGGCATTGTCCGTTGGCCCGTTTGCCGCTCTCGTTTGTGCGTGAGAGCAAGGACGACGCCCGTTTTCCTCCCCTGCTGTGTCCCCAGAGGCCGGGTCCAGTGGTTCCTCTACAATTGCTTATTGACTCTATTTATTAATCGGTGTCACGAGAGAGGTGTCAGTGCAGCACTAAGAGGCTAAGTGGCTTATCCGAGGTCACGCGGGCAGCGAGGGGCATACCAAGAATTAAACCCAGGTCAGCTGGACTCCAGAATGTTCCACTGACTGTCGACCTGGCTCCCAAGGACCAGGAGCTACGTGCGGGGACCGGTGGAGACCCGCGTGAGTGGCTCCCGCCTGCGGATTTCGGGGCGCCTGTGCAGAGCCGGGTGGGTGGGACCTCCCGCCGCAGCCTCCTGCAAAAGGCTCCTCACTCTGGATAAATCCAGAAAACGGGTCACGTGTGTGAGTTCGCGCCGCACGGGCACGGGCAGCTGGCCATCCCCGGGCCCCTCTGCCCAGGCTTATGGCTCATAAAGGGACAGAGACAGCAGGTGATGAGCTCTGTCCCTCCTTGTCCAGTGACACCGGGCAGAATGTCAGCAGTCCTGGGCACCCCGCCACCCGAGTCTGTCCACGTGGCCGTGCCCTGCCTGAGCTGGCCCTGTCACCAAACCCGCGGGGGCCGCGACAGAAGCCAGACATCGGACGACGGGACGGTGAGACGGAGGCAGGTGACAGTGGCAGCGGGGCCGGGAAAGGAGCGGGACGAGGGTCAGCGGTGAGGGAGGGGGGCTGGACACGGGGTCAGAGCCTCGTCTCCAGGCCGGACACGATCCGCGAGGAGGAGGGTTGGGGCACAGGACAGACCGCGTCAGCACAAACCGGCAGGCTGCCGAGACATGCCCGCCCTGTTCCGAGTCGGGCCCCAGGCTGGACGCGGGGTCGCCCACCTCCCCTGGAGGAGCCCGTCCACCTCTCCGCCTGTCCGGAGGCCGTACGCCCCCTGCGCACCGCAGGCCTGCCCCGTGCCCCCCGCCAGCGGGCCCAGCGCACGCAGCCTCTCTGGGCCCAGCTGCCTCTCTGTGGGTCTGGAAGGCTCTGGCGCAGTGTCTGCCCGCCTCTCAGCCCTCCTCGCAAGCACACCACGGACGCACTGGCTCTGTCCGCGGCACAGGCCCGGACGACAGCCTCTCCTGCCCCGTCCCTCCGTGACCCCGGCTGCCTATTCAGTGCGTGGAGATCTGTCCCTTGGGTGGCTTCGTGCTTTGCATCTTTCTGGGCCTGACTCTTTCTGCCTGTTTTTCAAATCCAGACCTTTATGCATCTGCGCCTGATTGTCCCATCACTGTGTAGATCTGGGCACGAATGACTCCATCCACCAGCCCCTTTGGGGCACCCCAGGCACTGTTCGTGGGCGAGCGTCCCGCTAGGTCTGCTGGCTTGTCTTCAGCTGCAGTGAAGGGTCTTTTGCTGCCTGGCCAGAGACATCTGGTAGGCTGGTGGCCCGGGCTGGCCCTTCACGCTCCTTCTGGGACAGCTTGGCCTTCAGCAGAGACAACGAAGTCTTGTATTCCGGGGCTGGGCTGCGTCTGCGCCCCGGTCCTGAGCTCCTGGCTGCAGCTACTTGTGGCTCTCCTGAGCAAGCCCCTATCCTGGGAGATGGGGAGGACACTTAGGGACATTTCTGGAGGCGCTTCCAGCAACGATTCCTTGGTCAGTCACCAGCACGGCCTTGCGCTCTATGCCGCTGGTGTTGGGATGTCGGGAGAAGACGGGTCTCTGTCCTTGGAAGCTCCAACTCCAGGTGGAAGGCACGTGGCCGTGGATCCAGACGTGCGCCCAGGCTCGTGGTCACGGCCGAGCAGGGGGAGGAGGCGCCGAGGTGCACAGCGAGGCTGTGGGCGTCAGAGGCGGGGCCCTGCCCGGAGGCCGCCAGTTTTGAGCCGGGTTTCAGCTACGTGATCCTGGCAAGCCAGTCAAGCTGGGTTGCAATACCTCATTTGCAAATTGGGGGGAAGAATACCTAATTCGCAGTGTTTAAGACCACGGAAGACGACGGTGCATCGGCGTGTGGTCTGCCACGCATCCTATGCGATGGTTAGAGAACCACGAAAGCATAAGTTACTACCCAGTCGACGGCAATCACGCTGCCAGGGGGTGTTGGGGGAAGGCTTCCTGGGGGAAGGCTTCCTGGAGGAAGGGGATTTAGCCCAGGCGAGCGGGCACCTGGGCGCCCAGCCAGGCGGGAGGCTCCGGTCTGCAGACGGCCTTCGGGACCTGCACAGCTTTGCTTTCCAGAGCAGGGAGGTGGCAGGTACGAGCGCCTGCTCCACACCTGCAGCACCGGCGGGACGTGTCCCACCACGTCCTGACCACAGTGCCGGTCTCGGGCTACCATCTCCCCGCACAGGGACCCCGGCCCGCCACAGCCCCGGCTCGTGCGCCTTCTGGACCATCAGCCGCTTCTCACAGAGGGAAGGTTTGTGGGAAAGGGAGGAGGCTGACGACTAAGGAGGAGAGATGGGCGGACAGGCAGGCGGGCAGACCGGCGGGAAGAGCCCAGCCCGCCCGACAGCCTCCTCAAGCCCTTCTCCACCCCGACTGTCACCCGCATCGCCCCGTCATCAAGCTCAGTGAAGACCCAGCCCTCAATTGCAGGTTGCTAGGACACACCAGAGGCGGGGCCACCACGGAGCCTGCATCGGTTGCCATGGCAGCTAGCTCCATCCAGCCGCCCCTCTGGAATACCTGGCGTACTCCCCGCTCCGCCAACCCTGTTGGATCTGAACCGGCACCGGCACCGGCACCACGATGCCGACTAACCCCGTCGGACGGGACGAGCCACCGCTGTTCCGGGTGCAGAATTTAGGGCTGTTTCGGGAGCCGCGGGCTCTCTGAAGCCACACGCTCCGTCCCTTCCTTCCTCCCCACCTTCCCTCTCTATAAGCGATGCCATTGGTGTCTCGCCTGTGTCCCCTCTGCGGCCGCTGTCCCCCGGGTGCCAACAGAGCACTCCTGCGGGCACCCGTGACCCTCGGCCTGGGGCGCGTCTCAGCCTACGGGCAGCGGGCTGGAAAAGCAGGACGCGTGGGCGCTGGGGGGCGAGTGCCCACACCTCCGTGCCCAGGGCCTCCACGCAATGCCCCCAACGCCCCTGAGCCCCAGCCGTGCGGGCAGTCGCCCCCGCATGAGGACCCCGCGCTGGCGCCCCTGCTCCACCCGACTCGCCTCCTCGCTGCCCGCCGCGCTTTCTGCTGTCTCCTCCCGAATAAACCACGCGCACGCACACCTCCACCTCGGGGTCCCTTCTGGGGGACCCCAGCCCATCACACTCTCCAAACACAGCGACACATCTGGACGAGGGGCAGAGCCCGGTCACGACGGGGAAAAGGCCGCGTCCCGGGCAGTCCCGTGTGTGACCAGCTCAGCTGCACTGCCCAGCCCAGGCCGGGGCCAGGCTTCCCACGTCACTGCTTCTGCCAGGACCCGGGAGGCGTCCTCCTCCTAGATCTACGTGACTTGAGGGCACAAACTGCCTCCTTCCCGAGCCTGGACACAGGGCCCTCCCCAAGGTGACCGCCACCGCCCTCTGCCCCCAGCCCTGTGCCCCACGGGCCAGAGCCGGCTTGGCCCACGCCTGCTGGACAGCAGGCCTGAAGAGCCGCCTCAGAGCTGTGGCGAAGGCAGAGGAAGGCTCTCCTCCCAGCCGTTCGAGCTCCGAGGCTTCGCTCCTCCTCGGACACACCGACACACCCCGTGCCCCGGCGGGCATTCCTGCGGCCGAAGGTGGCCGGGCTTCTTGGGGTCAGACGGCAGCCAAACTGGACAGCAGCGGCCGAGGCTCCTTCTCGGGGGTGGGGGTAGGAAGGAGGCGCAGCCGCCCAGCGAGGCTGGGAGTGTCTCTTTAAGGCTTGGGCTCACTGCCTCTCGGGCCACAGAGCCAGCCTGGGAGAAGGCAGGGCCTCCAGTTTATTTTGACATTTTTCAATGTCAGAGCCCTTCAGAGCCAAGGCGGAAATGAGCCCCATCTGCTGCTGGGTCCCCAAGCACAGTTCAAGAGGACGGGCCGGGGGCGGGGGCGGCCAGGAGGGAACAGAAAGCTGGAACCTCAGCCCCACGCGGAGCAGAGAACCACCTGAGGACACCCAGGGCACGGCAGCCGGTGGCCAAGAACCCCGCTGTCCCCTCGCACACAGCCTCAGAGCCTTCTCAAGGTGGGAGGTGGCTGCTGGCTCTTTCTCAGGGTCCGTGGCCCGTGGCCAGGTCGCTGGACGCAGTCCCGCCGGAGCTGGTGCCAACCCCACTCCCCGAAGTGTGAGTGGCGCCCCCTGCAGGTGTGAGACGGGCAGCACTGTGGCCATTGCCCCCAAAGCTCTGGTGCTGCTCACTGTACCGTGGAACGGAGCCTCGGAGCCTCGGAGAGGCAACCCCGGCTAGAGTGGGGAGGGCACGAGGCAGGCCACCCGACCTCCTTCCCCTCCGGGCGCCCGGGCCCTGCGCCTGGTGCGTCCATCTCTGTGGGGCCTCCCTTCCCCCCTCCCGCTGCGACCTGGGTGTTGGGGCAGGGAGACAGATGGCCGCGGCCGACCTTATCTTCTTATTAGATTAAATTCCAGACCTTCCTATTTTTAGAAAAACGAATTCCTTTTCTCTTTTCAGGAGGTAAAAACATCCAAGCTGTCATCTAGGACAGTCAGCAGCCAACGCCAAGTTGCCCACAATGTCGTGATGTGGTTATAACCCTAGTGGGACTAGCGCCAGGCAGTCATCCGTGTGGTGCCAAATCTCAAGAGGACCATTGACAATTTGAGAGCTTCCAGAGGAGGGTGACTGGGACGCACACGAAAAGAAAGTACTGAGCTACGGCGAAGACTTTTTTCCTGGGGCGGGGAGGGCGGGCGAGAACACATCGCGAAGAACAGGTTGAAACGGCTGAACAGGGCTTCACGCTTATGCCATTGCCCCCCAGGTGACAAAATTATTTAAATCAATCGGCAGGAGTTATAGGGAAGCGGGTTTCCGGTGATCACTTAGAAACTTTCTTACAGTTTTATTCTATTCAAGACGCGGTAGGCTCCCCGTCGCTGTGCGAATGCCAGACCCGGCCGAGACCGGCCACCCGCGATGCCGCAGTGAAGATTCTCGTACGTGACGGGAAGACGGGCCAGGCACTGAGCAGCCGGAGAGAGACGCGGCTTCCCGCGGCCACGTCTGGGGAAGGCTGAGGCCGAGATGAGACTTGGGCCCCGTGTTTTTAAATGAAGCCCCGTCAGCTATAAAACTCGTGGACGCAGACAGGGGAGCGGGCTCGTGCGCTCGCACCTGGCAATGGCTTCTCACCTGTGATACCGCAGCGCGGGCCACAGAAGAAACGACAGGTAAACCGGACTTCGTCAAAACGAGAAACTTCTGAGCATCGAAGGGCACTGTCAACAGCATGAGCGGCAATCCACAGAGTGGGAGGAAGCGCTCGCGAATCCTGTATCCGATCGGGGATTAACATCCAGGATGTATCAAGAACACCCACAACTCAGCGAACAACAGAACCACCACCCGATTCAAAAGCGGGCCAACGGCCTGAACAGACGTTTCTCGGAAGAAGGTCAATGTGAGTAACCAATAGACACGAGAAGATGCTCAGCACTACTAGTCGTGGGGCGATGAGAGACCGTCTCGCACCCGTCGGGCCACTAAAGAAAAAGGAAATAACCGTCGGCAGGAAACTGGAGCCCCGGTGACTAGGGACGTGCAACGGTGCCGGCGCCGTGGGAAGCGGCGGTTCCTCCGAAAATTAAAAACGGAACCGCCGTACGTACGATCCCGCACCTCCGCCTCCAGGTGCAGACCCGAGGGAAGTGAGACCGGGGGCTCGAACGGACATCTGCACGCCCGTGCTCACGGCAGGCTCCTTCACGACAGCCGCGCGGTGGCAACGGGCCATCGGCGGAGAGGCGGGCAAGCGCAGGGCGATCCGTCCACACACGGAGTGTGACTCAGCCGTGCAAAGGAAGGACGTCCTGACGCTTGCCATGACATGAACAGACCTGGGAGACGTTCTGCCGAGCGAAAAGAGCCAGTCACACAAAGACAAATACCGCGTGATTCCTCGGAGTCGTCAGACTCAGAGAGGCAGGAAGCAGACGGCCAGCCAGGGCTGGGGGAGGGGTTGTGGGACGCGGGGAGTCGGTTCGGGAAGATTCCAGAGCTTTGAGCACGGGTGGTGGTGACGGCTGCACAACAGCGTGAACGCACTTAATGCCACCGAACCATACGCCGAAACACGGTCGACGTGTGAACCGCATGTAAAAAAGCATTTTACCACAATCGTAGTTATATGTATGTATTTTTAAAAGCTATGTGATTATTTCGGTGGCAGCAGCGGTCACCTTTCTCACTGTAGTCTAGAATTTTCCCTCCTGAGAGCTCGCTCAGGGTGGCAGCCCAGGAGAGGGCCTGCTACGCGGACGGAGTGGGGACAGCCGCCATGGACTGAGCCTGGCTCGGGAAGAGCGTCCGGGTCAGATAACCGAGAGCGCTGAGAAAGCCTCGGCATCACACCATGCGTTATGGCCCGCTTGGTAGCGCACGGCCGACCCTGGCGCCCGTGGGGAGAGCAGGGCCCAGTGACCAGCCGGCCCTGTCCTGCCGGCTCCATGCCAGACACTCCGGGAAGGCAGGACGGTCAATGGGCAGACGGTGGACGAGTGTCACCTGTGGGGGGAAGGGACGCACCGCAGGCCCGCCCCTTCATGAACGGCGAAAACAACTCTCTCAGGAATCGGACATTTTCTAGAGTAAAAGACGTGACTAGAAAGCACAGAGGGGCCAGGAGGGCCGAGAAGAGGCCGGGCGGCGGTGTGGGCGGCGGTGCCGTGGGCGGCGGTGCTGCGGGCGGCGGTGCTGCGGGCGGCACGTCCCCGTCGGGATGGGCTGGAGCCCTCGATGCCCGGCTCGTATGACGTGGCGATGCATGCGACTGCCCTCGGCCTGCTGTCCTCAGCACAGCGTGGTGGTGTGATCACAGTCCCCGCAGGGATGCTGGCAGCGGAGACACCGTGACAGCGTGCCGAGTTCCTGCTAATGGCAGGCTGACCGTACGAATGCATCCGAAGTTATCTCGGAGCCACAGGCTGTTAATAAGCGGGGTCCCTGGCATGGACCACACCAGGCCAGCACTGTGTCCCCCTGTGAGCTCCACACTTCCCGGGGGCTACAGCTGGGGCCTACAGAGGGGGGGCTCCGGCCTATGCCAACCCAGAGAACCCCACCTTCTCTCCTGACGCAGGAGCACGCGCTCCGTCCCGAGGGGCGTGGAGGGCACCTTTCCTGCCTCTCCGCCCAGCAGCCTGGCCCCCGGCCCCTCCCCCCAGTCTACGCACCCAGGATCAGCACTGTTACGACACACTGTCGGGCGCCTTCCAACACGTGGGCGGGCGGGGGGCAGCCAGAGTCTCTAGCCCACCGCGCCTGGGAGCTCATGGAGGTTGGGGACCAGCCACTGCCTCCAGAAGGAGCTCCCCGGGCAGAGGCTGGACAGACTCCTGGGCTGCCCTCCGCCCGGCCCGGCCTCTGAGCACAGGAGGAGCGGGCCGGCTGCTCTCGGGCCCTGGCCAGGCCGGGTCCCCCGGGCTCCCGGGAGGTAAACAGCCTGGCTCACACGTCAGCTGTTCTCCTCCACAGCAGCCCCGGCAGCTGGACGGGCCCTGCAGCCCCGCCCGCTCGTCCCAGGGTGGGAGCAGTGGGTGGCCCTGCTCCGTCCTTCCCGGACGGGCTATCCTCCATCTCTCCAAGTTCAAGATCCTTCCCGGGGAGGGGAGGTCCCTGCCGGGGGTGGGGGACGGGGGCTGCTGCCTGTGTGGCCCTGTGGAGAGTCCTGGCAACCTGAGGACAGCAGAAGGACAGTCAGCTGAGAAGCTTCCAGAACCAGCGGCTCACAACAGCTGGCCAGGCCTCCTTAAGCCTCCAGTACTTCCTTCCACCATCCCTTCCCCACTGCAAGACTGTCACCTGTGTCCAAGCTGCTCCTCAAACCCAAACCTGTCAACTGGGCGGAAAAAGACAAGGAAATGAGGTTCCTGTGGGGTGAGGACAGGGAGGAGGGGGGGGGCTAGGTCGGGCAGGGCCTCGGGGCGTGCTCCTGGCAGGGGGTCCACGGAAGGAGGCAGCCGACACTGAGGGCCCACGCTTGCACTTTGTCCCCTTAGCGGCCCTCAACACGGGTAGATTCTCGGCCCCAACTCCTTGCAAACAGGGAAGCAGACCGAGGCCCGCGGTTAGCGAGCGCTGGGACCAACGCGACTTCCCAAGGCCCTTCGTACCAGCCTTTTGCACCTCAAGGACCAGAGGTGGAGCACATGGCACAGAACGACAACCACGCGGGCCAATGAGAGGCGGCTCCGCCCACCACAGCCAAGTCTGGAAGGGCCACGCCCACTCCAGGGTGGCCACGCCCACTCCAGGGCCACCACGCCCAGAACACAGGGGCCTTGTCACAGCGCCGCACACCTGACCCCTGCCGCAGGCTGCGCCTCACTTTCCAGGGATCCCATCCCGCTGGTGCGTCTCCGCGGCCCCCAGCCCCGTCCCCAGCCGCGCAGGGCCCCCCGTGCTCACCCGGTGGTGATGTCGTCGTCCTCCGTCACGGTCTTGCCCATGAGGTCGCTGTCGCTCATGTAGCCGGACTTGAGGTCCGCGTCGTCGGCGTCCAGGCGCGAGCTGTGGCCGAGCTTGCTGGGGCTGCGCATGGGCACGGTGTGCGCGTAGTGGGCGCGCTCGCCCGGCACGTACCAGGCGGGCGGCCCCTCCGGGCGGCAGCCCCCGCCCACCGATGGCGCGTCGCCCGCCTGCAGCCTGGGGCTGGCCTGCCCGTAGCGCCAGGACAGAGGCGACGAGCGGTTGGAGAGGCTGGACATGCTGCGAGGGTTGGCGTCGTCGCTGTCATAGCAGGTCGTCTCCAGGGAGCTGGCGGGAGCAGAGGGCGTTGGTTTGCTCTTGCACAGCGCTGGGCCCCGCCCCTCGGGCTGCACCCCAGCACCGCCTCCCCCCTGGCCACGGCCACCTCGCGGTGCGCAGGCAGCGCTCGGAGGGCCAGAAGGGGCCAGTGAGGCCTCCCGGGGAGTGGGATAGATGGGTCGCCTGGACATAGAAGGCCAGGCTGTCACTGGTCACCTTTCTGTTAATGATCACAAGGCTAGTGGGTCCCTGGCCCAGAGACCGCGAGGTCTGGAGCAGGGGACAGAGCAGGCCGGAAAGCTCTGGGATCCCGGGGCGGCGGCAGGGGGAGACCCTCACGGAGAATGGAGGCAGCCTGACCGGACGGGGGGCGGGATGTCCCAGAGTCCAACCCTGGCCAGGCCAAGGACGCAGGCCCGGGATAGCGCCAGACGGCCTGAGCCTGGGGACAGGCCGGTCAGAGCTGCAGGATCCGGTCCACGAGGGCTCGGTGTGGGCCGCGCCGAGCGTGGATCCCACGGCTCCAGCCCCACCTGCCTCTGCCCCAAACCTGTGCCTGCCATTCCCCCCCAAACCGTCTCCAGCAGCCCGAGCAGTGGGCGCGGGCGCCAGCCCTGCACGCGGCCCTCGCTCTCGCCTCTCGCTGGGGAGCGTTTTGGACTGGGGCGGGCGGCGGGCTGGGGCAGAGGGAGAGAGGGTTTCATTTCCTCACCCGCCGAGCCCCCAACCCAGATGCCCTCTGTGGCAGGGAACGAGCCAGGGGACATGAGGAAGCAGGACAGAGACAGACATTCCGGAAGGAACCGAATCTAGAGCCGGCCGTATGCCCCGGGCCGGGGAGACCTGGACAGCAGGCCCCGCCAGCACGAAGCCATCGACGTTGGGGACGGGACAACACAGACCAGGGCAGAGAGCGGGGGCGGGGCCCTGGGTCCCCACAAGCGGAAAAGCAGCGTCAGGACTCGGTTTCTGCCCCAGAAAGGGAGACGAAGCCCAAGGCCTCGGGTGCCCGCCCCCCACCCCCGCCCCGTCAGCTACAGCTGACAGCGCCCGCCTGGCGTCCAAGGTCCTGTGGAACCCGGAGGGCTGGCTGCTCCGTCAGTGGCCCCAGGGGGCTGGAGCGGCCTCCTCTGCCCCTCCCTGCGGGTGAGTCACCCCGGGCGTGACCCTCTCCGCAGTGAAGTGCCTTCTGCCTTCTTTGGCAGGGCCTGGGGTTCCAGATTTTGTCTCCTGAGTCTCTAAAACAGTGAGCCAAACTGAGCCAGGGCCCTGGGTGGAGGGTGGAGGCAGAGGACCGGGCCGAGTCCCAGGGCCTCCCGGAGTCCCCGTTCTCGGGGGGATTTGTTCTCGGGCCTCCTAGGGTCACACCCTTTCCGACGTCAGGGTCCTGCTGCCCTGGGCAGAGGGGACCCAGAGAGTAGGGGCTTTGACGACCACCAGAGTATTCTGGATGTCCAGGAGCAAAGGGCTGAGTGTCCCAGGGGAGGACGGGGGGCTGCGGGGTGCCGTGTGGAGGGAGGGGTGGCCGAGGGGACGAGCCGGCTCCCTGCCGCCGGAGGCATGTAAATCCAGGCTGGGCGCCGCTTGGCCGCCCAGTGGGCTAAGAGGAGCCCCTCTCCAACTGTCCCTGTGTCCTGCCTCTGCTTGTTTTCCGCCCCCAGGACATGGGGAGGGACGGTCCCGTCCAGCTGGAGCGGCCGCGGTCCCTGTGTGAGCCTCCCCGCTCCACGCCCTCACGGTTTCCCAATCCTGGCTCCCCCTGCCCCCCAGTGCAGCCCGCCCTCCGTCTCCGGGAGCTCGGCGTGAGCTCATCTGGGAGCCGTGGGGAACCTGTGAGTCACAGAGGCTTGGCCAGGACGCCCAGCAGCAGAGGGGCAGCGGGAGGCTGCGAGGTCCCTCCAAGGGGTGGGGGTGCACCCACGGCATACAGACTGGGTGACACAGCGTGGCCCCCCTGAGCTCTCAGGCTGAAGAGGCCAGAGGGGACCTCGCTGCAGAGAGTGAGACGCCCCTGGGTGTCGGGAGGGTGCCACCCGGGGCTCCCAGGATGAAGAAGACTTTGGAACCGGGAGAAGAAAGCATTCAGTGACCCTGTGGCAGACGAGGGGAGGACCCTTGGGAGGGAAAGGGCCTCGAAGGTCACACGCTGGGTCTCGGGCTGGCTCTGAGTCCATCCCCCACTCCAGGGCTTTCCGGCCTTGTTTGCCGCGTGAAATCTAACACCCAGACACAAGCAGACACCGGACGAAAGCCACCTGCTCTTGAGGAGACGGCCGTGTCTCCTCTCCCTGGCCGGCCTCTGTACCCGGGCGGGGTCCGGGGACACCCAGGGCCCTGCGTCCAGCATGGGAGGCACAAGGGGACGGCGGAGGGCACGACTCCTCTGCAGCTTACCTGTGAGTCACCTGGGACCCTCGCAGGCTGGACATGGTCTCCTCCAGGTTCTGCCGAAGGTCCAGGACGTTCTGCACTGTCCTCTTCCTCTGGGACTCGGGGTCTGGGAGGCAAAATGGGACGCGCTGGGTGAGTGAAGAGGACTCACCGCCGGGAGCCTGGGGGCGAGGAGGGGGAGACGGGCCATCCCCCCAGGGGCGGATCCCGGTGCCCCTAGAAGCCCCGGCGCGTGCCCTCGACTGTCTGGTCTCAACCTTGGGAGGGGCCGCAGGCCCAGGGGCTGCCGCCTGTGCTCACCTCCCAGGGCCCCAGTGACCGGCTCCGCTCTGGCCCCATTTTGGGGAGACCCTGCCTCTCACAGCAGAGGTCTGGGGGCGCAGGTTGCCCCGGGTGAGAGCAGCCGGGACCCCGGCACGTGCTGGTTAGTCTGACAACGGGCTCTGAGGGTTCGGGATGCCTGCTGTGCGCAATCGCTGCGGTGTGAACACGGCGGCCACCGCTGCCCTTACGGCGCCGGCACGGTGACCACGGAGTGAGGAAGCCGTGCCGCCAGCGCTTCCCGGGGAGCAGTGCGAGCCAGCTGCGGCCCGTGGCACCCCGGGGACGTGGAGGGGCTGCGTGGGGTCCAGGGGAGCCAGCTCAGGAGGAGCCCCTAGAGGCGCGGTGGCCGGCGGGCGGGTGAGGGGTGCACAGTCATTTTCGGGAGCACGAAGCTCTGGGCAGGGCAGACCCCTGGCCCTGGTGCGGCCACGAGGGAGGAGGCCGTGAGGCCGCAGCCCCACCTCAGAGTCCTAAATGGCGGGCCATTTCGTCCACCCTTGGCCTCCAGGCCGGGCGTGGCTGGGACGAGGCAGCCCAGCCGAGCCGCCCACCGCCTTCCCAGGCGCCCGCGACCCCTGGAGGGCCGAGCGCCTGGCACGAGGAGATGCCGGACACCCCTTGCTCCCCTCACTCCATCAGCGACCTTTGCTGGACACACGCCTTGTGCCAGGGACCATCGCCGGCCCCGAGGACACTGAAGCGCAGTGGGCCTGCCCCCGGCCCTGCTTTCCTCTGACTCTGGGAGGACGGTCACTGCGTGGAGTCGATCCCCAGCGCCTCCTTGGGACACCCTCAGGGAGGGTCAGGGGCCACAGAGAGGACGGCACATCACGGAGCAGGCCCGTGCACGCTGCCCCTCCGGGCCACTCCCCCACCCACGGCGCCAGACCCCTGCGATCCTCTACGAGACCAAGCTGCCCACTCGGCCTGCCCCCCACTCACACGCCCCACAGACTCGGGGGTGCACGGCTTCCTAGCTGCCAAGGGGACACTTCTGAACCCCGTCCAGAGGCATTTTCCCCAAGACGGCCCAGACTGGCGGGCCGGCGGCTGCTGGGACCATCCTGCGGCCGAGGGGAGGCTGGGCAGGGCGGGCAGGGCGCCGGGCGGCGGTGTCCCCTCCAGAACCTTCTAGGCACCTTTTCTGAGAACTAGCTCCACACCCAGCCCCCCGCCCCTGCCCGCCCTGGGGTGGGGACCCAGGCCTCCACGCCGAGGGCACGTGGCCAGCCTCCAGGCCAGGGCCTGAGCTCTGTCCCCGGGGTGACGTCACCTCTGTGGCTGCCACGCCCGTTTATCCTGGCAAGGGTCACCCCGTGCGTTGCTCCGTGGCTTCACGGACGCTCGGCAGGGAACACGGACGTGTTTTTGAAGCTTGCTTCTAAGACGCCTGTGTGGGAACCAGGAGCAGGGGGCCAAGATGTGGGCTTCCGGGCCGGGGCGACGCTTTCTCCGGGTCCGGCAGAGCCGGAGCAGACGGCTCCCGGGGGTGTGCGGCCCCGGCAGGAAGGGGAGCGGGAGCATGCCCGCCCTCTGCACGCGGCACTGCCACGGGTCCCCGCGATATTTATGGGGCGCGGGAGCTCGTCTCCGTCTCTGGATGGGGGGCTGAGACTCGCAGGGACGGGGCAGGGCGCCAAGGCCACGCGCCCAGATGCGGCGCCCGGCAGAGCCGCGTCCTGGGAGATACCCTGCTCCTCCCGGTCTCTCACAGGTCGTCTCTGCACCAGACAGGGACAACATGTCTGTCTCTCCCCAGGTCGCTTCCTTCAAAAGCCCCTGCCCTAGCTGCCTGCCTCACCCCCATGTCATCAGAGTGGGGCACAGCTGCCCCCAGAGCCTCACAGACTTGCCACGAAGTCCCCGTGAGTGACCCCATGCCA
The DNA here is from genome assembly GCF_014176215.1 of Rousettus aegyptiacus. Taxonomy (NCBI): domain Eukaryota; kingdom Metazoa; phylum Chordata; class Mammalia; order Chiroptera; family Pteropodidae; genus Rousettus; species Rousettus aegyptiacus. Next base: position 14,636,813 of record NW_023416293.1, on the reverse strand, counting down.
CCCGGTCACTGAGGAATGGGAAGCTGAGGTCCAGGGAGGGGCGACGAGCTGGAGGTTATGGAGGGGTGTTAAAGCAAGGGCACCTGGCTCCAGGGAGCCTCCCCCAGGGTGCAGGTTTGGGGCATGCAGAGGAGGAGGTAAGGACAGAGCCTGACCTGCTTTCCGCTGCCCGGGACGCTCTGCAGGCCCAGCAGTGCCCTCTGGTGGTCACCGTGGGTATGCCACCCTGCTTCCCAGAGGCTCGGCTCCGGTGGTCTGGTGGGCGGGGCTGCTGAGAAGTCGGGCTGTGCCCAGCACCAGTAGGTGACAGCGCGGTCCTAGGGGTGCAGCGTAGCCCCGGGACGAGGGGACTGACATGCACATAGAGGGAAGTCCTCGGAGGTCGGCGGCTGCAGACCCTCACCCAGGCTGGGCGCACCCGGGCACTCACACCCACCGCAGTTACCCCAAAGCGAACCTGCGTTGTCAGCTCAGAAATAAGAACAAGAGGCATTTGTAAAAGAATTCACCCCACCCCTCACCCTTGCACATTCCTCTCCTCACCCCACCCCACGCCTGATCCCAACCCAAAACCAGGCTTCCCGCCTTTTTCACCGTCGCCCAGGAGGGCCAGACACCGGGCGAAGGCGCCTGAGGCACACAGCACTTTGTGATGACAACAACCTTAAAGCTCATATGTGTATAATGTACGTGTGTTCGTGTGCTTGTGTGTGCGCGCACGCACACTTCTCAGCTAGCAGACAGCAAAAACTCCCACTCCAACCATCACCACAGTGACTGTTGCCAGGACAACAGCGCTGTCCCGCGTGCACTGGGCATCAGCACCGTCAGGTGGCATTTCTGACCGCGCACTGCTGCCCCTCACACAAGACCACGGAGAGCAAACTGTGTGACGCGAGCCTGGGGCTGGGACCCAGGCGAGACAGCCTGCCCGCAGGTGCACGCACGCACAGGTGCGCGCATGCGCAGGTGCAGTAACACCCGGGCGGATGTCCGCCGGCGCTGGGCGCAGCGTGTCTGGCTCCACAGCTGCCCCTCCTGCCACTACGATACAGCACCTCGCGTACAGCTCCGTCCCCTGCTGCGGCCCAGCCAGCACCTCCGCTCTGTGGAGTGTGTGGGGGGCGGGTCCCCTCCTGGGAGGGTTGCTGTGAGGATCAAGGAGCTGGTTCCCATGGTGCCTGCACACAGCAGCTGCTCTACAAATGCCAGTCTTATCCGGCGGCTCAGAGGGGTGGGAGCAGCGGGCACCCCCTAAGCCCTGGCTCTCTCATTGCAGGCGGCTGGTGCGCCCCTGCCTGGCAGGGCTCAGGAGGACCCTACGCTCTTCCCCAGGCCCTCCCTCTGGCTGGAGGACGCCCTCACACTTGGACGTAGGGGGTGGATGAGGTGGCGACAAGCCTGTCCCTCCCCGAGTCATCGGGCCTTACTCTCCTGCACGATACCTCAGTCACACCTTCGCCCGGCCCCTTGCGGCCAGTCTCGGCCCTGGGAGCGCTGGGACACAAACACCATTCTCACGAGAGCCCCTCTCTCCCGCTAATCCCTCGTGCAGCCACTACAGAAGGTCCTTGGGAGTCTGACCACATAGCCACCGGTGTGTGCTGATGAGCGCTTTGTGTCACGGTGAGCACATGTCTCCGGGGAATCCGGGTCCTCCACTCAGGAACATAACCTTCCAAGTACGACCAGAGAGGGCGCCCTCTCTGTGTCACCCCAGAGGCTGCACCAGGTGGGCCGTGTGGGCTCCTGCAGCCAGCGCCCCTGCACAGACCGCTGCCGCCTTGCCCTCGAAGACGGCCCTGCGGTGTGGCCCGTGACCCCACACACGAAGCGCCCTGCCCTGAGGCCCGGCAGAGAGACTTTTCCTAACAACAACCCAGGCCCCTCTGTCCACCCCGCTCCTCCCCATCTGGTAACCCCAGAGAGAACGCTGGTGGGCCCCACGCAAGAGGCCCCCCGCTTCCAGAGCATGCCGACGGGGACCGTTTACTCTGTTACTAATCCTATGATTTCACGTACTCCCCTCTCCACACACGTAAGTCACAATATCGTCAGGGGCGGTTGTCACGGAACCCTGCAGTGTGACCAATCACATGCTTCTAGTTGTTGAGAGCTTCTGCTTCAAGATTTCCACCCTGGCCCGAGAATCTTGACCCCTCTCACCCAGCGAGTGAGCCCAAACCAAACCGACTGCCCAGTGGCCTTACTATTTGCTGCATGGTGACAGATACCTAGAAAGAGCCAGGGCTGAAGAAGCGATGTAGAGCCGCAAGGATGTATGGGCCAGGACGGGACGGCTAGGAGACGGAAGCAAACATGGGGCCAGATAGAGGGATGTGCACGGTCGCTCCCGCCAGGCAGGCGTCTTTCTGGATCACTTACGGTTTCGATTTTTTTTTTTCCTTTCAATTGACATAGAACTGACACACAACATTGTATTGGTTTCGGGTATGCTACATAAGGACTTGGCATTCGTATACATTGTATATACTGTGTATGTTGTATGTGCTACATACGTTGTATCGCCACAGTGTATACACTGTCAAAGTAGACATTGTGTATATCATAAACTATCACAGTATACACTGTATCACCGTAGACATTGTATCCACTGACATTTATATACACTGCAAAACGATCACAGTAAAACCCTCAGGCACGTGTGTCCAATGGGCACTGTGCTGAGTAAGAGGAAGTGTGAGGCAGGGAGTGTGGGAAGGAAGGCAGTTTGGGGCACATGGGCCCTTGTGTAAATTCTGTTCTCTGGCCTCAGTTTCCCCATCTGTAAAATAAGGGTGAAAGGGATCCCAAGGCCCCTAACTGATTTCAACATGCTGGCTCTATAGCTCTGTACTTGACTGAAGCCCATAGAAGCACCTTTTCTGCTACAGTGCATTAGAAACGCGGGGACCAGGGTGTGACCCAGAGATCACACTGCAGCAGGCCGGAATGGGGCCAGGAGTCTGCATCATTGCAAGCCCCCATGTGGGCGATGTGACACAAGGTCACCCTTCGAGAAATCCTGACGTCATGCCATAGGCTGCCAGATTTGGGTGTCCCCCACAAAACCAGGGCGTGGTGTCCTGAGGCCCGGCCGCCGGGCTGTGTCCCGACACCTCAGGCCAGGAGCACTGCCTGGGCACAGACGCAGTCTGCTCACACCTGCGGGCTCCGGAGGAGGCCCGTCCTGTGCAGCCCCACCGGCCTCGGGGCCGACTGCCGGGATGGGCCACGAGGGGGCGCTGCCGGCCCTCAGCCGCCGGGGCTGCAGGGCTGAGAGCTGTCAGGCTTGGGAGCAGCCGCTCAAAGGGCCTTTTTCCCTCAGCATCTGGCTCAGCACGACAGCTTTCCTCCCGGGCTCTCCAGGGCTGGCCTCCTCCCCCACTCTTAGCCTCGGTGCCAGGTTGTACCCTCATCCTTGGTGAACAGCCCAGAGTTTGCACCACCCGCCTTGGGCTCCTGCTCTACTCCTGGAAAGAGGGGGCAGCGCCTGGTTCCAGGGGAGAGCAGGCCAGCACGAGGAAGGCTCGGGGACCCGAGGGCTCCACCTGGCATACAGAGGCTCAGGGCCAGAGTGTCAGAGAGACTGCTGCTGACCCTTATGCCCCACTGCCCTGCACCCAAAATGCCTCTGTGGGCACCGGATTGGGGTGCGAATCTGGGCCGAGGTCTCGCTTCTGCTCATCTGCCACGCGACTGAAGCAAGGCGCCTGACGAGGAGGGAGAGGCTGCCCGCCACCCCGCCAGGCCCACCTGGCCCCTCTGGGGGGCAGCGGCAGCCTCTCTCGATTGTGAGGGGCAGGACGCGAGCCAGGGCTCAGCCGGCAGCGAGTGCGGCCCTGGGAGGGCGGCTCGCAGGGTGAGCACAAATGCGCCAGGGGAAGTGACTTCACGGCCAGTGTTAACATCCAGCGACATCTCCAGGAAGGCCTGGGTCAGGGGCAGTGCCGAGCGCTGTGGGGGGGCCCGGAGAAGGGACCCGGCCTCCAGCCCTGTCTGGGAGGGCTGCTGGTCCGCACTCGCCCCCTCCGTGCCCCGTTTCCCTGGGAACACCGGCTTACAGGACAGAGGGCATCCGCGAGCACACGCGGTCCACCCCCACTGAACGACTCGGACTCTGGCCTCAGCCAGAGACTTGGTCCCCGCCCCGCAACAGGCCCTATCTCTCCTGCCCAGTGGACCTCAGGGCTTGCTGGAAACGTCTCCCTGTGATGCCACCCAGACCCTTCACTTGGCACCTGCTCCAATCAAGTCGCTGTGGCTGGGAGCTGGAAATGGTTGTTATGGCAACAGTTGACATAGCAGAGAACCATCTGCAGGCAAAGTGGGGAGGGGAGGAAACCTGGGGAAGGGCTGTGGGCTGGGCCCAGGGGTGGGTGACCACTGCGTGGGGTGGAGGGGGCATTCTGGTTGTGGAACTAGTAATGTTAGCATCGGCTAATCTCTGTGGCCATGTGCCTGGTGCTAGGCCGGGGCTTTGGCACGTAAGCCCCCTGAACCTTCACGATGGCTCCGGGAGGTGGTCCAGCTGCTGCCCCATCTTGCAGCTGAGAAGGCCGAGGCCTGGAGCAGCTGAGCGAGCTGCCCAAAGCCAGTGACCAGCGGAGGCAGAATTCGAACCCGATGGTCTGACTCTAGAGACGTGGTGTCCCGTGTCGTAGCCACTCATGCAAACGGAGAAGCGTGTGTAAAAATTCAGATGTAATTCACACGCCATAACGTGCACATAATATTTCAAGTGCACAGGTCACTGCTTTTTAGTGCATTTTCCAAGGTGACGCCATCGTCACTGTCCAACTCCAGGGTATTTTTACCGTCCCCAGGAAAAGCCCTGTACCAGCCACTCGACGGGCCCCCGTCCAGCCCCGGCAGCCACCAGGCCACGTCCCGCTCTGCGCATCTCACGCACACGCGGCCACGCGTGGGGGCCTCCCGCGACCCCCGCCCTCCCTCCGCCCCCGGCCCGCGCCCGCCCTTCACTCCCCGACGCGGCGGAATAACGGCCCGCCGTGCGGCCGGCGCATGTGTCCACCCTTCGTCATTCGATGGACATTTGGGCCGTTTCCTCTTTTCGCCTATTTTATGAATTGAGCTGCTACGAACACCCGCAGACGAGTTTTACATGGACATCTGTTTTCATTTCTCTTGGCTCCCCGCCCGGCCGTGCAGCGCCAGGTCACTCGGTGGCTCCGTGTTTCGCGCTTCGAGGGGCCGCCAGACCGCGTCCCGCGGCGGCTGCACCGCGCCGCGCCCCCAGGGCCCGCGAGCGTGGGGCCCTGACCTCTGCGCCTCCTCCCCGGCTCCGGTTCTCTCTGCGTGTTTGGACCTAGGACTCCAGTGGGCACGAAGTGTCTCGCGGCAGGTTTCGCTTGCGTCTCGCTAACGGCCGGCGACGTCCGGCAGCTCTGACGCGTCGGTCGACTGCAGCCGAGCAGAAGCTAAACTTCAGGGGCTCGGCAGCCGCGTCGTCCTGGCGGCTCAGCGCCTGAGAGCTCCGCGGCGGTCCCGCCGGAGCCGGTGGCTGGGGTCTGTCCCGACGTCCCCGGCTCTGTCCCGGAGGGCTGGCCTTGGCGCACGTCCAGTTCCGCAGTCCCGCGGTGCAGCCGGGACCCTGACACCGAGGCTGGAGCGGGTCAGACAGAGACTCGCCAGAGCAGGAGATTCTCGGCGGAGAAGAACCGGCCACAAGGGTGAGGCCGGCGGCGGTGCTGGGCGCCTCCGTCCTGCCTCCGCCGCTCCACGGGCACCGCCCACGCCCAGCCCCGCCCGGCCCCACCCCGGGCCTGCTCCCGATTCCCTGGTGGCCCTCCCTTTCCCAGGACCCACCAGCGGTGGTGACTTAGTTGAGACAACAGAGCCGCTGACCTCAAAGCCAGACCTGGAGATGGAGGAGAGGGAGGTGGGCTTTAAGGAGGGTCTGAGCGAGAGAGTGGGCAGGGAGAGGCAGGGCCACCGCGGAACGAAAGGTCCCTCTGCCGGGGGACCCGCCCCACCTGCCCTGCGCCGCGCAGCACCTGCTCACGGATCAGAGCCATGTCCGCCACCCGCCTGTCTGCCTGCAGGTTCCGTCGTCTAGGACCAGCTCGGAAGGTCACATGGCTGCCACCCATCCCCTCGCCCCTCTGCTGCCCACCACTGGGGACCCTCAGCTTCAGCCCGTCTGCCACCAACACGCGTCCCCATCTCCAGGACGGTCCCACTGCCCCCCAAAAGGCCCAGGCGTGGGCAAAGGCCAAGGCTCCCCAGGGCCTGGGCACAAACTGAAGCAAGAAGGAGCGAGGGCGGCTTCGAAGAAGACCCCGGGCTGAGAGGCAGCCAACCCCGCAGGACACTCCGCGTCGGCCGGGGCGCGGCTCCAGGCCGGCATGTTCTCCGAGGCGGGGAGGGGGAGAGAAGAGGAGACGGCGTTGCCCAGCGGCATCTATGCTGAGCACGCGCCACACGCTGACACCGCTCTGTCCTTGACTCGACGGCCCTTGAGGAGCCAGCTCGGCTCCCACGGCCACACGGCTTCTGCAGGTGGCAGGGCGGGAATCTGAGGCCGAGTCTGACTCTCAAGTCCACATTTTTTCCAAAATAAATTACAAGCGACAACAAAGAGCGCAGAGCGGGACGCCGAGGGCCCCCCCCCTGACTTCCGGGCCGTGGGGAGAGGCCCGTCCCGCTCTCCACGCCGTGACGGGCTGGGGGCTCGCCAAGGGCCCGGGGCGTGACGGGCCGCCGGCCAGGCCCGCTCCCCCGGCCTCTGGCAGCCAGTCCAGGCCCTGCTGGCCACTACGCCGCCCCCGGCGCTTCCTCCCAGGCCCCGTCTCAGCCCTGGGAATTGCACAGCTCCTGGCTGCGGGAGGCCATCCGGAGTGTCTGGCCAGCCACGCCCCGCTGCCCGCTCAGACCCCTCGTCTCCTGTCCTGCACAGCCCGACACCACGTCCACCCCGCAGCCTGGGGACCCGCTGAGGCCAGACACGGAGCTCAGGCCCCTCACGGGTGTGAGACGGGGCTCCCATGTCTCCCCACCCTCGTCCTGCCCCACCTTGGGGAATCGTGGGGTCCCCGGTCCCCCGGGGGCCTCCCGAAGGGCGGAGATGGGGCCGGGGGGAAGACCCCACTCTGTGGGCTGAGCGAGGTCCAGCTTAAACCAGGAGGCACATGCGGGGCTGGGGGGAGGCCCAGCCCTTAGGGAGACGCTGGGGTGGGGGCAGGGCCTGCGGGGCGTGGGCAGCGAGCTGCCGGCTCGGGGCAAGGGAACAGCGAGGGCCCGGGGAGGAGAAGGGTGTCCTTGGGGCAGGCCTGGGAGAGCCACTGCAATAGGAAGCCAGGCGTCCCCTCCCCCGGGGGGGGGGGGGAAAGGCAGGCCCTGAGCCCCTCCCGCTGGGGCAGGGGGCGGAGGCCGGGCGGGGGTGGCTGGCCCAGGCAGACCCAGGCTGGACAAGGCGAGGCTCCGGGAGGAGGAGGGGTGGATAAGACCAACGGGTGCAACGGGTGCTCAGGCCCGCCCGGCGGCACCCTCGGGGGTGCCTGGGCCCCTCAGGCAGAACTGGTCTTAACTGTCCTGGAGGCAAGGAGGTGCACAGGACATTCGGGACATTCGCTAGACGCCTACTGTGTGCCAGGCCCTCACGTGAGCCCCGGGGGCGGGCCCCGAGACGGCCTGTCCCGCAGCCCAGGCTGGGTCTGGGACGGGAGCCCGGCTCCGCCGATGCCCTCGGGCTCCAGCGCTCACCCTCGGGTGCCCTTCGCAGACTTCTGGCGACAAAGAACCTCATGGATCACAGAGCCTGGAAAACACGACTCCTGCCTATACCGCTCTCCAATTAGCTTCTGGTATCAGCCACGAGGATGGACCTGTTTTTAGGGACATGCCCTGGGCCTCCCGCTGAGGCCACCGCCCTAGGCCGCCCCTGGCCTGGCTCGCCCGTGGCCGTGGCCACCGCAGCCAGAGCGGGGGTCCAGGCCAGGCTCTTCTTGCACACGGTCCCAGCTGGTGACCCCTGCTCCATGCCTCTGGGGTCATCTGTCTTTAACGGGCTGGAGGAGGACGCAGAGGGGCCGCCTGGCTCACGGGAGGCTGGGGGAAGACGGGAACCCACTCCGGCTGGAGCCGGCACTTGGTCTCTTTCTCCTTTGAAGGACACGGGGCGCCCTTTGTTGCCGCTCCCACCCCGTGTCACACAGAGCAGCTCCCCTGTGCCCCCAGTCTAACCGGGGGAGCCCCAGGGACGATTCAGGGCTGCTGCTCTCCCCTGCTCTCTGCACTCTGCACTGACAGGCGGTTACCATGGGAACAGCAGCTGAGGATGCTCCCGGGGACCAGGGAGCAGACTTGACTGAATCGATGTCTGTGCCTGTCCCCTCCCCCGCCGGGAGGCCAAACCAGGGGACGGGCGTGCCAGGCCCCGGCTGGAGGCTGGGCGATGGCTCAGGTGGCTTCAGACAGGCCCTTCCCCGTCCCTCGGCCTGGTCTGGGACGCGCTATGCACCCGCCGCACCCCACCACGGGCCTGCGCAGCGCGAGGCGTCGGTACCTCTCGGGGGACTCGCGAGCCCTCGGACCCTCTGCAGCTGCTGGCCTGACCCCCATCCTGTCTGCGCACGCCCCATGCGCGCATGCCGGGCCCCGCGGCCTCCCGTTGCCGCAGCGGTGCGGGCTCCGGCCTCAGGGCCTCCCCGCGGGGGCGGCTTCTGCTCTTGCCTCCTCCAGGAAGCCGCCCCCCATTACATCGTCACGCTACGGACACTCGGTGCCTGAGACACACTTCCTTCCCCCGGTCCCCGCTGGTCTCATCCCCCGGTCAGACACGACACTTCTTAGGGAGCGCCCCCGCACCCCAGCGGTACCGGGCACGACACGGCAGGAGCCCGGGAAGGTCGGGGCCGCCCCCCCCACGTCCCCCCACCCCCCCGCCAGGTGGCGATCACCAGCACTGCCTCTGGGGCCGGGGCAGACTGCCAGCCCGGCCTCTGTGCCCCCTTATCACCTCTGCCTCTGTCCCCGTCATTCCGCCTCCAGGGTAAGGACCATATGCCACCCTTTCTTAAACGCCGCGTGCCTGGCAACGTGCCCGCGATGCTGAGGTCCCCAATTAAAAGCCTGCTGTGCGCACGTGTGCCCTGGGCCTGGGGTCAGGCGGTGGCCCTCCACCCCACCGCCCGTCACACCTGTCCTACCTGACGGGCCTCCTGGGCTCACAGGTGGGCGGGGGGCGCCCTCACGTCCCCAGCGCCACCCCACGGTCTCCTCTTCCCTGCACCGCATCCCGTCTCTCCAGCCCACCCGGTCAGGACGCTCACGCGAAGCCCGCACCCCCGTCTCCCCGCCCACCGTCTCCCGCGAGGCAGGTACGCCGACGGGCGGGCTCGAGGTGGCCCGCTCCTGCGGGGTGCTCGGGAGACACCTGACCTCTCCCGTCACGCGCGGCCGCCATCTCGCTCCCGACACCTCAGCCTCGGTTCCCCCTCGTCGGACACACGTCGGGGGACGTGCGGCCCCCACATCATGAACGCTTTACGGGGCTCCGGTCCCACTCTTCCGGCGGCTTCCGGGCGTCAGTAACCCCAGGCGCCGGGGCGGGCGGGGTGCATGTTCCGCTGGACGGCGGCCTGCAACACGCCGAAAAGCAGTCATGAACCCCGGCCTCCCAGACGCGTGACGCCGCGCCCCGCCACCCCGCCCGGCGCCCGGATCCCGGCTGTCCTTCCCCCGAGAGCCCCCGAGGAGCCTCGCTCGGCCGGGGGCTTGTCCGCGTCCTTGCCGGGAAGGCCAAGGCCGAGTTTGCGGAAAAGGCTGCTGGGACGGGCTAGCGGAGGTTCACACGCCACTGGCTTCCCCCCCACAGCCCGCCTGCTCCTTCCCTCGCTCCTGCGGAAACGGGGTCCACGGCTTCGCCAGCCGGGGCCGCACAGCCGTGGTCCCATCCTCCTCCGTGGAGCTGGACCGGGCTGCGGGCAGCTCCCGGACACGCCGCCCTTCGGCCTCCGTGCCTCTGCCGCTGCTGGCCCTGGAACCTGGACACCCGTCTCCTGTTCTCTGCAGGGTCCACCCGGCTCGCTCGCCCATTCATCCGCCCATCCATCCATCCGCCCGTCCGTCCATCCACCCATTTAGCCACTCAGTGGGCATCTTCTTCGTGCCAAAAACTGGGCTAGGCTCAAGTGATAAAGCGAGACAAACCCCCAAAACAATTTTTTTTCTAAAGCTGCTGTCTCGGTTTGGTCGCCAACCTCTCCCTCCAGGGAGCCCACCTGGGTGCTCTCGCCCAGCCCTGACCACACTTCCTCGGGGGCTGAGCATGCTGGGGACGCCTCTGTTGTGCAGGTTCGCAGCTGGGGCAGAGAGTTGCCCACCAGGGACATCTTGGATTGTCATGCCTCGGGACGGGGTGCTACTGGCATCTCGTGGGTAGAGACCAGGGGTGCTACCAGACGTGCTAGAGCCCCCACCACACAGAAGTATCTGGCCCCAGGTGTCAACGCGCCAGCTCCTGACCTCAGCACTGACAGCACCAAGGAGCTCCCCTGCCTGCACCCCTAGACCAGAGGCTCCCTGAGGGCAAGACCCACTGATGACTGGAGCCGCTTGTGCAAGGCCGAGAGGGTCCGGAAGCTCCCAAGAGCCTGTGCCCCCCTGCGACGCTCTCCTCCCGGGGGGGGGGGGCGGCTGAGACCACTGAGGTTTGGTAGCCCCCAACCCCCCGAGCCCAGCTCTGAAGGACAGGCCATCGAGGAGACAGCATCCAGACGCTGGGGGAGCAGAGGCCCCCGCCAGTGGCTCCGAGACCCCCACGGAGCCTCCATCACACGCCCGCGATCCCTCATACCTCTCCCCAAACCCGGCCTAGGTTTCTGGCCAGAAAGGTCAGCGAGCAGAAAACTCTGCCTCTGTCCCACACTGGACCTCACTGTCAGCACCTCCACTGAGCGAGCTCCAAACAGCTCAGCTACATAGAGTGAGCCCCGATGCAAAGGGGGTGGCGAGGGCCTTGGGGTGCGAGGGCGTCCAGCAAGGCAGGGCGAGCGCCGGGGCTAATGGCCGTTCAGAAGCCCTGGAAGACGCCCGTGAGCGGACGCCCGCACTGGCTAAACCGAGGCCTCGAACTCGAGGTCGGGGTGAGCGGGCCACACGCCCAGCAGCCCGGGGCCGGCCCTGCTGCTCCCCACGCCCGCCGCCTTGTCAATGGAGACAGGATTTATCGAGGCGAGAGCCCATTCCTCTCGTCACGTCAGGAACGGGGTAGAGAGATAAAAGCACATTTGACTCCCTGCTGTCAGCCAGAGATGCTAATGAACCCTTCACTTCCGAAGACGATTATCGGACAGAATAATTCATCGCTAGAGATTAATTGGACTAATTACGTTGGCTCTCAGAATCCCCTGAACGATTATTCCCTATCCGGGCAGGCGTCGGTGGCAAACCTGTGACGTCCGAGCCTCGGCGCGAACGGCCCACAGAGAGGGACCTGGTTTTGAATGGCAGGCAGAATGTGAACACAAGGTACGGCCAGGTGAGGGGCGCTTCCTGCAGGCCCCCCGAAGGCTGAGGAGGAGAAGCTTTAGGTGTCTGTGAATGGGTCGCGATGCGGAATCGCGAAACACCTTGCGCAGCAGGAAGCAGCTTCGGAACTGAGTGACAAGCAGCTGCGGCGGGAGCTTTTTGCAGTGGCAGCAAAAGCGGCTTCCTGTGGCCGTCGCTGCTCCCCGCGGGCAGGGCAGGCGGGGGCGGGGGCTGCCGGGCTCGGGCCGCTCTCCGGAAAGGCCAGGAGGAATCCGCTGCTCGGAGGCCCGTGCGAGGCCCCCTGCGAGGCCGAGGCGGCGGGTCGGTGGCCAGGGAAAAGCCAGCCTCCGGGAGCTGGAAAGCGGCACCTGTGGGGTGCGGTGGGCAGGAAGCAGACGCAAGCAAAGGCGTCTTGCGATGAAATCCCAAGGTTTTCGGTTCAGCATCAACGCGGCTGGGGAACAAATGCCTGGGACACACCGGAGACGAAGCGCAGTGAACGGGGCGTCGGGCGGGGAGCCGGCGGTGGGGCTTGCGCCCCCAGAGGGGCGTGCAGGGGTTGGCGAGCCTCCGAGTCTGAAAGCACCTCGTCCGAGTTCTGTCGGCTGCTTTCCAAGCACCTTGACCACAGGAACGAGGGTTTCGATGGGGACCGTGGGGAAGGGCTGATCGGGAAAGGAATGTGGAGGCCCCCCCACCCCCGGGCAGCCTGGGAGGGTGAGGGCAGGGAGGAGAGGGGCGGGTTGGGTTTTGGGGTGGGGCAGGCGCTGGGACGGGCCGGGTTTCTGAGCCTCGGGCGAGCATGGAGGACAGCGCCGGCATTCGGGGGTTTCAGTTCCCAGAGCCCTTAGGGACACGCAGCTCAGGGCTTCCCCGCGTACGGTCAGGGATCAGGGATCGCAGCGATTCCCGCCCTGGGCGTCAGGCCGAAGTGGGGACAGCGTGGGAGTGAAGGGCGCAGACAGCCGGGATGTGTCCTGGACCTCGTCCTCCTTGTAAAATGATCCATAAGGCATTGCAAGCTCTGTGGACTCTGTTTAGAGACGCACACACGTCTGGGTTGTCGCGGCAGGGAAAGCGAGTACTGTGGCCTGGGCCGAGGAGGACAGGCAGGGTGGTCACTGAAGAAGGCTCAGGCACCGATGGATCCCGGCCTGGCCTCAGCAGGAAGTATCAGATGTCAGGGAACCAGATACAGCAGGACATGAGCAGAAACACCCAAAGCCGGGTAGGATTACGGGCCGTTTCCGGCCAGAGCGTTACCTGGGGGAAGGTGAGCCCGTTTGCCTTGCAGACCCAGGGGTCAGGGGTGCGCCCCTGATGGGCCGGGCTGCGTTTCTCTGAACTCATATTTAGCAGACATTTTCGTGTTTGCTACAGCGTTTCTCAGCCTTTGGAGCATCTTTGGCTCGGCCTGGAGGATTGTGATTCAGAAGAAATGAGGTTTAAAGAGCTGTGTGGGAGGAAGGAAGGTTAGAATGAGCCACGTGGGACGAGGTTCAAATTGGAGACGTAAGTAGTAACTAGTGTACACTGTGCTAATTATATTAAACATGATTACAGACGTCCGTGTGTGTGTGTGTACACAAGCCAGCACGCACACGCACACGCACCTCCCAGCTCTGTCCTGGGAGAGGGTCTGGCAGCGGGGACAGCCCACCAGCAGTGAGCACCCCCGGCACGGAGCTCTGGGTTTCTAGCACCTTCCAGTAAAAGGAACGAGGGCTCCTCGGAGAAATGGCTGATTCTCGGATTGGGACAGGGAGCACGCCACATGAGTCTGGAGTACCTTGTGGGGTCCAAAAGCAAAGAAATGCAAAAGAAAGGGAAAAAAATCAGGGCATGTCACAGGGACGCAGGCACCACCCTAAAGAGCTCGCCCGACAGCCAACACTGAAACAACTTGAGCGAAAAAACAAATGTAGCATTCGATTCTAACTCGAAGTATAAAATGAGCGTCCGTGAGCATGTACCAATCTAAAGGCACAAACGGGTGGGATACACGAATCTCCCGCACAGAAGGGGTTGCACAGACTCCCCCACGCACAGACGCCCCCACGCCTCGTCCTTGACTCCCCTCGGAGGAGTCGAGTGGGGAGATGGGGGGTGACTTTGCAGTGCGGAACCCTGACAAGCACGACTTCAGCCAGACGGTCAAGGTCAACACCAGCGATGCGTCGTGTTGGTGGCGTGCGCCCGTCACACCATGGCGTGAGGATGACACTTCACCCCTGTGGTCTTCATGCCCAAAACCTATCGAGCGCATGTCTCCCCACGAGAAAAACACCACGGAAGCCCATGTTCAAAGACACTCCTCGGAAGACGTGACCAGGACTCTCCAAAACTGTCCCGCTCATCAAAACTAAGAAAAGTCAGAGACATTGGCACAATCGGGTGGAGCCTAGTGAGGCGTGATAACAAAAATATAACATGGCCTCTGGGTGGGACCCGAGAACAGAAAAGGGGTGCCAGGCAAACGCCAAGGAGATCCACGTAAGTGTGGGCTTTACTGGGTAACAACGTATCAGTCGCTGTTCATTAACTGTGACAAAATGTATCCAGCAGCGAGCGTGTATGTTTATTTAAAGAGCGGCGCAGATGTTATACGGAAGGTACTGAAGACGATAAAACAACAAGCGACCCAGCCCAGCCACCGCAGCGCTGACTCCGGCCGCAGAGGGCGCAGGAGCCGTCTCCGGCCACGGGCAGGAGAAAGAGCGAAACGGCGTTTCAAATGATGGCGCCATCAGAGGCGCTGCCATAAAGGTCGGAAAGACCCGGGAGAGGGTCACTCGAAAAAACAAACAAACAGGCGAACAAAAAGACAACGAGTTTAAAGGACGGGCACGACTTCTGTAGGCGACGATGGAGGAAGCAGGTGTTTTCAGGCTGAGCACGTGGCTTCGTCCAAGACACGGAGAATCTGGGGCAGACGCTGGGGACAGCGAGGAGCCTGTGCACGGTCCAGGGTCCGCTGGCCCTGCAGAGGACCTGCAGCGACAGGACCCCACAGACAAACGCGGGGAGACCGCATCCTGCTGGCCCGTTCCCAGGGTGCCCAAAGCCCACAAGCAGATGAGGAGCAGAGAATCCAACAGTGAAGAACCTCGTTTAGCCTTTTTTGGGCCCGAGTTGCCTAGATTTATTTGGCCACAGGGGCTTGTATTTTTAAGTCCTGTCAATTAACAGGTTTCACAGAAGTCCCTCGGGGAGATGTGGGCAGCATGTGGGAAGAGAGGAAGTTAGGGAGGTGCTCCTGGGGGGCCCTGGACAGCTGCGGCCATACATCAGGATGGCGCCCCTCGAGCGGACAGACAGGGAGACGGGGAGCTTTCAGGAGAGAACAGGGCATGAATCCGAGACGGTGCTGTGGGGACGAAGGTGACATTTCAGAGGCAGAAGCAACAAGGCCTGGCGGGGGTCAGATGCAAGGGAGGGAGAATGAAAAACGGGGTGGCACCCCCAAACCCCACAGGGTAAATGGCACGAGAAGACGGGTCAAATTTGAGCAACTAAAGAAAAAATGTGGCACGCAGCACATCGGAGTGTAAAACAGGCGCCCCGCGTGCGAGCTGACATGACACGACAGTGAGTAAGTGAGTCATCGGAGGACCGGCGAGTCTCCCACGCACGGGAACTCCGGGTCCCCTCGCACAGTGCGGCGGGACCCACGACGTCCCAGGCACGTCTCGGGCCATCGCGTGGAGCGGTCAGGACCCGGACACCTGCTGAAACCCCCTCCCACCGCGTCCTGGCTGGGTGGCTCCGGGCAGGCTCCCCAGCATCCCTGCCTCAAAGTTTCCGCATCTGCGGGCTCACGGGACAGTCACCTCGTGCACAGTGTGGACAGCAGCATCGGGCACTGAGTGGGTGCACGGTGAGGGGGCGCCGTCCCGCCCTGCCCCGCGGGGTCAGGCGCGGGTGCCCGGGGCAGGGACGGAGCCCGCGGGCCGGAGAGGGCTGAACACGAACCTCGGGGCCCGGCTTGGAGTCTTAGCAGCGAGATCCTGGTTCCTCCCCGGTGTGCATGTGTGTGTGTGTGTGTGTGTGTGTGTGCGCGCGCGCGCGTGTGTGCATGTGTGTGTGCGTGTGGAGGGGGCACAGCAGAAGGCGCTGTGGCTGTCACTTCATTTTCGAAATCACACCCGTAATTAGGGGGCTGGGCTCCTGTCCCCCCAGCACCTCCAGGCCCCCTGGGGACAAGCGGTGACTGAAGCACGGGGCGGAGGGCCGCAGCTGGCCGTCCGCTGCCCACAGGCTCTGGGGGTCCGGGGGTCTGGGGTCGGCTCCTGCTACAGATGGGGGGGCGGCACCCTGACCCCTCTCCCATCTGGCGCCCCTGACCTTGGCCTCCGCAGAAGCCCCCCACTCCCCACATCCTGTGCCCGACGGCAGCAGATGGAGGGGCCGGCTGCCGCACCCACAGCACCCCGCCCCTGCCAGGCTCCGGGGTCCTGCCTCCCGCACGCTTTTGTCTGCGCCGATGCTTGAGCTGGGGTGCCAGGGGAGCACAGAGAAGGGGGGCGTCTGGTGAGCTTCCTGGAGCTCTGGGAAGGGCCTCTTCAGGTGGAGGTTTGGGGGAGTCAGAAAGCCAGGGATGTCGCTGATCGAGCGACTCCTAACTGAGCTTCTTCGCCTTAAAGGTTGCAGGAGTCACCCAGAAACCCAGTCTGGCACAGCCCAGAGTTCAGGGGTCAAGGTCGGGCTGCACCCAGGACCAGCTGTGTGGCCTCCAGCAGAGTGCCCGCTGCCTCAGTGCCGGACCCGCCCTCGGTGAAACGGGGTCAGGGTCCCCGCAGGCCTGGTGGGGAGAGCCGGACCCCCCGTTCCTCGCCATGTGCCCGCGCGGCAACGTGAACCCAGCAGCCCTGGAAACGCGGGCCCCTGCCAGCCTGTCGGAGGCCGCGTGGGGAGGTGGGCGGGGCCTGCGCCGGCCAGCTCAGGAGGCCCTCCCTCCCTGGTCCAGCGGGATGACCCCGCCGCCTTCGCTCGGCTGCGGTGCGAGAGCAGTGAGACCAGACGCGGGACCGGCTCAGAGCCTTCGCTGCGCCGCCCTCTGCCCCATGCCCCAGCCCCCGGGTCGAGCGGGTCACCAGGGTACGGAACCCCGACTTCAGGAGCGGAGCCCGCGAGGACGGGACGAAGGCTGTGGGCACTGGAGGAGACGACGGTGGGGAGCAGACGGCACCTCGGAGGCCGAGACGGGGCGCGCGGGACGGGAGACGAAGAGGCCGTGAGGCTGGGGCAGGCGCCCGGGCACTGCCCTGCGGCGGGCCGAGCCCCGCTCGGGGCCGAGGGCGCCGGGCACAGGTCCCCACCCTGGCAGAGGGTCCCGGCCACTGTGGCAGGGCGGGGCAGCCGTGGCTCTGCGGGCCCCGTGGGCCTGGGCGCGGAGGAGGCCTCGGGGACCACAGGACACCGTCCCCGCCTGTCTCCCGAGCACCAGCTACGCCCCCTGCCCCTGGCGCAAGCCCAGGGCTGCGACGCGAAGTGCCCCCCACTCCAGTGGACGGGGGCTCAGCATTAGAATCGGGCTGGTTTAAAGACAGTCGAGAACAGGATGTTTCCCGAACGAGGAGTCTGTGGGCTGACATTCGAATCTGTCACACACAGACTCCAGCTCGAACAGTGTGGAGTGCCAGCCAGACTCTGTACATGACGTGATTATTAATCACCTAATTATTCTGGGATAAAAATGTTTGGCTGGAGGGGAACGGGGCAGGTTCACAGGGCCCAGAGAGGGTCTGGCCAGGGCCTGAGGTCGGGCCTACCTGGAGGCAGGGGTCCTGGGTCCCCGGGGGAGGCCAGTTCCTCGCCCTTCCATGCTTCCACTCAACCCTCGCCCCCCCGGGGGCTCCCGGCTTCCCGCCTCCCCACAGGGTCCAGCCTGAGGCCTGGGGACAGAGCCGGTCACAGTTCTGGGCAGGGAAGGGGAGGGGAGGAGGGAGTCCCTGAGCCTGCACACTTGAGCCGGCCGGGCTCCACGGACAGTGGCTTCGGCGGGGAGCCCCACTTTCCCAGACTGCCTCCTCGGACACAGCGGCGGGGGCAGCGGGGGGACTCCACGCTCCGCAGAGCGTGGCCCTTCCTCGCTGCCCTTTCCTTCGCTCCCCACTGCCTGGAGGAGGCACCCCAGGTGCCCCCACACCTGGGGGACCCTGTCAGAGGAGGGGCAGAATCACCCCTTTCAGCATTAGCAGCCGAGGCCCCGTGGTGATTCGGGGACAGCTCTCGCGGTCCCTGTCCGGCCACCCGGCTCCGGTGGTGGCTGCAGGGAGGCCCTCGGCGCCCCGGGCGGAGCTGCCAGGGCACCGTGAGCTGTGTGACAAGGCAGCCATGCCGAGGACCCCACTGTGCCCCTGAACGTGCACCCCCGTCCCACCTGGAGGAGAGGGAGCTGGGGGCAGGCGACGGGGGGACTGAGATGGGCCGGGGTCCAAAAGCCTCCTCAGCACCCTCCGCGTGACTGAGGGGGGGCTCGGGCTGGCCTCGGTCCCCCCGATGGCGTCGTTCGCCTGTCCGCTGTGGCTGAGGCTGGCCGTCGGCCCTGTGACAGGAAGGGCCCTGCGGGACGGAGGCTGCAAGCCTGGGCGGGGCCGGGGACTCGGGGGACAGGCAGTGGAGCGCTGCCAGCCTCACTGCTGTCCTATGAAAGGCCAAGTCAGGAAGCAGAGGCGGCTCCGAGCCCCGCGCTGGGCCAGGGAGGCAGAGACCCCCGCACGCGGCCTGCCGCCGCGGCCATCCCCGGGCCCGGGCTGGGTCCCGCGGAGGCCCTGGCCACCCCAAGGGGCACCCTGAGAAGGGACAGGCCGAGCCCCCCGCCACACAGCACCACTGCAGATGGTCCCCGTCACCCCGCTCCTCTGCTGAAACCCCTCCCCACAAATACTTTTGGGTTTTAGACAAGTTGCTATAGCAACCCAAGCCCTATCAGCCAGAAGGTTGCCATGGCAACTAAACTGGCTCTGCGTCCACAGCGAAGGAGGGTCCTTGTGCCCCGTCTGCCAAGCAAGGCTCGCAGGGAACGGAGAGAAGGGAGGGTGGCGGCCAGGGGCAGCGCTGGGCCAGCTCCTCCGCTCCCCTGTACCCCGGCCCGTCGAGGCACCGCCTGCTGTGCCCGGCCCTCCCCCGGGAACCCTGCCCGGCCCGCCCAGCCTCCACAGCCCGGCTCAGGGCAGTCTCCCTATGTACGGCCCCGGTTTGCAATGTCCACGCCACAGCTGTCAACGGCCCCGCCGGCCGGGCAGGGCGACCTCCACCACTGTCTCCCGCTGTGCCGGCCGCTGCCCGGTGTCCTTTCTCCCTGCCAGGCCGAGGCCTGCGCCCTGGCTCTGAACTCGTGCCCCGGGCTTGGCCGAGGAAGCCGTGGGCTGGGAGTGGCTGATGGCAACGGGCTTGACGCCCCCCGGCGTAGGAGCAGGGGGCGCGGGGGGCCGAGTCACAGCTGGGGAGGGGCTGACGCTCTTGCGCGTGGATGACGGACACGTCTGCTTCGGCCGCTTCGCGCCCGCCCTCTCCGCGCGCCGCTCACCGGCCACCACGGCCACCACGGCCACCACGGCCACCACGGCCACCACGCCGAGAGAGGACGGCATCTGCGCGCGCGCCTCCCACGCCGGCCCCCCAAGACGGCCCAGGCTCTGCCGCCCCGCTCCTGTGTGCCGCGGCCCCGCCCTGGCTGCGCTCGGCCGCGCCGCAGAGCCGCGAACAATAAACCCGGCAAGCAACAGCGAAAGTGCCTGGCGAGGCTCGCTTTCCTTTTTAGTCGGCAGAAAGTGTTATGTTTAAAATTAACAGTGGCATTTTTTTCCAAAGGCTAGAGTCAGGTTTTTCTCTCCACTCGAGAAGGTCCTACTGGCCCCACGCAAGGGCGGGCAGCTCTGCGTTCAGGCCCAAAGCCACCCAGAGGCCTCTGGCCTCCGCGTCGGCCGGGGTCCACACAGCCCCAGGACGGTCAAGTTTGGGTGAGGTGAACTCACCTTTTACAAAAGGCTTTGCCACTAACGAACTGGAGGGTTTCGTGGTTCTGTCACCAACAAGAGGCCGTGCTGGGGGGGCGGGGGGGGAGTGAGGGTAGGCAGGGCGCGGGCCCCGGGGCCTAGGACCTGGCGTCGGTTTGTCCACCCTGGTGACTGTCCCACAGGTGACTGTCACAGCCACGCCCCCCACGGTGACCGGTGCTGGGCCAGAGCAAGGACGGCCCAGGCTTCTTAAGTGCCCAGGAGCAAACGTCACATTCCATCCCGAAAAGCCAGCCGTGAGGACGTGGCAGGGACATAGCTCACTTCCATCCGGGGCCCCCGCCTGCTGCGGCCTCAGAGAGGGGAGCTAGGGTGCTGGGGTGAGGGCCTCCGGGGCCCGGGGGGACCCCCCTGCCTGCAGCCGCCTCCCGTGGTCCCGCAGGGAGCGGCCTCTCCTTCACGTGGGACGAGGGCCAGAAGAGGCTTCGTCAACCGCCAGCCGACCCCGCAGCGAGGCGGCAGCCCCGACCCGTCTCCGCGGCGTCACAGGGAACGGCAGTCGCCCCATGAAGCGCATTCATGAGGTTTAAGAGCCACTCGAGGTGCTTTGACCCTAACACCTCGGCAGATAGTTTTGAAAATTCACGGGTCCAGCCGGCACCGCTCTGCGGCGTGCGGCTCTGGACGGGCAGTATCACGTCCTCCCTGCCGGTGACCCTCCCAGGGCAAGAAGGGCGGGGGGTGGGGTGGGCAGGAATGGGGGTGGCGGGGGCGGGTCCTCACCCTGCCACTCACTGGCTGGGCAACCTGAGGTGAATTTACCTCTGTGGCCTCTTGGTTCGGATGGGGGAAGGAGGGGGTGCTGGATGATCCTACTGCTCCCCGGGGTCCCTCCCAGCCCACTGGGGCCGCCAAGCTGGGGTGTCCTGACTGTAAAGTATAGTAACAGGGGGCTTGGTTCAGTGTTGGGGGAAGTGTGGGACCAGCCACAACGGAGTCCAAGTGAACCTGAATGAGCCCCCGGCCCCGGCCCCAGCCTCCTCATCTGCGGAGGGGGGGGGGTCTCTGCTCCTCCTCCTGTCTCGGAACCCCCACCCCCGCTCTGACACCGGTGCCGTGGCTCGCCCCGGAGTCAGGGGCACGGGGACACCCTTGGCGGGGCCCGCGCCGGGGCTGAGTCCCTCGGCACCTCACGCAGAGGCTCCACGCCCTCACCTCTTCTTGGCTCATGTTTCGGGGTCCCACTCAGAGAGGTCCCGAGATGCAGCGGCGGCCCCCACTGACGAAGCCCAGACAGAGCCCCCCACGCGGCCTCCCGGGCCAAACCCTCGAAGCCACGGCCTCAGGGCACCAGGGAGCTGAGGACGAGACGGTCCGCGCCCACCCCGGAGGGAGGCAGGGCGCCCGCTTCCTCCTCGTCCTCTGGCCAGTGGGCGACACCCGCCGAGCAGCGGTGGCTGGGCACGGGCGAGGACGGAGATGCCACGGGCGAGCTTCGAGGCTCCCCCGAGTCGTTCCGCTATCGCTGCCCCCGGGCCCTCCTCGGCGGCCACAAAGGGCCATCGCGTGGCACCTCACACGCCACCCACCGCCCGGCTGTCTTCCCACCAGGCTTGCTTCCTCCGTACGGAGCTGTTGGAGATAATGTGCGATTTTCTTTTTTTTTTTTTTTTTTGGAAGGAGAAGGCAGGACGAGCGTGGGTGTGGGGACGGATTCCCATCCGATTCTGTCTGGCTCCGGCTGGCGGTAGTGTCGGTTTGCAGTCCCCGAACGCACGAGCAGCGAGAGGAGGCAAGAGGCAGAGAGAGAGGACAGTGCTGGCCTCCCCGGCCCGCTGCCCGGCCTGCGCCACGGGCCGACCGAAGGGCGCGGGCTGGGGACGGGGACAGGAAGGCGGCCTGCCTGAGAAGACGGCGAGAGTCTCGAGCCCCTCCCTGGGCTCCGGCCGCCTGCCCCTGAGGGACTGACCCTCACGGTCCCCTGCTCAGCACTCCCAGCTCCTTCACGTGCTCACGCCTGAGTTCAGGGACTCGAAAGGGACACTGGTCACCATCAAGAGTGATCCGAAACCAGAAAGGCAAAACCGACAGCCCCAAAGCTCCAGGGGGCGGAAGAGCCGATTCGAGCTTTCGCCCGGCACGGACCCCCCCACCCGCAGACGTAGCTGCAGTGCAGACGCAGCGCGTGAACCCCGCAGGTCTGCCGGGGAGGGCGGGAGGCGGTGTGACGCCCCCCCATTCCTGTGTCAGCCCGGGGAGGAGCGTGGTGGCTGTCCCCGGGCGGGGGCCCTCCCCCTGCCCGCCTGCGGCCCTTCCCTCCAGAGACTGGCGAGCGGACGCCTTGGGGAGGCAATTCTGCACCTGGTTTTTCCCATGCCCGGGGGGCTGGCGGCCAGCGGGCCCGGGGTGCGGGCTGGGGTGCAGCCCCCCGCACACGTGCCTCGTTTCTGCCCCAGCGACTGGACTCCGGACGAGCTCCGGAACCGACAGTGTTGGAGGCACAATGGAGCGGGCTGTGCCCCGAGCAAATCTGTGGAGCTGGCCCCGGGAGAGGCAGGAGCAGGCGCCGCCCGCAGGTCTGTGGGCCGCGAGGAGCCCCAGGGCCGGGGAGCCCCGGGGCAGAGGGCAGGGGGGGCGTTCTGGGGAGGGCAAGGTCGGGATGCCGAAATGGGGTGGCAGAAGGCTGGCGCCTTTCAACCGGCTGCAGGCTCCAGGCAGACGGCACGCACCCGGCCCTGCCGCATTTCTGGGCCCGCGGCCTGGGCGCTGTTTGGATGGGAACCAGCGTCCCGCGGGACACGCTTCCTGAGAATAAGCCGGGCACACAGAGAAAGGACCAACGACGAGTCACCTGGAGGGGACGGGCTGATGGAGGCAGGGCCCGAGGACACCCGAAGGCGGGGCGCGGGCTGCAGGGGATGGTGGGCCGGGCTGCAGGGGAAGGGGAGGAGGGCGGGCTGGTGGCAGGCTGGTGACAAAGGGGGCCGGCTGAGGGCATGCGATGGCTCAGGAGGAAGGGTCCAGGACAAACGGGCTCCAGAGGGCTGGGTGCGCTGACCCCGCAGACGCCCTGCATTTGGCCACCGTATTCCGTGTCCTTCTGCCCAGGACCCCAGGACAGTAAGGGGGTGACTCAGGACAGACAAGGCTGCTGGCAACAGCTCGAGCTGAGAAGCTGGGGACCTGACGCTTCAGCGGGAAACCCGGTCTCCAGGCAGAGAGGGGGAGCATGGCGGGCATCCGCCTGGGCGGGCTCCCCCGGCCAGAACCGGACCGGCTTCTGGGCAAGTGGCTTCCCGGCCCCCAGAGGGCCTCCCCCACCCAAAACCCTGGCCCAGGCCCAGGCCCAGGCCCCAGCCTCGCGTTGTGGGAAATGGCAGGTCCACACCCCCCTGTGCCCCTGTCCCCCGAGACGAGGAGGTCCCGGCCGCACTCCCCCCCTCCCCGACGTCCCCCTGGCAGCAGGCCACCAGGGCCAACTCCACACCTCAGTCCTGCGAGGACCTTTTGAAGGCCACCAGCGGGGCTGCTGGCCAATGGAAGGGCCGGAAACAGGACAGGACAGTTTCGGGGGCCCTGGGATGGAGAGGGGGCGGGCAGGTCCAGGGTGAAGCTGCAGACCAGGCCTGGGTCAGCTGTCGGCCCAGAAATGAGGGTGTCGACACCCCAATCTAGACAGGCCCCGGCCCTGAGCTAAGGATCAGGAAGGAGCCTGGACGAGGGAGGTGACCTTGGGGGACCGTCTTCACGCCCACTTCCTGCTCCTGGTCCTGCATTCCCATCTCAGCCTAGACAACTGCCAGGCCCCAACGTACAACCTAATAAAGTTTTGACAAAGCCACCACTGGAGAATATGCTTTCCTCTGTCCCTGGCGTGGGCCAGAGCCACCCCCGCTGACCAGGGAGAAGGGCTGTTCTCGT
The DNA here is from genome assembly GCF_014176215.1 of Rousettus aegyptiacus. Taxonomy (NCBI): domain Eukaryota; kingdom Metazoa; phylum Chordata; class Mammalia; order Chiroptera; family Pteropodidae; genus Rousettus; species Rousettus aegyptiacus. Next base: position 14,613,438 of record NW_023416293.1, on the reverse strand, counting down.
GGACAGGAGACACGGAGCCGTGAGTGTCCACGGCCCACCACGGGGCCCGGGGACGAAAGTGCCGGTCTGGGGCCCGAAGGGGACGGCCCAGGTGTGTGGGGCAGACGGCGCGAGACGCGGAGCAGGTAAAGGTGCGTGGCAGAGCCGCTCCCTGCCGCGGACACCTGGCTGGCCCTTCCCCGCCCAGTCCACACACGACACGGCAGGCCCACGCTGGCTGCAAAACCGTGGACCGCTCCAGCGCCCGCCACCCGGCCACGTGGGCCCCGCCCGGGAGGCCCCGTCCCACAGCCACGGACAGAAGTCTGGGACACCAGGGGCCCCAGGATGCGTCTGGCTCTGCGGCCTGTGGGGCGGTGAGCAGTCTGTACGTGAGCCATGAATGACACCTCGCGGGGGACCCCGGTCACCCTCATCTTTTCAGATGTCAGCTCAGAGCCGACACTCGCGCCGACACTCGCGTCCCAGAGGACAGACCCCCACCTCGGCCAGCCTTTCCCCTCTCATCTCCTCTCACACCCCCTTTCCCGCCAAGCAGCACCCCCCGGGCCAGCCCCTCGCCGACCTCCCTCCTTCCTCTCCAGCCCCTCCCGTCTCTGCCGCCAGAATCCCGCCTTCTCGGAGCTCACAGCGCTGCCCCCCCCCACGACGGCAGCACTCAGCCCACCCCCTGGGCGGCCCGGCCTGCTCCGCGTCCAGCCCGGCGGAGGCCAGCAGGGGGCCCGGGGCTCTGCCACTGTGACCGGGATGCCGAAGGGACGGACGGGATCACACTCGGCCTCCATGGGGCAGGCACCTGCGTGCCAGAAGGCGCCGGAAGCTGAGTGTCACAGGGCGAAGCGCAGACCCTGCCTCTGCCCCCACTCGCTCCGCCAGCTCCGGGGGGATGGGCCACGGCTCCGTGCCTCAGTTTCCTCGCTCACAAGTACCAGGACGGCGGGGTTACCGTGAGCGCCGTGACTTAGGGCAGGCACACAGGGCACCAGGGCACAGCCTCCCGTCCACCAGGCGCCGCCCCCGCCACGGGCTCCCCATTGCTACCAGGGTGCTGCGCTCCTCGCCCCTCGGTCGTCCCGGGGGACAGTCGGGGCCCAGAATCAGCGGACGGTGGAACGGTGGAATCTTCTGCCCCGTGGCAGCTCAGGCACCCTGCCAAGAGCAGCCCGGGCCTCCTGGGTGGCCGCCAGCTCCCCGGCAGGGAGGGGCCCGTTTAGCAGGTCGCCAGGGCAAAGGCAGCTGGGTCCTGGGTCTGAGGAGCAGCCGCACCACGGCCCTGTCCTGGGACGGCGGCAGCGAGGCCGAGGCCTGCGTCCCCGCCTGGGGGTCTGCTCGCGGGAAGCTGTCCACCGCGGTCCCGGTCCAGGCCCTTCAGGCCTGTCTGGTTCTGCTGCACGTGTGCACACGCATGCACCTGCAGTGCGTGTGTGCATGCATGCACCAGAGGCCGACGCGTGTGCAAGCATGGATCTGCACTGCTCCGTGTGCCACACACTGTCCACGGGGCACGCTGACTCCCAGCCGCACCCCAGTGTGGGGGTCACTCTGTGTGCTGTACATCCTAAAACCCAGCACCTCCCCGCACATGCGCCGGAAACTTCTGGGAGCTCACGACATTATCCACCCTCCCAGATCAGATCACACCCAGCACCCCATCCGGTGTCCGCAAGATCGCCCTGGGGTGCCCGGGGCCGCCTCGGGTGCAGTCCCAGCCGGGCCGGCCCTCGCTCTGGGCCTGCGACCTGGTCACAGAAGCGGGCACCCTCGGAGGCCGGCACGAGACTGCGCCCAGAAGCCAGGCGACTCTGGAGGAGCGCCCGCACCAGCGGCCACGAAACGTATCATTGGGATGTCCAAAATAGATGGACGCCGGCCTGGCCGCCTCGCTGAGGTCTGGCCGGAGCCGAGCTGGAGGGGAACCGTGTGCCAAGCTTGCAATGCCACAGGACAGCCCTGGCGGCAGGGCCTGGGGGCTGCCGGAGCCGAGGCTCTCAGGGCCGAGCCGGGGACCACACCAGATCGGGCTCCATGCCCGCCCGCCCCCACCTCGGCACCGGCTTGAGTCCGGGACGCCCTCCGGGTCCCCCTTCGCCCCTACTTGCAACTTGCCCCTTGTCACGCCAGAGGCCGAGGAGCTGATAAAAGCCGAACGGCTCCCGCCCGCCTCCCCCAGCTCCTTCCGGGCAGGCGCAGCCGTGCCCACCCCCAGCCCACAGCAGTGGCCGTGTGGGACACACCCTCGGCCTCAGAAGCAGCTCCGGGGCACCGCCCTGGGTCTCTGCTGGGAGCCGTGTGCGTGGAACAGGCAGAGTGACCCGGAGGCTCTGCTCTGCTCTCCCCGCGGGGGGCCCGGTCCCCACGGCCAGGGTGCGGCGGCAGGAACCGGAGGGCCAGCCGCGAGGGCCAGCGGCGTCCCAGCCTGAGACGACGGAGCCTGCCCACGCAGGGCCAGTGTGCCGCGCCTGCCCCCGGCCGTCGCTCGGCCTGAGAGGGCAGCCTCGGGCTCCGGGATCCGGGACAGCGCACACATCTGGGGACTGCACGCGGTGGTGGGGGGGGGGGTCAGCCAGAGCAAATGAGAAGCACATGTCACACACTCCCCCTCGGCTGGCTGCTCGCACGGGGTTTCCAGGCCAAGCAAGGAGAGGGCTCAGCCAGGTGCCGAGCAGCAGACGCCGCGGGGGGGGGGGGGGGGGGCGCTGGACTCCGCTGGGCTGGGACTCGGGGGGAGCGGGTGCCGCTCAGCCTCCTGTCGTCTTATTCCAAGAGAAAAGACGGGTTGGAACGGGGACAGTGCCTGACCCCTAGCTCAGGACAGCGGGCCTGCGCGTGGCAGGCGGCCTCGTCTGTGAGGACCCGCACAGCAGGCTCGGACCCGGGGCTGGAGACTCTCGGGGGACGGAATCTGGGCTCAACGGTCTTTCTCGTAACGAGCGCTTTCCAGGAAAGCAAGGTAGTGAGCCCTCTGTCAGCGGGAGTGTGCAAACAGAACGCCCACCTGCCTGTGGCGCCGCAGACACACTCGTCTCAGCTCCAGGTGGGTGGCTCAGCCTGCGGCTTCCGTGGCTCCCCCCGAAACTACGGGGACGGCTGCGGAGGCCGCGTGTGCCGCACGGAGCGGGCTGCAGACGCCGCCGTGTGCCGGGGAGCCGGACGGCGGGGCGCCGAGCGGTGGGCATGCCCCCGGGGGCTCTCGGCCTGGCCACACGGGCTGGCCATGCCGAGCCCACGGAGCGAGCTGCACCTTCGGTCCCCGGGGTCAGGCCGTGAGGTGTGAGTGTTTTGGCGGGGGCAGGTGCAGAGAAGGGTGCGGCTGGAGGTCAGCAGAGGAGGAAGCATCGGTGTCGGCAGCCCAGGGTCGGGGGCGGGTCGCAGAGGTGGGCAGTTGTGGCAGGTGGAACAGGGAGAAGCCTCAGAAAACACCCCAGGGCTTCGGGTGACTCGGTCCTGTTACCCTTCAATCCCCCTCCGCAGCGGCCTGTGGCCTCGTGACAAGGACAGCCGCCGGGAGCAGAGACGGCCTGGCCCTTCGGCACGCAGTGCGCCCCCCTCTCCCACGAGGCGTTGGGGACCCGGGAGGCATCAGAGCAGCCCTGGCGCGTGGCCTCTGACGCGAGGGTGCGGGGGGCTCACACCCCCCACCTGCCCTCTCTCACCTGTCATCTGCTCTCGGCTCTTTCTTCCTTGAGGAACTGACAGTGATTCTTTACCCACCCCGACCCCCCAGTGCACGGAAAAGAAAGAACAAAACTGCTTGAGGAACCACTTCTTCCCCGCTCCTCAAAGCACCCCGGAACACATGCTCCCCAAACCCACGGCAACCAGGCGGCTAGAGACAGAGAACTTCCCGACTCCTTCGAGGGCCTGTTGTCATAGCAACCCCTCTCCTGGGTCCTGGCATCTTCCTGAGGATGTGGCACCAAGGCCTCCCGTGCCTCGACTGCTTTGTATCGTGACCTTGGGCTGCCTGACGGGCCTGCTTCGTCCCTTTGCATGGAGGACGGAAAAGGGGGACAGGACACTGAGCATGTGTGGAGGAGACAGACTGCTTCTGCTCTGAGGGCCCGGGCCGGGGCTGAGGTGCGGGTGCGCAGCCCGGGTACTAACTGCTCTGTGTGAACGCACCTCTCCTCGGCCGCCTGGGGGCGTCTCTTCCCTTCATAAATGGGAAACTGAGTCCCAGAGGCCGTCACGAAGCCCAGGATGCCCAGACAGACAACCCGACTGCAGCCTCCTGCTCTGCCCCCCACGCAGGCGGGAGCCCTGCTCCGGTCCACAGGCTGCCCCTGGCCCCTGGGCTCTCACCCCTCAGTCTCTGGGGGCCCTCAGGGGGGCCCTAGTCATTTGGCAGCTTCAGAGGTGAGGGTGAGCGAGGGGGCTGGGCGCAGCCTGGATCATCTGGGCTCCAGCTGATTTCTGGGGAGGGTTTGACCGGGTTTCAGCTCCTTGCCTTTATTCCGGAAGGCTCATGTTTGGGGCTGCCTCCCCCGCCCTCAGAAGTCGGGTCTGGCAGCTCCTTGGGTCTGGGTGGTACCAGGGAGTGGGTGTCACCCGACTCCGAGCCTCAGTGTGGCGGAACAAGTACCCTGTGTCTTCGGCCACCATCCTGGGCGTCCCCAGGCCCAGAGTCCCCCCGCTCCCACAGAGGGCCCGTCCCAGCAGCGGGGACACCTCCGTGGGCTCTAGGACACTGGCCTGGCTCTACTGCCCCCCACCCCTGACTGTCCGTCCACCTTCCACCCCCACCCGCCTTGGGTCCTCTCGGCCAGAGACAGGCCAGCCCGCTCGCCAGGCTGCCCAGCCCCCTCCCCCCACCAGAGTTAACATCAGGGCAGGGCTGGTGGCCTCGGTCATGCTCCTCTTTACCTGCGGAGTCCCCGCTCTCACTCGGGTATCCTAGGGAGAGCTGTGACTCAGGGATCGGGAGACGCAGGCAGAATCTGTCTTCCACCACAAACTCAGACGACTGCAAGGCCCTCTGAGTTCCAACCCTGCTCTTCCCACCTGGGGCGTGGAGGGCATGCTCCCTGCTCCACCGGGTCGCTCAGAGGCTGTCCCGGCAGTGTGTGCTGAGAGGTACCACCGCTGGGCAGCGGGAGGGGCCGTAGCTCAGCGCAGCGGGGCCCCAGCCGGCTCAGGACCATGCGTCGGGGTGTCTGCAGTTACTGCTTTCTTGAAAAGCAAATAAGAGGCCTTCAGCCAGGCAGCCAGGTCCTGGGACAGCTGGGACTTCCAGGGCTGGGGGGAGCCCAGATTGGCCAAGTCCTCCCGCACAGGTGAAGCCCTGACCTTGAAAACGGAGCTGTGCCCTCTGCTACTCTGAGGCCCAGACACTCAGGTTCGTGCCCTCCCCTGCCCGGCCCACCCCCTCTCAGCCCCTGGGGCAAGTCCTCCCCCCGGGCCAGCCTGCCTGTGCCTCCCCCTGGGGCCTCTGCTCCTGGCCCCTCTCCACGCCTGTCCCCGTCCCCTTCTTCCCAATTGTCCTTCCTCCATGCCTAGCATTAGGTGTCTTTCCTTTATTGTCTGTCTCACGCCACTAGCCTGTAAGCTCCGGGAGGGTAGCACTGGGCAGGGAGAGGGTCACAGGCCTGGACGCCAGGGGTCAGCGTCCGCACCCACAACCCCCTCCCCACCGGTCTCTGCAGAGCCCACAGGCAGCCTGCCCTGGCCAGGGCTCGTCCTGGCCACACTGAGCTGGGGTCTTGGGAAGCCAGCGACCAGCTGCACTCCCCAGGGCCGCGGGGCGAGCGCCACCCCCTCCGCCAGTGCCCACCCGCCCCGCCTCTGCCAGCCTGTCACTCGGACGCTGCTTGCGTTGGCCCCGCCCCTGCACACGAGAGCGGACACGCCCCTTCCCAGCACCCGCACCCCCCGCGGGGCAGGCACCCTGGGGTACCCGGCAAGCTCAGTTCCCCCACGCCGGAGGACCCACGTCCGGCCGCTGCAACAAGTCCGCGTCGCCACGGCGACCCGCCGCCCCCGCGCCCCCCACGCCCCCCGCGCAGCCCGGGCGCGCGGCGCCCGAGCCGGCCCCGAGGCTGCTCTCCAGCCGCCGCAGCCTGGCGCCCCGCGCCGCCGCAGGGGCTCTCGCGCAGGCCGGCGCAGCTCCGGGCTGCAGGCTCCAGGCTCCGAGAACAATGGGCGCTCGCTGCGCTTCCTGCGCCCGAGCAAGCTTTGTTCCTCCCTTCCCGCCCTGCGGCTTCCATGAGCCGAAGGGCGCCGGCTTCGCAGTCGGCCCGGCCCGGAGGCTCGGCGAGCGCCCAGACCGTTCCGCGCCCTCTGAAATCCCGGGCGCAGGGGTTTGGGCCAGAGCCGGCCCGGGGGTAAGACGCGCGTCCAGATGCGCACAGCTGCCGGCCGCCCCCACCCCGCCCCCGGCCCCAGACGGTCCCCTCGCCAGAACCCCCACACCCGGGATATCCGACTCCGCTTCCACTGGGGACCCGCGGAGGAAGTGGGCCTCAGCTGTGCTCCGGCCAAACGCCTCACATCTGCTTTCCCCACATCTGTCCTGCGCCGGCTCTGCGCCGCTCCCCCGGCGACGCCGGACGCGCCTGCCAAGCAGACCGCCGAGGTCTCCGCCAGCCCCAGATTTCCCTCGGCGGGCTGGGGTTTCGCAGGAAGCTGAGCGGTCTCCTTCTGAGAATCTGTGGCCCCCACCCCATTGTCCAGGCCCACCGAAGGCGAGCCCGAGCAGGGCCTGGGCGCCCTCCTGGTGACATTTTTAAGAGGACACACTTCGGTCACACACATCTGGAGGTGGGCCAGCCCTGCACATCTGGGTGCAACGCCCCCTCATACTGACCAGAGGTCTGCAGAGCCGGCAGCGGAGGGTGGGGCGAGCCTCCCCCACACCTCTGGCCATGGCGGGCGGGGTGGGCGCAGGACTCACCCAGCATCTGGCTGAAGAGCAGCTGCTCCAGGTCGCCCAGCACGGTCACCACGAGCTCGGGGTCCACCTTGAGGAAGGCGCGCTCCTCCTGGCCCTTGGCGGAGGGCACGGTCCCGGAAGCCTTCTGCGCCTTGGCCTTGCTGGACAGCAGCTCGTCGTCGGACTTGCCGTCGTCGCTCACGGCGGCCTCGGGCGCCTTGCTGAGCGGCTTGACCTCCGCGTACGGGCCGCGCGGGATGCGGCTCGGCTTGCCCAGGCTGGGCGCCAGCGGAGCCAGGGGCGTCTTGGCGGCCCCCGCCGGGCCGCCCTTGGTCTGGAAGAGCGAGTGCTCGGACTTGGACAGCGTCTTGGACATAGGCGGGGCGTCGCGGCCCTTGGGGCCCGCCTCGCCCCAGCCCTGGGGCGCCTTGGCCATGTCGTCGCTCCACTCATAGGGCCGAAGCTTCTTCTCGGAGTCCGTGAGGAACGACAGGTTGCTGAGCGACTTCTGCTTGCGCAGGTTGGAGGCGGGCGGCCCGCCGGGGACTCGGCCGTCCACGCTGCCGGACTTGAAGACCTTGAGCTCGGCCGCGCTGGCCTTGGACACGCCGCCGCCGCCGCCGGGCGCCTTGGCGCGCTTGGGCAGCATGCCTCTGCCGTCCGCCGCCGCCGCCTTCCTGCCCGCGGCCCGGGGCTCGTCCGCGCCCTCGCCGCCGCCGCAGCTCAGCTCCGCCTCGGGCCGCGCGCTCTTCACGCTGCCGCCCAGCATTCTGCCCGCGAGCCGCGCGCGCACCGCGCTCGCGTCTGCAGCACGGGGCGGGGCGCGCGGCGAGCAGGGGGCGGGGAGGGGAGGGCAGCGAGGACGGAAGAAACCGGGGAAGAAGGGAGAGGAAGGGGAGGGGGCAGGGAGGAGGCAGGAGGGCGGGAGGCGAGCGGAGCCAGGGGAAGACACGCAGGGAAGGAAGCCGGGGAAAGGGAAGAGCGAGGAGACCGTGCAGGGCGGGGCGGGGTAGGAGGAAAAGGGGCGGGCGGGGAAATACAAATTAAAATGTAAAAATCAATCAAAGGAAGAATGGAAGACCCACAGCCGCCCCCGCCTGCCCGCCCGGGGTCCCGCGGGCGCCCTCGCCGCGCTGCGCCCGCCCGCCGGCTGAGCAGGGCTGTGGCTGCGGCTCGGAGCGAGGAAGGAGGGCGGGGAGGCGGGCGAGTCGGGGGAGGGGAGGAGTGTGCGCGAGGAGGGCGGTGGGGGAGAGGGCTGCGTGTCTATTTCTGGCTCGGAGGGGGTGGTATTCGCAGCAGAGCTCCAGGCGGATGAGTAGGGGTACAGGGGCCGGGGAGGGGGGAGAAACCCATGCGCGCCCGGCTTTCTCCTCGCTTGGGGCGCACAGGCGGAGCAGATGCTCCAGGGGCAGGGGTGGCCCCGGCCTCCCCGGAGGGGCGTGGGGAGGATCTGCAGAGATGTGGGTGGGGGTGCAGGTAAAAGCGCCCAGGATTCAGGAGAGACGGGGCGTGGCTAGTGGGGCCTGGGGAGGGGTGCTGGGAGGGGGGCGGGGAAGTGATATCCAAGTCACTGGCTCCCCGCCCCCACCCCACCCCAATCTTCCGGTCTCCCCCCAGGAGGCTCCAGGTCAGGGAGGCACCAGGCTGCCCTCCCAAGGTGGGGGGGAGGTCAGGGAGGATTAACTGCTGGGATCAGGACGCAGACAGGGCGCCCATTCTAGGGGCGTGACCTTGTCAAAGTCACTGCGTCCTCTGGCTCTCTCCTCTCCGACCTGGTCATAAGGACGGCCACTTGAGTGAAAGGACTCTGGAGGGCTGAGCAAATGGTCCTCAGACCAGGAAGCAAGGGAGGGGAGGAAGAGGAGGGGGGTCTGAAGCAAAGGGAGCTCCGTGAGGCGCAGGGCCAGCTGGGGCCACACTGGGCACTGTCAAACCCCGAGACGCCTGCCCGAGTGTGCTACGGTCAGGTCACCTGCCCACTCTCCCAGGTGACCTGCATGCACCCCAGCCTGCCGCTCTCTGCTCTCACTCCCCTTCCCCTAGAGCCCGAAGACCCATGGGTGCGGGCGTCATGGTTCACACACTCTCCGAGCGCGAATCACCAGCCCGCCTGCTGCTGCGAGAGGTCTCCGTGTGCCGTCCGTACCCCCCACCCCACTCCCCACGACCACCACAGCTCTGGGTGTGCACGCCTGTATCTCAGCACCTTGCACGGAGCAGGGGCGACAGCCGAGCAGCTCGAGGGGCCCGGGGGCCTGGGTGCTGCTGCCCCGTGGGTCTGGGCCCTGCATCCCTCGGGGCCTGGGGCTGTCCCTAGGACTCTGCCCTCTGTAACGCCGGCGCTGGATCAAGGGGGCAGGAAAATCTGCAAGGACAGGGATCACATCCCCACGGCGCTGGGGACACAGAGTTCTCAAGCAGAGGGGTGTTTGGTGAGCAGGCACCTTGGCTGGGCCTTACGGACACAGAGAAAGATGGAGACTCTGCCCCAAGGATGCCAACGGCTGGCAGGGCCTATAAGACAGACAACACAGGACCTGGGAAAACAGTCATCCTGTCCTCGTGGGAAAGCAGAGTCACACACATCAGCACAGCCGTCACAGGTCGACACACGTGGGTGTGGGTGCCAACCGCAGGAATGACAAGAGGGAGGCTGACCCCGGAGGGCAGGGCCCTGGCTGTCGCCGGCCGCTGTAAACGCGTCCGGCACTTCCTGGAAACACGAGGCAGAGCCGAGCGGGCGCCGCAGTGGGGACGGTGGGCGGGGGACGGGGGAAGTCCTGAGGGCTCCCTGGAGGAGGACGCCGCACAAAGGGGAAGCATTTGGATGGGGCGAGGAGGAAGCCGGGGGTTGGTGGGCTCGCCCTGCCCAGCACCGCTGCTGCCTCCCAGGCCGGGGGAAGCCGGGTGGGCGTGAAGTTACCAGAAGCTTCCGTGGCAGAGGGACGATGCCGCCTGGCCTCGGGACCCGTGTCCAGCGCTCAGGCAAGTCAGGGAGGAGCCAGGGCTCGAGGGTTCAGACAGGGATGGCGGGAGGAGAGAAGGGGCAGAGGCGGCACCGTGCCAGCACGTGCCGGGGCACCCGGGGCGCCCACAGGGCGGGGCCGAAGTTCAGGTGTGCTGCGCCCACGCGCGAGCTCACGGGGACCCACGGCCTCCTGCTTTCCAGGCGACCTCAGCGGTTCTGGAGCCCGCACCCTTCCTCAGAGGCCAGTCCCTGTTTGCACAAGGCACACAGGGCGCAATCGCCGGGGGGCTGGCCCTTCCCGAAGACAGCCACCGGAGGACCTGGGGCCACTGTCCTCAGGCCCACCAGGTGACAGGGGTCTTCTGCTGTCTGTCTACTCTTTTCCTGTGTGTACATTCATTTCCTCCTGAGCAGATGATAAAAAAAATTAGCAGGCTGCCCCCTGCCGAAAGGTCCGCGCCACCGGCGGGAGCCGCTGCGGGCACGACCTGGTCCCTCTCCGGGGGTTAGTTTGGGCCCCGGTGTCCGGTGGCCCCGTCTGCAGTTTCCCTCCGGTCATGTTACTCGTGAGGACTGGACCGCCCACTGCACTTCCTTGTCGCCGGGTGCCCCGACCCCCGGCCCCGGGGCCGACCTTCCTCCCCTGGTGAACTCGCCCCCTTTATTCCTGTCTCCCCGTCCCCCGTGCCTCCTCTCCAAGCACGTCATGTGTCCCAGACCCCAGGTGCCTTCCCCTCCCTGACTCGGCAGCCCCTGAAACCCTGCCTCCTTCGGGGGGCTTGCCAGGCTCCCTACAGCCCATGCGGCCTCCTGAACGAGACGCCCCTATCGGTCTGTGGGACAGAAAACACCTTCCATGCTCATCTCGTGAGTCGACTGAGCGGGGACCCCTGAGTGCCAGTCCTCCCTCTGTCCACGCATCGCCTGCTCCCTGTGCGGCCACGGCCACATCCTGGTCCCTTCAAATAGCCACCCCCACGTCCCAGATCTTTCAGACGCTCCCTGAGGCCGCCTCCCCCTCTGCCGGGTCCTTTGTCACCCCTCGCGTCCCCGGAGTTTCCCATCATCCTCCACTGCAGGGGGGGCCTCTGCCGTGTGGCAGCAGCCGGCCGGGCACCAGTCGATAAGGCCGTGTGTGCGGCAGTATCGAGTGCTTCCTACAGAGAGAGGGGCCTGTCTGTCATACCACCCCCGTCCCCCCGGGACCCGCCCACTCCACGGGGCCGGCGGGCACGTGGTGGAGGGGAAGAGGGGTGTGGGAGACGGGCCCCCGGGACCTGATTAGGGCTGCTGGGGTGAAGGTGGGAAGGAGGCCTGGGCCGCCCTAGCCCTGTTGACCTTGAAAGGTGACCTTGGGAGAAGGCGGGCCCAGGACCAGAGTGGGGAAGAGTGGACCGATGAGTGTGGGTGAGAGGGTGGTGGCTTGGAGCCGGGTGGCGGCTTCGGTGGTGGCGAGAGCTCTCGGGGCTCCGTTTCAAATCCGTCAGGACCCGCTGACGGCGCGGATGGAGGTGGGTGAGTGGGACGGAGAAGACTCAAGAACCATCCAGGACCTCCGGCCTGGACGGGGCTGGGGCTGGGCTTGTCGCCCCTGGCGAGTGGCAGACCGCGGGGGAGCTGGTCCAGGAGGGAGCGGGAGTCCTCTGTTCCCCCGGGCCCTTCCTGAGGCCAAGCGTGCCCCCCCCCACCGCCCCAGGGACCACGGCCCTGCCTCTCCACACAGGTCGCCGCAGTGCCGCCTGTCTCTCCAGAGCCCCGCCTGTGCCCTCGGTCCTGGTCGCCAGCGCCGCTGCTGGTGCCGACCAGCCCAGGACCCCCGTGCGCGTCCCCCTGCCCAGGTCCTGGGTCCTGGTTTTCTCCCCGTGCCTGCCTGCAGTGGGGGTGGGGGTGGGGGTGGGGGTGGGGGTGGGGACCCACCCCTCTGCTCCTGCGTTTGCGGCAGGGACTGTCTGAAACGGCAGTGAAAATGAGACCCTGCCCCAGGCCAGCGAGGACCCTGGGTGTTTCCCAGGTCTGCTTGGCTTGGGTGTTGCCAGGGCAACTGTCCCCCATGCACCTGCCGGGTCTCTACCACACACCAGGCCCAGGTGACCTCGACCACCCAGGTGCATCCCCTGCCAGCAGGACCAGCCCAGAGCGGTTGTCATGGCAACCGCAGGCCCATGCAGCGAGCCGAGTGTGCACGCGGCTGTGCCGGGCGCTGACGGAGACGGGCAGGCGGCCTGTGCGAGCACGTGTCCTCGGCGCGGGCAAACCCAGCACCAGGCCTGACCCGTCCGCGGCCACGCAGAGGCGGTCACTGCGAGGCCACTGAATCACAGTGCTGCGGGTCCCCTCATGCTGCACGTCTGCGATAACCCTGTTCCCTCCCCACGGGCCAAGGAAACCCACACGCCGGGCGTGGGAAAGTACGGGGACCCCGACCCGGTGTCTGGCCAGCCCACAGAGAGTGACGTCTCGACCCGGGTCCAGCCTGGACCCAGAAGGCCCAGGACACCGACCGCCGAGCATAAGTTTTGTGTCGTGAACACGCCCTTCTGTCCGGGGAGATGTAATGTCAGGGTTACGTCTGAACGGGGTTCCAGAACCTTGAAGACAGCTAACTGCGAGCGTAGGAGAGCGTGCGCCCAGCTGACCCTGACCCTGACCCTGACGAGCTGAGAAAGGAACCCGCCTTCTCCACCCTGGCCGTGGCCGTACCCGCTTCTCACCAGGCACCCCGGTGCTTGACTAGTTCCTGCTAGGTTCTTCAACGAGGTGTTGAATCTAACAGAGGCAAGCCGTGGATTCGTATTTCAATGAGTTTTAATAGAATAATCACTTGCAATTACTTGGCTTATAAAAACGGCTGAGCGCACGTCAGGAGCACTCACTGCGTGATGGGTGGGCGTCTCACCGGGGCAAAGCCTTGCCCCTCACACCCGCCACCTCGGGCTCCCTCCCGTCTCCATGGGAACCAGATCCCCGGGCAGTGCAGGTCGAAGGGGACGCGGGGGGGGGGGGCGCCCTCCTCACAATGCCACTTTCCGCTCCAGCCCTCTGTGTGATGGCAGGAGAGGACGGACAACCAAGTGTCCCTCTGCCGTCCCCTGCCCCAGACCCTCGCCCCTCCCTCTGCCCTGGCCCTTTGATTCCCTCCCTGGGGAGCAGGAGGACCGACCAGTGGTGGCCGAGGGCCACGCTCGGCACTTCGTCCTCCCAGTCCTTGTGGTGGCCCTGGTCACCTCCCCCCAGAGCTCCCTCTGCATAAGCCACGCTGGGCAGTCAGTGAGGGGAGACTCTCCGTGGGGGACCCTAATCCTCTTATCACGGGGCAGGGGGCAGGCGGAGCCCCGCTGTGTTCCCGTTTCTGCCCATTCGGCTGCCGTAGACTGGCCAAAACCTTGGGGACAGCACCCCTGGAGACCAGGCCCTGTGGGCTGTCCACCTGCACTGGCCTTCGGGAGCCACGAAGAGGTCAGGGCGCCCTTCGCCCAAGGGGTGACAGAGGGACAGTGGTGCCTGGTGCCCACAGCTCGGCTTCCCGCCGCCACTCGTAGCTGAAGTTTCTAGCTGCCCCCCGGCTCCCTGGGTGACTGCGCGAAGCTCTGCAGGGTCGTCCTGAGGACGCAGTAAAGCCATCAGCCCCTGGACGTGGTCTGTGTTTTCTAGTCAATCGTCTGCATGTCCTCTCTCCACGGATGGCTGGGACATCAGGCTGAGCTTAGCCTGGGAGTCCCCGGAGGGCGGGGAAGACGAGCGTGAGCTCAGTGTGAAAAAGCACAGGTTTGGCAGACGGAGAAGCCGGCGATGCCGCTCGGGTTGCAGGGGAGGTCGGCGGGGCTGTGGCTCCCCGACCCACGTCCTTCCCGCACTTAGCCGAGGCCCAGGGGACCGGGCTGAGCATGGAGGGGGTGCGGCGACCAGGGGTGCGCCCGCAGCAGGCGGGGCCCGAGGGGAAGGTGGCTTTCGACGAGCCTGGATTCGGCTGCTGGCGCGGCCCCGGCCGTGTGTCCCCGGACACGCGAGCCGCGCGGCCTCCCCTGGCTCATCTGTGACCGGTGCCGCCCACAGGGCCGTGCAGGTGGCTAAGGGGCCCGGACGGGTGCACCGCGCCTGGCGCCCTGCACACAGCAGGTGTCCTGGGACCATCGTGCCATCGCGAGGGAGTCACTGTCCCTTTCTGAGCCTCGTCTCCCCCATGGAAAACAAGGCCACATTGGGTGCCACGTGAGTTTCATTTGAGCTTTGACTTCCTGCATTCTTCGACCCCACGTCACCTGCAGCCGGGACACTGGGGTTCGGCCGGAAGCTCCCAGAGGAGCCTCGAGCTCGCACCACTGCCCGGGAGCCCTTGCTCCTGCCCATGGGCCATGCCGGTCTGCGGGTTTGCTCAGAACGGAGCCTCTACGCCCGCCCCCAAACCCACAAGGCACGAGAAAACTAACTGTGGCTTCGAGATGGAGTCCGCTCCCCGAGGGGAGACAAGCCAACACCCACGGCCCCCCTCATGCCGGCCTCGGGGGAGGGGCGGGCGGGGAGCAGGCCCTGCCGGTCGGCAGCCAGCCACGTGCTGCGATGAGGCAAGTCCCTGCATTCAGGATCTGTGTCGACCTTGGGCGACCTTGCCCCGTCTTCCTCGCAGATGTGGGACTCCGACACGTCAGCCCTGGCTCCCCCCGCTTCCCAAATTAAGACCCGATGGCGGCCTGTGCGCGGCTTTGTGGTGACGGCACCCGGGGGTGGGCCAGCGGAGCGAGCAGCTGGCTCTGGACACCTCGGGGACATCGAAAGGCGCCCCCCAACCCCCCACCCCCCGCCCCCCGTCCTCCAGCAGCACGGCGTGGGGCTGAGAAGTGCCTTGGGCCTCCCCTGCTCCCGCCAGGGCCCGGACCTCAGGGACCACCCTGGGGAGAGGGCAGAGGAGGCGCAGCCCCCCGGGGTCAGCCGCAGCCTCCGCCCCCTTGCTCTATGTCACCGACCCTGATCGGGGGCTGTGCCAGGGGCCGGGGACGTTGTGGGTTCACGGTCCCTCTCGTCCGCGAGCCGATGTGGAAACGGCGCGACCGGCAGCTGGGAGACAGGCGTGCGTGGTCCGCGCAGCACCTCGCCGCCCGTCAGTCACGCCGAGTGCCCTTCCCCCGGCGCGGGGACGAGCCGGGTCAGCCCCGACAGGGGCGGTCGCTGGGGGGCTTTCTGGGGGGCCAACGGGCTCTAGAGCCGGCGCACTGGGTGGTCCCCCACGGTAAGTCCTTGAAGGCAGGTCAAAGTCTCCTTCGCCTTTCGCCCCAGCGTCTCACATGGTGTTGGCACGAGGCAGGTGCCCACTGCTGGTTTGTTGATCGACTGACTGACTGACCAACCAACCGAATGAATGAGCGAGTTGTGTCATGCCCAGACTGAAGTTCGGGGTGCGGGCAGCGCGGCCCAGACAGGAGCCTTCCCTATCTTTTCTCTTTCTCTCAAGCTCAGAGGGGCACGGGCTCCCCTATGAAGCAGACCCCACGTCTCCCCAGCCCATGACGGCCGGCCAGTGCCAGAGCAGAGGCCGTGCTGTGGCCCTTCCCCCTGCCCGTCCCCAGGGGACCTGCGGAAGCCCGCCGCCCCCGGGTCCCGGCCCGCGCCCCACGGGGGGACCCCCACGCCCACGTCTGGCTGGCGAGTCTGCTCCTCCAGCCAACAAGCCCGGCGACCCGCGAATGCGCCTGGGCAGACCCCAGACGCGGCCTCGGCGGCCGTCCCTGGCGCTCGCCACGCGGCGTGCGAGCGCGGCAGCCGTCACACGGACTCCGCTGTGCGTGTAAAAATAGAGGCATAGTTTCCCGGTTACCACATTCTAATTCCGACGGCCTTTCGGTGCCAGTGAAACTTGGTTTCCTTTTGTGCCCGGCCGTGCCCCCGGCCCCCGCGTGCGGGCTTATTGTGGGCGGCGGCGGTGTACGGTTTCAGGCCGTCTCCACCCCCGGGCCTCGCCCCGGGGCTCGTGGGGGACAGTGACTGTGGCTGCTGATTCCACGTCCCGGAAGCTCCACGTCCCTGCTGGCAACCAGGCCTGGAGACGGTTTGGAAGGGCCCCGTCCCAGGCCGAGAGGGACACGTGACCACCCGCCCCGGGGAGGACAAGGGGGGCAGGGCTGGCAGGCCGCCGGTGCCCGGAGACCTCTGGGACGGGCTGTGGTCGGCACCCGGCTCTGCCCACCAGAGCAGGGCACGGAGCTGACGCTACGACAACCTTGCGTTTGCCAAAAGCAAGTCTGTCTCTTTCCTGGGACACATGTCCCTTTGTCTGGGAGGCAGAGCTGCCCCCTGCAGCGCGGAGCCTCCCGGGCTCCCATGTGGGTGGGTCACAGCTGTCCTCTCGATATTTCTGCGGTGTCGCAAGAATGTCAACACACGCCCCGCGCTCCGCCAAGACTCCAGAATCCGACCCACTTATGACCTGACGCAGGGCACACTCCTTCCTTCCTTCCTCCCCTCCTTCCCCCCGCCTCCCTCCCTCCCTCCCACCTACTGTGTGGGCCAGACTGGCCCAGGGACGCCCTGCGGACAGGCAGGGCCCCTGCCCTTGGAGAACGTGGCTGTTCTCGGGAAGTCTCATGTTCTGGTCCCTGAGGCTCAGCTAACAGCACCCCCACCTCAGGTGAGACACCGTGATGCAGCATGCCACAGGGAAGGTGCCCCGCGGGGAGAAGCCCGTTAAGCCGGTCCGGGAGGGGAGCCAGGGGAGCCGCTGGCTCTGGCCCGGGGCCTGGCGCCCGGCACCTCCCTGGCCGATCCCAGCTTTGCTTGCAGCCTGGCTCTGGGCTGCTGCTCTCCCAGCTGCGTCTTCCCGACACGGCCCCAGCAGCCCCCACAGCCCGAGCCCTGGACAAACAAACAGCACCCGCTGGCCGCTGTCCTAGCCTGACCTCCAAGTACTCTGGGTTTGGAAGACCTGCCCGGGTCGGGTCAAGCACAGCTGAAGCTCAGCGTGCAGCCGGCAGCGGAGGCCTCGCGGTGGAGAGGGGGCCTGGCCTCGCGGGCGGGCAGGGCCCCACCCACAGGAAGCCCTCCCCGGAGCACTCACCCACACCGGAGAAGCTGTCCTCGGTCCTGCCGGGGCGGCTGGAGGAGCCATCCGCAGCCCAGCCACCCTGGGGGAGGGGGCCGGACTCCTGGTCTGTCTGCAACCTGCGGGACAGAGAGGGGCGTCACTCATGGCCTCGGGCTGGGGAAGCTCCTGAGAGCATGCTTCTCCTCTGCCGGTGCTGCACCCCTGCACCCGGGCCCCCGATGGGCGGGTGCCCGTGCACACCCCGGGAGGCTCAGGCCCCGGGCAGAGGAGGGTGGGGAGCCCGAGGGCACAGACGGCTGCGGCCGGTCACCCCAGCCCCATGGATGGGCATCACCCTGGAGGCCGCAGGCCGACCGCTGCCCTCCGGCTGGGCGTGGACGCGGCCACGTGCACACGCCCAGGGCAGAGGCCCTCCGAGCCGAGGTCACCCGCCCCTCGTGAGACCTGAGGAACACGCAGGCCCCCGGGGCCTCTCGGGGCCCAGACAGTGCGGTCAGCAAGCGGGGGCAGGCTCAGCCACAGGGCTCCTCGAGGACAAGGCCCTGCGGGGCCAGTGCGGCAGCAGGAAGGGGCGGCCTCTGAGCGCCGCCGCGGGGTTCGCGGGCTGCGGGCGCCCAGCTGCAGGCAGTTACCCAGCGTGGGGAGCCGGCCCGCCTGGCCTCTCCCCGTCTCCAGCCACGTGGGCTTCCGGCAGCTGGGCCCAAGGCGGGGGGAGGCCGTGCAGGCAGGAGGGACGGTTGCTGCTGGTCCCGGGAGGGGCCCGGCCAGCGGACCCCGCACGTCCGCCGGCGCCTGAGTTTCTCTCCAGTTCCCACGTCCTCGACACCTCGACGGCCGGGACCCGGGCCGCGGGCTCAGCTCCGCTAGTGAGGCACTGCGCGGCTGGCCTCTCTGGTCTCGCTCCCCACGTGGGGCGCAGACCGCTACCTGAGGGGCCCCCAGGGGTCGACGGTCCACGGGGGACGCTGGGAAGGAGCAGGAGCAGACGTGCCGGGGGACGCTTGATGCGGGGTGTGTGTAAGGGGGGCGCAGGCCGAGCCCGGCCGGGGAGCAGGGGCTCCGGTCCCAGGGATGCGGCGGGGGAGGCCTTCGCCTGTCGGCCGCAGCGGGCTCTGCGCCTTGCCCCTCAGCGTCCGGCCTGCGTGGACCGTGGTGTCTGTGTTGGAATTCGGCCAGAGCTTGAACCAGACGGAAGAAAACCAACAGCCCTACAACCCCGACACCACCGACTGGGGCCTCCCGACCGAGGTCCGGCCAAAGGCCGCAGCAGAGGGCCGAGAGGAACGTCGGGGAAGGGCTGGGGGGACAAGGACAGAGATCTCATGGGACCAGAGGGTCTGGAGAGCCAGCTGATTGGGGGCATTTACCTACCCTGGGGCCCGGAGTGGGGGTGGCTGGGCCAGAGAACAAGAGGGCATCAAGTTCACTGGGAAGGCCTGAGCCGGTCCCTTGACAGGTGACTGGGCCGTGGCGGACGGTCCCTGGAGAATCAGGTCAGGGTGACCCGGCTGGACACAGGACGGGAGCGGCTGAAGCCGGGCCGGGGCTGGGGCGTGGAGCAGATTTCCACGAAAGCAGGACGTGGTTTCCAGGGAGCAGATGGCCCCCCCGTGGCTGCCTGCAGGGCGGCCCGGCCTGGCCTCTGGCTGCAACTCCAGACCCTGCAGGGTGTGCTGGGCGCCTGCCCACCTGCCTGCACCCTGGGGCGTCCTCGGCTCTAATCGCCCAAACCACGATTCTGCCTGCACCCCTGCCCCGGGGCCTGCGGGCGGCGGGTAAGAGAAGCCGTCGGAGGCGGCGTGACACCCTTCCCCGTCCGCCTCAGCGTCTGCGTAGGTCCCGGCGAAAGGATCCGGGGAGAAGGTTCTGACCTCCTCGGAAAAGGTCAGACTCTGAACACGGCAGGGGACGTGCGGGGCGAGACCACCAACTCGGGACGCAGGCGGGCAGGTGGGGGCAGGCCGCGGAGGGTCGCCGGGCGGCTTCCTGGAAACGCCCGGCCGCGGGGCGGGCCGCCCTGCTTCTCCGCTCCCTCGAGCATCTACGCCGAGCGGGCGACGAGGGACAGAGGCCGTGGCTCCTTAGGGACAGGCACGTGTGTGCAAGGCGGGCAGTCGGGGGACACTTTGGGGGCAGGGGCCACCGCGTCAGGCCCTCCTCTGTCCGCGGGGTCAGCGAGCACCCTCGCAGTGACCGGACGCTCGCCGCCTCGGGGCACCTGGGCCTCCGGCCCGTCCGCGCGGGCTTCTCGCCACCCAGAGTCCAGCTCCGCACCTGGGCGCTGCGCCCAGTGAACCGGATTCGCCACGCGGCGCGGGGCCACGGATACGTCACACAGCCCTGGGCCCTGGACCCTCCGAGCCTCCGGTCCCAAGGCGAAAGGCTCAGTCCCTATCATCATCGTTCTTAGGACGCCTTCGGCGGATCCCTCACCAACCTGCCAGTCTCTCCATAAATGCGTTTCGTGTGCCGATGTCCCCGTAAGCAGCGTCCCTAAGGGAATACCCTACACAGGACTTTGGACGTCCCTGTCCTCGGCCCCGGGCACCGACTACTGTGGCAGCACACGGGACCCTGACACGTGGTCTCGTCACGTCCCAGAGAGCAGGAGAAGTGGGCATTTTAGGGGTCCCCTCTTACGAGCCTCGGTGCGTTCCAGAGCCCCCACGGCTGAGAGGACCACAGCTTGCCCCAGGTCCCGTGCGTCCCCAACCCCGTCAGCTCCCCCGCCTGACTTCTCCCACATTCTGGGTCCCGGCCAGCCGCTCGCCACCGAGGCCCCCCTTTGGACGTGCCCGGGGCCCCGCGCCCCTTCACCCGCTCACCGGTACTGGAAGGGGGCCACCGTGGCTGTGACCGGCTGGCTCTGCTGATGTGCAGAGGAGAAGCTGATGGTCCCCAGGGCCAGGCCGGGGCGCCTGCTCTGCAGCGGGCTGCAGGCCGGCCTGACCTCAGGCTCCGAAGGCCAGGGCGCCCCGGGCCTCCCGTGGGCTTCGTCTCTTTGGTCTCCCGGGCAGCTGGGCGGCTCAGCTCCTTCAGGAAGCCCTGGCACCTGGGTGTCCCCGCGAGGCCTGGAGAGCGGCCCCGACGGGCTCCCGCCCCGTGCCTGGAGGACCGGGATCCCCTCCCGGGCTGCCTTCCTGCCCTGGGGGCTCTGAGTCTCCCCTCTTCGGGGCCCGGCCGGGCTGGACAGGGCCGCCTTGGGGCTGGCCCTGGGGCTGCTCCACGGGGAGCTGCAGAGGCCGTCGGCACCCTCGGCAGACTCCCTCGCCGCCCCAGAAGCCCTGGGGGGGGCCCTCGCCCGGGGGGCCTTCGGCGAGGGGCCTCGGGGAGGGCCTGTGGCCTTGCCCAGTCTCGGGGGTGCTGCTCGCTGCGGGCTCGGGGCCAGGCCCGCCTGGCGCGGCCGCAGCTGGGGGGAGGCGCCCGGGGTGTGGATCCGGGGCTGGGAGGCGGCTCGAGGCATGGGGATGCACGAGGCGCAGTGGGGGCGGCTGGCGGGGTCCACGTCGGCCATCCCATTCAGGGCCGGCAGGGCCGACAGCGCGGACGGCCGTCCTGCGGAGAGAGAGAGGAGACCGTTAGGCACTGTCCCCAGCATCAGTCCACACGTACCGGGGTGGCCGGGTCGGGGGGCCCTCGCGCCTGGCGCCTGGGCAAATCCCTGCCCTGCTCGGAGGCGCCGTGATGGCCACATGCAAACATGGGCGGCTGTGCTTTGTGACTTTGACGCACTGGACGAACGGGGGTAGCTCACGCCCCTTGCCTCCGTTCCCGTCCATCCGCCAGACAGTCCCCCCACTCAGATCTCTCCTGGGTCCCTAGGTCCAGACTGTCCATGGTAAGCTGACCGCCTGGTGCCCCAGGCTCCCCTCTACAGTCCCTCCCCGCTGATGCCACCTCTCCTGGGTCCCCCCACTGTCCCCACCCCTCGCTCACTGGAGATCTAGGCCCCTGGCTCACAGTCCTCCTTTCTCGTCTCTTCCAGACCTGCTGGCTGACCTAGAAAGCCGACCTCCGCTACCCTCTACCTCAGAGACTGTGCGTCCCCCCTTCAGAGGCCAGGAGACCCCCTGCGCGCCCCCTGCCCCCAGCACTCAGCTCCTTCCCTTCCCGACCGTGATTACCCCAGGTCCCTCCTGCGTCCTCGGCCTCTCCTCCCCTCCTCGACCAACTTCACCTCCCCTCCACGCTAATTAATGAACGAATTGATCTGCTAATCACTTTCATTTCAAAGGGAATTTGAAGCAGTTTACAAAGATGCGGAACAATTAATTACAGACAGAAGAAAGAGTTAAGTGCAGAAAATGCAACTATGAAAGAATCCGCAGAACGCATGTGTGAATGTTTGCATAATTTTGGTCTGGGAGAGGCCTTTATAAACACCACATCAGAGGCAGACATCGCGAAGAGAAGCGCAGGCAGATCTGAGCGCACAGACATTAACGTCTCCGCACGGCAAAACTGCCCTTTCGAAAGGCGCAGGCCACCTAACTATAAAAACACTCGTGCCCCGTGTGAGAGACAAGAGTTAACACCTTTAAACACAAAGCGCTCGCCCAAGCTGGCAGTGAAGAGCAGACGCCCCATAGAAAACGGGGCGAAAGGCCTGACCAAGAAATTCACAAAGTAAACACTCCTGGCGAAAACATAACAAGAACGGAAAGCTTCGCGAAAGCCGAGGAGACGCACACTGAGTGTCATCATTCGTTGTCATCAAATTTAGCAGCTTTGGGAAAATCGGGACATGCAGGGTTAGTAGTCCAGGGCCACGAGGCTGCCACACAGCACTGTGGGGACAACGCCAGCCGCGAAGGTGTACCCCAGGGACGGGACGTGGGCGAATGTTTGTGCACGAGGAAAACGTTCCAGCTGACTCCTGGGGGGGCTCATGGCATTGCGTGGACGTGGAGACGAAGGATGTCTGGACAGAGAACAGGCCACCGGAGCGTGGCCGGTCCGCCCGGGACCAGGGCGACGGCCCCTCCCACGACAGGGACAGAGCTGCCGGCCCTCCCTGACCTGACTCTGGGGTCGGGACCAGCTACAGGCTAAGCCGTAGGAAGTCCGTGGGGCCCTCGCGCCCTGATGGGCACACGAAACGGCCGCTCGGGAGGACGAGGTCGGGGCTTCCGGGGCTGTGCTGCTGACAGATGGATTAACCCTCAGGAAAGAGAGGCGCTACGACCGCCCTTCCCTGTAATTCGCACTTTTATGGCCTGACACCATCACTGGAGGACCTGAAGCCCCCCCCCCGTCCCCGCCCAGCTCCCCCAGCAGGAAGGACGGCGAAGCCACGTGTGTCCAGGGAGCCACAACCAGCTGGCCTGCACCCCCACAGCGCTGCCCGTCACCCAGACCTGCAGGGCCATGTCTGAGGCCGCCCGACTCCCACCGCTCCTGGCCGTCTCCCGCCTCTCCCTGCCCACCCATCAGGACACAGACCGAGTCACCCTATGCCTGCCACGGTCCCCCACCCAGGCAGGGCACCCCTCCTTGATGCTAGCTTGCCCCGTGAGAATCTGGGTAAACTCTAGAATCTCCATGCCCAGGGAAACAATCGGGAAGGTGCAGTCGGGTGGAGAAACGGGGAGTCTGTAGGGCCAGAAGAGGACACGAAGCTGGACCCTGGACCCAGGACCCGTCGGAGTCCCTCCCCGCAGAGGCGACAGTTGGTTCACTTTGTCACCCTTCTATCTGGCCACCTCATGGGTGGTTGGGTCCCTGCACCCTTGACAATGCCCAGTGGGGCCAGAGGCCCGAGCATGGACGTGCTCAAAGGCTCCCGTGGGGCCCTGGGCTGCTGACCTGGGCGGCCAGCGCGGAGCGGGGCCACTGCGGCCTTCGTGACCGGGGCGCCCTGCCCCACGCTCCCCTCTGGTTCCACGGCCGAGCTGCCCGCCGCGTCCTCTGCGCCCTGGGTCTCTGTTCTGTTTTTAGTTGCCTTTGCGGGGGCCTCCGGCGCCGTTCCGGGTGCCGGTCCCCTGCCCAGTCGCGACGGCCCTAGGGGTTGCTGCTGTCATCACCCCTCCAACTTCCCCGGGAGGCAGCGACGCACAGAGAGGCTGCGGAACTTGCTCGTGATCACACAGCCGGTCGGTGGCAGAGCGGAGGCTGGACCCAGACAGTCTGGCTCCGGCCTGCTCTCATGACTGCCCCGCTCCGCTGTTGGCCCCGCAGCCTGACTCCAGGCCTCCCCCGACTCCTCTCCGCCCCCAACCTCCCAGCCTTTCAGCCGTGAATCATTCTGGCTCCAGGCCCCATCGGGACAAACGGAGCCTACTGGCTGGGGCTCTGCGAGCCCAGAGCCAGGAAGTATTGCGGGTCCATGAATATTTTACTCTAACTCAGGAGGTGGTGCGGGCTTAGGCACCAGCTCCCTCAAGGATGCGGGGCCAGGCCCGGGGAGCGGAAAGGCGAACACTGTAGTGGGCGGCTCCTCCGAGGTCTGGGGGACGCCCCGGCTGCAGGTCCCCGCCCCGGCTGCAGGTCCCCGCCCAGGCTTTCCACGCCCTCCCTGCCCTTGCAGGCCGCGAGGCGGCGGGGCGGGGCGGGGTGGCGGCGGTGCTGGCGGCGGTGCTGGCGGTGGTGCTGACGGGACAGCTCCCCCTGCAGTGGCCTTAAAGGGGCCGCGTGGCCTTGTGTTTTGTGCGTGACGCCAGGGGCCGTTTCAAAAGGTCAGAACGAAGCAAGGCAACTGCCGCAGCAAGAGGCTGGATGTGCCTTTGAAAAAACTGAAGAGAGAAAAAAAGAAAGAAAAACTAAAAAGTCGGGGAGGTGGGACTCGCGGGCGCGAGGCGCAGGATTCCATCACGGGTCAAGTGAATTGGGGCGAATCATTCACCTCCTCCGGGGCCTAGTTTACCCGCTTTGAAACAGGGAGGAAAAGGCTGGCCTCGCGGGAATGCGGTGAGGCGCATGGCGCCCCTGGCCTCCAGCACCGAGGTGCGGACACAGCGCATGTGGGGGCTGAGGACCCCCCCACCCCCGGCCTCGCCGTGCAAACCCGGCTCGCACTGCTGTGGTCCTAGGCAGGTCCTTTAACCTCCTCGGCCTGCTTCTCACCTACAAGACGAGGACAGAGATAATGACACAGTAATAATACCGCCTCCGGGCAGCGCTGTTCCGACGACGAGCCGGTCAGCACAGGACTCTCCCTCAGGGACAGCGCCTGGCCCGGCGCAGCCACGGGAGAAATGCTAGCTGCTGCCGAGTCGAACGGGTCGTGAGCTCAGCATCCGCCTCCCTTCCCCTTCAGCCGGAATGTCCCACGCACGCCGTCCGCCACGCGCCCTCGTCACAGTAACGAGAACGCTGCCAGCGGAGTGTTTCACCTCGAAGCGACACTTCTCTGTTCCTCTTTCAGCACGGACGGGAGAGCCAGGTTAAGGGGGGCGGGGGCGGGGGGGCGAACGGAGCTGGACGGGCTTCCACCGTGGGCGTGACTCTGGGCCGGAGGGGGTGGGGAGGCCCGTGGGGCGGGGCAGGCGCGAGCGTTCAGCGGCAGGACCGTGGACAGACGCCGTGGACAGACGCCGTGGACGTGGCTCCCGGCCGCAGACAGGCTTCCCCGTGTGCCTTCTCTCCCCGCCCGCCACGCCCGACCAGCCCCCCCCCCCCGGGGAGACCCCGCGTGGGCCCCACTTCCGGCTAGAGGCCCCGTCTGGTGCCCGGAGGATGAACGATGTCAGGGAACGAAGAGCTGTGTCCTCTGACGTCACAGCGAAGAGGTGACTGACTGGAGCTGCTGCGCCCCAGAAAAACGCCACGTGGAGAGAGACAGGCAGGCCGACACTCACGGACCCACCCCCACGGGTCGCACCCACCGTGTGCACGCCGACACACAAGCCCAGGCTCACACCCGCCGCGCGCACAGGCCGACACACACGCCCAGGCTCACACCCACCGCGCGCACAGGCCGACACACACGCCCAGGCTCACACCCACCGCGCACACACGCCGACACACACGCCCAGGCTCACACCCGCCGCGCGCACAGGCGGACACACACGCCCAGGCTCACACCCGCCGTGTGCACACTGACACACACGCCCAGGCTCACACCCACCGCTCGCACAGGCGGACACACACGCCCAGGCTCGCACCCGCCGCGTGCACACTGACACACACGCCAAGGCTCGCACCCGCCGCGCACACACCGACACACACGCCCAGGCTCACACCCACCGCGCGCACAGGCCGACACACACGCCCAGGCTCACACCCACCGCGCGCACACGCCGACACACACGCCCAGGCTCGCACCCGCCGCGTGCACACTGACACACACGCCCAGGCTCACATCCACCGTGCGCACAGGCCGACACACACGCCCAGGCTCACACCCACCGCGTGCACACTGACACACACGCCCAGGCTCACACCCACCGCGCACACACCGGACACACACGCCCAGGCTCCACACCCGCCGCGCGCACAGGCGGACACAACACGCCCAGGCTCACACCCGCCGCGCACACACGCCGACACACACACCCAGGCTCACACCCACCGCGCGCACAGGCCGACACACACGCCCAGGCTCACACCCGCCGCTCGCACAGGCGGACACACACGCCCAGGCTCACACCCGCCGCGCACACACCGACACACACGCCCAGGCTCACACCCGCCGCGCGCACAGGCGGACACACACGCCCAGGCTCACACCCGCCGCGCACACACCGACACACACGCCCAGGCTCACACCCACCGCGCGCACAGGCCGACACACACGCCCAGGCTCACACCCACCGCGCGCACAGGCCGACACACACGCCCAGGCTCACACCCACCGCGCACACACGCCGACACACACGCCCAGGCTCGCACCCGCCGCGTGCACACTGACACACACGCCCAGGCTCACATCCACCGTGCGCACAGGCCGACACACACGCCCAGGCTCACACCCACCGCGCGCACACTGACACACACGCCCAGGCTCACACCCACCGTGCGCACAGGCCGACACACACGCCCAGGCTCACACCCACCGCGCACACACGCCGACACACACGCCCAGGCTCGCACCCGCCGCGTGCACACTGACACACACGCCCAGGCTCGCACCCGCCGCGTGCACAGGCCGACACACACGCCCAGGCTCACACCCACCGCGCGCACAGGCCGACACACACGCCCAGGCTCACACCCACCGTGCGCACAGGCCGACACACACGCCCAGGCTCACACCCACCGTGCGCACAGGCGGACACACACGCCCAGGCTCGCACCCGCCGCGTGCACACTGACACACACGCCCAGGCTCGCACCCGCCGCGTGCACAGGCCGACACACACGCCCAGGCTCACACCCGCCGTGTGCACACTGACACACACGCCCAGGCTCACACCCGCCGCGCGCACAGGCCGACACACACGCCCAGGCTCACACCCGCCGCTCGCACAGGCGGACACACACGCCCAGGCTCACACCCACCGCGCACACACGCCGACACACACGCCCAGGCTCACACCCGCCGCGCGCACAGGCGGACACACACGCCCAGGCTCACACCCGCCGCGCACACACGCCGACACACACACCCAGGCTCACACCCGCCGTGCGCACAGGCCGACACACACGCCCAGGCTCACACCCGCCGTGCGCACAGGCCGACACACACGCCCAGGCTCACACCCACCGTGCGCACAGGCGGACACACACGCCCAGGCTCACACCCACCGCGTGCACACTGACACACACGCCCAGGCTCACATCCACCGTGCGCACAGGCCGACACACACGCCCAGGCTCACACCCACCGCGCGCACACGCCGACACACACGCCCAGGCTCACACCCGCCGTGCGCACAGGCCGACACACACGCCCAGGCTCACACCCACCGCGTGCACACTGACACACACGCCCAGGCTCACATCCACCGTGCGCACAGGCCGACACACACGCCCAGGCTCGCACCCGCCGCGTGCACACTGACACACACTCCCAGGCTCACATCCACCGTGCGCACAGGCCGACACGCACGCCCCGGCTCACACCCACCGCGTGCACACTGACACACACGCCCAGGCTCACACCCGCCGTGCGCACAGGCCGACACGCACGCCCAGGCTCACACCCACCGTGCGCACAGGCCGACACGCACGCCCAGGCTCACACCCACCGTGCGCACAGGCCGACACACACGCCCAGGCTCACACCCACCGTGCGCACAGGCCGACACACACGCCCAGGCTCACACCCACCGTGCGCACACGCCGACACACACGCCCAGGCTCACACCCACCGCGTGCACACTGACACACACGCCCAGGCTCACATCCACCGTGCGCACAGGCCGACACACACGCCCAGGCTCGCACCCGCCGCGTGCACACTGACACACACTCCCAGGCTCACATCCACCGTGCGCACAGGCCGACACGCACGCCCCGGCTCACACCCACCGTGTGCACACTGACACACACGCCCAGGCTCACACCCACCGTGCGCACAGGCCGACACGCACGCCCAGGCTCACACCCACCGTGCGCACAGGCCGACACACACGCCCAGGCTCACACCCACCGTGTGCACAGGCCGACACACACGCCCAGGCTCACACCCAC
This sequence comes from Rousettus aegyptiacus, assembly GCF_014176215.1. Classification (NCBI taxonomy): domain Eukaryota; kingdom Metazoa; phylum Chordata; class Mammalia; order Chiroptera; family Pteropodidae; genus Rousettus; species Rousettus aegyptiacus. Next base: position 14,585,997 of record NW_023416293.1, on the reverse strand, counting down.
CGTGCGCACACTGACACACACGCCCACCTGCTTCCGGCCATCGGCCCGCCGCCCCGACCCCGGCTGCCCATTTCCCGTCCAGCCCGGAGACGAGGATGCCCTCCGCGTCCTCCCGCCCTGTCCACCGTGGGTGCTCGCAGGCTCTCCCTGCACCCCACTACGCGCACACGACTCCGGTCCAGCGCGCGTGGACACAGGCCGCCTGCAGCTCGAGGGGGCAGCCCTGTTCCGGCAGGAAGCAGCCGAGCTGGAGCCGCAGCGCTGGGCACCGGTGCTGCCCGGGGGGGCTGCTGGCCCCGTCCCTTCCCCTGCACAGCCTCCCCTCCGCACAAAACCCAGGACGAGGCGTCCTTCGTGGGCAGGTCCAGGCCGAGGGCAGGACCACTGTGGCCATTACTGAGTGTTTCTCCTTCTCGTCCTCCCTCTGATCTCTGCCAGCCTCTCGGGACAGGCAAAGGGAGGTCCGAGGTGGGGGGCGGGCACAGTGGAAGGGGTTTGGAGGCCGAACCCCTGCCCCCGGCTCTGGGCCTGTGGACGCTGGCTTTGGGCTGCAGCAAGCCAGCTGGGGGCCTTTCAGCTGGGCCCGGTCCTTGGCAGGGAAGGACAGGGTGGGCGGCCAGTGGCGCCACTTCGGGGTGGGTGGGCAGCGTGGGCAGCGCGTTGGCAGGAAGCGGAGGGCGCGGGAGTCTTTGGCCTGGACCTGGCAGGGGACGGAGACTCCCAGCGCCCGCCTGGCTGGCTCCCGGCTCTGAATGGGCATCAGGGCCGTCCACCAGCGGGGGCACCGAACTCTCCATCCGTGTCCCCCACAGCCCAGGGCCTGCCCACAGCCCGGGGGGTCCTTCGGCCTTAAAGCCGTGGGTGCTGATCTCCCTGGCCCGCCGGCAACGTGCTTGCACGGACAAGACGGCACTGGCCATGTGATCTCGGGTGATGGCAAGTAGGTCAAGTTTCCTGGCGTACAATAAGCAATCGAGCCAGTGCCAAGGTGCCACCTGCCTGGCCCGGCCCCGCCCCTCAGCCTGGGAGAGCTGCGGCTGCCGCCTGGCCCCTCGCTCTGCTCCCCAGATGGCCCCCCAGGCCTGTGCCCACTCTGGCCGAGCCCAGGCTGCCGGGCAGGACGCAGGTGACCTCAGACGGCCGGCGCAGGAGACGGTCCCCGCACTCCGCCTGCAGGTCCCTCAGAATCCCTCACGCCCCCTCGTGAGTCTGGAAGTCCTTTCGAGTGTCTAACCGCCAGTCTTGCTGCCAGGAGCCGAGCGGAATGCAGGTTCTGCGTTCTGGGGGTGCTGCTTCTCCGGCGAAAGCTCAGCTGGGGGGGCCGGGGGGCCCAGAGCCGCTCGGCTGCAGACTTGTGCCACGTCAGCGTGTTGTCATTTAACACTAATTCGATCCACATAAGCGGCTCCACTGTCAGTCTCTGAGGCTCCTTGTCCACTCGCCGAGAGAGGTGATTTAGTGCTAATCAAAATCGATGGCTCAGAACCATCCCACAAATCGCAGGGGGCTGGAGGCCTCAGTTATGAATACCTCCCAAGAAGTCGCTCCAGCATGGGGACCGTGAAGCCCCCCCCAGCTCCTCTCCCTCCGCAGCCCCCAGCTCCAACCCCCTGGGTGCCCCCGGCATGCTGTGTGCTTCCCACGATGCAGGCGAGAGCCCGGGGCTCTAGATCACAAGGGCACAATGCCCAGGCCCCCAGGGAGGCACCGGGAGACCAGCCACTGTCCCCATCTCAGTCCCTGCCCCTAGGCCTTTCCTCCAGGCTTCCCAAGTAAGGCTGGGATCCGGATGGGCCCTGGGGCGATGGGCGGGAGGCCTGGGGGGGGGGGGTCTTGCAGAGAAACTCGAGCCTCTGCAGACCCCGGGCGGCGGGCCAGACGACCGGTCTCCCAGCGGACCGCCAGCTTCATCTTTCTCACACTTTATTCTATTGTTTTCCCTGCAAGGTTTTTCCATGGATAGTTAGTTTCTCCAGCCAGGCGGATGGAGGAGATGTCACCCCACATGCCCATGTACGTCCCAGGCCCCAAAGTCCGGGACCACCAGGCCAGGCATGGCAAGGTCTGGGGGTCTGGACTGTCACTTGCCGAGGAGGGGCTGGTACCCGGCCGGGGACACCAGGTCCTGGCATGTGGAAAGGGCTGGACCCCTCAGGGACACCAGGCTGTGAGGTGCGGCCCAGACCCGCTCGCGGTGAGGCGGCATCGGGCTGGCTGCCCCGCAATGGGCTCGACTCCCCAGGGACCGCGGGGTGCAGCAGGCACGACAGCCCAGGAGGCAGACGGGGCGGCGATGGGCGCCCCCGGCCCGAGTTCCTCTGCGTCCAGCCTTCGCGTCACCGTCTGGGACCCGGGCCGCAGCCCCGGCACGGAGGAGACCCCTGTCCCGCCGCCTCTCACGCTGCGGCCGCGGAGAGAGTGTCGGCCGCCCGTGCGGCCGAGCCAGGCCTCGTCCCGCTGGCCCTCCGGCCGCCCTCCCGCGGAGCCCAGCCAGACCCGCGCTGGGCCCGGCCGTCCAGCCCGGCCCCTGGACGCCCTGTGCCGTCCTTCCGTTCCTTCCGGGACGTCTGACCCACGGAAAGGGCCCACGTGGCCCAGGGCCTCCCCATCCGAGCAGAAACGCGGCGGCTCTCATCCTTCGCCCCGGACGTTGCTAAGCCGGGCTGCCGGTCGCACGTGCACCTTGCCGTCTCACGAGGTTCGGTTTAGGACATTCGTGACACCCTCTGGGGACCCTGACAAGGAGCAAGTCCTTGTCGGGGAAACTGCGGGGACCTCCTGAAACGCAGGGTCCCACCTCCCCCTCCTCCGCCAGAGAACACTCTCTCTCTCTCTCTCTCTCTCTCTCTCTGGCAACACTTGTCGCCATGGGGACCGGAACACGGGGCAGGTAGGAAGCCTGTTGCCTGGCAACGAGGTGCCAGAGGTACAGGATTGGCTGCTGAGGTCTAAAGGGGCAGAAAGGACTAGGAGGGAAGGTGGGAAAAAAGAGAAACGCCCCGGGGGACACAAAGGCACAGGAGAGGGGCGGAGCCGGGGCCAGGTGAAGACGGAAAACCGGGCGGAGGGAGCAGGAGCCGGCCGGCCGCGGTGCGCCCTCGGTAAGCCCACGAAGCAAAGCGCACACCCGCGATGTGTTTCCGCAGCCTGTTTACGCGGTGGCAGGCTGGAGGGGGATCAGGGCGGGGTCAGCCCCTGCCGGCCTCGCCCTGACCTGGCTGGGCTTGTGACTGAGCTGAGCTGCGGTCACCTGGTCCGCAGCATGGGAGCGGCACCGCGGACCCACACCGCGGACCCACACGGCGACGTGGCGAGCGCAGGGCCCCGTGGGGCTCGGGCGGCGGCCCTGCTGTTGGCCTATGTGACTGGTCACGTGTTGGCTTGTCCACCGCCCTTCCTGCGGCCGGAACAGAAAGGCCGAGTGGAAAGAGGCCCGTTGCCAGCCCGTCCCCAGGGTCCGAAAGCCCGGCGTCCACCCAGACCAGGACGCCGGGTGCCGGGGACGCGGGCAGCCTGTCACCCTGTCCGGGCCTCAGGTGCACGTCTGTGACACAGGACGATGACTGCCCTTGGCGGGCCAGCTGGAGGGCCACGCTCCAGCAGGCTACACCCTGAGCCCCGGCGGCCGTCCAAGACGCTGAGGCTGCTCCCGCCCCGCACCCCATCTGCGCTCTGCACTGGGGCCTCGGGGTCCGGGCCAGGCCGCCCTGTCTTCCTTCGCGGAGGCGAAGGGCTCGGCACCCAGGTCACGTCTCTAGGGAAGAGACGGGAGAGACCGGAAGATGAGGCCTGGATGGTGCGTCCCCAGGCCACATCCCCAGCACGGGAGCTCTGCCCGGGGGGAGGGGACAGGGGGTCCTCACCGCGGTTACAGGTGAAGACGCCCGGCCACCATTCCTGCATATGGCAAAGCACGCCGCAGACTCACAGAAGAATGTTCAAGGGGCAGGATTGGCCTAGGTGACTCCGGGCCAGGGGCTTCGGCAAACTCCCAGGAAAGTGACACCTGAAACCCCTGCTTCGGGGCCCAGAGTCCCTGGAACTGCGCCTGACGTCCAGCCCGAAGTTGCCCGCCACAATGGTCAGGCCAGGCCTTCCGGCCCTGTCTACAGACGGCCGCTCAACCGGCTGGGAAGGCAGCGGCCGGGCCTGCGGGTCGCGGGGTCAGGGACCCACCAGGCGCGGTGGGCCTCTCTGTCGCATGGCCGGCTGCCATCCGCCAGCTCTGGCCCCCAGCTGAGTTTTCCAGTGATGCCAACGGACCTCAGAGGGTTGCCAGTGCCACTTCCGCTTGGCCCGGGTCAGGGCGGGGGCTGCGAGATGGGGCTCCTGGGCCCGGGGGGAGGCGCAGGGGTCGATCGGATGCTGGGGAGCACCGGCCTACGACAGCCCCCGCTCTGGGCTCTGTTCTCAGGGGCTCAGGAGGCCTGGCCCTGTGGCCCCTGCTGGAAGGACTCCGAGTGATTTCATGGTGAAAAAGATAATTCGGAGAAAGAATAACTAAAGCTTCAAGAACTCGGGCTCGCTGTGGGTCTGATGGTGTCCCAGTCTTTTCCTCCTGCAGCGGGAGGAGGCAAAGCGCTTGTAATTGCAGCAGCCAGGGAGACCAGGGAGACCAAGGAGGCATTAGGGCTTGGCCTGGACAGCGGGGGCGGGGGGGACCACGCCCTCTCACATCCCTGGTGCAAGCCCGTTGTTTGCATCCGGCAGTTTTTCATCTTGGACCCTTGAAAGGTGGACTTTTGTAACATCGTTTCCTCCAGGGGCTCAGGAGAAGGGGGTGGGAGCAGAAACAGGTAAGCTCCTTTTGAGGTGTGGAGGGGGCGGTGACCAAGAGGAGGGGCTCGGTCAGTTCCAGGGGGCTGCTAGGGCTCCCCCACAGCTGCCTGAGGAGGGTGCTGGGGCGGGGGACCCCCGGCTTTCACTGGCTTCAAGCTTATCCACTTGAAATCCTGCTCTCTGTGTCAGATTTTACCAAAACTGCGTGTTCCGCAGCTAAAAAATGTTGGAAGACCCCTCCAGTTGAGTCACTTCCTGGAGCCACGTGGGGGCGGTGAGCACTGTGGCTTTACTGTGTCCATCGCTGACCAGACGCTGGGGGTTGGGGGCCCCTGGAGGTCCGACGCGTGGGAAGAGCAGGGCTCCCGCCCGCAGGGCTCTGCAGAGGCGGGGAGGGGCAGAGCCCCGGGAGATAGGGAACGCAGCCCCCACCCAGACCCCCACCCAGACGTCAGAGGAGCCGGAGGGCCGGGCGTGGTCGTTCGGGACAGACGTGATCTAGGGGCTTCCGCGGGGGCGCTGGGCTCCTCCGCTGGGGTCATACCCCAAGTGTTGAAAGCCTCGCGATTCTTGAGATTTTATCGTCCCTCTCTCGAGCTTAAAAAGTAGTTTATACTTCGAAGTAATTCTAGATTTACAGAAAAGTAGCAAAGAAGAGACCCGAGTCCAGACACGGCCCCTGAGGGCAAAATGTCACTTAAGCCTGGCACCTTCCTCAGGAAGAGGACCCTCCCTGCCACCTCCCTGTCACTGAGGCTCTGTTACACTTCACGGGCGTTTCCACTAATGCCCTTTACTGCCCCAGGATCCCATCCAGGACCCCCACGGCCGTTAGCTTCCCCCCACCTTCGCAGATTTAAACGTCCTTTCACAAATGCCATGCTTCAGAGGGAAAGGAGACGGTTCCTGTCCACCACGTGTGTGACGGGGCCGGCCGGAGTAATGACAGAGGCCGCCTGAGGACCCGGGCCCGGGAGAGGCCCGGCCAGTGCCCGCCCTCCACCTGGGGCCTGTGCTCCAGCCCGGGGACGCCCCATCCCCCGTCCAGGGGTCACTCAACGGGACAAAGGCTTCCGGGGCGGCTGCGGGGCTGGTCCCCAAGAACCGCTGAGGGGGCCGCAGTCCCGGACGGGCTGCCCCGCCCCAGGCCCTGCCCGTCCAGGACGGAGCGCCCTCCTGAGCGGCCGCCTGGTTGGGGGCCCAGAGTGTGGCCTGCGACTTCAGAACTCAGCGTCTATTCCTGAGCACGGAGCACTTTGTCGCCAACAGCAGGGAGCGTGGAGCCGCGAGGAGGCTGCTTCTCGGCAGATTTGTTTCCAAATAAAGTGCTATTTTTTCCCTCTTGAGCTCTCTGTGGAGTTGACTCTGCTGCTTAAAAACCACCAAATACCTCCGTGTTTAGACACAGACACCTTCCCCCCTCCCCGGCCCTCAGCCTCTCTCAGCCATGACGTGAGCGGCGCTGAGAAGCAGCGTGGGCGGCAGCGCCTGACGCCCCTGGCCTGGTCGGGGGGCCCATGGCCCATCCGACGTCCCGGAGACGCGGGACTTGGGGAGAGGCCTCCGGGCGTGAGCGTCGGAGCCCCGAGCCCCGGACTGGCTGTGGCGCTGCCATGCCAGCCAGACCCCCAGCCAGCTCTGTCTGTGCCCCGCGGCCTTCGGGGTTACAGGGAACACGACCGGGGAACGGGGTGCAGGGCGGGGGTCGGCCAGCCAGAGGTAAGGGGCCGGCGCTTACCCCAGAGCGAAGGAGAGGCCGGCCCGTGGGCCCTGCGGACGGAAGCCTCAGCTCCCTGCTCCTGGGAAGACGGGGCCTTGGAGGAGCCGCTCCGGCCAGGACTGGGGTTCACGCAAGAACAGGGCAAGGCGAGGAGCTGGGACAGTGATCCGGGAGGGTGCCCCTCGTCCGCCAGAAGGCCGTCCCCCGTGGTTCTGGCCTCCACCCTCCCACGTCAGGACAGCGGGCGCTCGGGTCCGTGCTGGACTTCGCTCCCTGGCCTCGTCCCCCGGGTACCTGCGCCCCGCGCGGTGTCGGGCCTTCCCCTGTGTTCCTACTCATCCTCCACGCTCAGCTGGGACCTTCCGACGTCGCCCCCTCCAGCGGGGCCTCCCTGGCCTGCAGAGCTAAGGGGTCCCCCGAGTCCCCCGAGTCCCCCGAGTCCCCCCAGCGCCGTCTGCACAGGGCTCCCAGTCGCCAGGGCTCCTTGGCTCAGCGCCAAAGCCGTCTTCTTGAGGAACGGGTCTTACTTAGCTCGACCCCCGGCACCCGCCACAGTGCCTGGTGCATCGCGGACGCTCCACAGATGCCGGCGGAGCCAGCACCCCAGCACCCCGACGCCCGGGCCTGCAGAGCACAGCGCCCTGCTCCCGCGAGGGGCCGCGGGGGGCGGGCTGTGCCCCGACTGCTCTCTGCAGGCCAGGGATGAGGTCAGGCAGGAGATGGCACACCGGGCGGGGTGAGCAGGAAACGAGGCACAGCTGGCCGGGAAGCGTCCCCACTCCACAGGAAGCAGGTGGGAGGCCAGGGCAGGGCTTCCCGAGAGTCAGGAGCGGGAGAACCTGGCCCCCTGGCTGGGCCAGCTGCCAGTCCTCAGGCATCAGCCGACGCCCGGCCTCAGGCTGACCAGAGGCCCCCAGGGCACATCGGGGGGCTGGGACCGCCTGTGGTTTCCAGCAGACAGCCGCAGAGCCCCCAGCAAGGCCGCTGGGCCGCCCACAGGAAGAAAAACCTGGAGCGTGTTTGGCCCGGGCAGGTTTGCGTGGACGCGGAGAAACGGGGCCCGGGATGGTGAGGGTGGGAAGCAGGGGTGGGGTGCAGCAGGCCCGACCCCTCCTGGCGCTTCCCGCCTCCCGCAGGGCCCTGTCCCCGTGACGATGTCCCTCGTCCACGTCACGTCCCCGCCGGGCCGGGGCGTCCACGGGGCGGGGCCTGCGTCTCGTCTCGTTCCCGCTGCGCCTCCCGCGCACGCGCCGTACACGAGGTCGCACAGACCCGACCCGAGGGGCGCGTCCTGGCCCCACCACCGGAAGTGGACGGGCAGCACCGAAGCCCCGGCTCGCGCCCCCACAGCTCCGCCCCCCAGCTCCACCGCCGACCTGGGCAACGGGCTCCATTCGTGACGGCTGTCCCGCGTCGTCTGGTACGGGGCCCCCAGTCGCGGCCTGACCACAGCGGGCCGAGAGCCTCCCGCAGGAGGGGACCGCGTGCCAGGAAGGACGCGGCTCGGTGGGAGCCGGACAGAAGCACCCGGTGCAGGGGACTCGTCAGCCAGAGCGGGGGTTGGAAGTCGGCTGCGCTGGAGGCTGCTCTCCCAGGTCCCCCCGGGGTGACGGTGCGCACGGGTGCCCCAGCCTGCCCTCGGTCCCCGTCACGGCCCCAGGGGGCCAGGAGCCTGCATGGTCTGGGGAGGGCGGACCAGGTGGGTGGAGGTGAGAAGCAGACACAGTGTCCCCGGCACCTGGGGAAGGAGGGGCTTCGCGGAGGGGTGGCCTGTGGGGCTAGGGAACGAGGGGACCGAGCTGGGCAGACCCCGCGGGTGTGGGCTGTCAAGAAAGCTTCAAGGAGCGGGTGTGGGGAGAAGCCCACCCGAGCTCAGCTCCAGGCGTGAGCACGGTGTCTGCCACGGCCCTGTGCCTCCTGAACCCCGGTCACTTCCGTTCTCGCCACCCACGCCCCTCCCTGCGGAGGAGGAGCAGAGCCTTTCTGCTCAGCATTCGCTCGCCCCAGGCTGGCCCGCCGAGCGGGCCTCTCCATCCCTGGGGCAGAGGGGAGTGGAGCCACAGGGGGCACCCCGGGAGAGCGGCCACCCCTCTCCCCTGAGGCCTCCCCGGCCCTCCCCTGCTGCTTTCAGCAGGTCCCCGTGCTGGACAGCTCCCGGCTCCCGGCTCCTGCTCGGCTCCCAGCGCCCAGGCGGGATGGCACGGTCATTGTCTCAAGAGAATCCCTTTCCATCTTCTCTCAAGGGACAGCAAAGCCCCCCTCTCTGCCTGCCCCACCCCCTCCTGCACTCTGTGGCAGTCAGGCCTCCACCCTGCTCCTTGTCCACAGTGGGCAACAGCGTCTGGACGGCCCTGGCTTTGCCGCTAGCACCTCTCACGGGTGCCCTCGGACGCACTCTGCCCACAGAGCCCTCCGTGAGCGGGGTCCTCACACTCCCTCCTGCAGCCGGGGCCTTCCGCATCGGTGCCCGCCCCCCCCCCCCCGCCCCCGCAGCCGCCGGCCCCCTCCCTTCCTCCTGGGCGTCCTGAGCCCCTGACCTCCCACCCCCGGGGGCCCTGGAGTGCAGAGCAGGCGGGAGTGAGTGCGGCCTGCGGGGCTGAGAAGTGCCAGTCCCTGCTCAGCAGACAGCTCGGTGCAGGTGGCTCCTCGCGCCTGCTCCGAGGGTGGCTCCTCGCGCCTGCTCCGAGGGTGGCTCCTCGCGCCTGCTCCGAGGGTGGTCCCGCTGCACTGACTCCCGGGGCCCGGTGACTCACGGCCACTGCAGTGTCCTCGAGGGAGCAGAAGCAGAGGGCAGAGTCCTCAGAGTGGGGGAGGAGCCTGCACCGAGGCCACCGAGGCCACCGGGATCTCCGCTGTGGGGCGGAGGGCACAGGACAGTCAGGCACGTGCGGCTCCCCAACCCCAACGGTATCAGCAGAGATGCCGTCAGAGACACTGAGAAGTGACACGGTGGCCCCAGCTGGCACACAGAAGCGCCCCGAAAAGGAGGAAGAGAAGGGGCTGGCGGGGAGTAGGCTCTGGGCTCCGGGTTCGGTTCCGTCTTGGCCCATCTGTGCCAAGCCACTGCCCAGCGCCGGGCGAACTTGGGGAAATGCTGAACGGGACCAAAGAAAGCTGGGCTGGGAGCGAGCAGGCGCCTCCACCTCTGGGCCCGCAGCGGCCCCCCGGGGGCGGGGAGGTGGCTTGGCTGGAGCTGACGGAGGCCTGGGGACCAAGGTGGCCCCAACTGCTGGCAGACTCGGCAGGCCTGACGGATGACCTGGGCCTGCGGCTGGACACAGACCCCGGGGCTGGGACAGACATCGCTGCCTCGGGAGTGGCAGTGTCTGGGGGGGGGGTGACAGGACTGGATGCCGGAGCCGGGAGCTGAGGCCGGCTCCTCGCCCGTTGGCCGGGGCGCCTCCCGCTCCTCCTGCCGTGACCCTCCACCTCGACCCCGGGCCACGGGCCTGTGCCGAAGCGCCCTTCACGCTCCTTGCCGGGACGACCGGTTCTGTCCTCCCTGCCACTCTTCCTGGGTCTCGGTCGTCAGAGCACGAACCTGACGCCACCTCCTCCAGGAAGCCATCTGGGTCCGGCCACCCGTTCTTCAGCTCTGAGCCCAGCTTGCTGTCACTCGTGGAAGAAGACGGCGAGGTGTGGCCTGCAGCAGCAGCCCTGGCCCCGTGGTCTGGGCGCCCCGCCCACTGCTGCCCGTCTGGCAGGCGGGAGTTCTCAACGGGACTGAGCAGGAGACGCGGCCAAGAGCTTGGGGATGGCGGCCCCGTCCCTGCCCTTCCCCACCTGTGACCTCCTGTGGGGGCGGGTGGGGGGGGCACTGAGCAGAAGATGCTTGGGGAGGGAGAAGCAGGGAGAAGGGTCCGCAGGCCGCAGGGCATGTCACGCCTGGGGCGGGGCCCAGGACTGCAGGCCCTGGAGCTGCAGAGATTTGCATTCATCTGCATACCTCTGCACATGCTCACCACCCAGAGCCGCCCTGGCTCCCCACACGCTCCCCCTGCAGCCAGGCCTGCTGGAGGTGAAGCGGCGTTGGCTCAGAGGCTCCCTGCCTCTGACGCCACCCTCTGTCGGCCTCTGCAGGTGCCCCCGCCCAGGAAAGGCCCTTGGCAGGGCGTGTAGATGGCGGAGCAGGAGAGATACCGAGCTTTCTGTCTTAACTGCATGTGAGGAAACAGTCAGATTGCTGGGGGCTCGGACGGTCAGCGCGGCTGGGGCCCGGGGGCTGCTGAGCCCTGGACGGAGCTGCCCCTGCTGCGTCCTCCCCAGGAAGCTCAGGGACGGGGCTGCGAGACCAACGCGGTCCGAGCCAGGCTGAGGCATACAGAGAGGTCAGTGGGGAGGCGGGGGGGCTGAGGAAATCGCAATGGGCTGCGCCCCAGAGGGCGCAGGGCCCCCGGGCTCAGCCGGCTCAGACGCCTGACTGTCAGGGCCCAGGCCGCGGGCCCGCGTCCCAGAGGTGGGGCTGGGGACACTGAGGGGTGTCGTACACACTGTCCCCAAAGGCTGGTACACAGGGGGCAGATCGGGAGTGGGGGTAGCTCAGATTTTAGAAGGGGAGCCGTCGCGTCTGGGGTCGGGTCTGACGTATCGAAGGGGACAGCCGAAGGACGATAAAGGAATACCGGGAATAATTTTACACAAATAAATTTGATGACTTAGGCAAAATGAACCAATTCCTCAAAAAACACAAACTACTTAACTCATCCAATATGAAAGAGATGACTTTAATAACCCCATAATTATTAAGGAAATTGGATTCATAATTTAAAAACTCCCCAGAAGGAATCTCCAGGCCCGGATGGTTTCACTGGAGAATTCTACAAACATTTGCAAAAGAAGAATTGACACCGATTTTACAGAATGTCTTCCAGGAAACAGAAGACGGAACACTCCCCTCCTTTCGAAACTTTTATAGAACGCGAAAATCCCTAACAAAACATTAGCAAGCGGAATTCAGTGACGTAAAAAGAATTCTAACCCGCGGCCAAACGCACAAGGCCGGCTCAGCACCGGCCGGAACGCACACTCAGAAACCGAGGTGTAAAAGACAGCACAGTTCGCATTGCTCGAAACAAAGGAAAAACGAACACGACCCCGAAAATGAAGGTCCAAACGAAAAGCTGCGCATCCAAGGGCAGCACCCAGGACACCAAGGACTCCCGCGACTCAACGGCGACAACGAAAGACAATTTAAAACTGCGCAAAGGATTGAAGAGACGCTTCTCCATGGAAGATGCACGAGCTCGTGACCCTCAGGGGATGCACCCCGGGGCCCCCCCCCCCCCCGCACACTTCAGCATGGCTGCCATTTAAAAAATAACAATTAAAAAAAAAATGGAAAATAACGGGTGCTGGCGAGGATGTGGGGAAACGGGCAGAACCCAGCCCATAACTGGGGCTGCCGCCAGGTGGGACATACGGAACCCCCCGGTGGCCTGGCGACCCCACTTCCAGGCATTCACCCGGAGGCGTCGAAAGCAGCGACTGAAGAGACCTCCGTGCACCTGGGTTCGCGGCGGCGGTAACCACAACGGCATGGCAGCGGCGCAGGTCTCGTTGTTCCGGAAATGATACTTTTCCACGTGTCCGGCCCGCACAGTGCAGAGAGGCCACTATGCTGCCTGCTCCGAGGTCCGAAGGGTGTCACTGTCCGCACGGCCCCGACGGCAGCAGAGGCTACGAGAATGAGGACCCGGGCGCCCGGACGCCAAGCCCCGTGCGCGCCCTCCCGCAGGGCACGGCTCTCGGGGCCCGCGCAGGCCAGCTCGGGCCCCGGTTCCACAGGGCGGAGGCGCCCGGGCCGCCGCGGAGCCCCCATGGGGACACTGCTCGGCTCAGCCTAGAGGCACCCCAACTTCCCACTGCCCGGTGCCCTCGCTGTCCTGCCACGAATCCCGCGCTTCCCTCCCTCGATGTCTGGCCACGACGTGAGCGAAACACTCCAGTCCAGGCCTCTCGTTGCAGAGGGACGCGATGACCGTGAGCTGGGCGGACGACAGGGCGGACGACGGGGCGGATGCCGAGGCGGAGGGAGCGCGGTTAGCAGCCCTGGCGGGTGCCTTAGGCACAGCAGACACCCCGTTTCCGCCAGATGGGCGAACGGGGTTTCACTGACACTTAGCTTGGACACCTCAACCTACCGCTGTGGCAGACGGGCCACAGGGAACTTTCCTGCAGGCCGGGTCCCGCGCCGGGTGCTGTGCCCTCACCGTCACCCCCACTCTCGTGTGGCTCTCATGGCAAGCCCGCCCCGGCCTCCACCTCCCGGTGACAGCGAGGCGCGGGGAGGCCGGTCCGCGCCCTCCTCCCCGCGTGCCCAGGTTTTGCCACTCGTCCAGAGCGCCCTGCACAACCGGGGGCCCCGCTCGCCGGCTCGGACCTGTCCTGCCTCCTCCCGATGACTCTGCAAGGGCAGACGCCCACTTGGCCACCCAGACAGCCCCGCGGGGCGCTAGCTTGCAGGCGGGCGTCTCCGCTGACCGCGGAGGTGAGGGCGCAGCTGAGCCATGGCCTCGGGGTCCACAGCCCCGGGCGCCCGGCGCTGCACACACGGTGCTTCGAGAGCTCCCGGGGCCTTTGGGTCATCAACTCCTTCGCAGACCAGAGCCCCTCAGTTTAGCCCTGGGGACCGGACGTGGCCAGGACGACTCCGGCTGGAGCGACCGGCCGCAGACCCCGGCGCGTTTGAGCGTCTGTCCAGGCCGCCGTCCGCCCGGGTGCGCCTTCGCCAGTTCCGGCTCGTCCTCGCCCTGCGGGGGCCGAGGGAGGGGCTGGGTGTGCCCCAGGCAGGAGGAAGCGCACTGTCCCCGGCGTCCGGCTGACAGGAAGCAGCTGGGGCAGCGGGAGGGGAGGCCGCCCCTGCACAGCTGCCCTGGCGCCCGGCCCGCCGCTGCCGCCCTCGCAGGCTGATCCTCCTCTTCGGGCCTGTTGCTCAAGCCCAGCAACCCACAGGGACTTCCAGACACTTCTGAGTGTGCAGGAGGCACAGCTGGCCCCCCAGACCGGACTGGGGGAGACCAGAGCCAGTGGGCAGCCTGAGGCCCCCGCCAACACGCGCTGGCTCCCCGTGGGCAGGGCGAGGTCTGCTCGCCGCCCCTCATCAGGACGTGGGGTGGGTGTGGGGGTGCTGACTGCCACCGCCGCCCAGGCAAGATCCCAGATCCCAGAGTCCCCCAGGGAGCAGCGGGTCCCGCTCATCTTCCGGGGGTGACGGGGCGGGGGCGGGGGGCCATTCCAAGTCACCACCCGGTGGCCAGGGGAGATAAGTGGGGAGGAAGCGCCGATAAGGGAGGGAGTTAAAGTCGCTGAGCCCGGAGCGTCGAGTAGCATGAAAACCACCGAGGTAACACCCAGCCACACAGAAAGGCGAACACAGCGGGGCGCCGGCTGCTGGCAACACCTGCCCGGGGGCGCGGACTGGACGAGACGACCCGGCGCTCGCTTCTCGGGGGCTGCGGGTGCTGGGCGGTTCTCTGTCCTCGGACGAGCTCTGGTGGTGGCCGGGGGTCGTGGTGCCACACAGGCCTCCCGGGGGAAGCAGAGGTCTGAGTGTGTGCAGGCAGGGTGGGGGGGGGGGAGGTGGGCGCCGTGGGACAGAGCGCGATCTGGGGATGGGGGCCGCATACCCGGGGAGGAGGGAGGGGCGCAAAGCCACAGGGCAGCTGAGGCCACACCCCTGGGCAGCACCCCTGGGTGGGGGGCAGGGATGAGAATGCTGGGCTCAGTGGGGCGCCTTCCTGGGGGCGGTGGGCCTGAAGCCGGCCCCCCAAGTAAGCTGGGACAGGGACGGAGCTGCAGGGCCCCTCCCGTGCGAGCCGCTGTGAGGGGGCAGGGGGCAGGGTGGCCCCAGGAGCCTGAGGGCGGGGGCTGAGCTGTGATGTGCAGGCCGGGGGCTGGGGGCTGGGGGCTGGGGTCAGCAGGGGTCTGCGGGAAAGGAGCAGGCATGTGCGAGGGAGGCCGCCTCCCAAGTCTGTCTGAGAGGTGCTGAGGGGCACTGGGGGTTCAGCTCAGTGCAGTGGGGCTGGGGGGCGTCTGGCGCCTCTGGCGATGAGATGCTGGTCTGAGGCCACAGGCCTCTGAAGGTCCAGTCTGCCTCCTTCTGTGGCCTGGGGCCCAGCCTCCAACTGCGTGGGCCTCAGCCTGCCCCAGAGAGGTGACAGTCCCCGGGCTCTGCTCCAGAAATGATTGTGAGACCTTGGCCAGCCGCGAGGCCGCCTCACACAGAGGCGCTTCAGTTCCCGCGGGACCCGCCGGGGCCCCCTCTGCTCTCGGAATAGGGCCCCTCTGTCCCCAGTGAGCGTGGTGAATGCATGTCCCCCTCGTATCGTGACAGCCGTGGCCGGGCCTCGGCCCGCGCCAGCAGCCGCCTGCACACAGCACAAGGGCAACTGTGTCTCCCAGGCCTGGGGTTCGAGCCACCAAGATCAGGGCTAGCTCCTGCTCCGGTGGCAGAGGGATGAGGACGGAGGGCCCGGGGTTCACCGGCCCCGCGCCGTCTCACACGGAAGAGTGGCATTAATGACGAGTGCCCAACGATGACGGCGATGGCCCGACAGTTCCCTGGCACTCGGCCAGTCGTCTGCACAGAGCACCTCGATCCTCCCCACAGCCGCCGGGATCGCGGCCGTCACGGTGCCCACGCGTGGCAGCACGGTGTGCCCGAAGATGCGCGCGCCCCAACACTCAGAATCCGCGACTTACCTGGCCCGAGCGGCTCTGCGGATGAGGCCACCGGGAAGGACCTTGAGACGCCGTCTCCTGAGCCACTCGGGGGCCCCTGAGCAGCAGAGTCGCCTGCCCGCTGCAGAGACCAGGGAGGTGGCAGGGTGCCGGGGCCTGGCCTGCTGGCGTCGGCTCTGGGGTGCGGGGCGAGCCTGCATGCTCTCGGGCACCTTCGCCGGTGGACAGGGAGGCACAGAGCGGGCGCCCCAATGCCAGAGGTGGACGAGCTCTGGCCGGGCCACCCCTTCACGGGCCAGGCGCCCCCGTGCGTGAGGACGGAGAGGCCGGTCGGCCCGCAGCCTCCGCTGCCCAGCACGGTCTCCCGGGCGACCGCGTGTCCTCCACAGCACCCACGGGACAGGCGCCAGTGGCCTCGCTTCGCAGGGGAGGGAACGGAAGCTCGGGGAGGGGGGTGTCGGTCACACGTCGCGGGCGGCCGCGGGGCCCAGGCCGCCGTGCCGCGCGCAGCCGGGCCTGCTGGCGGAGCTGCTGACGAAGCCCTGTCCGGGGCGTTAACCTCGTCACCGCCCGGCACCCCATGCTGTCACCACCCCGTCCGCCTCTCAGCCGCGCCCGAGGCCACCCAGGCCCGGAGGGCCCCAGCTCTGGACTGAGGGGTCCCCTGCAGGGCGCACGCCCCTCCTGGAGGCTTGCTGGTCCCCTATCGACAAACGCCACAGACGGGAAGTGCTGCCCGCGCCTGCCAGGCCCCCCGTGCCCCCAGCCCAGGGCACAGCACAGCCTGGAGTCCCCAAGCTCCGGCAGAGACACGGCCGCTGGCTGTGTGCCCGGCTTCCCAGCGTGATGGTCGCCAGGCGGCGCGGAGTGTTACGTGCTCCCCCAGAGGGGACCCTGGGCTCTCACAGTTTTACGGAGAGGTCGGTCCCTGCCAGGACCCCTTCCAACTTTCCTTTCTGGCGGGGGGCACGGCCGTCCCCCACACCTGCACCCCCCCACCGTGCGGCCAGCTGCTGGGGGGCGGCCGTGGGGGGTGAGTCAGCCAGGAACCGCGGCCCCGGCCATGCCCCGCCCCAGCTGGCTCCACATCTGCCCTCCAGATGTCTCCACGTCACACGCCTTCTGCCAACAGGCACCCAGCACCCGGCGTGGGGCACACGTGCCTTTCAGAGCCCCCGGCACGTGGCATTTGTCACCGGCCCTCCGTGGCCGTCGGCGACTCTCAAACCTCCTTGTCCTTGATTCTAACCCCGAACACGTGACTCTGAGAAGTGTTTGCTGCCCGAGCATCTGGACACAGAGCCCTGTCTGACGGAGGGGACACAGTCGCTGACCTCACGAAGGCTCGCGGGGAGGGGGAGACACAGCCCTGCCCTCAACACGGCCCGACTGCGGGGAGGCACGCCCACGGCCACCTGGACACTCGTCCCAGCGGCTGCCAACGCCGTCCCTGTAAGACGCAGAGCTGGTCAGTCCCCTGAGAGCCCGCCCACCACTGGTCTCCATGGTCCAGACAGGACCGGGGTCTCAGCAGGAGGGCGTTCAGAGCACCCCCGGTGGGCGTGACGCAGGCCGGGCGGGCAGGGATGGCGGGCAGGGTGACGACAGGGAGGGGGTCGGAGCCTGCATGGGGGGACAGCTCAGCGGAACGCTGGAAGGGCGCCCCAGCCCACGTCCGCTCCATGCCACCCACGGGCGTCCTGGCGGCCTCGGGGCTCGGGGACATACCGCAGAGCTCCTGGCCTGGGAAGGGGGCTGCCCAGACGGGAGATGGGAGCCGCCCCGCAGCCCAGACCAGACGCAAGGGGTGTGGTCCCCTCCCAGGAGGCAGCGCCCCGGGCCTGAGGGCACAGGACAGGGTTTCACTGCGTCCCTGCCTGCCTCTTGGGGCCTGCTGCAGGCAGGGGACCCCGGGCCCTCCTCTCAGCCTCGCTGTGGTGCCGACCCCTTGGCACCAAGCCACCCCAGCGAGGGTTGCAGGCCAGGCCAGCGCTGGTCCGAGGACGCTGCCCATCTGACCCGGGGCAGGCTGGCCTGGCCTGGCAGTGCGAAGGGCTCGCCCTGCCTCAGGCCTCGTCACCCAAATGGGAGAAGGTCCCGGGCTGCAGAACTTGTGACCTGTGACCTGTAGCTTTTGCCAGGTGACAGCACCCAGCCTGCTCCACCGGCTGTCACCCGAGACCCTTAACGGGCTTTGCATGCTGAAGAGGGGGGCCTAGCGGGGAGACGGCGAGAACCAGGGTCTACAATGAGGGACCGAGGCCCCCGCGGACCAGTGGCACACACAGCACCCACCGACCCCCTTGCGGCCCCCCCACCTGGCCGGCCCACACGGGGCAGGCGCCCCAGCCCCGGCCCCGGCCCCAGCCCCAGCCGCCAGGCTGCACAGGGGGACAGCAGGGCCGGCTTCCCAGCCCCAAAGATGCCTGGGCCGGGCAGGCCGCGCAGGGTGGGGACGGCGGCTTCCACTGGACAACTGCGCCCTCTGGTGGCAGCACTGGGGAGGTGCAGGGACGCAGACAAAGGGGAGCTGGGCCCCTCGTCCAGGCGCCCCGGCCCGCCCGTGATGAACGCCACCCGGTTCCCGAGGGCGTCTGAGCACGACGCACCGGGCGGGAGGCGGCCAGCTCCCACGCTGCTCCTGAGGCCGCTGGCTCCCCGCCGTGCGCAGGGCCCTGGCGTCACCTGGGCCACCGCCATGGGGACGCTGGAGCAGGCTCGCCTTGTCTGCAAAGCCGGCTCTGCCAGGGCCCCGCCTCCCACCGCACAGGGGCTCGGAGGCAGCAGATGGTGACAGTCGCGCTGAGGGGTGACACCGGCACCCATCTCCATGTCCTGCGAGGGCAGCGAACCCGAGGTCCCCGGTGTCCCCTAGGGCAGGACACAGCGCGGGGCACAGCTGCCCCTTCCGCGGGCCTGACAGCGGCGGGTTGTGCCGTGTGGGCCGCCCCGTCCTCCCCCACCGGTCCTCCGAACCTGGTTAAACCCGTCCCCTCTCAGAGGACGGCATGTTGGGGACACGACAGGAAGGGGCCGAGGCTGGGGACCGGTGCTGCCCCCCCTTATCCTCACACCTGTGGTGTGGACGCCAGGCCTCGCTCCTGCCCCCGTCCCCGCCCCCCCACACACATGGGGTTCCGCAGCCCCTCGGATGCTGCCCGGTGCTCAGACAGCTTCCTCTCCACGGCCCCGAGGGCCCCTCGCCGTCCTCCGGCGCATCTGGCACTGCGCCGCCCCACCCGCTCCTGCTGGCACAGACCGTGACGGAGGGGGCGGACCCCGGCCAGCCACCCCGGGCTTTCTCCACGCCCTCCTCCCAGCCCGAGTGGCGTGGCACAGTGGCCCTCGGGTGCCGAGGCGGCGGGCCCTGGCGCGGGGTCGCTGCAGGGGCGGGTGCTGAAGCGGGGTGTCGATGGGCCCCCCCAGACAGCCTGCGTGTGGTACACGCGACCTCAGAAGCCGAAAGGAACAAGCCGGCTCGCTGGGCTGCAGCGTGGAGACGAGGCGCAGTGAGCACGCGGCTCGGTGTCCGTGACGTCCCAGGACGCGCACCGCGGGTCCCCACGATGAAACCGGACACAGTGCTGGGGGCGGGGACCGACCGAAGCGGGGGGGGGGGGGGGGGGGGGGGGCGCTGTTCCCTACCTGGACTGGGGCGCGGGTCCCGCGGCCATCTGCAAATGGCGCGTCAATTAAAACACACAGTAGAAAAAGAGAGACGAGCCCCGCCCCCCCCCCCCGCTGGGGGCAGGCGGGGGGCGCTGCTGTCCCCGCAAGGCCTGCGCCTGCCCTCGAATCTGCACCTGGGGTCCCGCTCAGGCCCTGAAGCCCAGGCAGGAGCGCGGAGGCAGATGGCAGCAAACGGCGCCGGCGGCTCCGTCCCGCGGGCCGCTGGGCGCGGCTCCTGGCTGAGAAGTCCAAGCCGAGCCCTCCCTGGAGCCCACTGCCATGGAGACGAGCGGGCGGGCATCCGGGGCTGGGTCCGTCTCTTCCAGCCTCCCAGCTGCGCACACACTCGCCACCTCTGCAGCCTCGCCGCCCAGGCCCCGAGCTGTCACGATGCCCCAGAAACAGCCTGGGCCAGGAGACGGGCGAGACAGAATGACAGGCTCCCCGGGGGCCTGCAGTCTGGAGCCCGGGGGCCCAGGGGGCCGCACACCTCCCACCGTGTGGCCCTCACGCAGGGAAGCACCCCGCCCCATCCAGCGCACGAACACCCTCTGGGAGAAGCCCGCCCGGCATGGTGGCCTGCAGGCCTGGCCGCATGTGCGGCGTCCTCGGCCTCCCCCTCCAAGGGCCAGTGCAGTGCGCCAGGTTGGGGCGAGGATGCAGCTAACGTCAGCTCGGTGCCACCCTCTGGGACGACCCTCACATCCCTGTGGCGGGCGTCACTGTCCCTGTGTTACGGATAGGGACTCTGAAGCCCATCAGGGTGGCAGGGACCCAGGTCACATGGATCCCAAAAGCGGCAACCCCGTCGCATTGCCTGTCCTGAGCCCCCAGGTTGCGGAGCGGCAGGGAAGAAGGCACTTCTCAGCAAGCCGGGGGGATTTGGGACAGGGCCTCGGCGGGTCAGAGACGGGTCAGAGACGGGATGGACGCTCAGCTTTAGGACAAACCGGTCCCTTACTGCCACCCCCATAAGCAATGAGCTGTTCTTTCCTGAGCCCAACCGTGTGCCGGGACCCAGCTAGGCCACTCGTAGCTCTGAGTCCCGTCGAGCGTGGTCTGGCGGCCTTTCTGTGCCCTGGGCGGCCTCCCCCCACACTCTCAGCATGCTGGCCCCGCCCTGCCACCCCCCCCCCCCACAGACGCCTTCATCTGGGACTGGCCGTGGGTGCAGGAGTGTCACCGTCTCTGCGGCCAGCCAGCCACAGCCCTTCCCACCCACTTCCCACAGCCGCCCAACCCTGTGGCCACCCTCTGGGCCTCTCCAGTGGCCTCTGATGTCTGTTTGGCCATGGCCAGCGAGAGGAAGTTGGGAGATGACTCAGAGGTATGACGTGGCCGTAACAGACGGGTCTTTGTGACAACATTGCATAAAGACACGGGTCGCGGCAGACAGGGGGGTTTAGACATCAGAGGCGACGTGTAAGGAGGTAGGGGGAGTTTATCAGGTCCAGATCAGCTGAAAAGCCACAGTCCCAATGGACCGCCAGCCTCACACTGGCCTAAATTCACACACAAATGTTATTTTCAACTTTGACAAGAAAATGGGAAACAGAACTTAAAATGTAACACTTTTACCTTGTTGCTTTGACTCGGTAAAATTAGCAAGAGTGATGAAAATGGAGGTGTACTTGTCAGTGGTTTCTATTAACAGACGACTCTTAAGGACTTTTCAAAATTAGAAAAATTAATAATAAAAACTCACAGGGTTTCCTTGGGTAATGGCAATGCCGTCTGCAGTTCACGATCATAGGCCGTTCGAGACGCCGCACACCTCTGCTGCCTGGGGTGGGTCAGAAAGGACGAGTCAGGGGTCAAGAGTCAGGACCCCCCCACCCGATTCCGGGAGCTGTATGTCTTTGGGCAAGTTAAGCCACTCATAGCTCTAAGTCCCATCACGCATGGTCTGGCGGCCTTTCTGTGCCCTGGGCGGCCTCCCCCAGCGCTGAGCCCCATAGAACGAAGAACATTTGTCCTGCCACAAAGGGTGACTGAGCTGGTGGGTGTCACATACTAAACCAGAGAAAGTGATGCCAAAGGTCCTGGGGACAGGCCATGACAGAGGGTGGGGTTGAGGTCCTGGGACATTGGGGTGGAGGTTTAGTTGAACTTGAATGCCTGCAAAATGTAACATTGTGTCAATTGCATCAATATTTGCATGTCACTGTGCAAAATGTAACATTGTGTCGATTGCATCAATGTCGCTCTGCAAAAGGTAACATTGTGTTGATTGCGTCAATATTTACATGTCACGTTGCTCTCAGGAACTCCATTATCATTTGAGACTAGCTGTGGGCTTCCCTCACTTTACAGTGCCCCGGGGCCAGTGTTCAGAGTTACCCGGAAAGCCGATTTTAACCCACAAGAAGCCAGTCACTGAGGTCCAGATACTTCAAGAAGCGAAACTACAAAATTCTAAAAAATTTCTATGACAAAGACATTAACACTTCCCGTGGGATGTGGGGTGTGGACGTGCCATCTGGGGACGGTGTCCTGGGCCCTCACGGGTGAGCACGGCCGGTGGGCAGTGAGGCCGTGCGACAGCCCCTGGGCTCGAGCCGGTGGGGTGGAGCAGCTTCCTGGGGCCGGGTCTCTGTCCTGTCCCTCCCCACGTCTAGAAGCCGGGACATCTGCCCTCTGCCTCTGTCCCAACCAGGAGGCCTCCCGCCATCAAGCCGGCCCCGGGGAGGGCCCAGGGACCGTGGAGAACCCCCCAGGGGAGAGACGAGCTGGCAGCTGCCGGGCTGAGGCCGCGTTGCCACGGGGTCCCAGCTGTCCCTCCCTCGTGCGGAGACCGAGCAGCTGGAATCTTGGCACGACCCCAACCGGCCACTCCTCCAGATCCGGGACCCGCGCCCGTGACCTGAGGGAAGAGGCGCCGGGAGCTGACCTCGGCTGTCACCCCTGGGGACCTGGTCTGCGCTTGAGCAGCCACACCGGAGCACGGCGGATGGCAGACGCCGGGGACACGGTCAGACGGCTCCTTCGTGCCTTCGGTCGGTCGCCAGCCGCCGTGACAGCCCAGGCTCAGGGTGTTGGGGCCACTCTGCAAATGCCTAACTGATAATGGGCGACCGCCTACGATGACCCGGGCCAGGGAGCTCGCACCCGGACACTGCACCTCATTCTGGGCCAGACGCCATGGAGACGGACCGCAGCTGGTCCCGGGCGACTCGTGTGAGGAGCGGGGGCACTGGCACTGGCCGAGGCCACACTGCCCTCCAGGGACCGGTCAGGACCGGCGGTCTCGCCAGATTCCCGCCATCGCCCTGCCCGCGTTTCCCAAACTGCCCGCAGCGCAGGGATGGCCGTGGGGGGCGGGGCAGGGGACGTGGTCTCAGGAGTGAGGTGCCTCCTTCCATTTCTCTTCAGGGAGAAACCAAGTCTCTAGGGGGCCCACGACCACCTCGGTCACACGGGCGCACGGAGGAACAGGATTTCATCGCTGATATTTGCCGAGGGCTCGTCACGTGCCGAGGACTTTCCAGGCGGAGTCGGGATTTGAGCCTCGACTCCCAGTCTGGCTCACTGCACGGTCCGAGGTCTCGCTATCATGTCACACGTCCCCAGAACACCCGACGGAGACGCGGAAGGGAACAGGCTGCGGAGAGCACAGGGCACAGGCGGGAGGCGCGCGGCAGCCGCGTCCAGCGCTGGACGGTGTCACCACCGCGGTCACACTTATTTCGGGGGGGGGTGCATTCTGGTGAAGCCCATTCACCAGTGGGGGAACCAAGCCCATGACCATTCGGGAAGGGCAAGAGCTGTCCAAACACAGACGCGGACGATGTCCACACTGCGTTGCTGGGCGTACCCCCGGGGGACCCCCTGAGGGAAGGTTTAGAGGGACCCATAAATCCGAAAAAGAAAAACCTGGCCACGTGACAGCGAAGGCTCTTTCCAGCGGTGGCAGCCGGCCCCTGCGAAGCTGGCCATTTATCCGATTCACAAACGGATTTGAAGATCAGGGAGGTGGTGCGAGGTGGGTGGCTATTACTGCCCAGATGGCGGGCACGGCGTCCCTGAACGCTGTGCCCCGTCCGGGGGCCCAGGCAGCACGTCGGGACCACCAGCGAGCCGCTGTCACCCTCAGGGTGCACCTCACTCGGGGCGGGCGCTTCGAAAACCACAGACCCTGGACCTGCAGCCCCCACCACATGAAGCCGGATCCTGGGCTGAGCCCAGGAATCAGTGAGAGCAGCAAGGAGAACCCCCGGCTGGAGAAAGCGGGGCTCGCATGCGGCTGCCCTGCTGCCCCCCGAGTCCGAGAAAGCAGCGACGGCTCCTGGAGAGACCGCCAGGCACGAAGCCTGCAGCCGGCTCTGGCAGGATGACCCCTCTGGAACAGAGACCCCTTAACCCTGCGACGCCTCCGCGACCCGGCATTCCCAGGGGTTACACCGTTTTCAGGACCACGCAGGGCCAGGAAGTGGGGGGTGGTCCCAGGGGAGGGGAGGGTGGAGAGCGGGCACGACGTTTTAGTCCGGGAGACTAAACTTCCACCTTTCGAAGTCTGGAAACTCTAAAAGCTCCGGTGGTGGATGGTGATATTGATTCCGTGACAGTGGGAATGTCTTTAACGCCACCAAAATGTATGCTTAAAAGTGGCTAAAGACTTTATGTTATATATATTTTACCGTGAAAAAAAACCCGGATTTTAAATGTTTGAAGTACAGTAACTCTAAAAAAACAAGCGAGAAACATGCAGCAACCCGCCCAGGTTAAGACTGTCAGGTTTTCTTCCGTCCTTTTAAATAAAGGCAAGAAAACTTTGCACAAAAAAAAAAAAAAAAAGCCTTCAGAGGGATTTCTCCCAGGAACATAATGGTAATTCAACATTCGCAAACCCATCGATGTCATGGACCAAAGGACCAATGTACATGTGATGATCTCGATGGACTCGGAACAGAGAAAAGAATCGTTTCACAAACCGCGACGCCCTTGTAGCAGAGGGGAAGGTCCTCCGCGCGGCGAAGGGCGTCGCCAAGGAGCCCGCGGCGGTGACGCATCCGCTCCGCGAGGCACATCGCTTTCCCTCGGACATCGCAGGGAGGACACGCTGTCCACGTCCCGCCGGAGGCTGTCACCGCAGCAGTCACGCAAGAAGAAACAAAACGCATCGAAATGGGGAGGGAAGATGGAAAACGCCCTCCACTCACAGCTGGCGCGACCCTGTCTACAGACGATCCCCAAGAACCATGCGCAAAACCTACGAGAGCCGAGCGACCCAACTCAGCCCAGTTCCAGGGCGTGAGACCGGCGCACGCGCCAGCCGCGTCTCTCTGCACCAGCAGAAGGATCCCAAGAGGAAATGAAGGCGAGGGGCCCATTTATGGAAGCTTCGGGGCGCCCGAGGACCGGGAGTCAGGACGGTCGGCCCTCCCTCCGACGCGGAAGCATCAGCGTCCGCATCTCATGTTAAAATTGAGCCGCGGCGCCGAGGGCGGCGGGCGTACACAGCGGAAGCGCACCTACGCGCAGGTCGGGCGGCCGGGCCGGCCATCCTGCCGCCCTTCCTGGCTCCAGCGTCCAGGAAGCCGGGAAACAAAATCCCAGGCCCCTGGGAGGAACGCGGCCTGAGTCAGCCTCCCCAGGAGGTGGGGGCGGGGGACGAAGCGGACGCAGCACGTTTACCGAGTGGGGCGCTTCTCCCTTGAAAAGTCGGCGGGGTTTTTTCGGTTCGGCTGGAGATGGAACTAAAAGTGTTTTTAATTATGTTCTGTGACGAGGAGCCAGAAAGACGCGGCGTTTGCCACATCTCCTGGTTCTCCGTGTTCCCAGGCCCCGGGGCTGGAGTCAGCTGTCGCGGGCACAGCCCTCCCTACCCTCACTCTGTCCTCTCCTGCCAACGGCATCGTCACTGGCATCGGCTGGGATCCGTGTGCAGAGGCTCCGGGGAGAGGGCGACGCTGAGCCCGAGGAGCTCTGCGCGGCGGGCACGAGCCTGTCCGGGGAGCCGGGGCCGGCCTTCCAGGCCGGCGTCTGCGGGGCCAGCCGTGTGGCTGAGCCCAGCCGGGATGGGAGGAGGGCAGAGCCCGGGGCGGGAGGGGAAGAGGCCCTTTTGACTTGGACATTCTAGTTCTTTCAAAGGCCAAACCCTTTAGCGGTTCAAAAGAGCCTTAAAAAAGAGGGAAATGACATTGATGGAAAACGAAGGATGAAAAGGGAAACAGATACTAAAAGGTGGACGAGAGATTTTTTCTCCGCTGGGTCAGGCTTCTCCTGGGCCGAAGCCAAGCTGGCGCCCGAGGCTCACGCGGTCTCAGGAGCGGCCGAGGAAGGCAAACCGCTTCCTGGTTTTCGTTTCCCTGGGCTCCCCAGGAAGAGCCCAGAAAAGGCCCGGATGTTTAAGCTTGCCCACCTGCGGGCAGTTCAGCCCCACCGTAGACCAGTTTTGAGGGAGAAAAGCAGCTGGGTGGAGGCAAATCGCGCGGCTCCCAGAGAATGAATAACCGGCCACCTGCCCGGGATGGGAGGCCCCCGAGCGGTGCTGAGATTTTGTCCAGTTTTATAAACTCAGCAAACACTTATGAAGCGCCCACCGTGGGCCTGGCATCGTGGCAGTCACAGAGTCTCTGGCTGGAAGGCACTTTCAGGGAGGTGAGGGACAAACGCCCCGAGAGGCCTGAAGCACCAAGGAGGAGGCGGACTGGGAGCTGGCGGGGGGCTGCCCCCTCCTGACTCGGACAGTCAGCACATGGCCCCGGAGGTGGGAGAAACTTCAGAAGGCCCTTCCCTGCGCTTCTAGCAGAGGCGACCTTCCCCGGCTCCACTTCACGGAAGTGAAAGCAAAGGCCGGGAGGGGAGGGGTCGTTCTGCGGGGGATCAGCAGGCGCTGGCACCCAGGCTGGCGAGGGCGAACTCCCCCTGGGAGCCTGCCGCACCACCAGCTCACCTTAGGGACGGAATCCGCAGCCACAACACCCCGGCCCTTCCAGCTTAATCCCAAAGACACACCAACCAAAACTCAAAGCAGGATAAAAAATTCATAAGCAGGCTGGAGTCACACGAATCTCCAGTCTCTGGAGTGACAGCTCCGCCTCCCTGGGAGGGCTCTTTGTGTAAGTCGATGCCCCCTCGTAAGGCCGGGGACACCCGGTGTGGGGAACAGGACACCACAGAGGAAAACCCAGGCGACTAACTGCTCCGCCCGTGCAGAGCGAGGGAGGCTGCGGGCGTCTCAGACCGGGATTTGAACGAGCCAATGGTCTCCCAATGGCTGAAACAGGAAGCCAGATAAACAGCAGGCGATCACGGGGGGCCGCGCTTCCCCCGGCCAGCTGCGCCCTGCGCCTTCCTAACAAAGTCCCACTGACTCACCGGCGGATTTTCCTGTGTTCGGCTCCGGGGCCCAGACACCCACTCCGTTGGGTGGACATCACCCCCCCCCACTCGCGCCCTCCCCTTTCTGCCCTCTGCAGACCTGGCCCATGCTTAATCCTGTGACCAGTCTCTGTCGGCTCTGAGGACAAGGGGAGGTGAGGGTCTCAGGTGAGCTCTCCTCCACCACCCGTCCTGGGACCCCCGAACGCGTTCCCTGGGCATGCGCCAAAGAGCACAGCTGGGGGAGACGCGCAGGGCGCCCCTCCGAGCATCCCCGCGCCCGAGGCCACCTGCCCCAAGGTTCGGCTCGCTCCGCTGGGCTGGAGAAGACGAGCGTAGGGCTTGAGGTAACGGGGCGCCGGGGGTCTCTCATTACAGGGTCTCCATGCGCTGTAAGTGGCAGAGATTCCCCGGGAAGGGAAACTGAGGCTCAGAAGGTTGGAGTTGGGTGCCCTGGTGACTCAGCCCCTGGATGGGACGCACAGCCCCTTCGGGATGTCGGGACACACCACTCCCCTCGTGTGACTCCAGCGCCCCTCCCAAGCACGGAGCGCACACCTCTCCGGAGCTGGTCCCGACCCCCGGGACCTGCCGACCGAGCCCCGCCCAGTGGCCCCGGCCCCGCGACGACCCCGCGCGGGCCACTCACCGGTGCGTGTGCGCTCAGGTCCCAGGGTCCACGCCGCCGCCGCGCACGGTCGCGCATCCCCGGGTGGCGCCGACCCGCGCCCCCTCCTCACCCGCGAAGTTCCTCGGGACTCCGCGCGCTCGCACTCGGGCCGCCGGCCCCGGCCCACAATGCGGAGCGAGGCGCGTCCTGAACAAAGTGCGTCCCCGGGGCCGGGGCCGGGGCGGAGCCTGGTGACCCGCTGCCCCCGGCGCGCGCCGCGGCCCGGCTGCCGGACCGCCCCGCCCGCCTCCCGCGGTGCCAGCTGAACTCGCCGAGGGCGGAGGCCGGGCGCGTCCCGGCTCGGGCACCGAACAGCGGCCCGCGGCCCCTTCCGCCCGCTCCTTCCCGCCCCGCCCCCCGCCGCGGGGAGGCGGCCGCTCGGTGGCCGGCTGGGGCCCGAGCTGGCAGGGCGGAAGCCTTCGCACAATTAAGCCTTTCCTGCGCCCGGGGCCCGCCGCCTCCGCCCCGCACGCGTCCTCGCGCCGCGCGGCTTCGCAGCTCTTTGGGAGAGGGGACCCGCCGGCCCCCTCGCGCGTCCGGCTCCGCCCCGCCTGCGCCCCGCGCCCCGCGCCCCTCGCCGGCCCGGATGCTCCGCGCGGAGGGGGGCCCAGCGCGCGGGCTGCAGTAGGTGCTCAGCAAAGTGCGTGACTTCCCCCCACTTCCGGACTCCGCCTCGCCCCCGGCTCCTTAAAGGGCCGTGGGAGTGGGCGGAGGGGGAGAGGAAATGACCAGACCCTGGGAGATGAAGGAAGGGCGGGGGGACCTGTGAGCCGGAGCGGCCTCTCCCGGGTGCAGGCACCCCACCCTGCCGCCGGGCCTGGGGGCCTCCAGGCTCTGCGGGAGGCGCGAGGCCATCGGGTGGCCTGCGCCCTGTGGGAGAGGGGCACCCAGCCATTGGGATCAGACTTCCCAGCTGCCCAATGCAGGGCTGGTTTACTTCCGGGGCCCTGGGGTCAGAGGTCACGGTTGACGGACAAAAGATGCCCGCTCCCCGGGATCCTCTGAACCCTCAGCCAGTGGGGGCTGAGCCAGGATGAGCCCCCCAGCCCGGGTTACAGTGGCTGTGGACCCAGGGGACGCGAGACAGTGAACGCACAGCGACATCGAGGAAGTGCCCTGCTGATCGGGACTGGACACAGGCGCCCGCCCACACTGGTGCGCGGGCGCTCAGGGCCCTGCCTTGGGGGCTGCCCAGAACAGGAAGAAGGCCCCAGCGGTGCCCCGTAAGGGGTACAGGTCATCCATCCCACGACCTGTGTGCCTGTCCCTTTCATGAAGGGCTGGCCGGTCACGCAGGTCCCCTTGACCCTGCTCCAGTGTCCCCACCGCAAACCTCCAACAGTGACGTGCAGGGAGAACCGGTGGGGGGCAGGGCGTGGGTGGGGTGCAAGGCTCAGAAAGAAAGGGGGCGGGGTGGGCGGGAGCAGCAGAGGGGAGCCGGGGACCCCGCCCGACCCCCAAGGGGCCTCCGCCGAGTGCCGGCTCTGAGTGGTTTTCCTCCCAACACAGCGATGACTCAGTTGCTCTGAATCAAGCAAATGGATTTTCCTTAAATGTGAAAATCAATAAGAGGGAAAGGCGAGGGCCTGGCCGCGGGCGGGGTGGGGGGGGGGGGCGCGTGCTGGGCAGCTAGGCGGTTGGGGAGGGGTGGGAACAGTGAGATTTGGGCTCAAGCGGGGGGCGGGGGGACCGGGTCACCCAGAAGGTGGCCCCGAGACACCCAACACTCGTCAGCCCCTCTGGCCCCCTCCTCCACCCACAGCTTAGAGACAGTCTCCAGCGGGGACGAGAGACTGGTAGCCAGAGGACTGAAGTCGAAGTGGAGTCAGTGACATTTTCAGGCCCAGCTGGCTTCCTTGGGGGCCCTGCCGTCAGAGCTCCTTCCGTGTGGCCCGGGAGGGACCGTGAAGACCGGCATGTTGCTTTATCTTCTTGAGCGTTTACTGAACGTTATTAATGCCTGGCAGGCAGAGTCCAGGGAGCACCCCCCCCCCCCGCCCCGGGCACAGTGGAAAAACACCAGAGCCGTGCTTTGGGGCGGCTGCTTGCTGGAGTGCGTCACCTCAGTTTGCTCATCAGTAAAAGAGGGTGTCGATGCCCAGGGGACAGCAGAAGACACTAACCGCCAGCAAGGCTCCGGGAAGGCTCAGTGAGGCGACGCAGGAGAAAGCGGTTTACACGGCGCCCCGAAACTGTGAGCGAAGCGATGTCATCAAGCGAGGCGCCGCTCCCGCCCCCGTGCCCCCTCCCCACGCGGCCCCCGGCAGTCCGCGAATGGGCTCGGTGCGCGAAAACCGTGTCTGAGTGACGGACCTCTGCCGTCCACTGCTCACCTTACCCTTCGCAGCTCCATTTGTTAGCCAGCAAGGGGCTTCGTGCCAGGATGGCGTTGTTCCGTACGTGGCCCCTCAGGCTCCAGGCGTGGTCTCGGGGCCCCCTCTGCGTCGACGGCCCGAGCTCACGAGGACCTGGGAAAGGAGCCCGCGGGCGCAGGAAGGAGAGCTCACGAGCGCGAGCAAGCGAGTCCCCGCCTTGTCAGGGAGGTGTGTCCCTTCTGCCCTCTCTGTCGGGCACCAAGAAGTGAGAGGAGCTGAAAGCCATCACAGCGTTTTTCCAGAGATGGCTTCGAAGAGAGGTGTTCTCTAAGGGGCCGAGAGGGGAGGGGTGGGGCTGGCGGGGACGTCTGTCAGCCCGCAGAATCCTGGCAGCGCCCCCATGAGGCAGGGGCCACTTTCACCTCCATTTTATAGGTGTAGGCAAGGGGGCCACGAGGGACCGGGGCCCAGGCCAGGCACCCGGGGACGCAGGACAGGCTTCGGAGTCACGGCCGCAGCCCAGCCCCACTGCATCCTGAGCGCGTGACCAAACGCTGGCCTCTCCCCATTAAACAGAAGCCGCCCGTGATGCATGCCTGCCTGTTGCGGGGGGGGGGGGGCTCGATGAGCAGATGCAGGTGAAGCACTGGACCAGGGCCCAGCGCACACGGGGCGGGGGGCCCTTCCCTCTAATCCGTCTGTGGTTTGAGGCACTGAAGTGGCGAGAAGCCATTTGCATCCATGAGGAGCCATCTGTTCAAGCCCGTCCGCCCCGTCCGCCCCGTCCACCCCGTCCACCCCAGCCTGCCGACAGCCGCTGGGAGCCCGGATTCCGTGTTCCACCCTGCAGAGGCCTGAGCTGGCCAGCCGGCCCAGACCGGAGAGGAGCTGGCTGCAGCCACCGGCCGGGTAGCAGGATGGAGGAGCGGGGGGCGGCCAGTGCGGCTGGCCAGGGCCCCACCGCGGGGCTTCCAGGACACGGGACGCGATGCTGCTCCGTGTCCCCTCGCGCACGCCCCGCAGGTCTGGGGCGCGTGGGTGACAGCCGGCCCGCCGAGGCAGCTTCTCCCCGCCGAGCAGATGCACCGGGCAGCCCCGGGACCGCGGGCCTCGCACCTGCCGTCTGGCCAGCTGCCGCGCCCCTGCTCCTGGGCGGCGGCCATGCCCGGCTTTGCCCGAGTTCTTCTCTCCCAGGGCAGGTGGGAAGGCGTGGCGTCTGCCCCGCGGGGTCACAGCGCCACTTGGGGGGCTCAGGGAGCCCTGGCTGCAGACTGGGGCCCTCTTCTGCTGCTTCCCTCGGGCCTCACTGGTCCTCTGGCCACCTGGGGGGGGCGGGGGCTGAAGAGCCAGGAGAGGGCGGAAGTCTTTAATGGCACCCGCTGGCTCCCCTGGGAGAAGGGGTGCTGTGGGACCGAGCAGCGTGGCCTGGGGGGCTGGGGCCGGGGCACGCAGGGCGGTGGGTGAGGATCGGGAGCAGAGTCCGCTGTGTGGCTCCGGCCGCTGATGCTGCCCTGGCTGAATCCACCGCGTCCACCCCGGCCGCCAGGGGCGTGGGCAGGCGCGGTGTGGGAGGCTGCGTGCGGGGCTGCGCAGTTGGCCGGTCCACGGGGAGCGGGGGGACAGCGCCCCAGAAACGCCGGGTCTCTGAGAACATCTCCTCAGGGCAAATCCGAGCCACGCGGCCCCTGACCCGAGACCTGCGCAGCGCGCCGCATGTGCCCACGCACATCAAACCTCGCGGCGGAGTTCCGGATGGTGACGCGGCCGCGCCATTGGCCGCGTCGCGCGCCGCGCGTTGCTGGCTTTCCCCACCCCCGGCCACGCCACGTTCGGGGACCGGCCCAGCCGGCGGATCCCGCGATGCTCAGAGCGGCGGCGCCGAGGCCTCAGCCCCGGGAAGGGGCCCTGGCGGGGCGCATGCGGCGGCGGCCGCAGCCAGACGCAGGGCACTGCTGACCCCTGCTGGCGCCTTTCTCCCTGCGGCCCTGGGGGAGGGGGCGGGGCGGGGATGGGGAGCCAGCCCTGGAGGGTGCAGCCTCGGAAAAACCTTGCAACCCGTCTGGGCTGCGTGGGAAGCAGCGCCCTAGCTCGGAAGCCCCTGGTGGGGCGCTCCTTCCATGAGACGGAGAAGGATGAGAATAAACCCCAACGGGGTTCCGGGAGGAGAGAGACGGGCCAGCCGCATGTGCTCAGCCTCGGTGGCGGGGAGGGCTCCCGGCTGCCCATCAAGCCCCTTGAGCCTAAAACTGGGAAGCCGTGAGCAGCCCTGCACCAGCCAAGCTCAACCACCGAGCCCGGAAAACGGGGGAAAGAGAGAAAGAGAAACCAGCCTCCCTCTCGCTCTCGCTGACAATTCGTGTCCTGTCTCCGGCAGCCCCTCAGGCCGGGTGCTCGTGGCTCTGTCTGGACGACAGGGGCCAGAACACCTGCCGGGGTGTGTGTGTGTGTGTGTGTGTGTGTGTGTGTGTGTGGCAGGGGAGGGGGTGGGCTGAGTTACAAAACGGAGTTTGCACTAACTTCAGAGGCCTCTGACCCACCGGTGTCCTAGGACAGCTGGCTTCTCTGCTGGACACCTGGGACATCTCCAGTGAGAGAAAAGACTGGAAGCGTCAGGTGGTCCTGCGGGATGAAGGATGTGTAGGCTGGGCTTCTTCACGGGGCTGCACAGGCAGCGGCCTCCGCCACGGAGGCGCCATTCCCAACGTCGCCAGCAGGCGGCAGCCCTGCTCCTGGTTTTCACTGCAAGCTGTGAGCGGAATTCCTTCTTAAACGCCAGCTGAGTGCCTGGCGGGAGGCGCAGTGTGGGCCACAAAGGCTAAGCTCCGTCCCTGCCCTCCCTGCCCGACACCTTCCCAGCAAGCGGGCTCGGTCCCCTGTGCTCGTCTGCGGGTTGCTGACTCCGAAAGTCGACCAAGCCTGTTGGGACAGAGGCCGCCAAGGGCTCGGTCATGTCCAAGGTACTTTGCTGCTTTAAACTTCCGCTGTCCGGCCAGGTGACCACAGGGAAGGTGGGAGCAGCAAAGGTGGACAGGAGAGCAGCGGCGCGGACCGGAACTGGCCGTCAGAGGAGCCTCCGCAGAGCCTCCGGCCACCCATGGGCCGTCTCCCCGCGCCGGTGGGGCGCGCAGGTCCCCTTCCACTCCCAGCTGCCCCGTGTCCCTCCCCACACTCGGAGCCGTCCCGCCGGCCGGGCCTGTTCTCAGAGGCCGCAGCATGGCGGCTGCACAGCGAGCAGGAGCACAAATGGCCCGTCCCACCCAGGCCCAGGGGAGGGGAAGAGGGAGCCGTCGCCTAACAGCGTGTCCAGCCAGTGTCACAGTCCTCGACGACTGTGCGGGAGTTCCTGGGTCACCCTTCGGGGTCCCCTGGAGCACCCCCTCTGTCCCTTTGCAGCTGGTGTCCCCTTTTCCTGCCTCCCAGCAATTTATCCTCCCGACATGGACACCCAGACTTCCTGGCCTGAGTGTGTGCCCCTGGCCAGCAGGCTCACGTCACCTGCGAGCCCCCAGAGGTCCTGGGAACCATCCCTGGGACTGTGGATTCCGACACCGAGGGCCCAGGGTCCCCTCTGACCCGGCCTGTCACGGCCTCACGGCTCAGAGCCAGACCCAGAGCTGGACAGAGCCTCGGGGTTGCCGTGCGCCCCACGCTGGTCCTGAGCCACGGAGCGGCTCTGGCTGCACCGTCCCCGCAGAGGAGGGGCTGCTGGCTGGCTGGGCCAGTCCGGCACAGTTATGTAACCGAGAACAGCCAGAAGCAGCGTCTCTGCCCTGAGGGGCTTTCGCCCTGAGTGCCGCCCCAGCGACCGATGGCGTTTCTGTGATTTTGACATCGGACTCAGCCCTGTCTGTGCAGCGGGTGACCCCAGCGCACCTTCGGCCACCTCAAAGGCCCCCCTGACCCCGAGTCTTCTTCACATGCCAGCGGGCAGTCCGAGCCCAAGCCTGGGGGCTCGGCAGCATGCAGAAGACGGCGTGACCAAAAGGAGGGAGTTTTGGGAAAACAGACAACAAAGGACCCGCCTGGCTCCTTTATCACCAGCTCTGTCCAGACAGCTCCCGAGACGTGAGCACAGCCTCCGGGCGGACGCGCGGGCGATCATACGTCCAGGTTTGCCCGGGGCAGGCCGGTGGCCTTAGTGGAATTACGAAGATTGACACACCTTCTTTACGGCACTTCGCAGACACTGGGATTTTTACAAACTGAATGTAAGATGCTCCACCAGCAAGAACATTACAACTTGCCGAAGGCTCCGACGATGGTCATTTTTCAGCAATAAAGCATTTTTTAAAGTTAAAGTACGCACACTGTTCATTTTAGATTAAGTGCTGTTGAACACTTGATAGACAACTATGGTAGCGTGTAAACATAACTGTTACAGGCACCGGGGAACCAGAAACTTCGGGTGACTCGCTTTATCGCGATAGTCACCGTGTCAGAGCCTGCAGTACCTGTGAGGTCTGCCGGTCCGGACACCATCCCATTCACCATCAAAAGCATTCCAGCTTGGATGACGCATTCCACAGCCTCTCTGTTGACAAGGCGCTTTGAGATCCTCTGGGAGAAACGCAAGGGTGACTGTAGGTCACTCTCCTTTTTTGGACTTTCCCTAGGACGCTTCACAGCACAGGTGGCCTTGTCCTTATTGGGGAATTCCACCTGAGGACCAACTCAGACCAAAGAAGGAAGTGCAAGCGTTTGCTCTTCTGCAAAATCTGGGGAAGACCGGATCCTGAATCCTGAGCAAGAGCCGAGAGCCGGAGGGAGGGAGGGAGGGAGGATGGTCTCGTGAGAGCGTCTTTGGGCGGCAAGCCCACAGAGTCTGGCGGGTTGCGGTTTGGGGGTTAATTCACCAGCCTGTTTGTCTGTCGCTGGCTCAGTGCAGAAATGACCAGGTTTCTCTTCCTAAGTCTTGGAAGACGCCCTGGTTGGGTGCTTTGAGATGCCCTCCCTAATCTTGGGGGGACCCTGTTTATGGGAAGGACCTGGCCAAAGGAGTTTCTGAAGGCAGAGAGCAAGACACACCTAGATAAACACGTCACTTTCAGGGTTGTAAAGTGCTTGGCTTTATTCCTGGACGAGAGCTAATTCAGCAACTGAGGGTTTTAAAGGAAGCTTTTGGGGGCCTGAGCCCTGACCCCTGTCCAGTGTGGGAGATGTATGTCCATGTACCGAAGCTTGGAGGTGCAGCAGGAGCCCCAGCTGAGGCCCCAGGTTTCAAAACAGCTGATTTGAGGGTGGGGTGGGGCATTCTCCCTGGGTAGCAGGGAAGGTGGGGCAGCTGAGGGGGCTGGCGCTGTTGGAGGAGCGAGTTCCTGAGCATCGAGCGAACGGCGGGCCACCGCGAAGGCCCGCTGTCCTACGGGGGTCCCATGTCACCCCCACAGCATCCCTGTGGGTCACTCCCTTTCACAGATGCAGACCTGAAGCCCAGAGAGGCTAAGCGACTCGGCCTAGCGCTCAGCTAGTAATTGGAAGGGTTAGGATCATCAGGATCAGAGCCCACGGGTCCGTCTGGGTCTGGAGCCACCAGGACAAGCCGATGTGAGAGCCCCCGCTCCCACCCATTCTCTGGGGGCACAGGTCTGTCAGGGGTCTCAGATCACATGTCCATCTTACCATCTGGCTGATAGGAAAACTCTAAGAGGTTCCGAGCGCACAGTGGGTCCACGGAACCGGCCCGTGCCTGGCTGGTGCCGTTGCCCCGCCCGCGTGCGGGCAGCGCGGCAGCTCGGCGCCGTGACGTCAGCCTGTGTGGTGCAGTGTGCAGAGCCCGCGGGTGGGCGTGGCCGGGCCGCCCCGCCCCTTCCCCGCCCCCGCCCCTTCCCCGCCCCCTGTCCCAAGCGGAACAAAACGGCGCGCGCGGGCTCCGGGCCGCCGCTCCGAGCGCTTCCCACCGCGCCGCGCGATCCCGCAGCAGGTGAGTGCGCCAGGTGAGTGCGCCCGGTGAGCGCATCGGCGGCGTGCGCGCCCCCTGCCGGCGCCCGCGCCCGGTGAGTGCGCCCCGTGAGTGCGCCCCCTGCGGCCCGGCACCCAGTGCCTCCGGGTCCTTCCCGCCCGCGGGGCCGGGGCAGCTGCCGACAGCTGGAAAGGAAAGTGGCGCGTGGCCCGGGGCGCCGTCGCGGGCGCGGAGTGGAGAGAGGTGGCTGTGGCCAGCTCCGCAGCGCTTCTCTTTCCGGAAGGTGTGGGGTCCCTCTCCGCCAGCCCCCCACCCCCCGTGCCCTGACCCCGGGCGCCCCGCTCCCCCTCCTCCTGCGGGTCCCGCAGCAGCACAATGGGCGATTCTGCGCGCCCCTGACGCTCATGGTACGGCGGGGGATGAGGGCATCCGCGCCAGCCCCTCCCTCGCCCTCCTGCCCCGGGTGGGGCTGGGGCGGGAGGACATCTGGCCTCGTGCCGGCCAGGGGTGCCTGCCCCGAGTGCGAGGGAGCCTCCCCCCTCTCGAAAGCACTGGATGGAAGCTGCGCCCTTTCACTTCGCCACCCACGTCCTGGCGCCAGGCGGAGACCAGCACAAGCCCCAGAGAACCCGCAGTAGGTGCTTTGTGGCCTCAGGCCTTGAAGGCTGGTGAGCAGGAAGCGGCTGGTACTGAGCACAGTTAGGGCAAGTGGCCAGTTACCCAACAGGCACCAGCTGGGCGGGCGTTTGGTCTGCTCCCCAGGAGTGAGTTCTGCAAGGTGCTGGTCCCCGAGCGTTTGCCATGGACCCAGGCCCTTTGCTCCTGGCCTGGGCACCAGCCACGGTGCTCTGTGGGGGTGACGGAGTGGGCAGGCCCTCCCCTGCCCAGAGCCTGCGGGTTGGGGTCCTGGCACAGGGGCGCTGAAGACGTCCACTGGGCCCAGGTAGAAAGCGTGTCCAGAAGAGGCAGCCTGCAGTCTTGGCGAGAGACGCCTGGGGAGGCCGACAGGCTGAGCCTTGATGCTGGATTTGCCACTCAATACGCGGTGACCTTGGAGCAGTGACTTCTTGCTCTTCGGTTGCCTTTGGGGATCGTGCTTTGGGAATGGGCTGCACAGCCCCGGCACACAGTGGGGCTCCACCTCCGTCTTCTCCCTGCCGCCCCTTCCAGAAGCCAAGGAGGCGCCGGCTGCTTCTGCCCTCTCAGAGCACAGCTTGGGGGTTTGTCCGAGGTGGGGGTCGGGGACTTGTGCGGCCCCCCGACTCCCTGTCCAGGCTCTGTCCTCAGCCCTCGGGCCGGCTGTCCCATCATGGAAGTCAGACAGGAAGGAAGTTTATCTGCAGGAGTGTGGTGTGGGCCAGAGGGTGGGGGGAGGAGCAGAGCCAGGTGGGGGGTGTGGGGAGGGTGCAGGAGACAAGCCGGAGGGCTGGCCCCCCAGCCGCCCAGTGCTCTTGCCCCGTCTGTCGTCTGGTCTGTCGTCTGTCCTGCCCCTTCCTTCCTGGCTGGGTGTTTTCTTTTTTAATTGCAAACATCTGCTCCGGAGCCAGGCTTCCTACCGGAGTCGCAGCCTGGGAGCCTGGTGTTGACACTGGGTTGGCCCACGAGTAGGTGGCGCTCAGCTGGGTTGCCCTACTGAACTCTCGTAGACGGGGCCCAGCCGGCGTTTGGCGCGAGCGCCGTGCGCGCCAGGTGAAGGCGGTGGGTGGGCACTGTGTTTATTTACTGGCGATCTGGCCAGGAGGGTTTCTGGCCAGCTGCTCACGTTCTCGGTCGTGCTGGGCGGGCTTACTGCACACAGCATCATGCGGTAAACTGAACGAAGGATCAATGCTCGAGCGGGTGTGTCCCGAGGATCAGAGTGAGCAGGTGCCTGCACCTGCCGGCCCCAGGGACGGCC
This sequence comes from Rousettus aegyptiacus, assembly GCF_014176215.1. Lineage (NCBI taxonomy): Eukaryota > Metazoa > Chordata > Mammalia > Chiroptera > Pteropodidae > Rousettus > Rousettus aegyptiacus. Next base: position 14,549,046 of record NW_023416293.1, on the reverse strand, counting down.
CAGAGCCTCACGCGTTGCGCTGGCCAGTCCGCGCGCTGAGCTCCGACCCATGGCAGCAGCTGGTGGGCGGCGGAGCGGCCGGTCAAGCAGGCAGACTCCTTCCAAACCCACCCCGGCCCTGGGTTACTACTTTCTTTGCTTCTCTGCATTTCCTAGAGCAGCTCGCCAGAGACGTGGCCGCCACTGGTGCACACGCCGGCTCTGCGGGATGCTTTGCAGCAGCTTGTAAACCATTTAAGGACAATGTGGCTTCACCAGTGTGATGTGGACAGAGTTGGGGTTAGAACTCAGGACCTAGGCTCTCGCTCTGCTGCATGCCCAGGGAGGGGGACAGGGGGCCCGGAAGGTGGGTCCCAGATCCCCAAGGGTGCGCAGTCCCCAGGTCTGGTGCCGTGGGGGGTGGGGTGGTGGGCACGGCAGGGGTCCTGGGTACCGACAGGAGCCCTCCGCCTGGGTTTCCGGGTGCCAGGAGTCGCTATGGTGACGCAGCTCCTCAGGAATTTGCTGACGTCAGTGCTGAGTGATTCCCATGTATGGTGAAGTGTGTGAACACACGGCAGCCAGCCCTTCCAGACTGCGGCTTCCCCGGTGCGCCCGGGAGCCTGCAGGCAGCGGCAAAGGCGACGAAGAAGGAAGAAACGGAAGGCAGCCGCCGGAGCCCCCGCCCGGCCAGCGGGCGCCAGGCCTGTCCCCACCGCGCGGGGCGGGCTCCGGGGCGTCAGCTGCAAGCAGCCTGTCCTCCTGAGGTCTGAGCGCCCTTTGTTTTTACGACTCGACCAAAGAGACCTCAGGCCTTTTCCGCGGGCTCAGCCATTGACAGCACTAAGCTGACATCATTCCAGACGGGAGCGGAGACGCGACCTGCCGAGTGCCCTGGGAGACGCGTCACGATGCGCGGTTTCCTGTAGTGGTCCCGGAATGCTTGAACCGCACCCCCAGTTTCTGCCCGAGTCAACCTCGGCTTTGTGGGCAGCGAGCGGGGACCACTCTGCTGTCAGAGGGAGCGCCCTCGTCAGCTCCCGGCCCCACAGGGGCCACTGGGCATGGCCTGAGAGAGAAAAGTCAGAGTAGGGAGAGGGGTTAAGTGACCGTCAGTGCTGGGGGGCCCCGGGCCTGGAGCGACGCTCGCTCACCTCTTAGAGAGGTGAGTCGTCTGCGGGGTTCCAAAGACATCCCGGCAGGATGCGGGAGGCGGAGGCCGAGCCCACGTCGCCACCCTGGCCGCCTGTCCCCTGCCGGTGACCATTACTTCCAGGGACAGTCTGTTTCCTGGGCTTCTCGGTGTCACCCCAAGACACGGGCCCTGACCCTTGACTGGCGGGGCCCCTCCTCCCCTCCTCGGCCGCCCCCTGATGTCGGGGCGTGCAGGGAAGGGTGACAACTCTGCCAGGTACCTGGCCCGACACCGCAGAGCTCAGGTGACCGAAAGCGCATTTCTGGCTTGATAAACACCCGGCAGGTCTCTGCCAGTCCAAGCAGGTGGGGACGTGAGCTGTGCCCAGAAGTCACTCTGTGGCCCTAGGGAAGGAAAGATTTGGACGGGGAGGGTTGGGTTTTTCCACTGGAGAGATGAGGACATGATGCTTTGTCGCATTGCTGGTTCGATGAAGGAAGTTCTTCGGGCATTTGACAGTCCTCCATCTCCGAGATGGTTTCTCAACTTGAGACGTGACCACACGGAACCCCCATCTCGGCCCAGCCCTCAAGCGGTTTGGGGTGCACCCAGATCTGTGCCCCGTCCTCGGCCCCGAGGGGGACCTGCTCATGGTGAGCAGAGGGAGGGGCGCGTGGGGTCTGCGGGCCCCAAGCTGTCACGTCCAGCACGCCCCTACACCCTCGGCTTGGAGGCGTGAGAGCCAGTGTCCAGCCCGGAGGCAGCAGACGGGCTCAGAGCGGAGTGACTCCCCTTTGGCCAGGAAGGTGCAACGCCACCCCACTTCCCTGACGCTGAGCTGTGCCCTGAACTCTGACCTGGGGGAGGTCTGCGCCCCGTCTGCTGCAGGGCCCCTGTGCCCCAGAAGCCGAGAGGCCGACTTCCTTTTAGGGCAGTCCAGCCCCCTGATGGACGGGGCGGGGGGTGCAGTGAATAGAGGGCCCTTCCCCCCAGGGAAGGGGGTGCAGTCCTCCCTGTGGCTGAGACTTCGGTTCCCCAAAGGGGTCCCTCATGGCCCGGCCTGGAGGCATCCCGGGCGGCTTTCCTCCTCGGCGGATCCCTGGGGCCCAATCCCCACCCGTGTCCCCGTACCGTGGAGCCCCACTGGACGTGGGCCTGACACGGGGCCATCGCGCACAAGGGGACGTCTGTGCGGAGCTGCAGGTCCCTCCGCGGGGAGAGGGCTCTGGTGTCCGGGAACAGGCATCGGGCTCCTCCCCGGCCAGGCCCTGCACTGGGCTCCGTGGGGGTGGACGGGGTGGCCGACCACAGCCCCGACGCATGGGAGGTGCGGTGACTGTGACAGGGCTGGGGAGACCGGGCGGTGCCGTGGGGGGCTCAAGGTGGGGGCGTCTCAGGCACCAGGGAGCCCCCGAGGGGGCCTGAGTGGGGGAGCTCCACAGCGGCCTTGCTGGGACGGGGAGGGGCATTTAGCCTCCGCGCCCGCGAAGTCACTCACTGGCGAAAGCGCTGCGGGGACTTGGCTGGAAAGTCCCGGGAGAGTTTGGCCGACTGCGGTGGCTGGATAATGTCCCCGCACAGTGGGGTTCTTTTGTCTCTCGGGTCTGTCTGTCCTGCTTCATCCTGGGACTGCTTGTTCCCCCTCGAGACAACACCCCAGAGCCCCCGCTACTCCTCCTCGTCGGGGGAGAGGCTTGCTTCCAGAAGCTTCTCTCGGAAGGGCGGGACATTCTTCCCTCCAGTGCCCCCAGGGCTCCCTTCTTCTGCCTCGCTGGCCTGAAATGTGTGGCCGGACTATCCTGAGCCAGTAACCTTGACCGATTAGGTTAGGTCCAGGCCACACGACGTGGCTGAGCACCGGGGTGGTTAGCAAGAACCAGGTGGCCATTCCCTCGAGCCCGGCCACGTGGCCGGGGTGACCCTTCAGGAGCCCAGTGAAGGGACAAGGCCTTGGGTCGAGGGCAGTGAGTGTGTCCACAGCCGGGAAGGTCCCAGCAGCCCCTCTGCCCAGGACGGACCCCTCGGGGGACCCAAGTCTCAGCCGCGGGGAGGCCCGGCCCCCCATTGTCCACGAGGAAGCCCCCGCGTGCTTGTCCCTGACAGCAGGCCGGCCGCCGGCCGTGGCCCTCGCCCGGGGCCCGCGTCCTCTGAGCCCTGGTTTCGCAAGCGTCGAGGCTGATTTGCTGCCGCTCGGCCCGCGGGGCGCCTCTGCTCCTCGGGCCTGGCCTGCGGTCACCTGGCCGGTCCGCCGGCGCCCACGTGGCCCTGTAAATGAATTCCCGTTTCCGTGTCCAGTTTCAGAATGCCGAACTGGGGAGGAGGCAAGAGATGCGGGGTATGCCAGAAGACCGTGTACTTCGCCGAGGAGGTCCAGTGCGAAGGCAGCAGCTTCCACAAGTCCTGCTTCCTGTGCAGTGAGTCCGGCCAGGCCCCGTGGGTCCCTGGGGACGGGGGCGGGAGGGGGCGGGCGGGGGGGGCCTGTCAGCACCCTGGGGAACTGGCCCCGTGGGATGTAAACAGCTTGACATTTGGCTGAAGCTGCAGCTGGGGCGGGAAGCACTTAAGGGCGTCTTTGTTCCTGCAGAGGCCTCTTCCAAGGGGACCAGCCGGCCAGAGCGGGTGGGGGTGGCGGCCTGGGGGCCGAGGGCCAGGCTGGGGAAATTTTCCACTGCGAGCATTCTCATCTTTCCCCCTCTGCCACAGTGTCGCTTAGGAGGGAGATGCTTTTAGCCCAAGGTTGCACCAGCCTGTGGACCCCAATCACCCCTGAGTAAAAAGGCAGCTTTGGGGGAAGAGCAGCTGCCCCTTCCCGCCCCCCTCGGGGCCAGCCCTCACTTCTCTCACGTCCCTTCCAGCTCCCACGGGTGGGAGAAGGGGACAGGGACCAAAGCTCTGTGGCATCCGCCCCCAAAACCCCAGAGCCTGGAGGAGCAGGAAACCGGGCGACAGACGGCCGGCAGCCGGAGACGGCCAGAGCCTGGGCCGGGGGTGTTTCCCGGGCCTCCAGGAAGTGGTGGCATTGGGGAAGCACCCCCAGACCCCTGAGCGGCCTGGGATCGGGGGGGGGGGTCCGCTGAGAAGAGGCAGCTGCACTCCCACGTCCTCCTTGGGGGCAGCAGAGCGGGTGCTGGGGCGTCCTCGCCGACCCCCGCTTCTGAGCAGGCCGGTCGGGCCGGGTGCGTGCGGCGCAGCGTCGTTCCGTGCGCGCTGGGGGACGGGTCCGCCCGCTCCTCTCCGGTTGGGGCTTCTCTGTGTCACGGGGGTGGGGTGGGGGGTGCGGCTCACTTCGCAAGGCCGTCGTGGGAAAATCACGGTGCAAGGAGCTTGGGAAATGGAGTGCTCACAACAACTGTGTGCTCAGTACATGAAAGACACTCCCGACACACGCGTGCAAGCACACGCACACACATGCACACACATGTGCGAGCACACACGTATACACACACGTGCAAGCACACACATGCACACGTGCACACATGCATATGCATGCACACATGTGCGAGCACACGTGCACACGCATGTGTGCGTGCACGCGCGGACACGCACACACGTGGCTGAGGCAGCCACGGTGCGGCCGTCCGTCCTGCATCACGTGAAGCGGAGCTGGGGGACTCTGCGGCTGCTTCGCGCCAGGTGACTTGTGATGCACACAGAGTAGGGTCCCGCTGGGCCCCCTGTTCACCAGATCCCCACCTGTGGAAGCCGCCCAGGGCAGGAGTGACCGTCCGCGGGCTGTACTGATGCGTGGGGTCAAACCGAGCTTGCTGGAGCCTCGCCGGCCCCCAGCCCCCGGGGGAGCCGCAGACAGCAGCGGCTGTTCACTGAGCTGAGGAATTCTGAGCTGTTTATTTTTTCAGAGACAGAGGCGGGGGTGGGGGCAGGCGCTGGCATCGGCGGGGAAGAGGGTCAGGCAGCCTCTCTGCCCTCAGCCGTTGCCTAATCACTGACCGGGGGCCAGCTGTGGCTGAGCCGCCCGGGCTTGCTGTCCTGCAGGCAGTTGAGGGGAGTCAGGGACTGGGGGTGGCAGAGGGAGGAGGGAGCAGGCTGGGCCAGGCTGCGAGGGGTGCCGGGGACTAGAAGCAGCTGCAGAAAGTCAGGCCGGGGCAGGGCTGGGACGGGCGGCCGACACTAACAGCCACTGGGAACGGCTGTGGGCCTCTGGGGTCCCCAGCTCAGCAGTGGGGCTTCAGAGCTCAGGTGGTCCCCACAGTCCGGGCCAGCTCCACGACCTGCTTGCTCCCGGAGCCCAGAGCAGCTCCGAGCACTGGGTCGGCTGTTGACAAGGACGTGGTGGACGGAAGGGCTGCCGCCTCTCTGGTTCCGTGGAAAGCGTCCAGCTTGGGTTCGAGAATCCAGAGTGACCCACAGAGTTAGGGACTTTTCCCTCGGGGAGAGAGGCCTCAGGCTTGGGCCGGGCTGGCGTTCGGGACCACAATCCCTTGCCGGCCGGGCCTGAGTGTGTCCCCAGAAGCTCTTCTGGGCATTTCGGCTCTGGATCAACCCAGCTCAGTGCCCACGTTCCCTTTCTGGCCTGGGACAGGCAGGAAGACAAGGCGATGCCCAGGACGAGGCCAGGGAGAGTGGCCTGGGGCTCGGCCCTCGACCTGGGAGCAGGGACGGAGAGGGCCTGCACTCCCGTGGTCTCCGTGGGGTCGGCTGGTTCCCGTGTGCGCACAGGGGAGCTCAGCGTCTCGGTTGGGGGCCCGGCCCAGGCTGAGGCTAGCGCCTGGCTCTGAGCTGTGACCGGCCCCCACAGGACAGGCCGGGTCTGGCCCTAGCCCGCGGGGGTGGCCGATGGGACTGAGCTGCTCTTAGAAGCCCACGTGCCCTCGGACACCAGCGTCTCGCCACCCGCGGGGTGAGCGCTGCCGACAGTCTGCACCTCCCACACGCTGGGCCCGCCCGGAAGGGACCTGGGCGGCAGACACGGCCAAGTCGTGCCGGGCTCCGGCCCAGCCCTGCCTCTGGCCAGTTCTGTGAGCCTGAACTGCTTTGTGGGCCTTGCTTTTCTTCCGGAAGCAGAGAGGATCACGCTGACCGCGGTGGGGAGGGGGCCGACCCTCCCCTGGGGCTGCCTGTTTTGCGCCTTCCCAGACAGCATCGCGAGGCTTCACCCGGCCGGGTGGCCTCTGGACGTACACCCGATGCTGAATAATTTGCCCAGATAACAAACCCGTAACTCTTTTTTTTTGCTCATTAATGGGTAGACGTTCGCTCAGAACTCTACTTGCTTGAGTCTGTGGTGGAGCCCACAGGTGCCCAGGCCACATCGCCTGGAGGGAGGGGGAGGGGTGGAGGGCCGGGGTAGGGGGTGGGCCGCCGTGGGCGGGACGGGGCTCTGGGAGAGCAAGGCACAGCGGAGGCCCACAGGGGCCTGACGTCCCCGGGGTCCGGGCCCAGTGGGCTTGGCGGGGAGCCACCCGGACAGGGAGCTGTGGGCCACGCTGAGCTGGGGCTGGAGACCGGGCAGAGGTGACCACGGCCCCCAGCTGCTCTGCCTCCCTGCTCTTGGTACTTCCAGGTCCAGCTACATCTCCAGGAAGCAACTCCGGGCGGCTCCCGGGTGCCCTGGAAAGCCCAGCCGGGGCGGGAACGCGGAGGCTTTGGCCAGTTTCCTCCCCCCCCGCCCCGCGGCCAGGCCGGGAGCTGGGGGCTTCCGTATTTGGGCTGCCCAGAGTGCTGGAATGGGGCGGGGACTCAGGGCAGCCCAGGAGGGGCCTTATTTAGACTGAAGCCTCCAACCCGGGAGTCAGAGTGAGGGGGCGGTTGAGCCCAGAGCGTCTTGGGAGGGAGGGGATACAGGGGGGAGGGCAGCTGGCCTCTCCCCAGGTCTCCACCCTCGGAAGGACAGGTTTGAGGGCGCAGTGCAGGGGCCACACTGAATCCCGATATTTGGGGATACGTAGAAGTGAATTCAGATTACAGGACAGGACCCGAAGGTGGAGCCGAGCCCCTGGGGGCCTGGCCAGTGTCCCCTGTGCCCATGTTCCACTGGCTCTAACTTTACAGACTCGGGGAGGGAGCGGTCAGCCCGTACCCGGCGCCTGCCGTGTGCCGAGCGGCCACACGTGAGCCTCGGTTCCCACCACCCCCTTGGTGGGGGGGTTTTCCCTGTCCAGCCTCAGTGCGGTTTGGTCGTGCAGTGGACAGTAACTTGCCTGGGCCATGTGGCCGGAAAGGGGAGAGCAGGAGCCGACTCTGGGCCTCTGTCAGTGGGCGACCCAGGCTCCGAGCCGTCTCACTCAGGGCATCCAGAGTGAGGCGCCTCCGGACGGCAGCCAGGTGCGCCCCTGGCCCCCTGGTCCCTCGGCTGGGAGCCGGGGCGCTGCCCGGGGTCTGAGCGCCGGGCCTGGGGGCAGAGCGAGGGCCGAGGCGGGGACCCCCAGAGCTGCTGGGACGGGCTCGGCGGGCGGCTCGATGCACAGCCCGCCTCGCTGGGCCCCTCCCCGCCCCCCCGGGCGAGGTCGTCGCCCCCGGACCCTGTTCCTGGAGGCCGGAAACCCTGCCCTTCTCCCATGTCCTCTCCCCGCTCCCCTCTGCTGGGACTTGGGGTCTCTTGGTCAAGGGCAGAGCGAAGGCCTCACCAGGCGTCCTGTGGCTCGGGGTCAGCGCAGGCCGGGGCGTCCTCCGTGGGGTGCAGTGCAGCCTGGGAGGCTCGAGGGCGCGGGGGTCTGAGCAGGGACCGGCTTTCCTAGCGACGGGTGTGCAGACCCTCCCTGCCCCCCGCCCTGCCTTTCCGGGCCGCTCCCGGAAGGTCAGGGTCTGCGTTGCGACAGGAGCTCAGGGCCGCGGGGCGCAGCGGCCAGCGCCCGGCGCCCGCTCACCGTGCTCGCGCCCCCCACAGTGGTCTGCAAGAAGAACCTGGACAGCACCACGGTGGCCGTGCACGGCGAGGAGATCTACTGCCGCTCCTGCTACGGCAAGAAATACGGGCCGAAGGGCTACGGCTACGGGCAGGGCGCAGGGACCCTGAGCACGGACAAGGGCGAGGCGCTGGGCATCAGGCCCGAGGCGTGAGTGCCCCGCGGGCCGCGGCGGGGGGCTGGGGACGCCGTGGCGGGGGCTGGGGCCACGTGGAGCACACCAGTAAGGGCCAGGCTGGCCCGGGGTGCTGGGGTCCCGCGGGGAGCAGACAGCCAGAGTGACCTGGTCTGGTCCATTTTCACGGGTGAGAAAACTCGCCCAGGGCCCGTGACGTGTGGGCAGTTCCCAGCCAGCGAGGTCCGAGCCAGACCGGCCTCTGGCCTCCGTCACCCCTGCTACGGGAAGTTCTTCCCCTGAGTCCCCAGCACCCAGTGACCTCTGACCCGCTGTAAACAGCGGCTGTTGGCAGTCAGCCTGGCCGGCCCCTTGGCCCAGGAAAAGTGGACAGAAATGGTGGCCGCGTTACCACGTGTCAGCCAAGGTCGTGGCCCACGAGAAGTGATTTATTAACGGATTCCTTCTGGGGACCGGTGACAGACCGGCTGCTGGAATGGGGGGCCAGGGTGGGCGACCCCTAGCAGATGGGCCGGGGCCCGGCGGGGAAGGAGGCGGGGTGCCCCACGGCGCCGTGCGGGGAAGGCAGGGTCCTGCCCGCCATGTTTCCCGGCTCACCTCCCCGCATGTCCACCCCCTCCCCGTGCAGGACCCCTGGCCACAAGCCCACCACCAACCCCAACGCCTCCAAGTTTGCCCAGAAGATGGGGGGCTCCGAGCACTGCCCCCGGTGCAGCCAGGCGGTCTATGCTGCCGAGAAGGTGATTGGCGCTGGGAAGGTAAGGCGGCAGCCGGCGTCACGGGGAGGCGGGGGGGGGGGGTGACACACCTTCTCGAGACGGGGGTTCCAGAACTGAGCACGTCTGGCCCCAGCTCTGCTCAGAGGGTCTGAGCCCTGTGCCGTCCCTCCCTACCTTCATTTCAAAGCCACCACAAAGGGGTGACCCCTTGTCCCTGTGCCTCCCAGTCCCTTCGGAGCACGTCACCCCGGAGCCTGGCCGCCCCCGCAGGCTGGGCCTGACCATTCGAGGCCCACGAGGGTTGCTAGGGGCTCGCAAAGAGCCGTCGTGTCTGGCCGGGCACCGCGGGTCTGGAAGGGCGTGAGGACGGGGTCGGAGGGCCCACGGGCCCCGGAAGTGCAGTTTCATGGGAATGTCTCTGGGAAGATCCTCAGCCTTCACTGAGTTTTTAAGAGGCTTTGTGATCCCAGCACACACCCTGTGTCAGAGGCTGTGGACCCCAGGACCCCAGGCACGCCCCGAGGATGGGGATTTCCAAGGCTCAGGCCCCTTGTGGGGGGCGTCTGCAAACTTTTAACTGCTGGGCGAGCCCTTCCTGTGACGTCAGGGTCGTGGCCCTGGGGTCTGTGCCGAGGTCAGGATCAAGAGCCACAGTTAAGTCGGTGTTTTTCCTGCTGCGTCTCAGTATGAGATGAGAAAATTCTAGGAATCGCTGAGAATCGGTACCTCGTCACGGAGCTGGGCTCCATGTCAGGGCTCCGGCTGTACTGTCCGTGAGTCGGGAGAAGAGACTTCACGTTCAAGGAGAAAAGCTTGGCAGAAGGCCCTATGCTCGGCCTTGGCTGGAAGAGAGCTGTTCGGGAATGGGGGTGCTTGGGGGTGCTGGGCCGGGAGGCGCTGGTTTAGACGGAGGGCAGGGCCTGCGGGAGAGTCTGTGGAGCAGCCCCCCCCAGCATGGGCTGAAGGAGGCCGGGTGGCCTCCGGGGGGCCAGGCGCGGGGAGGGCCGAGGTCTGCTGGGCTCTGCAAGGGGCCACGTGCCTGGCCTGGCAGCCAGGAGGTCCCAGGAGGCCGAGCTTCCTCTCGGCCTGCGGCGCAGACAGGGGGCTGTGCTCAGAGAGGCTCTTGCCCTTAAAAGGCCTTGTTCTGTGCTGCCTGGACGTCGCCCGCCCCTGCAGAGCTGTCTGCCCGTCAGCCGGGAGCCCACTCGGGGACGCTGCTGCGGCCTCCGAGGAGCCTCGCCGTCCCTGGGCTGCCTTCTCCCTGCCAGGCCTGTGCGGCCTCCTGTGGCCCCTGGAGAAGCTGCACCCAGCCTTTCCCTGCCGAGTTCTGTGCACTCACAGACCCGGGCACCTTCCACCAGATGCCCCGGCTCAGGGCCCCCTGGGCCAGCCCGTGCCGACACGTTACGCTGCTAAAGTCACTCGATCCCCACAGCTGCCCAGCAAGCGAAGCGCCGCCTGCCTGCCCGCTCCGAGGCGGCATGGCCTTCGGCCACACGGGGCGCCCAGGTCACCAGCGTCGGAGGCCGGGCTGGCTTGGAAGGTCCCAGTGACGGACGGCTGCCCTGCGGTCAGGCGGCATCCTCACAGCCGCCGTGTGGGGTGGGACGTGGTGACCGTGCCACCGGTCAGGGCAGGGCCAGCACGAGCCCGAGCCCGCACACGGATCCCCGTGGGACGCCCCGCCCCGGGCCCGCCCTTCGTGGTGCAGCCACTGGCCGTCCGGCCGCTTGAAGATGTTGTGAGGTGCCGTGTGGCCCCGGGCTGCTCCCCCCACCGCCCAGGCCGTGTGCCCCCAGCGGCAGCAGCTGGGCAGACTGCGGGAGCGTCCTGAGCCTCGCGCGGCTGTCCTTCCGTCGGGCTGGGGCTGGGGCTGGGGGCGGGGTCACCCTTGCCGCTGCTGGTGGCACTGACTGCTCCCTTCCCGCCCAGTCCTGGCATAAGTCCTGCTTCCGATGTGCCAAGTGTGGCAAAGGCCTCGAGTCGACCACCCTGGCCGACAAGGATGGCGAGATTTACTGCAAAGGTGGGTGGCTTTGCCTCTGATCCAGGGCCGGGGCCGGGGGCGGGGGTGGCAGGGGGCGGGGCCAGGCGGCGCTGCCCTCGCTCTGCCAACCGGGCCCGGCCTTGGGGTCGCGTCCGGAGTGCTGTTGTGACGTGCATTTTAGCGGGGACGAGTCCGGAGGGAGGACACGACTTGGCCGGATCGGGCGCCTGACCCCGCCTGGGCCGGGCGTCACAGCGGACACTGCCCGTCCTGTCATCTCAGCGCGGGGGCGGGGGCGGGGCCCTCACTGTCGGGGCTGCAGAGGTGGGGGCCCCAGGGACCCGACCTCAGAGGCCTGGCCGGGCGCTGGGTGGCGTGTGTCCTGGGGGGGTGGACGGAGGGGCGCCCTGACCACCCCCTCTCTCCACAGGATGCTACGCGAAAAACTTCGGGCCCAAGGGCTTCGGCTTCGGGCAGGGAGCGGGGGCCCTGGTCCACTCCGAGTGACGCGGCGCCCCACGCCCGCCCTGTGCACCCGCTCGCCACTCCCTCCCCGCAGCCTCGGTGACCCCGGGACGCCTCGCTTAGCCCTGCCACAAGTCACTGGGGGCTGGAACTTGGTGCCCGGCCCCTGCGGTTTGGGGGTCTACCAGAGACCCGCCCCTCTCGGGGCTCCCCTGCCTCGGGTGTGCCACCGTCACCAGCGGAGCCTTGGTGGGACGGCCCTCCCCCCACCCCCCGCCCCAGAAGCCTCTGCTCTTAGCCTCCAAGGCTGAGTGTCCCCCATCAGCCAGCCAAGACCCTGAGCCCACGTCTCCCAGCCCAGCAGGGAGAGCAGTGGGGCCGAGGTGGGCCGGGGAGGCCCTGGTGTCCTGGACGCCAGAGTCTCCTCTGTAGGAAAGAACGTGGCTTCTTGGTGTCCCCAGAACAGGCCCAGGGAGTCCCAGCTTGGGAGTCACTCGGGGGGACAGGCACGTGGACAGGGTCGTGGACTGTCGCGGCCGCTGCTTCTGTGGGCCCCGGCCTCGGAGGCCGTGGGGGACAGCGTCCTCCCCTCGGGGTGGGAGAACAGCCAGGTCTGAGAACCCCAAGGCCGGGGCGCGGTCCGACGTCCCCAGCACCGAGTCCCCTGTGACGGGGCCGTGAGGAAACACCCCAGCACTCACTCCTGATTGCCAGGGCCCCAAATCGAGGGCGGCCCGCTCCGCCCCTGACCCGGAGTCGCCCACGGCCCTGGCCAGTTCTGTCCCCGCCCTGCCACGCCCGCCCGACGCTCAGAGACGGAGGGGGACACCGCGTTGGTCTCCCTGGACACCCCTCCGCTCCCACCCACGCCGCCCAGGGACCTCTCTGGCCACGTCGCCCCTCCCCTCCCGGCCCGGTCAGCAGCAGCAGGAGTGGGGGGCGGGGCCCGGCTGCTCCGACTGTCACCTGCCGGGCTGTCGCTCGGGCTGTTTGCAAGCCGCCCCTCACCTGGTCAATAAAAGCGGTTAGAGCAGAGCTCTGGTGTCTAGTCCTGTGTCGCGGCCGCCGCCCCTCGCCGGGGCCGAGGGGGCCTGATTGGAGAATGACGGCAGCGGGCCTCAGAGTGGTCTGCTCCCGCTTTCGCCCCCGCCGCCTGGAGGGCCCTGGCCGCCCCGTTCCCACGGCCGGGCCGCCACCCCACGACCGAGCGTGGCACTCTGGACTTCGCAATTTGAGGGGCTCAGCGAGGCCCCCGGACTGCTCAGAGCATCCCCGGTTTGGAAGGCCCTGGCAGGGGAGATGAGCCCGGCCACGTCAGAAGCCCCCCCCACCACCACGTTCTGGCCTCCGTAACACTGTAAGCAACAGACAAGCCTGCTTCTCGGTGTTGGAGCCTGGGAGGCCAAGATCGGGGTGCCGGCCGACACGGTGGCCGGGCGGGGCCTGCTTCCTGCTGGCCTGGCCGTGGCCTCCTGTGGCAGGAAGGGCCAGGGAGCTCCCAGAGGTCACACTCAAGGACACGAATCCCATTTCTAAGGGCTCTGCCTTCGTGACCTGACGACTTCCCCACGCCACCACCTTGGGGTTAGGGGTTCAGCCTGTGGGTTTAGGGGGACAGACAGGTGATCTGGCAGCCCCACGGCCGAGCAGTGGTCCACCAGGGTGGCTGTGCCCCTCGACCTGGGCACCGACAGGTTGGGGGCCTGCTCTGCCCCCGCTGTGAGTGTGCAGAATAATCCCGAACACGCAGCTGCTCTGACGGCAGCAAGCCTCGCAGGCTCCACGCCCCAAGGACCAGGTCCACCCGCAGTGGCACTTCAGGAGACAGTGCCGCCCAGGCGAGGGACACCGGCAGGGCCGAGGGGCGAGCGGCCACCCTCGAGGTCTTCGGGAAGGGTTTGTGCGTGGGGAGGAGGGGAGGACGGTGGCTCCACTTCCTGCTCTGGGAGACACCCACAGGAAGGGCCAGGCTGGGCGTTTGGGGGCCCAAAACTGGGGACAGGCTGCCCTCTGCTGGCTGCTCAGGCAGCCTCTGCACCCCAGCACGAGGCCAGCCCGGCCTGTCCTGCTGAGCTGACTTCCGGAGCAACCCCGTGGTGGAGGGGGCTGGACACACCTCCTCAGAGGCAGAGGTCAGTGAGCGGGCGGAGGTGGGGGGCAGCGCAGAGGCGCCCCTGGGAGCGGGCGCCTTGCGGGGATGCCCGGTGCCCGCTCTGCCAGGAGACACCAGGTGGCGCTGTGGGGTCGGGCGGGAGGCAGCGCCCTCTGCCCTGCACCTGGGCGGCGCTCACCTGGAGTCCCGGGCGACAGACAGCCTGTCCCTCGGAGGCTGGGCCCCGGGGGTCCAGCGTCCCACCGCACGTCCTCTCCCGGTTCTCTGCCGTCTGCTGGGCACCCGGGGAGTTCTTGGGGGGGTTCTGTGCCCCAGAGTCAGGAAGCGCCCCCACTCAGAGCCCTAGCACCCCGTTTGGGTCACCTGAGGGCCGAGGATGGACAGGGACCGGACAGAGGACCATTAGGTGTGGGGATGACCAATCCATGAGCAGGAAATCCTCCAGGAGGGGCGACGTCCAGCCGGGAGGGTCCCCAGAGCCAGGCAGGGGCGAGCAGAGCCCAGGAAGAACCCTCCACAGCCAGGGGCGAGGTGCTGGGTGGTGCCCGCCCTCCTCCCAGTCTGGCCCGCCTCTAACCCCCAATTCTGAGCATCCCTGGGGAGGCTTTAAAGTGGGTGCCCAGCCCCACCCAAGGGCTTCTGCTTCAGTCGGCCCAGACAGGACCTGGGGACCTGCACTCACAAAGCCCCAGGAGAGTCTGGTGCTTGGGCTCAGCCCGGTTGAGGACCCAGAGGCGAGTCCAGCCCCGGCCAGAGCCACCTGCAGCCCGCAGTCTGTCCTGATGGGCCAGCCGCCCACCTGCCCTGAGCTCGGCGCCCACCCAACAGCTGGGCCCTGGACAGTTCTGGTCAGAGAGGACGTCCTGGAACTTCCTGTTTCTGTCTCTGAGAGCCACTTCCTGCGTGACAACGTGCCACAGGTTTGATGACAGCTGCCCGCCCACCCGCATCTGCCCCAGGACAAGCACCGCTGGCCTCTCAGCCGACCCTGGCTGAGGTGAGCAGCCCGGTGGGGCCACCGCCTCAGCTGAGAAGGAGCAACGATGGGGGTGGGGGCTGTCGGGGCCCAGGGCCCGACCTGCAGAGGGGCGGTGGGCGAAGCCGAGGCCGCACCCTCCGGGGAAGGCGCCCCCCGCCCGGCGGCTCCCCTCCACCCCGCTCCTGGCCGCTCTCCTCTGCACGTTTGGGAAGCATCGTCGCCTGTCAGTTGCCATGGGCCACAGCCCGCTAGGAGACCTGAATGTGTTAGGTCACCGAGTCCTCACGGTGACCACGTGAGGTCGGCATTGTCGGAATCCCCATCTACGAAGGATCCAATGGGAGCCAAGAACCAGAGGACCGTTTTGGGACCGGCTCGAGGTGGGATGGTGGAGCAGGGTGTGGATGGGGCAGCGAGGCCCAGAGGGGCGGGAGGCGGGCGTGGAGCTGGGACAGTGAGCGTGAGCGAGGACCAGCGGGGCTAACGATCACCGAGCGCAGGCCGCGTGCGGTCCCTGGCCTCCGTGCCAAGTCAGCGCCCCAAAGAGGTTATGGGATCCCTGCATCAAAGAGCAGGACTCCGAGGTTCGCTGAATATGTAGGCGACTTAGTCAAAGTCACTGGCACGCGGCGGAGCCAGGACTGGAACCAGAGTGACTTCGGGCCGGACTCCGCCCCTCGGGGTGAACAGGAGACACCGGCCTCATTAGTGCTGGGGGAAAGCGTCTCAGGCTGCAGGAGCGGGGAGCTCCAGGCGGGCCTCGTTAAAATGCAGATCCCAGCCGGGTGTTGGGGTGGGGCCTGAGACCCGCCTCTCCCCGGGAGAGGTGGTGCTGGTGCTGTGTGACCCTGAGCATGCTGGGGCCTCCGGGCCCTGGGCACCCGCCCAGTGTGTGGGCCTGGGAAGGCTCGCCCCAGAGGCCAGGCGCATTCAGGAAGCGGCTCCTCTCAAGAAAGCCCTTAGTGGGCACCCTCGTGCCTGGACCGGACCCGAGCCTCTGCGTGGCCACGCCGTGGACCACGAGCGTGATCGTGGGCCAGGGGGCGTTGCTTCTCCCTGCCTCCTGGGGACACCCCCTGGTCCCCCGGCGGCCACACTGCTGGTCATGCCCCATCTCCAGGCACACGTAGGCTCCCTGGAAGTGAGATGTGGCCACGTGGCCCTCCCTGGCCTCTGGAAGTCACCACGCCTCCTCCCCCGTCCCCGAGAGCAGGGAGCACCCATCTCGTGCGCGCTTTGCTGCAGCCCTAAGCGAAGCCCCTCAAGGGCGAGCCGGCCAGTCCTCAGTCGCCGTGGGAGGCGCGAGCTGCTGCCATACTCTTTCCAAACGGCCTGTCCACTGGGCTCTGGGAGGGACACCCCCCCCCGCCAGCGTATGGCACCTGCGGGTGGGCCCGTGACCTTTGCTGGGTCCAGCCGCGGGGAAGCGGGGGGCTTCGGCAGGGGAGCACAGCCCAGCCTGGCCCGACGCGCACACACGCTGGCATCAGCCACGACGCGGGGATTTCACTCAGGTGCTGTGTTCGCCGCTGGGGGCCGTGGCCTGTCACAGAAGGAATGCTCGCTATGGGACCCTCTCCCGTCAGAGCGGGCTCCCCGAGGACAGGAAGGCCCCCTCCCCTCGTGCTGCCAGTCCCCACTAAAACAGGACCGTGTCCCAGAGCCTGGCTCACAGGACGCTCGGCTCACACCTGTGTCCGGCTTTGTGCGGCCCCACAGGCAGGCTGGCTCAGGCTAGTTCTCCGAGTGCCAGCCAGTCTTCTGAGGTCCTTGCCCCTGAGCCCAGTGTCCCCGAGGACAAGGGTCACACCGGGGCGGCCCCTCCGCTCCTGCGACACGGACGCCCAGAGGGGGAACTCTGCAGGCCCCAACCTGAACCCCAGCCCACAAGTCCAGGCTCTGCCAGACCCAGGCTGGGACCAAAGGCCGTCAAGCCCAGACTGAGCCGCGAGAGCGGGGCCAGCGGCCGCCCTGCACACCAAAGGGGTGCCCGGTGAGTCAGGGCCGTCCCGGGCTGGAAGGCGATGAAAGAGCTGAGCGTGGGAGAGCAGCTCCGCCGCGGGAGCCAGGCCCGGGCGGGCAGGGCGGCTGCCGGCGCTGCCGCCGCGGTGCCCGTAAAACAGGATCCCCGGAGACGCGACCCCCGGGTCCGTGTCCCTCGAAGGGGTGTGGGCGGTCGGGGGACATCCGGGGGAAAGGTCGGCTGGGGGTCTCCCAGGGAGAGGAGGGCAGGGGCCCCCGTGTGCGGGAGGGAGGGCAGGGCTGCGAGCAGGCCCGTTTTCCCGAGGACGGGCTGCGGACCCGGTGACTCTGGGGACGGGGTCAGGCTGAGGAGGGAGTGGCCACGCTCTTCTTGACTCACCTAAGGTGGGGGGACATGAGACGCAGGTCGTTCAGCCCCCACGAAGCAGCCCAGCGTTCCCGCGACTCTAAGGCAGGCCAGACAGTCAAGGACGAGGACACTGAGCTCAGAGCGCGGAGGACACAGCCGAGGTTGTACCACGGACGCCGTGCTGAGCCCGCCTTCCTCCACACCAGGTCCCCGGACTCCCGGGGCAGCGGCACCTGCTGGCGGCCTCTTTAAACCCAGGCGCGGGGCCCCAGACCGAGCGCCGTGGCGGGTCTGGGCAGCACTCGGGGCGCGCATGTCCCGCATGCGCCCAGGGGACAGCGACCCTCGTGACCCTCGTGACCCTCGTGACCCCGGACCCTCGTGACCCAGAGCGCGTTCCACATCCTGACGGCACCGGTGCGCCACGGAAGCTTCTAGAAATGCGCAAGTTCAGGTCCACTCCAGGCTTTCTGAATCGGAATCTGCAGTTACGAGATCCCCGGGTGCCCCGTTTGCACAGTACAGCCTGGGGAGCACCGGCCGGTCTGCAACACGCCTCTCCCCCCGGGGGTCAGACCCGGGACTCCTGGACGAGGGGCCGGCGGGGGGCCGGAGAGGAAGTCGGGCCTCGCGGGGCGGGCAGGCCCGCAGGGCCGAGGCGTGGGCTTTACCCGGAGGGGAGAAGGCGCTGGCGGGGGGCAGGCAAGGGGTGGCGTCATCCTGCGTCTCTAAAAAGTGTTACAGGGCAAATCCACGTTCCTGTTTGTAGATAAGGTTATCTTCACCGCTTCTCCTACAGACCGAGTCTGACAATTAGTGACCACGGAGCAGAATTCATGACGAGATTTGCAATAAGCCACGTCAGTTGTGTGGCTCCCTGGGTCCCGCCCTTGCCCCCCGCCCCCTCATTCCCATCTCTCTTTCCACGCGGCGAGTGGACCCAGGCTCCCCGCTGAGCGCAGCGAGGGCTCAGACCGAGGAGGGCGCCTCCGGGGGTCTAGTGCGCAGTCTCACCCGGCCTGGCTGAACTCAGACGGTCGGGCCGTGCAGATCGGCTTTCCTCAGGGTGGGCAGAGGGCGGAGCCAGCTCTGGGCTGCGACCAAGGACATTCTGTCCAGCAGCCCTTGCGGAGTCAACAAGTCAGTAGGAATTGAGTATCCCTGGGGCCAGCACTGCCCTAGCCAAGTGCTGCTCCCCAAAAGGCCAAGTCAGGGGTGGGGTAAAGATACCCTGGCAGGGAGGGGGGCCCAGCCCCTTGTACACAGCTCCCCCTCGCTCGCAAAGCCTTCTTGATCCTTCTGATGGCCCAAGTAATCCACCCTGGGCCTGAGCCTCCCCCGGATGGGGCTAGCAGGCAAGATGCCAATTCTGGGGAAAGATGAGAAATGAGTCATCTGCCCTGGTCCCAGGAGGTCATGAGACTGGAGGCCAGGACTCCCGGGGTCCAAGGACCTGCACCCTCCACTCTCGGGGGGGTGGGGAGTCAGCCATCCCTTGTGTGGGGTGCTCCTGCAGACCAAGGGCAGCAGAAATGCGGGTTCTCTTCCCGCGCCTCCGGGGCTGGGGCTGCAGAGAACAGCACCCCAATCCACGCTGGACCCTCCTTTGCCTGTTAGGCTCCGCCTTGTCGGGGGTAGGCACAGAGAGGTCTTATCACCATCGTTATCACCAATCGTCATGGTATCGACACGCCAATGACGCGAGGGCCCGGCGAGCTGGCCAGGACGGGACACAGTCCCCATCTTCTAGGGCCTGGCCTCGGCTCAGAGTCCCCATCCTCCTCCGAAGGAGATAAAAGTGGAGGCCCTGTCGTCGAGACTCTGAGAGCTCCAGGCCCTGTCCTGGGCCCTCCACAAACATCCTCTGACTTAGCCACCCATCAGAACCCAGGGGGTAAGAATTCCCTGACCCTCCCGTTCGATGGATGAGGAGACAGGGGCCCGCTGCGGGCAGGACACGGGGGCCAGGCTACGAGGAAGACTGGGGTCTGAACCCCACTCTGCAGGCAGAAAAGGTTGGGGAGCCCCTCTCCCATCCCCACAGCTCAGTCAGGGAGAAGCCTGTTCTCTTGGCAGGGTGGGGGGGGGGAAGCACATGGCCTGGGGCCACCTGGGCGGGGCCATGGCCCTCCGCATGTGTCTCTGGGTCATAATGGGAGCTGAGCACCTGCGGGCTCCTCTTTGCTCTGGCTCCTGCCTGCCTGTCTTCCCTCCCTGGGGATGCGGGTAGGAGGAGGGGCGAGCCTTCAGGCTGTGGGCAGCCTCTCCAGCGCCCTGCAGGAGGAACCCGCCACCGGGGGGAGGGACATGGCGAGGCTGGATTCCCACTCCCAGCCCCAGCCCAGGGATCTTCCTCATTTTTCTGATTGCACAATGCCGAGGAGCTGGCCCGGCCACTGCAGCGGGCAGAGGCTGCGGGCCAGGCCTCTGAGGGCTGGGAGGCATCCAGCGCCCAGCATAGTCCCCACTGGCGCCCCTGCGCGACCCCAGCGCAAGCCGCCTGCCGCCGCGAGCCGGGACCGCCTCCTCCGCGCACTGTCGCCGCCTGCGACCAAGGCCGGGAGAGCCGTGGTGCCGAGGCGCAGCAGCCCGAGGCCGGGAGGCCGGGCCGCTGGGGATGCAGCGCCCGCGCCGGGCCAGCCCTCCTGCCGGGCGCCCAGCGCCTCCGGGGCGTGACGAGCCCCGGCCGGCCCCGCCCCCGGGGCCCTGCCCGGGCGGGCGCGCGGCGCGGAGGGGCGGGGAGGGCCGGCGGACAGGAATGCGCAGCGCAGGAGGCAAGTAAGGGCAAGTCCCCGAGCTGCCGCCCAGCGCGCACACGGAGCCCGGCGGAGCCAGCCTGCGATCGCAGTGCGAGCGGGCAGCGGGCGGTCGGCCGCGGCGGGCCGAGGCGGGCGCGGGGCCACCAGCGCGGGCGCCGGGCGGCGGGGTCCGCGGGGCTGCGGGGCGCGCACAGCGGCGAGCGGCGGGCGGCGCGCGCGCGCGCGGGCAGGGCGCACGGCCGCGGGGCCCCATGACGGCGGCGGCGGCCGTGCTGAAGGAGGGCGTGCTGGAGAAGCGCAGCGGCGGGCTGCTGCAGCTGTGGAAGCGCAAGCGCTGCGTGCTCACCGAGCGCGGGCTGCAGCTCTTCGAGGCCAAGGGCACGGGCGGCCGGCCCAAGGAGCTCAGCTTCGCGCGCATCAAGGCGGTGGAGTGCGTGGAGAGCACCGGGCGCCACATCTACTTCACGCTGGTGACCGAGGGTGGCGGCGAGATCGACTTCCGCTGCCCGCTGGAGGACCCCGGCTGGAACGCCCAGATCACCCTGGGCCTGGTCAAGTTCAAGAACCAGCAGGCCATCCAGACAGTGCGGGCCCGGCAGAGCCTGGGGTCCGGGACCCTTGTGTCCTAGACTGCCGGGCCCACTGTCAGCGTCAAGCTCCCACGGCCGGTGCCAGGGCCCCTCAGGTAAGCCCTAGCGGACTGGGCACCCCTTCTCCCTGTCTCCTCTCCTCCTCTGTCCCCCGCAGGGAGAATGGAGGCTCCCGCCAGCACCCTAAAAGCGGGCCCACCCCTGCTGGCAGGGTAGGAGGCCAGGAATCTGGGCATGGGGGCATCTGTCCCCCCAAAGGGCTGGACTCCCCATGGGGCACCAGACAGGGGTCCTGAAGGTGTGAGAGAGGGCAGGCTGGGCCTCGCACCATCGCTCCGGGACTCGGTCGGGGAGGCTGGCCTGCACACGCCTCCCACCGCTGGCGGCTCCCCACCCGGGCAGAGCCCGGGCTGCAGCTCCCTGGGAGCCGGGAGGACGAGGGTGCATGGAGCGGAGCTCGCCCTGGAGGGTGTGAACTGGAACGAGGCAGGGCAGCCCCCTCCTTCACGCGGTTGGCAGGGCTTGGGGACAGACCGAGGAGCCCCCTCCCCAGGCGGGACACGGCGGGAGGGCTCAGCTGGGCTGGCCCAGGCTCCTGACAGCAGGTTTTGGGTCCTGGGGCTGATGCCCGGGTGGTGGGCCCGTCTGCCCACCCCCGAGTGCCAGCCGGCACCCAGTGGGGCCGGAGGAGAAGCTGGAGGGGGCGGGGCACCGGGGCAGGGTGGGTGGGTGGGTGGGTGGGTGCAGGAGGGTGGCAGGGTTTGTTCTTTGTGATGTCTTAATCCTCCGCGAGCAGCATTGGGGGTGGGGTGGGGGGTGGTGGTCAGGAAGGCCCAGGCGAGGCACCAGGAATAGAACCCGGAGGGCCTGGCTCCCGGCCCTGTGCCCTCTGCTCCAGATGCCGCTGCCTCCCCTGGGAACGAGGAGCGGCTGGGGACGGACTCGTACCGCTCCGGTTTCAGGTCCACTGGTGGAAACCGAAGCCCCCTGCAGCTTCTCCACCTTCAGGAGCGTCCCAGTGGCGGAGGGTGGGGGGCACACCCCCGAGGACCCTCCTGTCAAGGCGGGTCAGGGAGGGAGGGAGGAAGGGAGGGAGGGAGGGATGGAGGGAGGGTTGGCAAAAGCGGAGCCTCGCGGCCCCTCCCCCGTCCCGGTGTGTGCTACACGCATTACTTCGTCTGGAAGAGCTGGGGCCTGGACACTCATCCCCCAGGGTCCGCCCTGCCCTCACTGCCCTCACTGCCGTCTCTCTCGCCAGCTCCCCTGCCCCACTCGGCCCGTGGGGGCACGACGATGCTCCACCTGTGAGGCAGAGCCGTGTCACATGCGGGAGAAGTCGGGGCCGAAGGAACGAGCAGGCCCGGGGAGGCGGGCAGAAGGCCGCTCGGGCTGAGGATGAAGCATCAGCCCCTGGACACGCTCCGGCCATCGGGACGCACCCGGCGCAGGGCCCTCCAGCCACACGCGACGGGGGTCGTGCGAGGCCCCCTCCCGCGGGGCCCTGCCGCCTGCTCCGCAGACTGCTAGCCGAGCCCGGAGTCCCCCGCGGGGGCTTGAGCCTCAAGACTGTGGAGGCCTGGCACCCGGAGTCGGGTTGCCTCGGACGGACCTCGGTGAAGACTGACCTTGGTGGGGGGCTGACGGGCCTGAGGCCCACGCTTGGGGGTCTCCTGCTGCTGAGGTCCCTCCGGGACCCCCATGCCTCTAGGCCTCTCTTTGCACACTTCCTCGCCCACCTCCTCCCCTCTGCCCCCCGGGGTGCTTGGCCTGGGGGGGCGTGAGGGAGGGGGAGGGTTTGGCCATTGCCATTTCATGCCCCTGCCACAATGAAGACGCCTTGCAAAGGGCAGTGAGCGCGCCGTCCGCCGAGTGAGATTCTTTGCCCACAGAGGCCCAGGGCCGCGAGCGCCTACTTCGTCACCCGCGTTCCCAGGCCGCAGCCCGTCCTGAAACCCCCACGGGGTGGGGAGACGCGGGCCCCCAGGAGGCTCGGCCTCGGTGCTCCGAGGAGCCAGGGCCCGTAGGCCAGGCCGAGGGACGGTGTAGTGGTCAGCTTGGCCCCTGCAGCTGCCTGCTCTGCATTCGGGCGGCCTGGGCCGCTGTCTGTGCAGGTGGCCTGGCTCCAGGTGGCCCAGCTCCAGGTGGCCCAGCTCCGGGCAGAGCGCGTCCCCGGGCTCAGGCTTCACACAGTCACACAGCAGCTGCTCCTGAGGGGAGCATGCAGCGGGGGGCCATTTCCACACAGGAGCCGAGGCGCAGAGACCTGGGGCCCCGGCCACGCGCACGCCCACTCGGTCCCCGAGTCTCCCCTCCGCGAGGCCAGGTCCCTTTAACAACCCCATGCGCTTCCGACTCGCCGCGACCCCATCCAGTTTCTCCCACTGTCCATTCAGAACCTCTGCCCTCTGCCCCGGTCCCCGAGCCTCCCCAGGAGCAGCTTGGTCATCTGATTCGGGAACAAGAATTGACAAATTACACGGGACTTTTTCAGACATGTCGCATGTGATCGCGTCAGGCTGCAACCTGTCCCTCACGCGGTCCCAGCGTGGCCTTCCTCCGTGCCAGCCCTGCTCGGCGCCGGGAGGGCCTGGGCTCGGCCAGCGTGCTGCGACCAGCCGGCCACGTCTGCCCTGGGCTTTGGGGCGAGGGGGGAATGGCAGGCGGGGTGCGGGGTGGAGAAGGGAGAAGATGGCGCCGGCCACCCCTTCCTGGAGTCACGCTGTGAGAGTAAGTAAGGGACCCTTCATCCTCCAGCCTTGTCTACCAACAAGCCCAAAGGTGACCGAAGGTGGGGGCGCAGGTGCCAAGGAGGTGCCCAGGCCCTCAGGGGACAGAGTTTGTGAACAGGTGGGATCAGGACTTGGGGCGCAGTCGCCTGGCAAACGCGGGCTCAATGCCTCTCGGGCAGGCGCCGAGCTGGGCGTCGAGGACGTGGGGGTCCGACCCCTGCCCCGAGGAGCGCTGGCCTAGTGGGGAGATGAAATGCCGCCTGAGACCAGCAGAGCTGGCTGCGAGCAGCCCGGGAGCGCCGGGCGCCGCCTCTCGGCCCGGGGCTTCCTGAGGCTCCAAGGCCTGGGCATGGAGATGGCATGGCGAGTTTGGTTAGACACGTGACCTCCGCGGGGAGTCCGTCTCTGCTGGGGGAGGGCCCGGCCCGGTTCCTGGTTCAGGGGAGTCCTTGCGCTCTGGCAGCTCTGAGTTCTAGGGGGTGGGGGCAGTCCCCCGAGGAGTGCTTGGCTGGGCCACAGAGTGTGCCAAAGGCTCTGGAGGCCACAGGCTGGCCGGCGCGGCCGGCAGACACACAGGAGATGGAAAACTTTGCTCGGCTGGGCTGCAGTCACTCTAAGGCCAGGGAGGGACTTACCGCCGGCCCCGCCCTGCCTCCCCCTGCCGGCGGGCGCGTGAGTCATCGCTGGGATGAGACGGGCGAGTCCCAGCCTGGCAGCTGGGAGCCTGAGGAGGCCGGGGGTGGGGAGGCCACGGGGAGAAGGGACGGCTCGTTCTGGTCATGGGTGTGGGCTGAGAGCTGGGCCTTCGGCAGGAGTCCTTGGCTGGAGCTGCGGCGGGCCGGCCCGGGCGTTGGGGGCACGTGGGCAGCCGGCGTCCGCTGTGGCCGAGCCGCCGTGGGCTGCACAGCGAGCCCGGCCTGGCTCCTCGTCTTCCTGCCGCGGTCTGCAGCGAGGGTCCCCACCTCGCGGGCGGCGTGCAGACCGCTGAGGGGCCGCGGCGCGGCAGAGTCCAGGCCCGCAGGCCCGAGGGCCGCTGTCCTCAGTGCTGGCTCTGCACCCCGACCTCGCAATCCCTGCCGAGTCGCCTGGGGCTCCGGGCAGCGGAACGAGGCTCTTCTCGCCCGCGACATCGCACACACGGACACGGTCCTTCTGCAGGCAGCACCCCGAGCTTCTGCCCTCAACACGCACCCCCTTTTCTTTTTATTGCGAAAATACGCTTGTCGAAGAAAATTGGGACAGGACAGAAAACGGTTAAGAAGGAGACGACCGTCCCCTTCGCGCTCTCGGCTTCCGCGAGCCGGCGGACCCGTCCGTGGCGGTGTCTGCGCAGAGGTGCGTGTGGTGCACGATCGCCCTCGTTCCCACGGGGGGGGGGACCCCGCGTGCATTCCGCTCACTCCCGTTCGGTTGACGTCACCGTGTCGTGAGGCCGTGACGTCAGCAGGTGCGCGGAGCCGCATGTGACTCTGTCGACGGTTATTTATTGACAAACCCATCCCTTTCTTGTCGGACCCCCGGGTTCGTTTAGTTTTTCTGTTTTACATACATTTGTGTACTTAAACCTCCGTGTGTGTCCCTGGTTCCCGTAGGGGATTTCTCACACTAGGACGGCCGGGGCCTGCGGAGAGCAGGGGACACGGGGCCAGCGTTTGGACGTGGGTGCTGGCGACGTCCCACGCGGGGGGCCCAGGGACCCAGCGGCCACGGGGGGGAGGGGGCAGGCGGGGCCCCGCTGCTGGACGCCCTGGAGCTCCTCCCGTCAGTCGCTGCAGCCTCCGGTCACAGGCCTGAGCACGAGTCCCCACCGAGTCTCTTCCCGGCTGTGTCAGCTGGCACCTCACTAAAACGGGGGTGCAAACCGCCTCGCACTTAGTGGCTTAACACGATGGGAATTCATGCCGCTGCAGTTTGGGCGGCCCGAACCCGCAGTCAGTGTCGGGCCAATACCGGGCCAGTACCGGGCTGCGGGCAGGGCCAGGCTCCCGCTGGAGGCTCCGGGTCGATCCCGTTCCTGTGGCTCCCGCTGCCCTGGCCTGTGGCCGCGTCGCCCCAGCCTCTGCCTCCATGGTCAGTGTGGCCTCCTGCTCCGTCTGGGGACCAAGCCCATGCGCCTCCGTCCTGCAGGCACCCATGGAGACGTCCACAGCCGCCCCGATAACCAGGATTACCTCCCATCTCGAGGAATCACATTCGCAAAGTCTTCGCCACCCAGGTGACGTTCACAGGTCCCGGAGATTAGAATGTGGACATCGTGGGGGGCCATGCGCAAGCCGGCCCTGGAGGCCGTGCCCAGAAGCGGGGAGAGCAGCCCAGCGTCATAGCCTCACCTGGGGCGAAGCCCGAGCTCCAGGCCACACCCCCGCTGTGCATTGCTGTCCCCATGAGGGGACCAGGACAGGCGTCTGGAGGGCAGCCCGCCTGCTCCTGGCGCCCGCCCCCGGCCCTCCCCCGGGGCGCCTGCGTGGGAGGCCCTGGCCGTGTGACAGCCAGCAGGACCCTTTTATCTCCCTGGGAGCAGCCTCCGTAACCCCCAGTGCTGGGAGCCTGCGAATCCGCCACCCACCCACGGGCAACAGCTGGGGCCCGGGCGCTTCCTGTGGGCTTAACCCCTTCCAGGCCTGCTGACCCCTCCGTGGCCTGAGCTTCTGCTCCCTGTGTGACGCTGGCCAGGGCCCCAGCACTGTTTACGGAGGGACTTAAACTGCCCGCCTGCCAGGAGCCGGGGGCGGGGGGGCTGGGCCTGCTTAGCCCCTGGCGTGGCTGGCGGAGGCCACGGCAGTGGGCGGGGGGGTCGCCAGGGCACACAAGCCTCTCTCGGGCACCACTAGCATCCCGAAGGCCTGGGTCCAGAATCATGCCAGGCTCTGCGATGCACCGTGGACCAGCGGAGACGGCCCCCCCGGGCCAGGGCGGGCAGCTGAGGTGGACTCGACTCAGCCCTGTCCTCAGCAGACCATGCGTGTCCAGGGCGCAGAGACCACGTTCACCTCTGGCGGGTGGTAACTCCTGTATAAGGGACCCGAACAGGACCGAGGCTGTCCAGAGTGACTCTCCTCCCCTCCCCCGGCGAGGGGTCCCTCGGGAAGGTTACAGTGCCTGGAAGGGAAATGCTTCGTGAAGTTAGGACGTCTCGCACCCTGGGTAATCGTTAGGACGGCCCAAGGAGCCGGAAGGGGACACAGTCACCTCCGCCCACCGTGTTGGGACAGCGACAGGCTCTCCGCTGTGTGGCCTGGGGACGCAGTTTCACGGGGCTCCGCAGCTACGATTTTGCTCGATCTGCCCCAGCTGGAGCAGAGGTGACCCGTTCTCACTTTGTGGATAAGGAATTTGGGGATCCAGAGACACTCAGCGATTTGCTCCGCGTCACACAGCGACTGTGTGGTGGTGTTGGGGCCGGGGGCAGAACCGCGGGAAGGTGCTGGGGTGCGGGGCAGGGGCAGGTCCAGGGCGGGCAGGGGCCGCACCCTGAGACAGGAGGCCCAGCGTGAAGGTTGGGAGTTTTAGGTCCCGGGGTGACTTAGGGTGGCCGAGCCGTAACGGACTTTCCTGGAAGCCGACATGGGCCAGCACTCTGCCAGGGGGACCCCACGAATCGGGGATGAGTCACCCAGTGCAGGCAGCAAAGGACCCAGGATGGGAACTGATGGGGGCTGAGGGTTTCCGGGAGGGGGAGGGGCGAGGCATCATGACTCACGATTCACAGATTCACAGGGGTGCTCGCCACCAGGTGTCTGGGCCGCGGAGGGGTGGCAGGGGGCTAAGGAAACCTGCAGGCACAGCACTCTGGGGGGTGGTCCGCGCTGGCCCGGCCCCGATGGACGCTGATGCCCCCCTCCCCCACCAAGCCACAGCAGAAAGACAATGGTGCCAGAGAGACTCCTGGGGACGGGGCGGGAGGTGCCAGCCTGCTTGGCGGACAAGGAGCCCTTGTGCAGGGCTTCAGATCCCGCCCCAGTCTCCCTGGCCTGGGGGAGGTCGGAAGTTAAGGTCCTGCGGTGGGAGGTGGCCCTGCTGGGGCCAGGTCACCTGGAGGTCTCAGGCAGCATGGGGGGCTGGGGAGCAAGGTGGGGGTGTCTGGAGCCCGGAGGAGGCGGGGTTGGCTGCCTGGGGGTGATCTCCACAGAACAGAAAGAGGCAGAGACGCTGAGCGCTCCAGAACTTTCTCATGTGATCCTTGTAGCCCTGAGAGGCACACACGGAAGGGGTGGTCACTCCCGTTTCACAGATCAGCAAGCAGAGGTTAGAAGAGGAGGTGGCCTCGCCCGAGGCCGCCCGGGGAGTCACAGGGAGGCCAGGGTTGCAGTGCGGGGAAGTTTGTTCCAGGCTAAGCAGATGCATGAGACCTGAGGCCACCTGAGGACGGGAGTCGGGGGCCCTTAGTGTGTTCTCTAGCAGAGCTGTCCCCCATCGCCCACCTGTCCCATCCACCTCCACTGTCCCCCTCGTCCAGGGCAGGCCTCTGGGGGTCCAGCCGAGCCTGCTGCGGTCCGGGGAGGGAGGCTCAGCGTCGCGGCCTGCCGCCCAAGCCTGCTGCTTCTCCTCGAAATCCCACACACCCTGGGCGTGTGGCCGGAGCCCCAGGGAGCCCTCGAACAATTTGTCTTTCATGTCGCATGTGCATCAATCACCCCATTGTTCCCCTCCCCTCTTCCCGCTGCATGCTGGGCGCGGGTGTGGCCGCCCCCTGGTGGCCGGTCTGAGTTGCTGACAGATGGCGTCTTCCAGAATGACATTCCCACGAGGCTCATCCGGTTCCAGGCTCCCTGGGTGGAGAGGGAGAGACGGATCGTGGGCGGCGAGGAGCCACAACGCAGGCGGTCAGCCTGGATTTTACCCCCACTTAGAATTTCGAAGGCATTTTTTTTCCCCATTTAAAAAATAGACACCATTTTTCAAGCAGTTTTAGGTTTACAGGAAATACAGGTCCCCCTAAATGCCATCCTCAACCCCCAACACACAGTTTCTCTTATTCCTAAGAAATAATTAGGCACTCAAGTAATACATTTGTTACAACCGATGAATGAATATCGATACATTATTACTATCGATTGTATCCGGGGTTCCAGGGCAGCCACTGATTGGCATGGGGCCCTTTTCCTCTGTGGCGGTTTTAAGTGTCTCCTCTCGGTCTTTGCTATAACGGAGCTGGGCACCTGGTGAATGCCGTGCCCTCCGTTCTCAAAGGTGTGTGTTGGATTTCTTCGGTAACATCTTCTGAATTCTCTGGAGCGCCATTCCCTTCAGCGTTATCAGCCGGCCCTTCCACCGCGTGTTTAATCGTTGATAACGTGTCCCTAACTTCTGAGGGAGTTTCATGCTCCGAACGCTCCTTCTCCTTGACATGCAGCGGTCTCTTCCTGTGCGGTGGACAAACTAACCCTTCTGTCTCCGTGAATCATGGAGTTCTGAAGTGTTGTGTCTTTTCTCCAGATTGGAGGGGGGAGGATAAGAAGGAGCATTTTGCCCCAGGCCAAAACCTCTGAAATCACTGCCCGCGAGGGTGGAGTGTTAGCACAAGTACCATTCCGTCACAGGCTTCGAAATAGCGAGGCCCCCAACAGGGGTCCCAGGAACCTCAATATCCTTACGCAGCAGAAACTGCAGGGGTGTTCTTCGGTCTCTGTACCTTCGTTCTTTGCATCCCGAGGAGTCGGGGGCTGAGGAGTTGGGGGCCGAGGAGTTGGGGCCCGTCCACTCCCTCCTGCCCCCACTGTCCTCCGGGTCGCCTGCCTACCCCTCCAGCCCCTTGTCCTCAGCCTCGCCCTGCAGCGCCTAGAGGAGCAGGGGCTACAGAGCCCCCTCCGCAGAAGGAGACAGCCGTGGGCACACGATGAACAGCTCAGGCTCCCCCAGCCCCGTGTGTGTCCTTAGACGTACTTCAGAGGGTCTCTGAGCCCCTGGGATCCGTGTGCCCAAAAGCTTATGACTTCCAAAATGATATGTGTGTTATGGGTTCCCTAAGTTGTCAAAGGATCTTCTAAACCCCCAAACGTAGAGAACCCCTTAACCTCTTAGGTCCTCAAAGGACTGTCTAGCCAGCATGGAGACTTCTCTTGAAGAAAAGCAAACATTTTCAAAGCAGCTACATCGAGTGGCAGTGACCACGCTGTGAAATTGTCACGTTGGAGTTGGATAAGCCTCCGCCCTGGGGCTGAGCCAGTCGCCCCGGGTCGGCCAGGACTGCAGGCAAGTGGGCTGGGCGGTGACGCTTCAGGGCGCCGGACGCAGAAACTTGTCGGGCACCTGGGTGGAGGCGGGGCTGGGATGGGATGAGAGACCGGACAGCCGCAGACGGGCGGCCACTCCCGAGTCCTCACGCACGACCGATCTCGCACGCATAGCTGGTAGATCACAAGTAGTCACATTCACACTCGTCTGCGTCTCCTACGCTCACACGCGCACACACATGCTCGCACACGCTCGCACACGCCAGTGCTCCCTCTGGTGGCGAGGAGCAGAACTTCAATGCCAGCCTTCTCACTGGAAGGGGCCTGCAGAGGGCCGAAATGACAGCCAGTCTCGCACGGCCCCGTCTGGAAATGTCCCTAACTTGTCGGAATGGCCCTGGAGCTGGGGCAGGAGTGACAGGTGGGCGGAGAGAGGGCTGCCCGGGTCTGGGGTTCGGAGGGGCGGAGAGAGGGGGCTGCCCGGGTCTGGGGTTAGGAGGGACGAGGGGGGAGGAGGAAGCTGGCCGTGCGGCTGGTGTGCAGGGCTCGGGGGAGCTGGCGCCCGGGTCCGCTGACACTCCCGGCCCCGGCCTGGTCGCCGGCGGAGGGGTGGCCTTCGCTCAGGGGGACCTGAGGGGCTATGTTTAACATCATCCGAGGTCCAGCTGCCCAGCCGTTGTTTCTGTGGAGGTCTGAGCACGTTGCTGGAGGGGACGGTGGTCGCCACTGACGTCAAGGTCAGTTTGCAGCTGTAGCTGCTGGTGCCTGGGCAGTCTGGGCACCAAGGACTTGAGCAAGACGGCTCCCCAGCCGGCCCCGAGCCTGACCTGAGCCACCCACCCACGAGCTCCCAAGTCTCACATCAGGGCCCCCGGGAACAAGCGAGGGTCCCTCCCAAGCCCTGAGAGGTGATTTTCCGTGCTGTCTTGGTCAGGGGGCTCTCTCCGTGCTGTTCATTCGTTTAGTCAATGAGCATTTATTGAGCACCTACTATGTGCTGGCCGCTGAGAAAACAAACATGATAAGACATGGTGTCAACACCCAAGTTTCTCCAAACCAGCAGACTGATGACGTCGGCCTCGGGGTCAAGTGCAGGGAAGAAACGCGCCGACCGTGGAGCCTGGCGGAGGCGCCCTCCTGCAGCCGGGGTGGTCAGGGCAGGCTTCCTGGGGGAGTCAGCGCTCCGCTGAGACTGGGGGGCCGGGAGAGAGGGCGTCTGAGAAGGAGGGGTTCCGTGCTGCTGACCTCAGGGAGTGCAGAGCCCGGGGCAGCTGCGAGGGACCCACATGTGGCCCGAGCGTGGGGTTTGCATGTCGCCCCGAGGTCACCGATGGGGACGCGGGGAGGTGACATGACGGTGTCCCCGTTTCAGGAGGGGGGGTTAGGCGGCGGGGATCCCGGGGAGGCTGCGACGGGGCTGGCAGAACGCGGTGCCCGGAGCAGGGACGGGGAGCGGGCCGGGGGGTCCAGGGCAGGTGCAGGGCGGGACCGGGGGCTGGCGGGCCTGGGAGGGGACGGGGCGGCCCTCTGGCTCGCAGGGATCGGGGCCGGGGTGGGTCAGGGGGCTGCTGCGGGGGGCTGGCGGAGGCCTGAGTGAGCGCGGTGAGCGGGCAGCGTGTGCGAGCGGGTGACCCAGGGCGGCCTGGGGTCTTATCCCTGACGACACCCCCCGGCATCTTTCTGACCAGAAGACGATTCCTGCAGCATGGGAAGAAGGAACAGAGTGACGGCAGCGAGCGGGGGTGGGGGGGGCGCGAGGGGCCGTGCCCGGGGGCCAAGGCCATCCACCAGGCCACGGTCCACGCCCGGACACGGGGGCTCCGTCAGGTGCCGGCGCAGGAGGAGGGGCGTGGTGCACGGCGCTGGGGGACCCCGGAGCTCTCCGAGTCTGCAGCTTGGGGGCGGGGTAAAGGCAGGAGACAGACGGGGGCTGCTCTTGGCTGGGGGGCTCGTGCCCGACCCAAGGGCCTGCCGAGGAGCAGCCGAGGGCGAGGCCTGGCCCCTCACTCGGGGGGTGTGTGCCTTTCGCTAATTGGTTCACCTGCTGCGCTTTTCGAAGCAGGTCCCAGGCCAGCAGCGTCCCCTGAGAACTCCTTACAAAGGCAAATTTCTGGGCTCCACCCCGGACCTGCTGAATCAGAAATTCGGGGTGTGGGGCCCAGAACCCGTGGTTTACCCAGCCCTGCGAGGGTGCTGACGCGCCCAGAAAGTTGAAAGCCACAGGCCAGCAGAGGCCTGCCCCGCCGAGTCCTCAGGGGCAGAGAGCAGAAGCCCGGCCGCTCGCCCCCGCCCCCGGGACACCGTCTCGGTGGGAAAGGGGAGCCCTGTGTCTGAAGACGGGGGCACGACGCCCAGAACCAGCAAGCGGCACCGACACCGTCCCACGGCAGGAGGCGCAACGGAGTCTGGGAAGGCCTCCGGGAGGAGGTGGCTCCCAGCGGGCCGGAAGGAAGGGCCGGGTTGTTGCGGATAGATGGGAGCGAGCGGCATTGCTGCTCGGGGAGCCTGCGGGCCCCCCGGCGCAGGCGCGGGCACCCCGGGCGTCTGGCTCGGAGGCAGCAGGTCGCCCGGTGCAGGGGGAGGCTCGGGCGAGCTGGGGGCTGGCGGGGGGCCGGGGGCCGGGGTGGCGGAGCTGGCGCGGAGCCTGTTTTCTCCGTCCCGGCCTCGCTGATGCTCTGAGAGGACCTGTCTCCAGGGCGGGTAAAGTGGGGTCCACCCCTGCCTTGCTGGCTCCCTCTCCTGGTCCCTCCAGCCCCACCCGCTTATTATGGGATTTCTGGAGCAGCAGCCTGTTCTGCAGGGACCTGCCAGGCCCGGCCTGGCCCCAGGCTCCCGGGTGAGAGCTGGCGGCGCGGAGGGGCTGGGGTGGGAGGGGGGGTCTTCAGCCTTTCTCCCCGTCGTAGCTCTGGCTGGCGGGGTCGGGGGCCATGGCTCTGGGCAGAAGCCCGGCAGCAGGTCAGGCAGTGGCAGTGGGCGGCGTGGGAGAGGTCGGAGGGCGGGGAGGTGGCTTCGAGGGAGTGAGTGTGAGGCCGCACTGAGCCAAGGCCAGGGCCTCCCTCTCTCCCTCCGGCTCCGAACTCACCCGCCCCCGGCCTCCGCCGGGACCCCCTCGGGGCACCGCAGCTCGCAGCGAGGTTCCAGAGGACCTTCGCCCAGAGCGTCGCTGACGGTTTCAATGCTGGACGCATCAGCCGGAGCTCGGGAGGCCACTGCCAGCCTAGGCCCCTTCCCACCGGGAGTGCCGTGCCCGCTGCAGGGACAGGGTCGTCGTGACGGCCAGTGACGGGCAGGAGCACACGCCCAGGACTGCTGGGCCCTGCTCGGCCGCCCGCCGCTGTGGCACCATGGGCGGGCAGCTACCTGCTCCGCACCCCCTTCCTCTGGGGTGCACGGGGTCGACAGCAGTGCCTGCTGAGCAGAGGACCCCCAGACCGCCCATCCACTTCGTGCAGACCCGTGCCAGGCCTCACGGGACCTCGTCTCGGCCCACAGCAGCCCGCCCCAGGCCCGACTGCCTCCCCGGGAGACACGGAGGCTCCGAAGGGTCAATTCTCGAAAGTTCCAGAGCCGCACTCCTGAGAGGGGCAGCCCAGGGCCCCGTCCTGCGCTGTGTCTCTAATGCCGCAGGCCGCAGAGGTGGGAAGCTCTCTGTAGCAGAGAATTGAGGGGTGTCCTTCTGGTCTAGCCCCTCAGCCCCCAGCCCCGCCACGGGGAACCTGGCCCTGGAGCAACGAGGCCTTCGGAGCGCGGGCGTGGTACCGAGGGGGTCGTGGCCAGGGGCCACTGAGGCCATGGCCCCAGCAGCGGGGAGGCCCGAGGCAGGAGGGGGCCGGGGAGACAGACGCTGGGCCTGGCCACTTGCTAATTCGGGCGCTGCGCTTCCCAGACAACGCCCGGCAGGGGCCGCCGGGTGCTGGTGGGGGTCGGCCCCGACTCCACCCCGCTGGCCTCACAGGGCCCCCCTCCTCTGGCCGGACACCGCCCTCCCTGCCCTGAGAGGGGACTCGGGACCTGGGACGGGGACCCCGGCCCCGCTCTGCCATTGCCCAAGACCCTCGGAGCTGTGACTCCCCGCGGTTTCTGCAGAGGGGGGGGCGCTCGTCGGGTCACACCGCGGCGCGTGTTCGGGCGGTTTGGACTCTGCTCTCGGGTCTTCCTTTTCAAACAGCGGCACAACCTGGCAGGCACTCTGTCCTTTGTGCATACGAAGCCTTTGTAAGGAAGCTCCCGTGTGACTTACAAACACCACACCCCGCAGGGGACTCGCCTCAGCCCCCAAGCTCCCTCTCCGTCCCCAGCCGCCCCTCGGTGCCACCAGCCTTCGAGGTCCATCCGCAGCCCTGCACCTGACTTCCGGCCCCCCGACTTCCCCGACCCTGCCCTTTCTCCGCGGCAGCCTTCCAGTGCGGGGGCGCCCCCAGTGCAGAGCCTGTACCCCTCCCTGTGCACTGCGGGGCGTCTCCTCGGGTCACCTGTTCCCCAGCTCTCCCCCCCACCGAGCAGGGGACCCAGCAGCGCCCCTGACCTCTGGCGGCTGGGTCAGTGTCCCCCGTGCCCTGGGCTCCTGGCCCGCGAGGTGGCCGACGATAATAGCCACAGGATCAACATAGCAGGCATTGTCTTTCTCTGACTATAGGGTGGGTATTATGTGTTCACTAACCGTCCTAAAAATATCCCGCAAACAGGTGTAGCCCCTGTGGCACCAGCCCCCGGGGTCCTGCAGTGTGTGGCTGGAGGCAAGAGAGGGCGGGGGGAGCGTCCGTCCCACGGGGCCCAGGCTGGGCAGAGCGGGGAGCCCCCTGGGGAGGGCACGGCGCCCACCGCAGACCCTCCGACTTCCGTGAGGGCCCCATGCCCACCTTCCCTTGTGAGAGATGGAGTGTCGTTGAGATGTGCCCCTCCTCCAGCCCTGCTGGCCCCGGGCCTCCCTGTGGCCCCTGCTCGGCCTGGTCCCCCTGCCCAGTCCCCTCCCCGCTCTGGCCCCTCGGGTCGGGGCCACTCTTCGTCCCCCCGACTTTCCTCAGTCGGCGGCCTCTGCGTGCCCAGGCTTCGTGTGTCCTCAGCCTCGCTCGCGGGTCTTCGAGCGTCGGCCCCCGGGGGGGGGGGGTCTGCGTCGGGAGGCGTGTGTGGTGGGAGCGGGGGAAGGGGTGGCGGGAGGGGCGGCGGGCCTGTTCTATTTTTACCCGCCAGTTGCTGCGGGCCGCAGCTTTCAAAGCCGCCCCCCTGTGCCGGCCCCACAGTCTGCGGCCGACCACAGGACACAGCCAGCCCGGCTCGGACGCCGCCCCAGGTGGGTGTCTGCCGACCAGACCCGAGCTGCGGGGCGAGCCCGACGGAGACCCTAGGCGGGGGCTGCGGGAGCAGGCGAGGGCGTGGGACGGAAGGGGGTATTCCGTCGGGTCTGCAGGTGGGACGGTCCCCAAACACCCTCACGGCGTTGTGTCCCGTGGGGTGACGCCTCTCCTGCCCTCCGAAGGCTGAGAGCCACGAGCAGAACTTTGAACAAGTCGCTCCTGGAGCCAGGCCAGAGCCTCATGGGTTCTGGCCTCACACCGGGCCCCCAGCAGGTCCCGGGAGGGAGAGGGGACCCGGGGCAGAGGGAGCCGTGGGGATCACAGGGCCGGGGCGGGGGAGGGGCGTGTGCAAGTTTAGGAAGAGCCTGGCGGGCCGTGGGACGGAGGATGGCGGCCGCCAGCGGGCGGGAGACAGACTCCTCCGGCCAGCAGGACGCGGGGGCCTGGAGGACTGGGCCCCGGCCGGCCCCCCACCTCCACCTCCTCTCCTTGGTCTCCAGGGCATGGATGAGCTGCCTGCTCGCCGTCCATCCGGACGGCAGGACAAGCGCAGGCGAGGGCAGGCTGCCAGCCCCTCCCTGCCTCCCGGCTCTGCCTGGGGGGCAGGAGGCCATGGGGCAGGCTCTGCGGCTGCAGCCCAGACACACGGGGGTGCCTGCAGCTTCTGAGCTGGGCTCCGCCGCAGGGGTGGGGCTGGGGGGTCCCTAACTGGGGGGTGCTCCAGGTTTGGGGACAGCAGCTCTGAGATCAGGCTTTCCTGCTCGGCGCTCAGGATGCGGCGTGGTGCGTGCAGCCCCGTAAATGGCCAGCCAAGGAGGGCCAAGATGCCCTTGAACTGGGCCCAAGGTCGGGGTGGGGTGCAGGGGGAGGACGCGAGCCCAACCTGAAATGCGTGCCCCTGACCCTCAGGTGTTCAGAGGCCAGCTCCTTCCCTACGTGCGCGCGCGCACACACACGCACACACACACGCGCGCACACACACACACGCACACGGCCTCAGTCCCACTGTCTCGACAATTCTCCGCTCTCCCCGTGGCGCCTCAGGGACGGATGAGCCCAGCTTTGCGTCAATACCAGCTCCGGCCTCCAGCCGCGGGCCTCTGACTACGTC
This sequence comes from Rousettus aegyptiacus, assembly GCF_014176215.1. Taxonomy (NCBI): domain Eukaryota; kingdom Metazoa; phylum Chordata; class Mammalia; order Chiroptera; family Pteropodidae; genus Rousettus; species Rousettus aegyptiacus. The sequence continues at coordinate 14,513,682 of NW_023416293.1, read as the reverse complement.
CTTGCCGGCCGCTGGTGGGGGGTTGGAATGCTGGCCTCCGACCTCTCCTCCGCTGCTATCTACATCCTGACTCCTTATCAGGGGGCCTGTCTCCCACGGGACCTGTCAGGGGTCCTGTCTGGTGGGCGTCACAGCACAGGCTGCGGACCCCGGGCCTGGCGTTCATCAGCGGGGCAGGCCCTGGGGCTTGGCAGCAGGCCTGGGCTGGCCCGGGCGGTCCCTCCCTGGGGGGCCCCCTCCCTGGTGAGGGGGGCCTCTTTGAGGCAGTGCTGAGCATGGCCGCATGCCCACCAAGAGCGAGGCGCCTCCGGGGATGGGAACGGGAGGCCGGCCGGGCTGAGACCGGGGCCCTGGGGCTGGCAGTGTGGACGCGGTGGTTCCGCACCGGCCGGCCTCTTTCCGGACTTTCTCGGTATCTCTGAAGGATCAGCCCTCAGAATAAACAGCTGGTCGTACAGTCTAATTTCAGCCGAGCATCTCGGGAATGTGTGGTGGATTCGTGCCCACCTCTCCCTCTGTGCCCGGGGTGACAGCTGAGACTCCAGGGTCACCCCCCGTGCCCCCCCCGGCTGCACCCTCCTGGCAGAGGGGGTAGAGGCGGGGCCCAGAGGCTTTCTGGTGGGGCACTTGGCGTGGGGGCCCGGCCCCCTTGGGGGGTGCGGGGGGATGCTCCTGGGGTACAGCGGGAGGCGAGCATCCGGCAGGGCAGGAGAGAGGCCGCCGGTGCCACTCACAGGCGACCTCCGGTGTCCCCCCGCCCCGCTCCAAGCCGGGCTCTCCGGCCAAACCCAGACTCCTGACCCTGCCCCCACCCCCACTGGTCCCCCGCCCTTTGCAACGCAGCTCAGGGCTCCTGTCCTGCCCTGCACACCCAGCTGCCCACCCCGGCCCACTGTGGCCGGGGAAGATGGGGAGTCAGGTCTGGCTCGGAACGCCCCCCTCTGCGGCCTCGAGGACCGGCCCCCAGCTGTCGGGGTTGAGGGGCCCAGGAGCACCGGTCAGGGGCTTCACACTGCCCCATGGTGGGGTCCTCGCAGAGGGCCCGGGGCTCCTACACACCCCTGGCTGTGCCGCCCACGCTGGGTGATCGACGTTGCTGTGCTTGGTGTGAACAAAACACTCAGAGCTAATGGCTGAGTAGAAACCCGCGTCGCTGACCCTGATCTTCAGAGGAGAGCTGGCCTGGAGAGGGGCAGGACGGACTGCGGGGTGGCACCCAGCCTGCCTGCCCCCCGCGCAGCCCCACCCAGGGGTGCCAGCCTCAGCCCCCCGCGTGACCAGCCAGGCAGGGCGAGGGGCGCCCCGGGGGACACACGCAGTGTCCAAGCCCCCCCCCGGGCCGCCTGTCTGGTTTCCTCCTCCCGCACGGAGCCGGGGCCCTCGCTCACGAGCCCTCTGTGCCCCCAGGTGCTGCCCCTGCCGCCATGCCGGAAGTGTAAGTAGCCCCCACCCACGTCCCCCGCAGCAGATTTCAGAGCTGAGGCTCCGCCCGCTCGGCCCCCCAGCCCCAGAAGGAGGACCCCGAACTGGCCGGAGAGCCTGGGTCCCTGGTGTCCTCACCCACCCCGCCTTTGAGCAGAGCCCTCGTGCCCAGGAGGCCTGGAAGGACCTTACCGTCCGTTCCAGACTTTGTTGGAATGGGACCGTGACTTAACGCCGGGCCCGGGGACGCACGAGGCCGCGGGGGGTGACCCGCAGCAGGGCGGGGCCTTCTCACTGCAGATCCCACGCCCCCCCTTACAGCGGGGTGCACCTCCCAGCGAGGGCCCCCCCGCAGCCCAAAGGGCCATGGCTGTTATCCTGCTCCGCCGGGGCCCTCGGGCTTCTCGCCTGCCCGATGCCGGGCTTCTTTCCCGTGCCCTGCTGTCCCCGCCCCCCCACCCGCCCACCAAGCTCGTCCACGTGGCTCTGCGGCTGCGTGTGCGACACACATTGTTCACACTCTGCCTTCTCTCCTGCCCCGACGCTCCCGTGTCGGATACTGAAGCGAGGTAGGTGGGCTTCGGCGCGTCTCTGTCCGGACTGGTGGGGGAGGGGCGGCTCCGAGGGGACGAGCGAGAGCCTGGGTGGAGGCCCGGGGAAGGGGTGTCCGAGGTACAAGGCCACCGGCAGGGGCCCCCGGGGCTGGGGTGGGGGCAGAGCTGGCTGTCACCCTGCACCCTCGCCGAGCACTGAGTTCCCGTCACCCACTCTGGGACCTCGTCCAGCCCGGGTTTGGGACGCGCCACCCAGACCACCCGAGCACACACCTCCCTCATGCCTCCCAAAGGACCCCCACACCCACGGCCCTGCTCCGCCCGCAGCCGCCCTGTGAACCAAGTCAGGAGGTGCCCACAGGGGCCACGTGACTCGCACAGGGTCCCAATGTCCAGCCGCAGCAGAGCCAGAATCCGAAGTGAGGGCTTCGTCCCCCAGAATTATGGCTCAATCACAAAGCTGAGCTTTTAAGACGCCCGAAGGCGAGGGTGCTGGGTGATGAGGGGGTCCCCGGCCGGCACTGCTCCTGGCCTATTCCACAGCCTCCGCTTGACCCTGACCCTCCGCTTCTCACCCACAGAGAAAATCCAAGATCACTGCCTCTCGCAAACTCCTGCTGAAGGTGAGCAGGCACGGGCCCTGGGACGGCGGTGGCGGGCGGAGCCAAGGCCGTGCAGACCGGGTGCCGAGTGGGTCGTGGGAGGGCCGAGCAGGCCAGAGCAGGGCTGGGGAGCAGGCCGGGGGGGCCCGCTGTCACCCAGAGCCAGGGTCCGTGGGCGGAGGCAGTGGCCGGAAGCAGGACGGGAGGCCAGGCCAGGGGCAGACGGACCTGCTTAATTTGATGTGAGTGTCTCTCTTGGGGCTTTGTGGCCCGACACAGACAGACAGGGAAAGAGGAGGCTGGGAGGGAGATGCGAGCCCCGAGGCCTGTGAGTGAGCATGTCCACCCCGTGTGCCCTCGCCCGGCCCGCCTGCAGCCACGGCCACCGCCCGCACTGGGCGGCCACGCTGCTCACACGCGCCCTGTCTGGGCCCCGTCGAGCGTGAGGCCCAGGCTGCAGAGCCAGCAGAGGCTGGAGCCGCCCGGCCTGGGGTCCGCCGTCCCCCGGGGGGGCCGGGCGGGCTCAGCGGCCCCTCTCCCTGCAGAGCCTGATGCTGGCCAAGGCCAAGGAGTGCTGGGACCAGGAGCAGGAGGAGCGGGAGGCCGAGAAGGCCCACTACCTGGCCCAGCGCATCCCCTCGCTGCAGACCCGCGGCCTGTCCCTCAGCGCCCTGCAGGTGGGGCTTGAGCGGGGGCGGCGCTGGGGATGGGGGTGCGGTGGGGGGGCCGGAGCCCAAGCTGGCCCAGCTCGTCCTCCCCTGCGGGGGGTCTGGCAGGGTGTCAAACACTGATGACAGATCCCACACCAGTGACAGCAGAGGAGCGAGGAACAGGACACGCACCCAGCATCCCCGGGGCCCATGGCTCCGCGGGGCACCCAGCATCCCCGGGGCCCACGGCTCCCCGGGCGCACGGCTCCCCAGGGTGCATGTCCCCGGGGCACACGGCTCCACGAGGCGCACGGCTCCGCGGGGCGCACGGCTCCCCAGGGCAGGCTCACACGCCGTTCGCATTTTATTACTGTGTTTAATACACGGTTTTCAAAGTTTTCTGTAACTGACTTACATCGTTACTTTTACCGTGAGACGACTTTCTAGAGAGAGCAAGGGCATCGAGAAGGCAGACGCTGCCCGCACTCCGGAACTGGCTAAGGGGCCCGTCGGGGGCTGGGGACGGGGCCCGGGGCCCGAAGGGGAGGCCGGAGGCCGAGTGGCGTCTCCTCCCGCCCGTCTGCCCCCCAGGACCTGTGCCGGGACCTGCACGCCAAGGTGGAGGTGGTGGACGAGGAGAGATACGACATCGAGGCCAAGTGCCTGCACAACACCAGGGAGGTGAGGCTGGGGGCGGGGGGCGGGGCCGGGCCCCTCCTTCTGCAGGGTCCGGGGGTGGGGCACTCGGCAGAGCACGCTGGGCCCCTGACCCCGGCCCCACGGGGCTGGAGGTGGCAGAGGGGACAGCACAGGGGAAGCACACACTCCCCGCCCCGGACCGGCCGCGTGGGGCCCTCGGCGCAGAGGCCACCCCCTCAGCGCCCGCCACTCAGACGCACTGGCCTGCTAGCTACACCACGGGCCTGTCCAGGCAGGGAGGGGCCGGAGGCGCCTCCCCCACCCCTCCCCGTCAGCGATGGTGTCTGTGGGCTCGCGAGCCTCCCCGGAGAGGGCACCCTGCAAATTCCACAGGGCTCGGGACCTGGGGTTCCCCCACCCCGTGGGGCCGAGGGAACGGGCAGAGCTGGCCCCTGAGGCCGCCTGCGTGCGCCGAGCTCCAGGGGCGCCCGGCTGTTCGTGGCCACGGCCCCCGAGGCCGTGGGCTGTGCGCAACCACCTGGCCCGCTCGCCCGTCAGCGGCAGCTCCTGCCGCGTGGTGTGGGCCTGCCGGCCGGAGGCCATGCCCGAGGTCCCCAAGAAGGGTGGCCCACAGCGAGCCCTCGCTGCCCCCTCGTCCCCCGCAGATCAAGGACCTGAAGCTGAAGGTGCTGGACCTCCGCGGCAAGTTCAAGCGGCCACCCCTGCGCCGGGTGCGCGTCTCAGCGGACGCCATGCTGCGTGCGCTGCTGGGCTCCAAGCACAAGGTGTCCATGGACCTGCGGGCCAACCTGAAGTCCGTGAAGAAGGAGGACTCGGAGAAGGTGGGCCACCCGCAGCACCCACTCCCCGCCCCCCAGCCCCGCCTGCCGCCCCGCCCGGCCCTCTAGAAGGCTCTAGAATCCCCGGGGAGGCCTGCGCTGGAGTCTGATCATTGTTCTGGGAGGAAGGACACCAGCTTTCTTCCCTCGGCCGCTCCCAGTCGCAAAGAAAGCCAGACCAAGGAGCCAAACCCCGCTGCGAGGAGGGCGTGGGGGGAGGGGGCCGGGGACAGCGCCCTCCGTCACGCGGACAGCAGGCCGGCACTGTCACCACACACGGGCATGGACAAGCGCGGGGCTGAGCTCAGCCCCCCGCCCAGCCGCAGGTCGCTCGGAGCCGGGCGAGCGCGCAGCACCCCCGACCCACGCAACGCCCTCCCGCCCGCCAAGCCTCCCATGGCGAGGGCCGGGCCGGTCTCTGACCTGCGTGTGGCCTGCCCCCAGGAGCGGCCCGTGGAGGTGGGCGACTGGAGGAAGAACGTGGAGGCCATGTCCGGGATGGAAGGCCGGAAGAAGATGTTCGACGCTGCCAAGTCTCCGACCTCCCAGTAGAGGTACCCGCGGACCGGCCCCTGCTCCCGGGGCCCCCGGACGAGGCTGGTGGCCGGCAGCATGCCGCAGGGCAGGGAGGCGCTGACGAGGGTCACTCCTGTGGGCTCGGCCCTGGCTGGGCGCCTGGGACGTTGGGCGGGTCATCTGTGGATGTCCCCTCGTTCGTAACGGGTCAGCTGACCCGTGGTTGTCCGGGTGTGGCCCTGGGGCCAGCGGCATGGCCACCACCCCAGGTTGCAGGTGGCTCACCACCCCCACCCCGGGCCCACCGAATGGGAACTCTGGGGAGAGACGCCCTCCAGGTTCCAATGCAAGAGCGTGAGGGTTAGGGGACCCCCGAGGGCCCTCCGGGGCCCACTTTCTGAAAGTTTAAGCTATTTTAACACCTCCGGGGTGCCCTGCAAAGTGTCCTGCACCCCAGGCCCTGCCCTGGGGGTCCAGCATCCTCTCCGAGGACATTGCTGGGGAAACCGGACAGAGTGGCAGAGTCGGGCCCTCTGAGGGAGTGTGGGGTGTGCAGGGGCCCGGGCGGGCGCTCTGCGGGTGGACTCTCTCCAGAGGGAAGGGGGGCGTGACAGGCCAGGTCACGAGGCCACGAAGCCGAGGTGGGAGCTGAGCGGGCGGGAGGGAGGGCCGTGTGGAGGAGGCCAGCTGGGGCCCAGGCCTCCTGGGCGCCCCTGTGGGCTGAGAAGTCCAGGGGCTGCCTGCGCCCGGGGAAGCCAGGGCCCCGCCAAGGGCACACGGTCAGCGGGACTGACGGCTGCCGCCTCTCTGTCCCCGCAGGCCGCTCGCCGCGCTGGCTCCGGGCCCCTGCGTGCTCCGGCCCCTGCACCTCTCTGCACCCCCAGCCCCGCCCTGCCCCGCCTCTGCCTCCAGCCTGAGTGCCTCCCCCCCGGAGCCGGAGCGGGGGGTTCACAGCCACATCGCCCCTGCCTCCTCCCTCGAGGCTGCTGTGACGTGCAGAGCGGCCTTCATTAAAACCGCAGTGTCTGGCCATGTCCGTGGCTCCGGTGGCGAGTGTTGGGGACGGGGGAGACGGGGAGACGGGTGTCCGTGAAGACAGGGCCGTGCGGGCCCCAGGCGGGAGCTAGACGGGTGTCCGTGAAGACAGGGCCGTGCGGGCCCCAGGCGGGAGCTCCGGGCCACGGCAGCTCAGGAACCAGCAGCGCCTCAGGTGCCCCTGGGAGCCCTCCGTCCCGCCTCGGTGACCGGTGACCTCCACAGCACACCCTCAGCACCAATGCACAGCCCACCCCAGCCCTGACCTGGGGGGAGCCCCAGCCCCCACGGCTCCAGCCATCGGATGGCCCTCTCCTCTCCGAGCCCCCTGCTAGTCCCGTTCGTCTGGGGCCCCTGGCCCTGGAGCTGCCAGATGCTCCCGGCAGAGAGGTGAGGGCACTTCCCTCCGCCACCCGGTCCTGCCTGCGCAGGCGGGGGCCGGCGAGCGCAGTTCTGCGCCTGGCCACCAGAGGGCGCCATCCCGCCTCGCCCACACCCGCCGGGCCCTCCTGCCTCCACCCTGGACGGAGTTATTTCCCTTCACATTCCAGGACCCACTGGTCCCTTCCCCTGGGTGGGGCAGCAGGGGTCCGTCCTCTAGGCCGGGTCCTTTCTCCATCCCACTGACATGGACACAAAGCAGGGTGATGGGCGCCAACGGGCTGGGGCGGTGGGGGGACCGGGCACCTCCCAACGCCCACGCTGAGCCGAGTGGCTCTGGGGGAGCAGACGGCAGAGCTCGGGGCCACGGTGGAGCGGGCTTCTCAGGGCAGCACCCTCGGGACCCCTGAGCTAGGCCCGCGGAGGACATGGCAGGTCCCCACCTGGGCCCCTCAGCTTTCCGACTCCAAGAGCGGAGCCTCCCCCCCCCCCCCCCCACCTGCTGTGTGCCCTGGTCCTGCCCTCTGCTCCCAGTGTATTGTCTGCCATAAGTGCCAGGCGCTGGGTGCAAAGTGCAGGGCCCGCACCCTGCAGGAGCCGCCCCGGCGCCCAGGGCTGCTGAGCGGCCAGCCGGTGGGGGACAAGCAATGGTGTGGCGGGCGTTGGGGGGCAGCACCCTGGGCGAGGCTCCTGCTACAGACAGCTCCCCGGGCAGAAAGGCAGGCGGGCCTGTGCAAGGAGCGGAGCCCCCACGGCGCCCCAAACCCTCGGCACAGACACGCTGGCCTCATGCGCATGCACCCCATGCTGGAGGGCCTGACCGACCTCACGCCCCGTGCCACGGACGATGAGAACCCGCCTGCCCTGGCCCCCCACTCGGGCTCCCCTCTGCCCTTCGGAAAGCTGGGTCCCAGGTCTCAAAGCCAAATCCGTTCTGCCAGCCGACTAGTAACCGCGTCCCGGCAGATTGAGGTCCCCATCCGGCCCCCCAACGGCAGGCCAGCCCCAGGCCTGACTCAGCCTACGGGCAGAGGCCCTGGGCCGGGAGCACATGCCCGAGGCCAGGGCCCAGGGGGAGGGGCGGGAGCACATGCCCGAGGCCAGGGCCCAGGGGGAGGGCCACGGCATGTTGCAGGCCTGGAGGGCACCGACCCCGCCTGCTTCCTGCAGGGGTGGACGGGCCCATCTCCTGTGGGGACGGACCCTGCAAGGGCAGGGTCAGGGTCAGGGTCAGGGTCAGACACCCCCAGCCCTAGACCAGGAGGGGAGGGTTCCTTGCGGGAGAGCCAGCTGGGAGAGGGGCCGGGACTTCTCCTGAAGCATGGACAGGGCCTGGGGGTGGCGTGGTGTCTGGAGAGTCACCTCCAGCCCCCTCTCAGCATGGAGGGCCGGCGGGTCCCAGACCGGACGCGGGAGAGCAGAGCTGAGAGCTGGGCCTCCAGCAAGTGATGGTACCCGGGCCAGGCCCCGGGCGCCGCTCTGCACGGCTAATTTACTCAGTTAGTCCTCACGTCACCCTCTCGGGAAGGGAGGACCACTTCACAGATGGGTAAACCAGGGCACAGAGAGATCAGCACCTCCCACGGTCACACGGCCAGGGAACGGGGGGGGCCACGGCCGGGCAGTCCGTCAGCGTCCACACTCCGAGTCCTTAAATCAGTAGTGACAAATCCGACGCTGTATGTTTTACAACACTCTGCTGTCGCGAAGCCTAAGGAGCAGGCAGCTCATCCCAGATTCACACAAGGAGGCGTCGGCCGCGGCGGCTCCTGCCTCTGCAGGGCGGATGGAGCCGCGGTCAGCCTGGCCCCGGTCAGCCGGTCAGCCTGGCCCCGGGCGCCCTTTTTGGGATCAGTCTGGCCTCAGCAGAGCCCAACCGGCCACTCTCCAGAGGGACTCGGCTGGGGGTGCAGGGCCCCCAGCCACGCGGGGAGTTCCCAAAGCTCCCACAGAGCAAATGACATCCAAATGGCGGTGGGCCCACAGTTGGACTTGGGGGCTTCTTGGGGGGGAGGTCTGTGGCAACCTGACACACAGCAGCGGGCTGGGCCTGCTGCTCCTTGGTAGGAACCAGGGCAGATTGCCACCTGCCACCGTCTCCGCCTGCCGGGCCCTCAGGAGGCCAGCCTGGGCTCCGCACCGCACGAGGCCCCTCCCTCCACGGGCGGGCGGAGCTAAGCCAGGGTGTTTCACGCGCCCTGTGAGGAGGGAGCCAGTTAAACATTAGCTTGATGGCCCCCCGCGAAGGGAGTCACACTCCCCAAGGGCTGTGCAGCCGGGGCAGGGCAGGGGGGCAGCTGTGTTCCAGCCGGGTGACCGGCTGCGGAAGCTCAGGACAGGTCGCGGGGAGGCAGCCTCCTCCCCAGACTGCAGCAGGGGTCTCTCCTGGACAAGCCCCCAGGCTAGTGGCCCAGGCCCTTCTCTGGAGGGTGAGGACATCCTCCCACTCCAGGACACACCCCCAAGCTGGCCTGCGGGTCCCCTGAGGCCAGCGCTGAGCAGCTGAGCTCCCTGACCCCTGGCACAGAGCACTGCAGGCTGCCCCTAGAGGCCCAGAGACGGACAGTGACTTGCTCAAGGTCACAGCGCTAAGTGTGGTGGAAACGCAGGTCCCTGGACCCCCAGTCCACTGGGGACGCTGGGTGTGGGCAGAGGCCTGGGCCGCGAGCAGGCGGGGCGCCTCTAGCCCCGGCTCGGCACCCACCTGGCCCCAGCGCCAACACTGGGTGACCTGGCCCTTTGCTCAGGGTTCGGGAAAGAAGTGTGGCTTTACCCGGGGGCCAGGGCAGGTGTCCCGAGCCCTGAGTCCCGGCGGAGGGGTGCCTGTGCCCACTGGTGGCTGCTCACCTGAAGCGGGGAGCGGGGTGCGGGGACCGGGGTGCAGGCTGCTGGCTGCCTGCCGTGACTGGCAACGCCCGATCGGCTCTCGGCGCCCCAGCTGTCAGCGGTGGGGGCCCTGTGCTCGGCTCTCCGCGAAGGGGGCCCCCGCGTCCTGCATGTGGGCCCGCCTGAACTTCAGTCTTCTGCTACTAAAACGCCCTTCAGTGTGGGCGGGAGGACAGTGGGCAGCAGGTGCGTTTTAACGTCCTTGCTTCACCGGACGGGGCGGTGGCGGCGCCGTCTGGGCGTGCCCCTTAAAAACAGATTCTTAGTCTGTGAAAACCAAGAGCCCGGGAACCTCTGCCCTGGGTGCTTTCGGGGGCAGGTCTTGTCGCCTGGCAGTGGGAATGGAGCCCGCATGTCGGTGTGACTCCCAGCCCGTCTGGCTTGGGGCTGGGGAGCCCCCTGGACACCCCCAGGGGCTGGCGGAGGGGAATTCCAGAGCCTGACGTCTGCCCATCTGCTCGGGGAGAGGTGACCCCTTCCTGCTGACGGCTGGGAAGTCTCGGAAACCCCTGGCCTTGACCAGGGACTTCCCGAGTGAGACGCCGGCTCCTGGCCTCTCCCCGGGGGGAGTGACAGAGCACACCCCCGGTCAGCTGACAGAATTACAAAGCGAACTCCCCCACGTTTCAAGGACGAGGGTGTTGCCTGGACTTTGGAGGCCCCCGTGGACCCCTCGCCTCCGTCCCAACCCTGCTTCTCCGCAAAGGGGGCACCGGCGGCACCGCGGGCCTCGCCCCCTGGCCTGTCTGCGCACCGCCGCCCCACCTTTGGGCACCCCTGACAAACGTGCGCGCCTTCTGCTGCTCCCTGCTCGTTCGTTCGAGGTTAATTTAAGGTCGATAAACTCATCCCTGCGGATACGTTGAAGTGCGGCTCATTTTCTGGGCTGTGAGATGCCAAAGCAATGAAAATACCGCAGCTTACGCACCCGTTTCCCTGTTGAGAGACGTCTGGGTGGTTTCCAGAAGTTTGCTGCTGTAAACGGCACTGCTCGTCGGGGGCGCTTGGTTGCAGCAGCCCCGGGAAGCCACCGCTGGTGACAGCACCGAGCGCAGTGCCCGGCGCAGAAGTGTGCGGCGATGTTCGCAGGAACACGTGCCTCACGTGACTTACTCCTCTCCCACCCTCGGAGCTGTCGGCACCCAGCCGCCTGCGTCCTTCGGCTTTTGTATCCATGGAGAGGGTGTCAAATTTTGGACTTTTAGGTACCTGACTGACTGTCCCCTGGCTCCATGGAGGGTCCCTGGAAGGGCCAAGCTTCAAACAGTGGGAGTGTTTTTCTTCCTAGGTTGAGGTGCTGTTGCTGACACCTTGCGGGGAGCGTCCCCCAGGCCCCCGGGGGGCAGCAGGCTCCGAGGGTGTCCGGCCCTGGACCGGAGGCTCCGGGGACACAGGCTCTGCTGTTCCCTCCTTCTCTTTCCTGGAAAGGCTGCGTGGCTCACGGCCCTGCCTCGGCCTCTGCCCGGAGCTCTCCGGGGCCTTGTCACCTCCCGCGCTGCTGGCCTGGTGTCACCAACGCGTGACGATAAGTTGCTTGATCCCCGCAGCCTGGAAGGAAGCAGGGTGAGGTCTTATTTTCCATGACACAGATGAGAAAACGGGATTTGTCCCCAAGTCACATGGTCCACGAATGGCAGAATCAGCTCAAAGCCAGGGCTCCAGGCCCCCAGTCCCAGGAAGCTTACTCATCCCCTCCTCTGCCAAGAAGGAAGGCTCCCTGGAGGAGGGGGCTTTTGGGGAAGGACTTGGCACTTCCAGCCGGCCATGTGTGTGTTTGGGGCTTTTGCTCGGCACTGGCTTGCCGTTCCCCAGGGGGCACCATGAGGCCACCCGCCCAGGATCAGGGTGGGAGGGAGGCCCGGCTGGGAGCAAGGCCCGGCAGACGGAGCTCCCGCCTGGCTCCCCGGGGTCTGTGGGGCGCCTGGGCCCGCACCTCGCTCCTGTCCAGGCGGGAGCTGCCTGCAGCTCCGGGATATTAACTTCCCCACGCTCAGCCCGCCTGGCGCTGGCTCCTGTGCAGGAAGCACCTGCGCCCACCAGCTCAGGTGGCAGGCGAAGGGAGCCAGGTGGGCTGCCTCAGGTCGCCGGGTTCCAGTCCCTGTTACCCACGTCCCCCTGCCTTCCAGGACAAGCAGGGCCTCCTCCGCGCTGTCCCACACTCTGCCGCTCCGCCCAAAGTCCAGCGCCAGAGTGGGAGCCGGGCCTCTGCCGCCCGGGGTTCGGCGCCGCGGCCTGCGATCGCGGGCAGAAGCGCCGCCGAGGCTCGCTCTCGGGGAGGGGCCGCCCCGCCCACTTCAGCCCGCGCGGGGCGGCGGGGCGCACCCTGCACCCCAGACCGCGGTACCTGCGCTCCGTTGCCGCCCGACTTCCTGCTCTCTGTTTCTCGGGCGCAGTCGGTTCCTGGCAGTGAGCTCAGCCTGACCCCGATCCGCGGGTCCCACCCCCTGCGCGGGCACCCCGGGCCGGGCCGCAACGCCTGCGCGAGGTGGCGCCCAGCGCGAAGCTGGTCCGACTGGTTCTGAGCAGGAAGCCGGCGCCCTCGCCCCCGGCCGCTCGCCGACCAGCCCCGCGCCACCGGGCGTCCGTGCGGCGGTCCGCGCGGCAGTCTGTCTGGGGCTGGGGCGGGGACCGGGGCGGGGACCGGGGCGAAGGTCCGGGAGCCCACCCCTCCGAGGCCGCTCCCGGCCGCAAATCAGCGCGCGGCGCGGGGCGGGCGGCGGATATAAGCGCCAGGTGACCTACCTGGGCCGGCGGCGGGGGAGGGGCACACAGGTGAGACGGCCCCGCAGAGCTCGCGGCCCCGGCAGCATGTCCGGCGGCAGGAAGGACTGGTCCGCGCTGTCCAGGTGAGCCCGCGGCGTGGGGGTGCGGGGGGCAGCGGGCACCTTTGGGTCTTCTACCTGACAGTCTGGCTCTAAGGGGGGGAGCCTGGTCTTGCTGCTCCTCTGGGGACAGCATTGGGGCGACACTGGGGAACCCCATGGGACAGAGGGTGTGTGCTGACCCCTCACAGCTTCCTTTCTGCCCCTTGGGGCTGGAGGTCATGCACAGGGTGCCGGGCAGGGCTGCTCCCGGGCCTGGAGAGCCCCCCACCCCATGACCCTGTTCTCAGGGTTCAGGAGGGGTCAGAGCTGTCCAGTGGGCCCCAGGGAGGTGTCCCTCAGCCCCTCCTGGCAAGCAGGGGTGGGACCCTTCCCAGCTGGGAGGGTGTCGGACAGGACTGGGTGTGGGGGGAAAGAGCCCCTCCCGCGATGAGGCCCAGATGGAGCACAGCGCTGGGCACTGGGGTGGTGTCCGGGCCTGGCCCGCTGGAGATAGCTCCCGTCCCCCTCCGCACCCCAGTATTCGTTTGTGACCTGGACCCTCAAAGGGCCAGGAAAGTGGGTGTCTTGTCCTCGCCTGCTGGGCCTCCCGTCAGGGCTGGGGGGGCGGGGTTCGTCCTGGAGGCAGCGCCCCTCGCGAAGCCGCGCTGCATGCCCCGGAAATGCTTCCACGAGCATCGTCACCCCACTGTCCTCTGCCCGCACACCTTCTCGCCCCTGAAGAGAGAGGCCCGCGGAGCTCGGAGCCAGCTCCACGCCCTGCGACCCACAGGCTCTGGCCGGGTAGAAACTGGCCTCTCGGCCTCTGCCAGGCGGACCCTGGGGTGTCGCAGCCCTCTGTGCCCTGAGCGGGGGGCTGTCTCCGCAGGTGCTGCTCTTCAGACCTTGCCCACTCAGCTGTCCCAGGCTCTCTTCCCCTCCTTTGGGGGAGAGGTGTCCAGAGCTTCTCTGGGGTCTCAGCTCACCCCCACCCAGCAGCTCGTCCTCAGGGCTGGGGTCCCCCTCACAGTGCTCTAAGGCACAGCTGGCTGGTAAGCCCCAAGTGGAGAGGCCCATGGGGTCTACCCGGAAGATAGGCTCCAAGAATGGGGGCACCCAGTGCTCTGGGGAAGGAGCCGGGCGGCCAGGGGTTGGACACACCCGGGGGAAGGTATGTGCTCAGGGTGGGGCAGGGAGTCACGGCCTTGGACTCTGCATGTGGGTCAGTGTGCCGGGGGCGGATGTGGGCGTGGCTTCGGGCTTCTGCCCGCATCTCTGCACGACCGCATCTCTGCGCAAGGGCCCTTGCTTACCCGTGTGCGCGGGCCGCGAGCGGCCGGCGAGGTGAGCGGAGGCCCGTGTGAGCCGTAGGTTCTCCGCCGCTCAGTGTGGGTCTTGGGCGCCCGAGCTGAGAGGCCGGGGTGTTCACCGACAGCCTGGGTGCGGAGCCTCGGGGCGGAGATGGGGAGCAGCCCCCGCTCCCCAGCGCGTCTGGTGGGACGTGTGGTTTTGAGTCCCGAGCGTGCCTGGGCCTGTGTGGGCGGGGCGGGCAGCTGGGCGCTGCGCCTTTAAGGTGGGAGCAGGGTCTGGTCTTAGCTTGCCCTCTGCTCAGGTGGACGCGGTCTCCGGGGGCAGCAGGGGTGGGGCCGAGTTCCCACTGCTGTCCAGAGGGCGCTGGGGGACCTGTCCTAACCCCACAGGGCCCCAGGCTTGGCCGACACTGCTGCCAGCTGCCGAGGCGCCCGGAGCAGAGGGCGCTGCTCCTGCTCGGCTGGGCTCGCAGGGAACAGGCCTCGGCAGAGGGAGAGAGAGGGCTGTGAGTCACCGCCGCCCGCAGAGGGGAGGGCGTCCAGGGGCTTGTGGCCAGCGTGCCCCCAGCCAGGCCCCGGTGGGGGGCCGAGGACCCCGGGCAGCCCTCCTTGGTGTGCGCGGAGACTCAGATGCCCCGGGCCTGGCTGCCCTGTGAGCAGCCTGTCCTTTCCCCTGGGCGGGGCCGCAGGGCCGGCCCAGCCTGTCTGCAGGGGGTGGGGGTGGATCCGAGGACACCCCGCTGAGCAGCCGTGTTAATCATTTCCTGGCCTGAGCCTCGCAGCCCTCCCCTCCTGGGGCTGCCCTCTGGTCTGCACCCCGACACCTCCCTAGACCTCTCTCCAGACCGTCAGGGCTGGAAGGGGCCGCAATGACCACCAACCACCGACCACCGGGTGACCCCCTCTTGGGTGGAAGGGGAGCCTGAGACCTGCCCCCTCAGGAGCCGCAGACTGGCCCAAGGTCACAGGGCCAGTGGGAGTGGGTGGCCTGCTTCCGGAGCCCAGGCTTCCACTCACTCTGGGGCAGCCTTCACGCCTTCCTGTCCTTTACCCAGAGTGGCTGAGGGGTGCAACCCACCATGGCTGCAGAGGGACGGGCGACCCCATGTGGAGGGATGGGCGACCCGCCGCCCCCTTCGGTTCTTCGAGAGACAAACAGCACCCCACGGTGTCGCTCTCTGGGCACAGCTGTGCGGTGGCTCCCCAGATGCTTGGAAGGAGCCCACATCAGGAGGACATTTCTGGCCGCTGCTCCTGGCGGGGTCTGCTGGCGTCCAGTGGGGGAGGCTGGGCGCTGTTCGCCCCCCACAGTCAGGGCAGCCCTGCCCACGGGGCGTCTGGCTCTGATGCCAGCACCCCAGCCCCGAGCAGCTCTGTACCCCAAATCCTGCAGTTTTAGCAGAAATTTAACAGCTACCGATAGACATCTCATGTAATTCAAAAATTTTCTGGTAGACACAGTAAGAGAGAGTCAGGCAAGCTCAGGGACGCACCGCACCGCCCGCTCCGAGTCCGCACGCCCCCCGACGAGGCCTTTCGCTCGGCCTTTCCTGCCGCCCCACACACCCCGCACGGGGCGTGCACCGAGGCCGGAGCCGCCGCAGAGGGCGCCGCAGGCGGCTGGCCGGCACTGACCCCTTCTGTCCCCCAGCCTGGCCAGGCAGCGGACCCTGGAGGACGAGGAGGAGCAGGAGCGTGAGCGCCGGAGGCGACAGCGGAGCCTCAGCTCCGGGGCGGACGAGGCCCCGCGGCCCAGCCCCAGTGGGGGCCGGCCGGCCGCAGACAGGTGCGCGGGCAGGGTGGGCGGGTGGGCGCCCCGTCCCCTTCCCGGGCGACGGAGCAAGCATGGCAGCTGGCCTGCCCGGGGCCTGAGGCCGAGGGCCGAGCAGGGGCGTCAGGGTCCCCCGCGACCCCTGCCTCGTGCCGTGGCGGGTGCAGGCGCAGGCCGCGTGCTGAGCCCACGTGCCCACGTGGCAGGGCCGGCGTTTCCATCCGTCTGTCGGGCTCCGAGGCCCCACCTTGCCCTCGGGACCAGGTGGCCTCCCTCAAACTCCGATCCCGCATGGCCACTTCCCCCGGAGGGATGTGGTGGCCAGCCCGACCCCTGGGTTCGGGAGAGTAGGGCCCGCGATGTCCCCTGTGAGCCAGGATGGCTGGGCTGGTGCGTGCACGGGGCACGCGTCACCTCCCGACAAGCCCAGCTCGCGCATCGGGAAGCCGAGGCTGAGACAGTGGCCTCTCCCACATCCGGGGGCCGCAGGGTGCCGACACGGAAAGACCCTCTTTCTGCTGGAGGCCAGCACTGCGGCGTTGGCCTGTCCTCTCAGGCCGCCCTCGTCCCCTCGGGTCCCCAGAGAAGGCAGTGCAGGGGCCCGTGGCCGTGACACATGACAGGCAGGAGTGTGGTGGTGCCTCCGAGGCCCCAGGTCCCCCAGCTCCGCTGCTGGTTGGCTGTGTGACCTTGACAAACCTTGGAGTATCTCTGGCCTTGATCTTGGCTCCAAGGGCGGGGACGCGTTTACGCCTTCAGACCGCAGGTGCCCAGCACGGGCTGCACGGGTAAAGGCGTCTCCGCCCCGGTCTGTTGACTGCGTCTGAGCGTGGGACGCCTGGGCCTCACGGGGTTCGCAAACTGCTCAGAAAAGCACGGCGTGCTTTGTTCAGATGACACTTGGAAGCCCGACGTGCAGAGCAGATGGAAGTGACCCTTCTTTAAGTGAGGGGGCAGGGCTCTGCTTCCTCTCTCCTCCCTGGAGGCATCCACATTGGGTCTCAGCCCCTCGATACCCTCTGATTCTGTCTCCCACCCCCTGTCCCGTCTTCCGGCTCAGACTGCCAAGTGTAGAGGAGGCGGAGGGGCCCGAGTCACCACCGCCGGCCCCCGGAGATGGCAGCGAGGGCGTCCAGGCCGTCGCCAGGACCCGGCAGGAGCGGAGGCAGAGGCGGCGGGCAGTGGAGGATGCGCAGACCCCTGCCCGGGGGCAGCTGGAGGCAGGAGGAGGAGGGGACAGCCCAGGGCCTGTGCAGGTCCAGCAGCAGCCCCTCGTGCCCAAGAGGGAGGTCGAGGCACCGCCTCGCCGCAGGCTGAGCCGCGAGCAGCGGGGCCCCTGGGCCAGGGAGGAGGAGAGCGTGGCGGCCAGGGAGCCGGGCGGCGGGCTGAAGGGCGTCTCGGGGAAGCCCGCAGCCTCCGAGCCCCCTGTCCCGGAGAAGCCACCGGCCCCAGCCAAGCCGTCAGCCGCTGAGAGGAGACTGGTGTCGGAGAAGGCGTCGGTCTTCGAGAAGTCGCTGAGATCAGAGACAAAGCTGGTCCCGAGGAAGGCCGCCCCCTCGGAGGAGCCCCCGGCCCGGGAACAGCCCGCCGCGGGGGGACGCCCGTGCACCAGCTCCGAGCAGAGAGCGAGGGACCTCCCTGAGAAGACCCCCCCATCGTCGGCAGAACCTGGGGCATCCGACCCTCCGACCAGGGCGTCCCACCTCCCGCCCATCACACTCCAGGTTGGCGGTGCTCCCGCCCCCCCAAACCCCACCCGGGCCCCCCCGAACCCCACTCTGGCTCCCTCGCTGTGTCCTGTCCTCTCAGCTCCGGCTGATTTTGTCTGTGTCTTCTCTCCCTACCTGCATCTGGCCACTGTTAGAATAGGGGTACCGAGGCAGGGGTGGGCTGCAGGCCGCTGAAAGGGTCATCAGCTGTGACGGGGGGATCTCCTCGTCCAGGGTCTGAACTTCGGGGCCCCAGCAGTCTCTGGGGAAGAGTCTGTCCTGCTGGAAGCTCCACCTGGCAATACAGGGCCTTGTCCACATCCACACAGCAGAGGCAGACGGGCAGGTGGCAGAGGAAGGCCCAGGACTGCCTTACTCCTTGCTTCCTTCTGCAGCTCCTGGGACGGGCCAGGCCACCTGGGGTCCCCATGGCAGCTGGGGCTCAGGGGGATACCCAGAACACCTGCGTGACATTGCCCTGTCCATCCAGGTGAAAATTCCCAGCAAGGAGGAAGAGGCGGACACGTTCTCGCCCACCCGGACCACCTACAGCAGCTCCCTCCAGCGCTCCAGCCCCAGGACCATCTCTTTCCGGGTGAGCGTCCAGGCACTCTTGGCCCATTCAGGGGAGGACAAGCCAAGGGAACCAGTGTCTGTCACAGCATAGAGCCTTGGGACAGTTACCAGTAAGGCTTTCTGCATAGAGGAGGGCTTGGATTTCCAAGGCAGTCAAGAGCAGAGGAAGCTGACTGGGTTACATGAGGACGGCAGGTTAGTGACCTGAAAAGCAGATGCGGACACACACGAGCAGCCCCACCTGGTGGAAGAAGCCGGAGGTGCAGAAAGAAGGCACATGCCGGGATGCTGACAGGGATGCTAACAGGGATGCTGATAGGGATGCTGGCAGGGATGCTGGCAGGGATGCTGGTAGGGATGCTGATAGGGATGCTGGCAGGGATGCTGGCAGGGATGCTGATAGGGATGCTGGCAGGGATGCTGGCAGGGATGCTGGCAGGGATGCTGGCAGGGATGCTGACAGGGATGCTGGCTGGGATGCTGGCAGGGATGCTGATAGGGATGCTGGCAGGGATGCTGGCAGGGATGCTGACAGGGATGCTGGCTGGGATGCTGGCAGGGATGCTGATAGGGATGCTGGCAGGGATGCTGGCAGGGATGCTGACAGGGATGCTGGCAGGGATGCTGGCTGGGATGCTGGCAGGGCTGCTGGCAGGGTGCTGGCAGGGATGCTGGCTGGGATGCTGGTAGGGATGCTGATAGGGATGCTGGTAGGGATGCTGATAGGGATGCTGGCAGGGATGCTGATAGGGATGCTGGTAGGGATGCTGATAGGGATGCTGGCAGGGATGCTGGCAGGGATGCTGGCAGGGTGCTGGCAGGGATGCTGGCAGGGATGCTGACAGGGATGCTGGCTGGGATGCTGGTAGGGATGCTGATAGGGATGCTGGCAGGGATGCTGGTAGGGATGCTGGTAGGGATGCTGATAGGGATGCTGGCAGGGATGCTGGCAGGGATGCTGGCAGGGTGCTGGCAGGGATGGCTGGCAGGGATGCTGGCAGGGATGCTGGCAGGGTGCTGGCAGGGATGCTGGCTGGGATGCTGGTAGGGATGCTGATAGGGATGCTGATAGGGATGCTGGCAGGGATGCCTGGCAGGGATGCTGGCAGGGATGCTGGCAGGGATGCTGGCAGGGATGCTGGCAGGGAGCTGGCGGGATGCTGACAGGGATGCTGGCTGGGATGCTGGCAGGGATGCTGATAGGGATGCTGGCAGGGATGCTGGCAGGGATGCTGGCAGGGATGCTGGCTGGGATGCTGGCAGGGATGCTGATAGGGATGCTGGCAGGGATGCTGGCAGGGATGCTGGCAGGGATGCTGGCAGGGATGCTGGCAGGGATGCTGGCAGGGCTGCTGGCAGGGTGCTGGCAGGGATGCTGGCTGGGATGCTGGTAGGGATGCTGATAGGGATGCTGGCAGGGATGCTGGTGAGGGATGCTGGCAGGGATGCTGGCAGGGAGCTGCCTGGGATGATGGCAGGGAAGGCTGGCAGGATGCTGGCAGCAGGGAGGCTGGCAGGGATGCTGATAGGGATGCTGGCAGGGATGCTGGCAGGGATGCTGGCAGGGATGCTGATAGGGATGCTGGCAGGGATGCTGGCAGGGATGCTGGCAGGGATGCTGGCAGGGATGCTGGCAGGGTGCTTAGGCATGTGGAGGCTGGCTGGGATGCTGGCAGGGATGCTGGAAGGGATGCTGAGAGGGAGTGGCTGGCAGGGATGCTGGCAGGGATGCTGGCAGGGATGCGTGGCAGGGATGCTGACAGGGGATGCTGGCAGGGATGCTGGCAGGGATGCTGATAGGGATGCTGTGGCAGGGATGCTGGCAGGGATGCTGGCAGGGATGCCGGCAGGTGGGGGGCTGGTAGGGATGCTGGCAGGGATGCTGGCAGGAGCTGGCGGAAGGGGATGCTGGCTGGGATGCTGGCAGATGATGCTGATCGGGATGCTGGCAGGGATGCTGGGCAGGATGCTGGCAGGGATGCTGGAAGGGTGCTGGCAGGGATGCTGATAGGGATGCTGGCAGGGATGCTGGCAGGGATGCTGGCAGGGATGCTGGCAGGGATGCTGGCAGGATGCTGATAGGGATGCTGGCAGGGATGCTGGCCGGGATGCTGCTGGGATGCTGGTAGGGATGCTGATAGGGATTCTGGCAAGGGATGCTGGCAGGGTTCTGGCATGGATGCTGGCTAGGGATGCTGGTAGGGAATGCTGGCAGGGATGCTGGGGCAGGGATGCTGGCAGGGATGCTGGCAGGGATGCTGACAGGGATGCTGGCAGGGATGCTGGCAGGGATGCTGGCAGGGATGCTGGCAGGGATGCTGGCAGGGATGCTGGCAGGGATGCTGGCAGGGTGCTGGCAGGGATGCTGGCAGGGATGCTGATAGGGATGCTGGCAGGGATGCTGGCAGGGATGCTGGCAGGGATGCTGGCAGGGTGCTGGTAGGGATGCTGGCAGGGATGCTGGCAGGGATGCTGACAGGGATGCTGGCTGGGATGCTGGCAGGGATGCTGATAGGGATGCTGGCAGGGATGCTGGCAGGGATGCTGGCAGGGATGCTGGCAGGGATGCTGATAGGGATGCTGGCAGGGATGCTGGCAGGGATGCTGCAAGGGATGCTGGTAGGGATGCTGGCAGGGATGCTGGCAGGATGCTGGCAGGGATGCTGGCAGGTGATGCTGGTAGGGATGCTGGCAGGGATGCTGGCAGGATGCTGGCAGGGAGTGCTGACAGGGATGCTGGCAGGGATGCTGGTGGGATGCTGGTAGGGATGCTGGTAGGGATGCTGGCAGGGATGCTGGCAGGGATGCTGGCAGGGATGCTGGTAGGGATGCTGGCAGGGATGCTGGTAGGGATGCTGATAGGGATGCTGGCAGGGATGCTGGTAGGGATGCTGATAGGGATGCTGGCAGGGATGCTGGTAGGGATGCTGATAGGGATGCTGGGGTAGGGGATGCTGATAGGGATGCTGGCAGGATGCTGGCTGGGATGCTGGCAGGGATGCTTGATAGGGATCCTGTGCAGGGATGCTGGCTGGGGATGCTGGCAGGGCTGCTGGCAGGGTGCTGGCAGTGATGCTGGCTGGGATGCTGGTAGGGGATGCTTGAATAGGGATGCTGGTAGGGATGCTGGTTAGGGGTGCTGCTGATAGGGATGCTAGGCAGGGATGCGGCTGGGATGCTGATAGGATTTGCTGGCAGGGATGCTGACAGGGATGCTGACAGGGATGCTGACAGGGATGCTGATAGGGATGCTGGCTGGGATGCTGGCAGGGATGCTGGCTGGGTGCACACCTGCCTTCGCCGGTTCCAGTCCTCACCTGAGGCGGGGGAGGGGGGTTGCACAGGTAGGGCAGAGAGCAGCAGGCTCTCCTAGTGCTCTGCTCCGCTCTTCACCAAGAGTACAAAGTGTGTGGCTGGGGACGCTCACCTCCCCGCTCCAGCATTTACTCTCGGTTCCTTTGTTCATTGGGTCATTCACTCGACTTGCCCTGATGGTGCTCTGTGCCAGCCCCTGGGGAGACAGTAGTTCCTGTTTTTCCCACAAGGCTTGTGGGCAGTGGGGAGGTAGACAGGTACCCCCAAGAACTCCTGCGCGGGGAGCCTAATGAGGGGCTTCTGACCCAGGCTGGTGGGCTGGGGCAGGTGTCTCCCAGACCTGAGGGGCATTTTGATGGACGTTCGGTTGGAGACTGAGCAGTGGAGGTGGGGGTGGCCTGAGAGCTGAGCCCCTCCCTTCCTCCCTGGGACCCCCACTCATCAGCGCCTTTCTCCTCGTTTCAGATGAGCCCCAGGAAAGTCAGCTCGGAAGCGACCCTGAGCCGCAGGTCAGGGGCTGGAGGGCCTGGTCCCCACCTGGCTGCGCTCGGCCTGTGCTTGCTGAGCGGCTGCTACTGTCCACACGCCAGGCCATGCCCTGGGACACACGGGGGGGAGGCGCGGCCCTGGCCAGGGAGACGGGGTTCACACGGGGGCTGCGGCCCTAGAGATGCAGTGGGGAGGGGAGGGTGAGGGAGGGCATCGAGGGGTGCGGCGGAGGCAGAGGAGGGCTAGCCGGGGTGAGAGGGTGGGCAGGGCACCTGGGAGCCTCGAGTTTTGAGCCGATGGGACGGTAGTCGTGTGAGGACCGTGCTGGAACACCTGAAATCACACGTGATGAGCAGCCGTTTGCACGGCGGGAGCCGGGGGCCTCGCTGCGCCTTCGCGTGCCCCTGATCTTCCCCGAGGCCTGCACCCTGGCTGGGCCGTGGGGCATGGGGTACCAAGGTGGCTCAGGTGACCGGCAGGCCTGTGCAGGCTGCCCAGCGGGGGCGGGGGGCGGTGCAGCAGCAGGACTAGGGGCCAAGTTCCCCTGCGAGCTTCATAGGGGCTGTGACAGGTCAGCCTACAGTGCTGGAGAACGTGCCACAGGGCAAGCGACATCCCAGCGGGACTGTGGAGGAGGAGGCTCCCGGATGCCACGTGGAGGGAGCAGCCCGTGACGGGCGGTGTGCCCAGGCCGAGGCATCCGGCCAGGGGCACATCGGCACGTCGGGAAGGGATGGGGGACACTGTGTATGGACAGGATGCAGGACCAGCTCCGGGGAGCCTCGTCTGCTGGCCCCAGAGTTTGGCCCCTGTCTTGGGGCCTGAGGGGTTGGAGCTGGAAGGACAGCATGGGATTCATACGGGGCAGGAGCAGCCTGGTGGCGGTGGGGAGAGAGATTGGTGGCAGGTGGAGTGGGCGCAGGTGGCCGCCGATGAGGAGGGATCCTGGGGACGAGTGTGAGGTGGACGGGAGGACGGCAGGTCCCCCCGGAGGCGAGGACAGCCCCGGAGGCTATAGCTTCGCTGCAGTCTCACTCGGTGACGGGGGTGGCCTGGCCTCCTGGGCGCGGGGCCTCACCGCGTGGGCCTCGTCCTGTCCCCTACCCCTCAGTGCCAGCGTGCGGCTCCCGGCCAGCACGGTCAAGCTGGGCGAGAAGCTGGAGCGATACCACACCGCCGTGCAGGTGGGCAGGGCTCTCGCGGGGGCGGGCGAGCCCGCCGGTGCGCGGGGTGGCCCGTGCATCTCACCCTGCATCCCCTGTTCCCAGAGGTCGGAGTCCGTGAAGTCCCCAGGCTCCCCCCGCACTGAGCTCTTTGTGGCCCCCGTGGGGGTCGCTAGCAAGCGTCACCTCTTTGAGAAGGAGCTGGTGGGCCAGAGCCGAGCAGAACCCGCCTCCAGCCGGAAGGTGAGGGCTCAGGCGGGGGGGTCCGAGGTCTCTAACCCGGGCCCTGTTCACCTGTGTCAGTTTGGGCAGAACCCGCCCTCCACCAGAGTTTCCGTCTGTGTCCTGAGCCTGAGTCACCACGGCTCCTGGGGCAGGGGGCTGGCCCTCCAGGCCTACGTGGCCTGGGCCGGGTGGACAGCGAGTGAGGTCCTGTCCTGGACCGGTGGCCCCGAGCCCTGATGTGAGCTTCTCTCCTCAGGAGCACTTGAAACTCTCAGGGGTCGTGACATCGAGGCTCAACCTGTGGATCAGCAGGACGCAGGAGTCTGGCGAACAGGACTCCCAGGTGCAGGTCCCGCCTGGAGGACTGTGGTCCTGGGCCCTTCTGTGGTGGGGTGAGGGGCCAGTGCCAGGGTGCAGGGGACAGCTCAGGAGTGACATGGGGTGGGGGCAGGGCCGCAGAGAGGGGGTTGGGTCTGGGCTCTCCCTCTCTGGAAGGGGAGGGGCCTGGGGGTCAGGTGCCCTGCACCCCGCAGTCTGCCTTAGCCCCTGCTCCCTGCCCTAGGCCCCCAACCAGGAGGCGCGGCAGGAGACAGCAACCACCAGGAGGACCCAGTGGGGAAAGAAGGCGGACTCGGCCCTGGACGCCGAGGTGAGGGCGGCGGAGGGGGGCTGTCCTGGAGGCCCCTCGCCCCACACTCCTCACGCCTCCCGTCCCCCCATCACCCCGTCCCCTGTCCCCCATGACCCCCGTCCCCCACGCCCCCCCGTCCCCCACGCCCCCACGCCGGCACGCAGTGACTGGCCTGCTCTTGGGCTGACCCGCTCGAGCCCCGGCTCGCTGTGCGCCCCCCACTCTGCAGACTCCCCTTTCAACCCGCAGGCTGTGGGTCTGCGGGGCTTGGGTGAGGGGCTTGGGCAAAGGACGCCTTCCTGTCCAGAGACCCCCTCCCGCCCCAGGTCTAGGAGCCCCTTCCCATGGGCCAACGCACCCCTGCCCCACAGGTGTGACCAGCCCTGCCGGGAGAGACTGCGAGTCGGGGCTCAGGGGCTCCCTCCAGCATCCGCACCCCCACTGCCCTGCTCCCTGTCTGCCTCTGGACCCGGCCGGAGACTCAGCCAGCGCCCTCCAGCCCCGCCCTCAGGGCCCGGTCCCCGGGACCCAGCGTCAGCCTGCCGGTCACCCTGAGCCTCAGAGTCCTGTCCAGGGACATCCACTTCCTGGTCAGTCCAGGGCGAGGGCGGCGCTCCCCCCAGGACTCCGGAGCCACCTGTCTGACTGCTCCCCACAGGTGTCTCGCCGTCACTGAGGCCTGGGTCCCCGCTTCGTCCCTGGGCCTGCCGCCCGCTGGCCGAGGCCCTGCGGGAGCTGCACTGCCCCCTCCCTTCCCCCTCACTGCCCCCCGCGCAGGACCCCAGTCCCTTTCCGCGACCCCTCACCACCCCCTTCTCAGGAAAGATCTGATAAACTCATTCACTCTCAGGTGTAAGTGATGAATAAACGCTCCTTACAGCAGATTCCTTCCCGGAGGCTCTGCTGCTCACGGCCATCAGCAGTGTGTGTGTTGGGGGGATGGTTTGGGCTGAGGGGGGCCCGTCGTCATTTTCCTAGCGGGCCCCTCTGTTCTGTGCTACCCAGTCGTCCTACATAGTGACTCTGGAGGGCGTCGTAACTGCTGGACCCCAAAACATGCACTCCCTCCAAATCCCATCCTCCGAGATCATGACCCCCGCGAGCTAGGCCCAGGCTAGTCCGGCGCCCTGCCCCGGCCCTCAGCGCTGCAGGTTCTAAAAAGGACGTACATGCCAACACGTGTGTGAGACGGTTCAGTGACAGGTGCAGGGCGGAGTGCCCTGCGTGCCGAGCGGGCGGCCAGGGCAGGGGCGACGCCAGCGCCCTCTGCAGCCGACGGCGCCCCCGCCCGCGCGCCCCTCCCCCGACGCCCTGCCTCCCTGCCCCCGGGGCCCTGGGCACTCACACGTGGCCGGTCCTCTCGTGGGCCCTTATTCTGCAGGCAGAGTCCCAGTCCGAGTGTCTTCCAGTGCGATTCTGAGCGAGCACTCTCTCTCTCTCTCTGCTGTCTTTGCCCCGATGACTTTATTCGCAAGGACGGGGACCTCTGTGAAAGTCTGGGCGCAGCCCCACCGCGGCACAGTGTGGCTGCCGGAGGCTGGGTGGACGTTCTCGCCAGCTAAGTGGCCGCCTTCCAGCTCTCCGAATTAACTTCTGTCTCAGAACAAATAGGACGCACCTCAGCCTCCTGCGGCCGTCCTGTGGGGACGCTTCAGAAATCCAGGCAAACGAGCTTCGGCCTGTTCGTCAGACTGTTCGGTTTTAGGGAACCGCGGCCCCCTCCAGGGGCTCAAGGGCAAGGGGAGTCCAGGCCAGGACGAGGCTGGGCCCTGCGAGGCTCGAATGCGGAAGCCCAGTGGCCACCGTCCTCTGTAAACCCGTCCCCTCCGCCCGCCTCCCCCCCCCACCGGATGCTCGCTGGCAGGCGTGTGGCTTCGGCTTGTCCTGCCACTGATCTGGCAGCGTGGAAGGCCACGTGGCAGGGGATGAGCCTGGGAGAGGGGCTTAGAGAGTCAAGCCATTAAGCTCCACGGCCGCTGGGGACCATGTAGGGGACAGTTGCAGCTGAGCGATGGGGTGAGAGGCTGGGAGCAGGTGGGTGAGGGGCAGACGGGAGTCCTGCCTGGAGAGGGCGCTCGAGGGCGTCGCGTGGACGCAGGGCAGCTTGAGAGGAGGCTGAGGACGGCGTGGGCGGGAGACGCGCTCAGGCGAGACCGGAGGCGACCGGCGAGGCGGACTCGCCTGTCCACAGCGAAGGCCGCGGACCGTGTGGACCGTGCCGGGCGGAGCAGGAAGGGCCGGGAGGAGCGGGGCTGGTCCAGAGGCCCGGCGTCCCTTCTCCACGGTTGGGACGGGGGCCTCGGGGGTCAAGGGTGGGATCGGCGCCCAGACTGGCTTCTCCCTCACGTTCGTGTATCACCCGCTGAGCCCTAGGGTGTCCCGAGCACCATCCTGGGGGCCGCGGCCCCACGTGCTGGCGGGCGATGGGGAACCCCGCGTGCCCTGGCCCAGTCGGTTTGGCCCCGGGGGCCCCGTCGGGCTCCGTTCGAAGGCGCCCGACAGCCCCCGCAGCTCACACGCAGCCAGCCGCCCGTGCCGGGTGAATGCCGCTCTTGACCGGGCTTCCGCGCTCCGTCTGACCTGTGGCCGTTTCTGCCCCTCCCCAGGGAGCAGGGAGGACGTGCTCGGCTGATGTCCTCACAAGGCCCGAGGAGGGCGGTTGACTCGCGCAGGCCACTCAGCCCATGGGATGCGGCCGGTGGCCTGGGGGACATCTCTGCCCACGGGAGGCCTGTCCCGGACACTCGGCAGGAAGGGTCTAGGAGGCTGTCTGGCCCCCAACCCCGCTCCCAGCCTCCTTCCCGGGCCTGGGCCGCTAGCATCTGCTTTATCGGGATTGTCAGGAGGGACAGCTGGCCAATGTCGCATGCCTGCCCCCTCCTCTGCCCCCCGCATATCTGTTTTGGTTTTAAATAGCTTATCTGAGCAGCTGGACAACCAAATGGGCTTATATGGTGTGGGGGACATGTTTCTTCAGCCTCGCCCCTGGCACCTGCCAAAATAGCAGCCAACACCCCCCCCCCAGCCAGCACCCCCGCCCCCCGCATTCCTGCCACCCCGGCCTGGCTCCCAGGCCCCAGCCGGTGCCACTTAAAGCCCGGCCCAGCCCGCCCCGGCCAGTCGGCCAGGCGCTGCCCGGGCTCAGCAGGCTCCTCTCTGCCAGGACTTCGGTTCTGAGGTAGGACGGGGGAGAGGTGGGGAGCAGAGAGGAGGGAAGGGGCCCCGCGTTCAGGTCCCGCGGCCCGGCTGCGGGGTGGGGGCGGGGGGCTAGGAGTCAGAGCGGCCACATTGCCGTGATGGAAGGCCACCCCTGGCCGGGGCGGGGGCTGCAGGGATGGGGCTCCGAGGGGTGAGCAGGG
Organism: Rousettus aegyptiacus; assembly: GCF_014176215.1. Lineage (NCBI taxonomy): Eukaryota > Metazoa > Chordata > Mammalia > Chiroptera > Pteropodidae > Rousettus > Rousettus aegyptiacus. Next base: position 14,486,809 of record NW_023416293.1, on the reverse strand, counting down.
CTGCTGGTGGACACCGGGGACCGGGCGTCTGGGGCCTGCCTCTGGACACGTGTGCAGCCGGGGTCCCGGCCGACTGACTGGCCCCGGGCTCAGCTTGCCCGCCGCTGGGCCTCTGGACACAGTGGGGTCTCCCAACGGGGTTCCCCGCCTGCTCGGCCCCCTCCCAGCGGCAGGCCCTTGCTCCCAGAGCATGGGGTGAGGCGGGGGCACGTCTGTCGGGGCGGTCCTGGGTGCCGAGCCTCGTCCCCAGGGCTGCAGAGGTCCTGGAAGCACAGAGGACACTCAGCCCAGCGGCGGGCAGGGGCCGCGTGGCCTCTCCCCGCAGACGGTGCGCCAGCTGGGCCGAGCGGCATGAGGGTGGGGGACCTCCTGGGAGAGCCTTTCAGGGGCGCTGGGTCAGGGGGTGACCCCGGAGTCTGGCCGTCCCCGCCCCAACACGACCGTGGAGCGAGGGACACTCCCATTTTCCAGCTTCGGTCGGGCAGGCCGAGGACACTGGGGAGGGGGCCGCCTGGCGTGCTCGGAATTTCGGGCACGTTCCGGCACATTCTAGGGCAGCTGGCCCTCCTCACTCTGACCCGCCTTGTAGGGCGAGTTGTCCTCTGGGACCCAGGAGGCATCTCAGAGGATCGGCCACCTGCTGCCCCTCTCCTGCCCCCAGCCTGCCCCGCCCCGCCCCTGGCTTCCCGGGTGGGCTGACAGCTGCAGGCTTAGGACATCCTGGCTGAAGCTGGGGACAAGGGCTGAGGGGTGGGTGACATTCCTCAGAAGCCCGGGGCTTGCTGCAGGGCTGGGACCTGACGCTCACCGAGTGTGCGGATGGGCTCATTGCAGCCCAGGGAGGTTAAGCAGCTGAACTGAGGCGCCACGTCAGAAACCGGTTTTAAACCCGGATCGCCTGACCCCATGGCCACTGCGGCTGCTGCCGTCTGTTGCTTTGGCTTTCGTCCCCGTGAGGGGTGACCCCGACCTCCCGGCTGCAAGGCAGGCGGCGGGAGCAGGCGGGGCGCGGGCCCGCGGCAGGGCGCCTGCTCCGCCGGGTTCCCGACTGCCTCCCGTCCCGCAGCACCCGGCTCAGCCCACCGCCTGCCCCGTCGTCAGCCCTGCCTTGGGCCAGCTGTCTCTGTGGCCCCCTGCCCGTGGCTGGCGTGCTGTTTGGGGAGCTGCGTGGTGCTCCTGGGGCAGCGGGGCGGCTCCTCGCGGCTCCGTCCTCCTCTGTGACCCTGGCCCAGACCAGTGGCCCTGAGGTGGCAGGAGGCAGAGAGGACAGCAGAGACCCGCCCCGCACCCCAGCCGGCTGTGCACAACCCGGGACGTCTCCCCGCCTCCCTGGGCTGACAGACCTCTCCCCCCCCCCCCCCCCGCTCCTGGCTCAAGGCGCAGCCCCCGCCTCTCAGCCGTTAGTCCCCCTCTGCCACAGACCCTGCCCGTCCAGGCCCGGGGCTCTTCTCAGGCCACCGCCCTGAGGACCTAATCGTTGCTGAGAACCAGCCAGAGCCCCGGAGCCCTTCGCCCGTCCCCCTAGCGGTGACGTCACAAGTCACAGTTAGGACGCGGACCCGGCTACGGTCGTGCCCCTACACCTCCCTGGTCCTCTCGGGCTGTGCGTGCGTGCGTGCGTGTGGTGTGTGTGTGCGTGTGTGTGTGCGTGCGTGTGTGCACGTGCGTGTGGTGTGTGCATGTGCGTGCATGTGCGTGTGGTGTGTGCATGTGTGTGCGTGTGTTTGCGTGGTGTGTGTGTGTGCGCGTGCATGTGCGTGTGGTGTATGTGTGCGCGCGTGCATGTGCGTGTGGTGTGTGTGTGCGCGCGTGCATGTGCGTGTGGTGTGTGCATGTGTGTGCGCGTGTGTTTGCGTGGTGTGTGTGTGCGCGTGCATGTGCGTGTGGTGTGTGTGCGCGTGCATGTGCGTGTGGTGTGTGTGCGCGCGCGTGCATGTGCGTGTGGTGCGTGTGGTGCGTGTGCGTGTGTGACCCCGCGCAACCTGACCCGTGTGGGCTCCGGCCCCCGCTCCGGGTCCCTGCTATCAGCACGGCCGCCTCCCCCGCCCTCCGCGCGGCCCCCAGGCTGCCTCCTGCCACGCTCCTCGAGTCGCCCCTCAAGGCCGTCACGTGCATGGCGTCACTGACCGGCTTTCCCCCCACGAGCATAACCGCCCGGAGGCCCGCCAGGCGGCACCTGTCACCGGTCCGCGCCTCCCTAGTCCTACTGCCAACAGTGCTCCACGTGGGGTGGTGCCACAGCGAGTGACCGCTCTCCGGGGCGTTACAGCCGTGGTGGACAGACCACGCGCAGCGGGGCCGGCAGCGCCTGCCCGTCTGACGGCCGTGGGGGACGGGAAGGCCCAGGCACCGTGGAGCCGTCTGCAGAGGGCTGCGGTGCTGCGGAGGGACCAGCGGGGTTCTGGGGTGCCCGTCCCGGGGCGAGAGCGACCGGGACCCTGGCTGTCGCCCTGGCTGGCGTGGGTGCGGGAGGGGCCGGCAGGCCGCCCGGGCTGGTCCCGGGGCTGACAGGCCCCCGTCTGCCCCCAGGTCCGCTCGCCCACACTGAGCATCCCCCTTCTGCTGGGAGAGCGGAGACCATGTCTGACGTGGAAGAGGTGGCCGAGGAGTACGAGGGGTGAGTGTCCAGGCGCCGGCCCCTGCCACCCGTCCCCGGGGCCGCGGGGAGCACCAGAGGGCGTGGCTCTGCCTGTTTGAGGACCCGCGGAGTGATCGGGCAGTCAGCGGGGCGGTGCGGGAGACGTGGGTATCCCCTGCCTGGGACAGGGAGAGAGGAAGGGGCTGTTGGGGAAGCTCAGAGGCAGAAGACAGGGGTGAGCGGGCGGACGCAGAAGGGGCCGGGCTGTCTGAGCAGAGGTCGCTTGGGGACAGTGGAAGGGCCCTGGACAGACGCTGGGCCAGGTCAGGGGGCCTTCGTAGGGCGAATTCCATCAGGCAGTGAGGGCAAGAAAAGATGGAGCCGCCTTCAGGGAAAGGCCAGTGTGTGTGCGCGTGTGAGTGCATGTGTGTGTGCATGCACGTGCGTGTGTGCACATGTGCGTGCGTGTGCAGTGTATGCACACACACTGCTGACGTGCCCCGTTTGCCCTGCAGGGAGCAGGAAGGTAAGCACACAACGGCAAACTCGCTGGGGTGACGGGCAGCCTGGCTTGACACTGACCTCCTTCCCTCTTGTCTCTTCTCTTGTGGCCATGACCTCTTCGGAGCAGAGGAAACCGTGGAAGGTACAGAGTGGGGGTGGGTGGAGGGAGGAGGCAGGAACCCTGGGGCCCCCAGAGACCCGCTCCCAGCCGGGCAGACTCCGCGGCCGGGGCTCCTGGACACTGGGGAAGTTGAGGGGTGTCTGAGAGGCGCGCTCGGGGGCGGGAAGGAGTTTGGTGGGAGCAAGGCCCACGCTCTGAAGACAGCTGTGAGGCGGCTCCCGGCCTAGCCCGTCTGTCTCCCTTCTCCCCACTCCCGACCCTGGGCAGGGGAAGACGGGAGTGGGGGCCCCGCTGTCCGTGCCCCGTGGCCGGAGGGCCAGGCTGCCGGGAGGGCCCTGTGCCGGGGCAGAGGGGGGTGTGGGAGGGGGCCGCGCATCTCCTCCCAGCCCCAGGGGCCAGGACCCGAGTCCGCTGGGGCCCGGGTGTCAGTGTCGCTGACCACCCTGAATGCGCCTTTGGCAAGGGCGAGGCCTGGCGTTCACGGGGCCTGTCGCTTCTCCAGAGCAGGAGGAGGCAGCAGAGGATGAGGCTGGCGACGAGGTGGAGGCCGAGGAGCCGACCACAGATGGCGAGGCTGAGGGCGAGGGTGCGGGATGGGTGCAGGGAGGGTGCGGGTGAGGGTGCGGGATGGGTGCAGGGAGGGTGCAGGCGAGGGTGCGGGGTGGGTGGTGGACAAGCGCCTACGGCCACCCCAGGGAAGGAAATGACGCCCAGTGTGCTTCCGGCCTGGGCCGGGACTTGATGGCCAGCTGTCTGGTCACAGAGCCTTGACTGTGAGCCCCTCTGTGTCCACGGGCCACTGGTGTGTGTGCGGCCAGCCTGTGCCCCAGAAACCCGGGGCAGGGCCTGTCTGTGGGAGGCCCTCGGCCGGGGCGCCTGGGCTTAGAACCAGGAGCTTGTCGACTTCTCACCTTCTGTTTAGAAGGCGGGCCAGAAGAGGAAGCCGAGGAGGCTGACGGTGAGGGCGACCGGGTGCCAGAGAGCGATCTGCGGCGGCGTGGGAGCCCCTCCACGCGGCTTTCGGGGGGACTGCTCCCAGGCGGGGGAGAGAAGGGGCTCGCGAGGTGCAGGCTGGGGGAGCTAGGCTCCCCTCGCCATTCCACAGAAGCTGCCTTGGTGCTGCCCAGTGGGATGGGGGTCAGTGTCCAGGTCTCCAGCCTGGGCCGGTGCCCCGAAGTCATGTCCACACGCAGGTGCCTGGGGCTCAGGCAGAATCACTTGCAGGGTGCAGGGTTGGTAGGGTGAAATCTCCAGGCACAGCCGGCCCATGTGGCAGGTCACCGCTGTGGTCACTGTCACCTTGCAGCCCCTACCAGAGGCCCAGGTGGTCCCAGTCATGCCTCTGGAGGGGAGGACAGCCAGCCGGGCTTGGGTTCATGCCCCCGGGACGTGCAGGTGGCAGCCGGGAGGCAGAGACTGAGGGGGGGACTCTGAGGTCAGGAGCACCGGCCCCGCTGGGAGTCGGCACTGGAGCCCCACACGGAGAGCGCCCCCCCCCCACCTGGCCAGCACTCGGCCGCCCGACATCCCGGGAACCGCCACAAGAGGGCGTGTGGGCACCTGGCCAGCACTCAGCCGCCCGACATCCCAGGAACCGCCACAAGAGGGCGTGTGGGCACCCTGGGCTCCAGGACCCAGGGCTGGCAGGGGCTCCTGTGCGGATGGGGAAACCAAGGCCCACGGTGCCAGCTCGTTGGGGACGGAGCGAGGACCGGGCCAGCCTCCTGACCCTGTGGCCACGCTCTTCCCTCCCCTCCAGACGGCCCAGTGGAGGAGTCTAAACCGAAGCCCAGGTGAGCGCACCTGCAGGGAGGCGGGGGCGGGCGTGTGGCCGGCACGGACCGCCGCGCGTGTACATCCATGTGGGCCGTGCGCTGCCTGAGGCGCGCCCCGCGTGCCCTTACCACCTCCGCGCCTGGCACGGCAGGCCGGGCCCGACAGCACCCTCTCCTGCCGCATGCGGTGGCTGGAACACCCTCCCACTGGCTGAGGGGGGACCTGGTGGGGAAGGAAAGAAAATTTGGGGGAGCCGAGCAATGAGACCCCAGCAGCCTAGGCATGGTGGCCTCGAAGGGGCAGGCCGGGGCAGCTCGCCGCCCCTCGTTGACACCGCCCGACAGCTGGGGGCCGGCGATGGGGGCTCAGCACAGTCGCCGGCTCCCCGCTGCCGAGGGACCAGCTGAGGCTGGCCTGGCCCGGTCACGTGCCCACCCCTGCGCCCTGTGCCGGTCGCCTGCGCGGCCACTGCAGTGTCACGCCCAGGCCCCGCGCAGGCTTGTGGGCAGGTGGGGAGGCCAAGGACTGGACCCTGCGGACCGGCGCCACACGGCAGGCATGCGGTGGGGCAGGTGACTCCGTGGGGTCAACCTCGGGGACCTGGAGTCAGGCAAGCATGTCCCCGCGTCGCAGCGGCTCCACGCCCTGGCTGCACGGTTTCGAACACGTCACGACCTCTGCGAGCTCCGGGCTCTCACCCGCGCTCAATGCCGCTGTCAGGGCAGAGTGACCACACGAGCACCGTGGGTGCCGCTGGGCAGGGCCGGCCGGGCAGCGGTGGCGCGTCCTGCAGGGGGAACAGGAGGCTGCAGGCCCTCGGGCTCCGGCTGGCGGCTCACGCTCCACCTTCTCTCCACCAGGCCGTTCATGCCCAACCTGGTGCCCCCCAAGATCCCCGGCGGCGAGAGAGTGGACTTCGACGTGAGTGGCTGGTGGCTGTGGGGAGCAGGCCCGGGCCGGGGTGGCCGCCAGGGCCCTGTCAGAGAGGGAGGTCTTGTGACCTGTGGGCGGGGAGATCTCAGCAGGACAGCGTCCAGCACGGGCCGGGCGGGCGGTGGTCTCTGGGTTCAGGCCACCGCCGTCCCCCTGGGCCAGGCCCCAGGCCCTTCTGAAGGCCCCAGGTATGGTGAGATGCCGTGCACCGGCCAGCCCTGCCTGGGCCCACCCCGAGCCCCTGCCCTGGACCCTGGGCGTGGCCTGGGCCCCTGCCCTGGACCCTGGGCCCACCCCGAGCCCCTGCCCTGGGCCCTGGGCGCGGCCCGAGTCTGCTGCCCGCCGCAGGACATCCACCGCAAGCGCATGGAGAAGGACCTGAACGAGCTGCAGACGCTGATCGAGGCTCACTTCGAGAGCAGGAAGAAGGAGGAGGAGGAGCTCATTTCCCTCAAAGACAGGATCGTAGGTGCCACGTGCCCCCCGTGGGCTCCCCTGGGCCACAGCCTGTCCTCCATGCTCCAACTAGGCCTCGCCTCCTCCAGGCAGCCCTCCGGGAAGCCCTAACCCCTCTGGGGGTGGAGCTGGCCGAAGGCCCATGGAGGAGGGGTCTTGCAGGGAGAGTCCCCTGTGGGCTCCTGAGCCCCCTGTCCCCGGTCGGCCCCGCCCCCAATGACGCCCCCTCCCCACGCCCGCGCCCACTCTCCCACGGGCCTGGCCTCTTTCTCGAAGGAGAAGCGGCGGGCGGAGCGGGCGGAGCAGCAGCGCATTCGGAGTGAGCGGGAGAAGGAGCGGCAGGCGCGCCTGGCGGTGAGCGGCGGACACAGCGCCGGGTGGTGGGGGGGGCGTGGCTCCCCGGGTCCGCTCGGCCAGGCCGGGCCCCCTTGGGTGGGGCGACGAGCACCTCGTGCGGGGGGCCGGCCCTCACGAGCTTGGGACTGAGGAGGCTCTCCACCCCTCCCTGCCCACCACGGGAACCGGGAAGCCAGGCAGCCGGCCTCCTTGGGGACCCCCGGGCCTGAGGCGTGCCGGGCCCCAACTGTCCAGCATTCACTCCTCACTCGTTGGACCGATAAAGCTCCTCGCAGCCGCGGGGACAGAAAGCGCGCCTCCCCTCCCCTTCCACAGGCCACCAGCGCCTGCCCAGAGCCCCATCCTGCCGGCCCCTAACCTGCTCCACGCCCCCCCCACCCCGCCCCCAGGAGGAGAGGGCCAGGCGGGAGGAGGAGGAGAGCCGGCGGAGGGCAGAGGACGAGGCCCGCAAGAAGAAGGCGCTGTCCAACATGATGCACTTCGGAGGCTACATCCAGAAGGCGAGCGGCCTGGCGGGGAGGGGTCGCTGCCGCAGGGGCTCTGGGTGGGCCCCAGGCGGGACCGCGCCCCGCTGCTGGGGGGGAGCTGGGGGGGCGGGGCAGCACTGGAGCAGCGGGGGCGGTGGGGGGGGGCGAGCTCCCCGGACGCTGGGTGCAGCTGGACTGGCCCTGGTGGAGACTGGCTGGAGGCGGCTGCGGCCGGGGCACTCTTGGTCCCTAACTTTTCTGTCCTTCTCCTGATGGACACTTCGTTGTCGGGGGAGGACAGGGTGTCGAATGGACTTTGCGAAGTCCCCACAGTGGCTGGCCCTGCTGCCGCCCCAGACTCGGGTCCGGGTGAGCGAGGTCGCGGCCAGGGACTGTCTGGGTCACCTCTGCTCCCTGTGACTCTCGCCCCCCTCTCCCTGTCTCGGTGGCCTTCTCCGTCTCTCTCTCTGGGCCGGTCCTGGTTTAGCAGGCGCAGGTGGGTACAAACCTCCGGGCTTAGGGCCTCCCTGGGAGGGGAGGTGGGAGGCTGGCGAGGGGCAGACGCTCGTGAGGCCAAGGAAGGGGGGCTGAAATACCTCGGCCTGTGCCTCAGTTTCCCCAGGAATTGGCGGGGGCGGGCGTTGCAGGAGGGGAGGCGGCGTGTCTGGTGTCCGCAGCCCCACGGCTTCAGGAGGGCGGGGTCGGGCAGGGTGTGCCCCAGCCCAGTGGTCCCTGTCGTTTTTGGCACCAGGGACCCTCCTATGAGAATCTAACAACTGGTGGTCTGAGGCGGAGCTGAGGCGGCGGTGCTGGCGCTGGGCAGCGGCCGCAAATACAGGCGAAGCCTCGCTGGCTTGCCTGCCGCTCACCTCCAGCTGTGCGGCCCGGGGTCCTGCCGGGTCCACGGCCTGGGGGTTGGAGTCGCCTGCTCTAGCCAACTCCCCCTGCTTGCTGTCCACTCCAGACGGAGCGGAGAAGCGGGAAGAGGCAGACAGAGCGGGAAAAGAAGAAGAAGATTCTGGCCGAGAGAAGGAAGGTGCTGGCCATCGACCACCTGAACGAAGACCAGCTGAGGTGGGGCTGGCGTCCGGGAGCCTCGGGTTGTGCCCTGGGAGCGCGTCCGCGGGGGTGCATCGCTGCCGCCGCCACCAGGGGGCGGTGCCGCCTCGCACATTCTGCGGGGCGGGGCGGGGCCGGGGGCGGGGCCGGCGGTGAGTGGCGGCAGCTGCAGCCACCTCCCACCTGGCTGTGCTGTACAGCAGCGGCCGGCTCTCTGGCTTCACCTTGGTCCCTGCACACAGGTGTGGGAATGGGGTCGACCTAGATGCTCTGCAGGGCTGCAGGCCTCCTCCCCGTCCTCCGTGTCCCCAGAACCTTGCCCTGGCAGCCCCAGGCATCGGGTCCTGTGCACCGGGCACTGCCATCTGGGCCCCGTGCTGAGCAGGGCCCGGCCCGGGGAAGGGGGGGCCCTCAGCAGGTGGGCAGGCGGGAAGGAGGGCTGGGGCCCCTGGAGGCTGAGTCAGGATCGGGATGGAGGCAGACGGGCTGTCCTTGCTGCCGGCTGTCCCCCGAACCCCCGCTGTGGCCCGTGCAGGGAGAAGGCCAAGGAGCTCTGGCAGAGCATTTACAACCTGGAGGCAGAGAAGTTCGACCTGCAGGAGAAGTTCAAGCAGCAGAAATACGAAGTGAGCGGCCCGCGTGCCCCTCCGCCACCCCGCTGCCCGGTCGGGCCCCTCTCCTGTCCCCACGCATCTCACACATGCACCGCCTCGCCTCGGGCAGCGGTCCGTGCCCAGCGCTGGGCTCCTGCTGCTGGAGGGGCCTGAGCAAGGACACGTTCCTGGGGGTCCCGCCCCGGGGTCTCCCTCCAGGGAGCCGAGCGCTAGGCCCCCCGCGGGAGGAAGCCTCGCTGCCCCCCCCCCCCGTGTGCCCCCTGAGGCCCGTGGGTGGGCGGCATAGCCTCGTGGGGTCCCAGGGGTACAGAAGCCAGGCAGGAACATGGCCCTCGGCTCAGGCCCCGGGCAGCAGGGCCCCCACCCCCCGCGATGCTGAGAGGCAGGGTGCGCGGTGCCAGGGATGCGGGCTTCAGAGCCGCACTGCCCGGCTCAGACTCCCGGCTCTGCCCCTCGCTAGCTGCGGGCAAGTTACAGAGCGCCCCCCACTTCCGTTTCCTCAGCCAGTGACAAGGACGACGCGAGGGCCTCTCCCGGGTGGGGTACAGAGATAGGCCCCCCGGCCCTGTCCTCCCCTCCTCGCCAGGCCGCCCAGACACGAGCTAACGACAGCCTCCGCCTTCCTCTCTTCTCTTACAGATCAACGTGCTCCGAAACAGGATCAACGACAACCAGAAAGTGTGAGCGCCGCGTCCAGCCTCCCCGCCCGGCCACCTCTCCCCTCCTCTCCTCGGGCCCCCAGGCCTCCCCGCCTGCCCCCTCCCTGCGGCTCGCTCCCGCCTGAGGCTGCTGCCCTTCCTGCCCCCGGAGGCTGCCCCAGGCCGTCCCCTCAGCCGTCAGCGCCCACCCGCCCTGGCCTGTGGAGACCTGCTGTCCTGCCCTGTGCCCCCCTCCGACCGCTCCCTGCTTCTCCTGCAGCTCCAAGACCCGCGGGAAGGCCAAAGTCACCGGGCGCTGGAAGTAGAGGCAGCAGCCTCCGCAGAGGCCAGGCCTGGCTCGCCACAGATCTGCTCCGCGCTGCGTGACCCCAGCCTGCCCCCAGCACCCGGGACCCTCCTGGCACCAGGAGCTGGCCCAGGGCGAGGCCACCGCTCATGCCTGCAGCCCGCATGCCCACGCCATGCCAGCAATAAAGGCCACCACACTCTGAACGGCACTTCCCTTACTTCCCTGCAAAGGGAGAGGAGCTGAGCAAGGCCCTGTTCTTCCCCGCCGGGCGGGAGGGCCGGAGCGGGGAGGGTTGGCAGACACCAGGGCCTGAGCCCCGTGAAGCTGGGGTATCTGGGTACACTGAGTCCCGGAGACCCAGGAGGAGGGGGTTGGGGAAAGGACACTCTCTCACAGAGCCCGGAATCCAGGTCTCCTGGCAAGACAGGGAGGCCTGGACATGTGTCCATGAGGGCAGTCCCGCCACCTCTGGGCACAGCCCCGCCCACTCTCCACAGCTGAGCCGGTGCCCCGGTCCCATTCCCAAAACCAGGCTCCGCAGCCGCACCTTAGCCACCCCCCAAGAGAGGGGCGTGAGGTCCACCCAGTCCCCTGTAATGCCACAGCGTCTGCCCAGGGCAACAGCGTGGTCCGGGGGCCTGTCTCCGGCCCTGCTCTCCTGCCGGGGCCCGCGGTCAGCCCTCTGCTCTAGCGGGCCTGGTCCCACCTATAACAGCCACAGGCCCAGGTGGGAGCAGAGGACAGCCTCGCCGTCTTGTTCTGAGCCTCCCTGAGGCCGGGTCCCAGTCAACTTCCCTCTGAGGTCCCCAGGTGTTCAGGAAAGGTTCTCGAGTGCCCCCAGCACTGTGCTCACCGGTGCCAACCTGGCCGACTCTGCGGCCCCCGGGCCAGGTCCTCATTCCGGCCCCGCAGCCGGCTGGAGTCAGGGGAACTGCAGATGGCCAGGGTGCCCGGAGCCTGGAGCATCCGTGAAGCCTCCGGGCAGGTGGCCCTTCCCGTCCCACTTACCAAGGAGAGGGTGCCAGTGCGGGTGCAGGGGCGTAGCCAGCCACCTTCCAGGTCCCACGGGCGAGGGCGTGGGCTTCGGGTCCTGTGCTCTCGCTGTGATACCACCAGGAGGAGGAGGGACCACGGTCGTGCGCACGGAACACACAGTGACAGGCTCACGGGGCGGAGGGGCCGCCGAGGCACGCTCGCCCCCTCCTCGGCTCTGTCCCTGAGCGCTCCAGGGCCAGCCGTGCGGCGGGAACCGAGCCAGACGCTGAAGGTGTTGGGGGCGTCGAGAGCCGCCTGGGGCTCCCGACCACTCTGGAGCCGGGGCTGCTCAGCGGGGTGGCCGCCTTCGAGGGCCCTGGGCCCTGCCCACGCTGGCCGGGCCCTCCCCCCGCACCCCCGCCCCGCGGCCTCTCTGGGACACCTCCTACCCGTGTCCTTCCCGTGACCCTCCTCTGTCCCCAGGACAGGACCTGCGCAGCCACGTTACATACATTCTCTCCTCTGCCACCCACGGCCCCCAGGTCGCATCCCATGTGCAGATGAGGAAACAGGGCCAGAGATTTAGGCCACTCCATTAATAAGTGTGGAGCTGGGCTTTGAAGCCAGGTCTCTGGCTCTCCCCAGCACAGGATCTTGTTGAGCGAGGAGCCCCCCAAGTTCCCCAGACTGCAGTGCCTGCTCCAGACCAGAGCCCCCCATGAGCTGGCGGGGCAGGGCTGAGGGATCAGGGCTGGCCTTGCACCTCCCTGCCTGCTCCCCCGGGAAGAACATTTGCCACCCCCCTGCCTGGCCTACCAGCCTGCCGGAGGGATGTGCAACCCTGGGGGCCAGCCTGGAGGCGGCTCCGGAGGCAGCTGCCCACGGGGCACGGGGCTTTGTCCAGATGCAGCACAGTCTGCAGACTCCTTCCTGGGAGCGATGACAGCCCGATCTCATGACCAGGGTGGCTGGGGGGGACCGGTCACAGCTTTGCCGGTGGGTCGCCCCGACTCTGCAGAGCGAGCCCCAGGGTGGGCTGACCAGGCTGCGGTTGGGGGCCAGGAAGGCGTCAGGACCCCCGCGTCCACCTGCAAGGCCCCTGTCCAGCCAGACTGCGCCCCAAAGTCCCTGCCCTCCCACCTCTGCAAAGCTCTTTCCTGGTTCCGGAAGTCATCCTTCCCTCTCTGCCCAATCCTGGTCTCTTTAGGAGGTCCTGGGGGCGGGGCGGGGGCCCCTGGGTGCCTGAGGCTTCCTCTGGCAGCACCCCCCCACGCTGCCTGGGGAACCCCACCCCGAAGGCCGGCGATTTGCAGAAACCAGGTCTGGGCGCCCAGCCTGCCCTTCCCTCCTGGGCTCAACCGGGGTTCGGCCCCGCCCACCACTCATCAGGGGTTCTCAGCCCCCACCCCAGCAGCTACGGGATCAGAAATTGCTCTCGACTGGGCTCAGGAGGTCTCCCCACGCTCCGTGGCACCGCCCCACTCATGGCCCTATGCTCAGGCCTCGGCCACACCTGCAGCACACCCCGATCCCCAGCAGGTCCCCTGGGAAAGTCAGGCCCGGGCAATGCAAGCCTGAAGGAGCTGGCGGGCTGGGGCCGCTTTTCAGGAACACGGGGTGGCCCAGGGCCTGGGGCGGCTCCCGGCCGGGATTTGCTGACGGTGGGGTCCGGGGAGAGCTGCTGAGCACAAGCTGCCTCACCCTCTGCTCTTCCCACCCACCCCGCCCTGCCGATTCCCACCGGGAGGTGGCCTCCAGGACGCAGGTCTGCCAGGGCGAAGGGAGGAGGTCACTTCCTTGCTCCGCGAGGTGGCAGGCAGGCAGAGCTCATCCCTCTGACCTCGACACTGGGGCCGGCCGTCATACCTCCCGCTTATGAGGGCCCAGGGGGTCCGCTAGGAGAGGCTGGACAGGTCAGCCGTGTGGTGGGACTCATGAGAGACATCGGCCCGCGTGCCGGGCGCCGGGCCCGTAGCCACGCGCGTATGGCGGCTGTGCCGTGAGAGGCGGGCAGCCCTGGCTGTGGGGAGCGGCCCTGGCTGTGGGGAGCAGACTGTGCCTGCGGGCAGGTGGCCCTGTGAGAGAAGGCGCGACCCCGTCTGCAGGGACCGGGAGGGCTCCCGTCAGCCCCACGGCTGGCCTGGCTTCGGAGGGAAAGCGCCGAGCCCCGCCCGCCTGGAGCACCTGCGGCGGCAGCTGGAGGCGGTTTCCAGCAGAACCTGGCCGGGCTTTGTGCTGACTCCGTGGTTAGGCAGCAGCTGGGACCGGCAGGGCCAGTTCCGACAGCCTGACTCACTGGCGTCCTCGGGCCCTGCCTCCCGCAGAGGGTGTGGAGGGTGTGGGGGTCGTGCAGGACTGTGGGCTCCCGGCCCTGGCCAGCCGTGGGGCTCCTGGAGGCCCCGGGGCGCTGGCGGGCCTGGGAAAGGAGACTTCGCTGACGCTCTGAGAGTCACAGGGTGTCACACAGAGTGGCAGGACTGGAAGGGACCCCTGACCTCCACATTGTAGCAGAAAGGACAATGGGGAGCAGCCTTCCCCAGGGCCAGGCAGTGGCTGGCGGATCTGGGGTGCCCCAGCACACTTACCGAGAACTCCTTTTACTGTGGCTTTGGGCTGCTTCTCCCATGAGAAGTGGGGGACCCGAGAATAAAGTTGTCCCAGAGCTGGATGTGGCCATGAAGGAGGATCCCCTCTGCCCCCACGGGGTCGATGCCCTTGCTCCTGTGGGACCCAGCTCTGTGAGGAGGCCGCCCGGTAGGGCCCACTGCAGGCCTGGGGCCAGCCGTCACCAAGCCCTCTGTGTGACCCTCCAAAGAACAGGGGCTCGGGGACGCCAGGGACCCCCCCGGCTGCCAGGCCCGCACGGTGCAGCCACCAGACATGGCGGCGCCGATGCCAAGTGGCCTTGCCCCCGCAGAGCTCAGTCCTGCTCAGACCCCGCCTGGTGTCCGTGCCCATTCATGGCTCCAGGCCTTAGAAAGGCAGGTGAGGCCTGAGGCTGGTGTGGGGAGCGGTGGGCGGGGCAGCAGGCCCCCTAAGGGAGAAGCCGAGGGGAATGCTGGGGGCGAGACAGCGCGGGGGGCTGTCCGTGCTGGTGGACGCAGCCTGTGCCCCGTGGCCCCGGGTGGACGCAAGGCCAGTGGGTGGCACCTGCAGGGGCCAGGCGCAGACCGGAGCTGAGTCGTCCAGGGCCTCCGCGCTCCACAGGGGGCCGGGCAGGTGCGGCCACAGGGCAGGGCCAGTCGGGGCCTGGGCACGGGGTAGACTCAGGGGCGAGTGAGCAGGGCCACGGGTAATGGGGCTCTAACGGGAAGGGCGGGGGAGGGCACGCTGGGCGGAAGGGACCCGCCAAGGAGGGGACTCCCCATGTGTGGGGAGACGCCGAGGTGGGCGGGGCGTGGGGACCCCACAAACGGCAAGGGGGAGGCGGGGGGCGGCCTGGGGGAGATCTGGGCGCAGCCCAGACACTTGGGGAGCTGGCAGGTGTGTGATTGGCATTGTGCTTGGTGGTGGCTCGGTGGTGGCGCTCTGGTGGCTGGGAGGTGGGTGGGGGGACCAGGGGCCGCCCGGGAGACGTGAGCGTCTTGCCGAGGCGGGGGCCCGGCTTGACAGCGGCAGTGGCCGCGGAGGCCAGGTGGCGTTTTCGAGCTGTCAGGACTCGGCGCCCCGGTGGGAGGGGACGCGTTAAGCTCAGAGCTGGAGTGTCCTGCCCTGGGCAGAGGAGGGACGACCCGGGTTGGGCGGGGCTGGGGACAAGCCCCAAGGGCAGCCGGAGAGGCTGGGGGGCCCCCTGGGCGCCTCGGTGTCCCCTGCCTGAGCAGCGGAAGTCATGGCCCGGGGCATTTGCTTTCCACCAGCCTCATCTCGGCTGTGAGCTTAGGGTGGACGCTGGTGTTGCGAGCTCTGAGGAGGGCCGGCACGCAGACCCGGCAGGGCTCCGAGGGGCTGCCCCTCGCCCGGGGGGCACGCTCAGTCCTCGCCTGGTTTGGGGCCAGTAAGACGGGATCCTGGAAGGAAGTGGGTAACCCTTCATTCTTCAACGGCACCCCAAATAATTCACTGCTCGGAAACGTTCAAAGAAATGCCAGCAATTTATTGGTTTCCTCTATTTCCAAAAAAGCAAATACACAGCATATCACACAGGAAGACTGGGCCTGGCCAGCACAAGGCTTTCACACGGACGTGGAGCAGGGGACGGTGGGCTCCTGGACACCCTGCAGCAAGCCCCTCCCCCCCACAGCCGGCCGCGCCACCCGAGCCGTCCACCCCTCGGCCAGGCTCCAAAGTGGACAAGGTGGCCTGTCGGTGCCTCCTCGTCCTCGGGAGAGGCGTGGGGGCCGCGCTGCTGGTCTGGCCCCCACCGGACGGGGCTGGCGGCCGGCTGGCTCTGGCTGGGGTCGGGACAGGGATGGGGAGAGCCCGGAGCTCCCTGTGCTCCCTCCCTTGGCCGCAGGTTGGAGAGTCTCACCCTGGGTGTCTGCCCTGACGGAGAGGCCAGGGTGGCCTTACAACACGGAGAAGGCCCTCGGACACACGAAGCCTGGCACCCCTGCTCCCCTCCTCTGGGACATGCGTCCTCGGGGCCCTCTCGGGTTTGCCTCTTCCAAAGTGACAGGCATGGGTCAGAAGCCCGGTGACAGGCCCAGCTGGCTGGCCTAAGGGGACACGAGAGGGTACCAAAATCAGGCCTGACGGCCCACCTCTGAGTAGACTGGACAGTCTCACACGCGGGCCACTAAGCCAGGGCCCGCGTCTCCTCTTCCCTCCAGGCGAAGGTCAGCTCATGGGGACAGGCCTGTGGCCTCTGTGCTCACGTGGGTCCTAGGTGCCGAGAACGGCACGGCCTGGCCCTACTGGGGCTCCACATGATTTTAAGATGTGAATTCCCCGGGCCCTGAGGTGGGCGGGCGGTCATCCCGAAGCCTCCTCCTCCTAGAACATCCCGGGGGGACCAGGGGCACACGTGGGCCCTGGGGCGGGGGTGAGCCAGGACCTTCCGTCATGAACGGAAGGAGAGAGCCTTGCACCCACAGCACGGAGGACGGCTGGTTAGCGGCTGTCGCCACGGGTCTCAGTGGTCCTGAGAAAGGCACATCCTCGGCCCAGAAAAGCTTCTCCTCTGACTGCTGGGGAAGAGCGGGGTTGGGTGGGGTGCCGGGGGGGGGGTAGGGAAGGGGCAGGGTATCCTCTCCTGGGGAAGGGCACGGCGGGCGGCTAAGCCCCCCGACGCCGACGATGCCGGCATGGGTGGCAGCTGGGACGGGAGGCCCTGGGCGCCCGTGTGCTGCTCCGTCTACGGCTAAGCGCTATGTACAGCGAGCTTCTCTCGGGGGCCGGTGGCCGCCTGAAATGCGCAGGAAGCCAGGGCCTTGGGTAAGCCTGCGGCCGGGACGGGCCTACCTCATCACACCCTGCAGTTTTCACAAAGATGGGGTGGAGACTGGACGGCCGGGATTCGGGGGACGGCGGGGACGGCCTCTGGCTGGGCGTGGACTCGTTGGTGGCCTGATAGGACCCTTCCCTTCCTCCGAGTCTCCTGGGACCCAAACCCGCCCCCGCTCCAGTCTCCCGGGCATGCAGGCTGGTGGGAAGTGTCCGTGGAGAATTTCCAAGTGGCCCCTGTCCCATTGGAAGCTGCAGCGGGCCCCTGCCTGGAACCCGCCTGTCCCCATGGGAAGCGTGAAGACCAAAGAGGCGCCCCCACCCCTGCCCCAAATGGCTCTTTGGCTCTGAGCACCATTTTGCCTCCTTTCTCCCAAAATGGGCAGATTACCAGCTCCCCCCAAAGAACCAGAGGTGGAGCCTGCCTGACGGGTATGCAGCCTGGAACTGGGGGGGACCCTCTCCGGCTCCCGGTCTCCAGACAGACCTCATGTCGCAAAACGGTCATGACTGTCCTTGCCCGTCTCTAGGGTCCACACCCTGCCCAGCCCAGTCCCCGTGGCCTTGCGGGAAAGGCGGCATCACCAGGCACCGGACCGGCCCACAGACACGTGAACTTCAGCACCAACTTCAGCACCAGGGCCAACCGCCCTTCTCACGAAGCCGCCCCGAAGCGGGGGGCCCATGCAGCTCCCTCCCGCCCCGCGCCCGGAGGCTGCCCCTTGTGGGGCCCCGCCTGGCACAGGCGTTTCTGGGAGTGCGGGCCACTAACTGCGCCCCGACCTCCCGGCCCCCCGGCTTCCTGCAGCTCACGGTCACACCGCCAGGCACGCACACACACGCGTGTGCGCACACCTACGTCACACACACACACACATATACCATGTCAGCAAAAGAAGTATTGACATCATAAAAGCCCCTTTAACTCAAGAAAGGCCCCCTCCCCCACCCCCGCTGCTTGCCATTTCTCCCAAGGGAAAAAAAAAAAAGAAGAATCTAAGAATATTTCCGTCATCCACGGTTTTCAGGTTTGCTCTCGATTGCTTTGACTTTTTCCAAACGCTGCACAGATGGGCAGAACGACCCTCCAGCCAGCCTGCGGTCTCCTCCGAGGGGCCGGTCACTTCTGCAAAACAAGCAGCCGCCCGGTCAGCGGGCACAGGGACGCGCCCTGCGCCGGTGGGTCCAGCCGCGGCCCGCCTCCCACCACATCTGGTGGGGCGAGCACCGGCCTGAGGCCGGCCCCGCGGACACCCCACTGCCACGCCCACCCCATCCGGCCCACGCGGTGCTGAGCTCCTGGACAATCTGCTAAGTTAGTGTACCCCCCTTCCCGTCTTCATGCTGAGGGCCGTCTGCCGGGAAAGGGGGTCCGCAGCCTGACTCGACCTTTGTCTGGACCACAGGGGCGGCCTCTGCGCACCAGGACCCTCCCGCGGTGCTGGGGAGCTGGCAGGCCATCGGGCTTCAGCCCGGGAGGCCCTGTCCTCATCCCCGGCTGGCTCTCTGCAGAGGCTCCACACCGCGGCCGCCTCGGGTGACCCTCTCTGAGGCCGACGAGGTGTGGCTGCAGTGCCTAAGTGTGGTCCTGGCCTCCCTCAGCTCCCCGAATCAGAAACGCTCTGCGCCTGCTGTCTGCGGATGGGCGGGTTTCCACTCGGCCCTCTGAGCCGCGGGGGCGGGGGCCAGGCCGGTCGTGCGTGCCAGTGAGCGCCTGGGGCTCCACCGAAAGGCGGGGCCGGCCAGCCTCTGTCAGGGACCCTGGCGCTGAGATTTTGGTCCCTAGGATCACCTGCTGGAAGTAGGCCTGTCTACACCAGGATGTGCAGAGACTGGACAGCAGACCACACAAAGGGTGAGGGAGTGGGCGGGGGAGGCCCAGACCCAGGGCGGTGTGCGGGGTGACCGCCGGGGGCCGTTCACGCTGCGTTCCGGGCGGACGGCACTCTGCTCCCAACACGGCTGCACCAGCAGCTCTGTCCAGGCCCCTGGCCAGACCCCTGGCCAGCGACGCTGCACATCCGGTGTCCTGCGGCGGGACAGCCCGCGGCACCATGGCCGCGCAGTGCACGAGCTGTCCTCGCAGCCTCCTGTCTGCGGACCGAAGGCCGCCGGTGTCCCTGGCGCGCGCGGGCCCGGCCCCTCTCCCGGACACCGGCCGGTGGGCCGTCCTTACCTGTGAGCTGAGCTTGCTGCGGCAGCCTCCTCTCAGAACCGGGAGGTGAAGTTCCTGAGGCTGTTGGCCCCGGCTAAGGCTCCCAGCATGTTTCTGTCGAAGCCTTGCTGTGGGGAGACACACGGCGCCGGTGAGCACCCTGGGGTGGGCCGCGGGGCCGGCCTGGGCGCCCAGCACATCCTCCGGCTCCAGCCGAGCCCTCGGGACATGTCGTAGATGTGCATCGGGGCCCGAATGCGCCTAACCAGAGGTGCCGCCGCGCGAGGCCCCCCGCCTCCGTGAGCGAGCGACAGGCCCCGCGCATCTGAGTCCCCGCCTTTGCGGGGGTCTCCCCGCCCCCAGCGCCCGCCCTCCTGCCCGCGGAGCCCGAGGCTTGGCCCTGCGGGTTCTCCTAGCGGACAGCAGGTGCCCGATTTGGGGTGCACGTGAGGCCCCGACGCCAGCCTCTCGTGGTCCGTGGGAACACGGGGGTCTGAGACCGCGGCCGGTCCAAGCCCCAGTCCCGCCTGGCCCCCTCCCCCCCCCCCCGATGCCCCTGCAGGCGCGATCTCACCACCACCCCACGCGGCCGCGCCCGGCCCTCTGCCGCCGGCCCTCCTCTCCCTTCTGCCCCCAGCTGCCTCAGGCCTGGTCCCGCTCACGTCGCGACGGAGACCCCACCCCATCGCTAAATGGGCACCGTTTTACCCATCCTGTGTCTCCCCTCTTTCCGGCTGAACCAAGGGGAACAGGCTCCCTCGGCCCCACGGTGGGGGTCCCCTCCACGACTCCCCACCACAGCCTGGCCTGTCCCCAGGTCCCAAACCTGGGCCCCAATCCGCCGTTCAGACTCAACCTCTGCAAGTCACCCCCCCTCACCCCCCGCTGACCTGTTCTGTCACCGTGGCCAGTCTCCAAGCCGGGGCTCGAGCCCGTCCCCCCCACACTCCATGTCTCCCGCCTCCTGCCCTCTCTCCCCATCCCCGGGCTGTGGCTGGCGGGAAGGCCGGTGCTGAGGTCACCGCTGGACACGAGCAGCAGCCCTGGGGTGCCTGCGTCCCCTCCGCCCCTCGCCGATGTGGCCGGCGTCTTCCTGGTTCCCCAGTGCCAAAGGCAGCCTCCCGGGCTCTCCGGTCTGAGGTTACGGGGTCCGCAGGGCAGCCGGGGCGCAGGCGTCCGGCACGTCTCCCCACTTTCCTCTGCCCTCGACGTCCCTGAGCCTCAAGATCTGCTCAGAGCTTGACTGCGCCCCCCTGGCCGACCTGCCTCTCCCCTTTTGCCTGCCCAGACCTGGCCACGCAGGGATGCTGCAGGGTTCGGAGGAGGCCTTACCTGTCTGAGGATGGCCTGCAGTTCCTTGCTGGACCACAGGTCCGACAGGAGGAGCCGGGCGGCTTCTGCGGCCTTGGGAGAGGAGCTGGGAGGGGGGTCGTTCACGTGACAGTTAGACCCTGGGAGGCAGGAGCCTGGGTCCCCCTCCCCACCACCCTCGCCTTGGCCTGGGGTGCGTGAGCGAGAAGCTGGTCACTCTGCACAGCGGCACCATCCTGCCCCTGCCACCGGGAGGCACCCAGGAGTCTCCGGGGGGTAGCTCTGTGGGGGGGGGATCCACCCTCCATTCTGGTCCCCACCCTTATCTCGGGCCGAGGGGGCCCTGTGGGGCGGACTGAAGCTCCCGCAGGCCGAGTCTGCTGCCCCTGCCTCCCGCCGGCCCTCTGAGGGTCTGTGCCCTGGATACCCCCGGCGAGAAGTGCGCGGCCCTGCGGCCTGGCCGCTGGCCCCTGGGCCCCCAGGCACCCTGGCCTCTGGACTCAGGCCCACGCCCGCGCCCCACACTGCTGCACCCCCACCCCGCAGCCTGCCTGTGCCTTCGCGGAGGGAGACC
The DNA here is from genome assembly GCF_014176215.1 of Rousettus aegyptiacus. Lineage (NCBI taxonomy): Eukaryota > Metazoa > Chordata > Mammalia > Chiroptera > Pteropodidae > Rousettus > Rousettus aegyptiacus. Next base: position 14,466,599 of record NW_023416293.1, on the reverse strand, counting down.
TGGGGCGCCTGCCCTGCCGCCCACCTGCTGCGGCACAGGTTGACCACGTTGTTGACCATGCTGCTGGAGAAGTACTGCTTGGCCAGCTGCGGCTGGGAGGCCAGCAAGTTCCTCACGGTGTAGCAGGCCGAGGACAGGATGTCTTCCGAGTTGCTGGTGTTGCCGGTGTGACTGGTGAGCAGCCTGGTCACCTCAGGGAACACCTGGTTCCCTGGAGAGAAAGCAGCGGCCTTGAGGGGTCAGGGGAGCGAGGGGCCGAGAGGCCCAGGGGCCGAGGGGCCATTGTCGGTGACCATCAGCCGCGCCGAGCCGGGCGGCCCCTCAAGGCCTCGTCCCGGCTCCCACATGGGGCTCGGCTGGGATGCCACCTCGACCCTGCGACCCGCCCGCGACTGCCCCCTCCCACCTCTGGCTGCCGCTCCCAAGGCACCCCCCAAGGCGCCCTCTCCGGGGTCACTCACCCATCACTCTGTGCAGCGCCGGGTGGCGTGACATGTTGCTGAGCAGGGAGGCCCCGGACCGCACCACGTCCGAGTTGCCGGACTGCAGCAGGCGGGCGATGTGGGGCAGGCCTTTCTCCTTGAGCCCGATCAGCTGGCTCATGCCGCTGGACATCTGGACAGGGGGTGGGGGGTGAGCCGTGCTGGCCGTAATCCCGTCTGGGCCGGTTCAGGCCCCAGGACCCCCGACCTCACTGCACACAGTCAGAGGCTCCTCACTTACCGTCAGCCCCCCGTGGCCCACCTGTACCCCGCTCCTTCCGCCCCCTGTGCAGACGGGGTGGCTGGCTGCCTCCCCGCGGAAGGGCTGCCCCCGGGGCTGTCGGCCACGTCCTCAAACCAGGTCTGTCCCCAAAACCTCTGATTCTGCGCATTTTACCCCGGACTTGCCCGCACCCTGAACCCTCTCTTTTTACCGCTATCACTTCAACAAGCGCGGGACGCCCCCTCGCCACCAACACTTTCCACCCTGTGCCCCGCTCCAGGCAGGGCCAGCGTGGGGCCAGGCATCCCAAGGCAACGGGGACCCGTGGGCGCAGAGTCCAACGGAGGGGGCTGGCCCGCTCCACCCCTCGTCCTCCCCCTGGGGCCCGGCCCACTGCCGGGCACGTGCCAGGCCCTCCGCTGTGTCTGCAGCACGAAGCCCCGAGCCCCCACGTGTCTGACGCGACTCGGGGCAGCGCTGGGGAGTGGGGGGCGGCCGGGGGGCGGGGGCTCCTCACCAGCCCCTTGCTGGCCGTCAGGTTCTGCAGCGCCCCCGCGCAGGCCTCCAGGGTGGCGTCCTTCCTGCTCTTGCCCATGAGGTTCAGGTAGGTGCGGACGGCGTCTGAGTGGTACAGCCAGCTGCTCCCCTTGGGGCTGGTCTCCTCCTCGGGGAGCGGGTAGTCATAGTTGTTGTTCTGCAGACCAGGGCCAGGTCAGCAGGCGGCCTCTGAGCGGACCGAGCCTGCTCCCACCAGCCCCGCCCCAGGGGCCTGGCTCCGGCATGGCAGAGGACCCGAGGGCACAGCTCCGAAGGTGAGCGAGGGACCGGCCGTGGTCCCTGGGCTGAGTCCAAGGCACAGGGAGCCGCTCGGATCTCGGGCAGTGTGGCTGGCCGCTGCCCAAATCTTCCGGCTGTGTGAGGCTGCCTTGGGGACTCACACCCTGATGTCCTCCCACAGTCCATGCTTGACCCACCCTGGGTCCAGGGGTGGCCCAGGGCCTGGCCCACACCGCCGTGCCGTGGGCGGAGCCCGCACCCCACGCAGCCCAGCACCTTCTGCTTCTGGGAAACTGGGCGGCTCGGGAGGCAGAGGGAGGCGAGCCAGAGAGGGACGCGGCGGGGCCCCCTCACGGTCACGCGGGACGTGGCGGTGGCGGGGGTGGGGCGGCGGTGCTGAGGCTTGTCCCCGGGGCTGGCTGCAGGCCCCGGGAGCACGGGGGGCCCGCTCACCGTCATCTTGCCGCTCTTGTTGCTGAAGCAGCTGGTGGAGGACTTCTCGGTGTGCGCATTGCGAGCGTAGTGCTCCAGCTGGCGGTAGCGGGTGGGCACCTCGGCGTCCAGGCGGTACGAGAGGTTGTGCAGGATGCACATGCAGTTCTCCACCGACTGGGGGAGCAGAGCGCACCCTGAGCCGCTGAGGGCCTGGGGCCGGGCCCCCCGCGGGCAGCCCTCGTTCCCCGGGGCACATCTGGAACCCGGGTTTCCTGCCCCTGCGAGCTGAGGGGCTGGCTGGCCACCTACTCCTGGACTATCAGGGCGATCGCACATGGAAAGTGCCTATCGTGGGGCCGAGCACCTCGGAGGACCACAGACAGAGGTGCGTCTCCTCTGCTACGCCGACATCCCTGTGGTCGCTGGGCTGCAGGAGGACACACCTCCCGTCCCGGTCACACCTCAGGAGCAGCCCTGACAGGCCCCATGTCCCCAGCCCTCAATAGTGAGGTGCTGGCCCAGCCCACGTCCCCACGATCAGACCCTGGCACCCGGCCAGCCGCTGCTCCAGGAGGCCCCCTTTTCCTCTGGGGGACCAGCCTGGGGTTTGGACACAGAGGCCTCCCCTCCCTGTGTCCTGCCTCCCGGGGCCCCCAGGGGGTGTTCTATCTGGGTCAGAGAGCCACGTGCCCACTGGGACCGGGCTGAGCAGCCAGGGGACAGGCTGTGCCCTGAGGCCTGCGGTCGCTCCCAGGGGAGGCGCCAGCTGGGGCCACCCTGTCACCTTGTCATCGCAGCGGCTGGCTGCCACGCAGTTCTGCACGTAGGCCATGAGGGCGTCGATGAGCCCCGTGTAGTTTCGCATGGTCTGACGGCCCGCATCAGCCGAGCTCAGGTTCCTGCGGGAGGGGAGAGGAGCGGGTGGAAGCGTGAGGGGCCGGGGTCGAGAAGGGGCGGCGTAGGATGCAGGTGGGGGAGGAGGCGCAGAGAAAGGGATGAGGACCAAGGAGAGCTGAGCCGGGAGCCGGGAGCCGGCCCGGCAGCCCAGGCACGCACCTGCCCCAGCGGGCCCCGCGCACAGGGCCTGGGAGCTCCTGCCCGCCCTGCTTCCCTCGTGGGGCCGGACACTGGGTCTGGGCGTGGGGCCAGAGGCCCCTCCCCCGGGGAGCAGTGTGCGCCCCCAGCCCTGGGCTCCATCCCAGGTGGCCCTGCAGCCCTGCGAAGTCCTTAATTAACCCTGCTTTTCATCTCCCCAGCCCCTCCCCCGCCGCTCCCGGGGGCTGCGGCTGGAGGCTGGCAGGGAGGAGGAGCACAAGCCGAGACAGGGAGCCCAGGCCGCCTGCACCCCATTCTGGGGCGTGCCCCCAGGACCCGGGGAAGGCAAACCCCAGAGAGCCAGGTGTGACCCCAAAGGGACTGCTCCACCTTGGGACCAGCTTGTCAACCTCTCCGGGAATGAACACACCCAGGTCCCACCTCCCCTCCCCGGGGGCTTTGTCACACCCTGGGGAGGAGCTGTGGGACACTTGGGGTGAAGCGCTGCCATCTCCCCGCCAGTGGATGTGGGAAAGGGCTTCAGCACGGCAGCTGGGAAGTGACTCATCAGCAGACTTGCGCCGGCAAGACTGGCCTTGCAGACGGCACATGAAGTGCGTTTTGCAGGCGGCACAGGAAGTGCGTTTTCCAGCGGCGGGCGCAGGGGTGTGGGGGAAGCGGGCGGCGTGTTCCCGCCCAGGCCGTCCTACTCTCAGATTTGGAGGAGGTGGTGGGGTCGCGAGCCCCGTCCAAGACAGGAAGTCGGGCTATGGGGCCACGTGTCTCGGGGCTGGCCCCCGAGGTCCAGGTGTGCCTGTTCCACGCTTCGCCCCGCTCGGCCTTGGCTGACCGGAGCTGCCCGGGGCAGGGGGACCCGCTCGCCCGCCTCTCTCACCTCAGGCAGCCCGTGGCGTTGAAGAAGACCTCAGGGTCCACGATTTCTCGGGACACGTTGCTGTTGCCGTCACACCAGCCGGAGAAGGGGACGATGACGCGGTCGGTCAGGACGGGCAAGGCGTCGGCGATGAGCTCCTCCTTCAGCTCGTCGGTGGAGGACAGGTTCCAGAGCAGCCCTGGAGTCGGGGACGGTCATGCCAGGCTCAGGGTGACCGAGGGGCACCCCGGCCCGCTCGGGCCAATGAGCCTGCCGACACGTCGCCTCCCAGCCGGACCTGGTCCGTCAGACCTACTGTCCTATTGCTTCGTGAGCCCATTTCCCAGCGTCTCAGATGGACTGCGGGTTCTCTGAGAGCAGGGTTCTGGAATCCTCTATCTAGGGCAAGATTACGCACGCGGAACGTGACCAAAAAACATGGACAGGTCGATATTCTCCACGTGCACTCGGAATCTCCCACTGGTCTCTATTTTCCACCTGCTGTCATTCTAGAAACATCAGTTACTCAGCCCACGGTCGAGGACTAGGGGACTCTGCCTCTGCGTCCGCCGAGCGCGCGGCGTGTTTCGTGGCCAGGGCGGGTGCCGCTACCCCTACAGCCCTTTCCGCCCTTCTCCTGAAAAGGTCTGCTGAGGCTGGATCCCGCCTGGACGCCAGTCTTCTGGCCCTTGCCCAATGTCCTCCGAAAGTCCTTGACCCCTCGTGGGCATGCGTAGTGCCCGGGGTCACCATCTGGACATCCTGACACTGGCCACGGCCGGTGCCATGGACATCCAGGACACCACAGACCGGCACCCTGTGCTTGGCCCAGCCCCGGGCACGGCCCGCGCCCCCTCCGGGCCTGGGCCCCCCACGTCCGCCGGCTCCCGCCGGCCGGGCTCCGTACCGGTCAGCTGCTTCTGGATCTCGGCGTTGCCGGTTCTCTTCAGGAGGCTGACGGCCTCGCGGATGCCGCCCTGCCTCCGCGTCTCCAGCTTGTTGGTGGCACTGCGGAACACCAGGTTGCGCAGGGCGCCGGCCGCCGCCTGCTGCACGTTCTGGTTGGGGCTGCGCAGGAGGTCCACCAGCTTGCAGATGCCCCCCAGCTGATAGACCTGCGGGGGGCGGGGGGGCACCACTGATGACTCCGGCCGGCGGGCCCGCCTTCAGCTCAGGAGGGCCCGGCCAGCCCGGAGGAACGGGCCGTGTGGCCAGCCCGGAGGAACGGGCCGTGTGGCCAGCCCGGAGGAACGGGTCCTGTGGCCAGCCCGGAGGAACGGGCCGTGTGGCCAGCCCGGAGGAACGGGCCGTGTGGCCAGCCCGGAGGAACGGGCCGTGTGGCCAGCCCGGAGGAACGGGCCGTGTGGCCAGCCCGGAGGAACGGGCCCTGTGGCCAGCCCGGAGGAACGGGCCGTGTGGCCAGCCCGGAGGGACGGGCCCTGTGGCCAGCCCGGAGGGACGGGCCGTGTGGCCAGGGGCCACGACGACCCAGCAGGGACCCTCGGAGGGGCACTCCTCCCCGAGCCGGCTGACCTCTGGACACCAGTGGAGGAAACACACCCGAGAAATGTCCACAGACCAGAGGGCTTCGCTCCGCACACGGGTTAAGGTGCCCAGCTCTGCCCTTGATAATGCCAAGCACACTCCCTGGCCCAGACAGCTGGGCAGGGTGAGGAGGAGCCAGCTGCAAATGCCCCCACCCATCGCTAAGTGCAGGGTTAGGCCGATGCACCCAGGCCCTGCCCAGGCCTTCTGGGTGGGGGGGGGGGCGGTGGGCAGGGGTGCGGCCAGGTACCTGCTGCTTGGCGGACTCGTCCTGGAAGCAGGTGTGCTGGATGTAGTAGGCCCCGATGGCCTGGTACTTCTCGTCCTGGGAGCTCAGGTACTGCACAGCCTTGGGGATGGTCAGCCCGCTGCACTCAATGTCCTCACTGCAGATCCTGCGAGGGGTGGGCCGCGGGGCGGGGGCGTTACGGGAGCTCTGGCGCGGGGACTCGGAAGGCCCCCTGGCGTCCCGAGCTGCCGCAGCCTTGTCTGCCCTCTGGAGAGCCAGGACGGGGCGCCGCGTCCCACGGGGACACATCCCTCCACTCTTAGAAAACCGATCGGGATGCCTGCGGGCTCTCACACTCGGGCGTGAATCGCAGCCCCCGGCGGGGCTCAGGGCGCGTGCAGGGCAGTGTCCTGCCCAATCCCAGGGCTCCGCATCGGCCGGGCTGCGTGGGCCTGAGAACGAGCATTGCTCATACGTTCCCAGGGCTGCTGCTGCCGCCGGCCGAGGAACCCACTCTGAGAACCACCAGCCTAGCTCACCTTCTCTGCTCATGGCCCGCAACCCTTCCAAACCTGCATCCTCCGAGCCTGGCCTGAGCTCCCGGCTTCTGCAGCCACTTCCCACTGGGAACATGCCCAGGCAGGGACAGGAGGATCCCTGGGGACAGAGGCCCTGTCCTTCCCATCTCAGGAGCTCCCTCCGGGGCAGCCAGGCGGGGTGTGGCCCCGGTCCCCAGCCCCCCGGCTCCCCGGCCCCCGGCCTGGCCCAGCAGCACTCACTTGGAGCTGGCCCTGGAGTGGCCGAAGGACATGTCCTTGCTGCAGGACATGGGCGGGATGTACACCGGCTCCTGCTTGGAGGTGCAAGAGGGCGGGCGGGCCGGGCACTTCTTGGCCGCCTTCTGGCCGCTGCAGGTGCTGTAGAAGCTGTAGCGGCTCTGCGTGGCCTTGTGGCCCTTGGCGCCGGGCACGCCCTTGCGCAGGGTGCCGCGGGGGTCGCAGTACAGGTCCGGCTCGCTGCGGCTGGCCTTGATCTTCTGCAGGAAGCAGATGTCGCTGCCGGCGCCCGCGGCGGGACAGCCGGCCCGGGGCAGGTGGCGGCCCCAGCTCTCCATCTGGCTGTAGGAGCTGAAGCGCCGGTGGTCAGCCTCCCGCTTGAGGGTCCCGTTGTAGATCTGGGGGAGAGAGGGGGGCTCGTGGGGCTCCTGACCGCACCCCGCGCCACGCCGGGGGCCCACGGCCTGGGGGAGGGACTGCGGCCGGGCGGTTCCCAGCAGTGGGCTGTGACCCGTTACGGACCGTGCGGTCCATTTAGCGGACCGAGACCGCCGTCCTAAAACCAGACTAGAGTAAGGTGCACGGGGACTCAAGCTGGCGGCCCCGGTGCCCAGACAGCCATGCTGGGCCCCGGCCGCGGATGCCGGCTGCAAACCGTGATTCCCGCTGGGGGCCGTCGGGGCGTCTGACCTCACGCATCTGTTCCCATGGCCCGTCCCGAGGGGAAAGGCGGGGAGCCCCGGGCCCCGCCCCCAGCCCTCAGCCCGCTGCTCCGTGCCATCCTCGGAACCAGCGGCTTCCGCCAGCGCGGCCGGCTCAGCCACCGCATGCAGCGCGGGCTCCTCGCCCGGGGGCGGCCTGTACCCCCGTCGCTTCTCTGCCGAACACGTACGTCCTCTGATACCCCTCTGCTAGGGCGAGAGGCAGACGGGAACAGGCCCCTCAAAGGCCAAAGGGGGGCCCTGGGCCTTCTGTTACGGGTGCCTGCACACGGGCGGGCAGGCGGGGGCCGCAGGGCAGGCTGTGCGTGAGGGGGCCTCCTGGGCTTTGTTGTCAGGCTTGCGGGGTGTGGGGTGGGAAGCTGGGCTCCACCCAATGGCAAAGCACAATGACAGGTGCCCCCCAGGCCGTGGGAAGCCGCCCGAGGGGCCGGTTGCTCTGGGGAGAGCCTGCGGGGCTGGGGACGGCTGGGCGCGAGCCGCAGGGGCGCCGTGCAGGGCTTGGCCGAGCTCACACGTGCTGGGCCTGCCCGCCGAGACTCGTCCTGAGACCACAGGATCAGCCCGGGGCCCGACACGCTGTCTGCAGCCAGCAGCCGCCTCGGGACGCAGGTCTGCGGTGGCCGGAGCCGGCCTGCACCCCGGGGAGCGAGCGAGCGCGTGTGTGGGGAGGCCTCGGGCACCCGGGTGGATCCCGTCCACGCCAGACCTAGCCGCACAGGCTGGGCAGCAGCCGCCCCTGGCCGGGTCCCCTTCGTCTCTGCAGGGTCAGCCTTGGGCAGCAGGAAACGACCCCTGGGTCAAGCCGCGGCCAGAGCGGCACCTGGACTCAGACGCCACCGTGAGCCCGGGCAGTGGCCCTCACCACCCATACGCCCAGCTGTGCACCAGGCAGTGAGTTTTCTTCCCCAAACTGGGTCAAACTGACTGACCCAGAGGGAGCTGGTGTGTGGGCGTCAGGGGCCGTGAACACAGAGTCACAGGCAGGGCCACACCGGCGGCTTCCTGGCTTTTGCACAGGAGTGTGCACCTTGCAGATCACAAAACACTGGATCGGGACGCTCCAGGCCGGGGCCACGCCCCTCGCCCCCGCTGCCTGGGGGAGGACGGTGACATGGGCTGGCTCCTGAGGGAGAGCCGGTTACTCCCAGACGGGACCGCGGGCCAGGCCTTATATGGACATGCAACAAGGAGCTGCCTTGTTCTCAGGAGATGACACTCCCCATTGTCATCTCAGGCACCCGGTGAGGCATGGGAATGCTCGCCCGGCCGAAACCCAGCAAAAACGCCATGGTGCTGACGGCGCCTCCCAGAGGCTTTGGGCTTTGCACTCCTGCACGCGGTGGGGGCGGGGAGCAGCAGGCGGCCCAGCCCCCAGGGGCGGGGGACCGCGCGGCCTTGCCCGCAGAGGGGCGGGGGGGGGGGGGGCCGGCAGGTCGAGATGCCCGTGGGCTGCATTTCCCAGCACCTTGTCAGCCACGCTGCACTCCTGAGACCCCCACTCCAGCCCCCACGCCCCGGCGGCTGAGGGCAGCCGTGGAGGACCCGTCACCATGTCACCGTCACGAGGGGCAGCCAGGCTTCCTCGTGGCCCCGTCCTCTCCCTGTGGCACGTGGGTCCTGGGTTCCCCTGCACAGATGGCCAGGCCCAAAGCCCAGGACCTTCCTCGCTTTTCAGTCAGGCTGAAATGGCCGTGGCACCTTGGGGCTCCAGACACATCCGTCAAGCTCACTGGGCTGAGATGTCCACAGCGCGGGACACGAGGTGGTCAGGACGCAGCCCTGGAGCCCGACCGCGTCCAGGACTGGCGAAGCCGGACGCTCCCGCCACGTTCAGACCAGACGGCACTGCTGGCCTCCACTCCCTGCTCCCCGCAAGGTCCATACGGCCAGGACAGTGACAGGTGACACCGTGCCATCTCCCGGGTCTGGCGCTCCTCACTGGGGCAGGAGGACGCCAGCCCCAGGCCAGGAGCACGCCTCCCCCTGTGGAGGGCGGCCCCTCTCCTTCCCTGCCCCTTCCGAGCTCGGCTCCTCCGTGGGGCTGCCCTTGGGACCACTGATTCGTTCTAGGGACCCAGCCCCCCACCCGCAAACCGATGGTGCTGACGTGGGGAGCGTGCTCTGCTTCGTGTCCCCAGAGGAAGGGCACAGGGCTGGGACATCACGGCTGCGAGGAGCTGGTCTGAGCAGCAGGTCTTGCTGATGCTACACCCGAGGCCCAGCGGCCGCCTGGGCAGAGATGGAGACCCCGCCTCTGGCCAGTGCTTCCTCTTTCCCTCCACCTTATCTCTGGTTCCCCCAAAACTCTGGCCAGGAGGAGGGGCCTCAGCACCACCGCCACCCCCCGCCCCCGCCCCGGAGGTGGGGAGTAAGCGCAGAAGGAAGGCCCTCCCGTGCAGCCCCAGCCTGGGGCCAGCCGGGGCCGCTCCCTTGGGAGCGGGACCACCCCAGTGGACCGGGGCTCACGAGGGGGGCTCATGCCCAGGGGACACCCCAGACGCAGACGTTCGCCACCAGCTTCTGCCGCAGTGTAAATACAGGGGGCGCCTCCGGCCGCCGCCAGCTGTCTGCGAAGACGCAGGCCTGGGCTGCTCCTCCGGGCGGCGGGGGGAGCCGCCCGCCCCCGGGCTCCTCGGCCTCTTCTCTCTCAGGCACATTCTGTCCCTTGGCAAGTACGGTCACGGTCTCTGCTTGTTGGGTAAGAGCCTGAGGCCCTCGTGGGAACTTCCTATCTCCCAGGGCTGAGTGGGAGTGAGTCACGAGCTGGCATGGGGACACCGAGTTGGCAAACGCAACCATCGTCACTCCTGGCGCAGGGGCTGGGCACCTGCGTCCACTCTGTCCCCCTGTCCTCCCGCCCCCACCGAGCTGGTGGATGCCCGGCGCGTCTGGCACCGGCGTTCGGAGCCGAGACGTGCCGCGGGCGGCGGGCTGGGTGCTGAGGCGGGCAGGGGCCAGGTGGGGCCTGTTTCCTCCCTTCCCAGCTGCAGGAGACGGCAACCGCCCTCCCGGCAGGGTCCTGAGCCGCTGCTTCCCCAGCACCCGCACCTGCTCGGACGAAGGCAGGATGCGCGGAAGCCAGCACCCGTCTGCAAGCCTGGGGTGGCAGGCTCGGCGGAAGGGGCCGCCCTGCCCCTGCGGACACTGGTCCCTGCGGCTACCCGGCCCCCTGAGAGGCTGGCGCCGAGGAAGGTCTGGGCCGGGCCTGACCTTCTGCCTTGCTCCGTGGGCGAGCGCGTGGCTGTGACAGGCCCAGGTGGCCCTGTGTCCAGGTGTCACGGTCACCTCTCCTCCAGGGACAGGGCCCCTGGCACCTGGTCCGCAGGCCCTTTCATGGCGGGGTCGGTCAGTCAGGTGCAACCGAGAAGGGGCGGGGGGAAGGCCGCTACGAGTCCTGGCTTCAAGTGGGGAAGGGGGCTGACCAGCAGGACAGAGCCAGGACAAAGGTCCACTCCTGGGCACTCACCCCCTCGGCTCGGGAGCATGCAGCTGCACCTAGCTGAGCTTGGCGAGTGACTCAACATGGCGGGCCCCCGGCCAGAAATGGAGATTTCAGTCTTAATCCAGAAAGTCCCCGGAAATCGAAACTCTCCCCTGGACTCAGCTTCTCCAAGGACAAAGCCATGTGAGGAAGCCGGCTTCCAGCTCTGCCCCCTGGGCTCTCACCCCTCGACCTGGTCCCACCTGGCCCAGAGGAAGGTGTTCGGGGGCCATATTATGCGGACCTCATGGTCTTACCAGAAACAGCTGTGGCCTGAAGCCACTCAGCTTGGGTCCCTTGCCTGGGAGAGGAGTGTAAGGTGTGTGTGTGTGTGAAGCTACCCTAACCTGGGGTGCCAGATGTAGCAAACGGAAACATCGGACCTCAGTACAGGTGTGACCCTCCATATGCGGCTCACGCCTGCATTCGACCTGTCTGCTGACCTCCGCTTCTCCCAGCTGGGCTGCAAGTTCATTGAGGGCGGACAGTCCCTTCAGCTGTGTCCGCTCAGCTCTGGCCAGGCCCCCATGGTCGCTGAGTCCTACCCAGCTGGCAGGAAATGCCCCCAAACCTCCTGAGGGGCTGTGCAGACGGCCGGCCCTGCTTGCCTCACTCCTGGCCCTCTGTGCCCTGTGGGTCTCAGCAGAGGGGAGGGAGTCACGCCCCCACAGGCAGGGGCCTGCCTGGCCGCCCCTCGTGACCTTGCCCTGCTCTGCCCAGCCCCGGGCCGCCGGTCCAGCATTGGCTATGCGGTTTCCGCCTACTCCGCCCTCCCACCGCCTGGGCCTCCTGTGCGCTCAGCTCCTGGCTGTTCCCAGAGCCTCTGCTGAGCCGGGAAGGGACGGGACGTGCCTCGGCAGCTGCCTGGAGTGAGTCACGTCTGAGGTCCCGCCAGCGAGGGAGGAGCGAGGAGGGTAGGCCTCCGGGGGCCCAAAGGCAGGGGATTTTCGCTGGTGGTCAGAACACAGGCGGGCGGGAAAAGGGGAGGGTCACATGGGAGCGTTAAGAGACGGTGAGAGCAGTTAATTAGCCAGGAGAAATGCTCTCCGCGGGCCAGCTGGCGAAGTCGACAGTCCTTGGCTACAAACTTACACGTTTGTAAACAAATTGGTAACACTCTCCACTTGGTAATGCAACATAGTAGCGGCCTGCACGCACAGAGGCGTCATCGTTGCCATTCCCACGAGAGCAAGTGCACCCCGGGCAGTCAGGAGGTTTGCCCAGAGTCACAGGGCCAGGCCCGGCCTTCTGGACTGGCCGCGTGAGTGCTCACGCCCACTGCGCGTCCCATGCGGCCGCCCGCCCTCCCGTGCCGCGCCTGGTTCTTACTCTGCACGACCAAATCGTTTCCCCAGACTCTGTGCGGTCACCACTCTGCGCCAAAGCCCTTTACTCACATCGGTGCCCGACCCGCCAGCTCCCTGGGCTCAGTCAACCAAGTGTATTATGTTGCACCGAGAATCAGAAAAAACGGGGAGAAGTAAATTTGCAGCAAACCTGGCTAATTCCTCCCGTCAGCCCTTAACCTATGAGAGATGCGAGAGATGAGTCCTCCAAAATTAGCCCCAACAAAGACGGAAGGGCAGCCCTCACCCCACCCACACGATGCCTGGGTGGGGGGCTCGCAAAGTTCCCAAAACAAAACAGGCCAATGTTGAAATCAGCAAAAAGAAACAAAAACCTATCGAATCAGGGTGCTAGGAGAGACGCTGGGTGTCATACAGCCCAGCAGGCCTGAAGTCAGGTGACAAGGGAAGTCATTTGCTGGGCTGGATGGTTGGCCCCGATCTCGGCCTCAGGGCGGGCTCCAGGGATGTCTGTTCAGTAGCGGGTGGGCGGGGCTTGGAGGGTTGAAGTCACATAGAAAGGCAGTGACAGGGCCAGGATTAAAGGATCAGGGGTCATCTCTACCCATGTAAATAAAAAAAATCTTAAGACTGATTATAATCAGTGTTTTCCATGTGCATTATTTTGTGTGATCCTGGAACTAGCCCCGCAAGGGGACTTTGTTACAGCCACGTCACACACGAGGAGGCCGAGCCCTGGGGTGGAAGGGGTCTTCCCCCGCGAAGTGGCGGAGCCGGACGCCTAACCCTGGCCCCCGTCCGCTGGGTCAGGAGCTGCCGCAGCGGCCCCACTCCTGGCTTCCGGGGCGCCTCGGCCATTGGCACAGACCGAAGGGACAGCGCCTTTCCGGGATTTCCCAGAGGCAGCCGCCTCACCCACAAACGGACCTCAAGAAGCCAAACCTCGCACATCTGCGACTGAATCGGATTGCAAGATGGACTCTTGCAAACGTGGCTCCTCTCTCCTTCACGCTTTTCCGAAAACGTTCTCACCCGAGACATTAAGAAACATCCACCGGCCCTAACAGGAGGGTGTACTGAGAGCCACCTGTGACACGTGGCCAAGCGCAGGGACCTGGTCCTATCCCGTGGAGCAGAGCAGCCTCCTCCCCCTGCACCCCTCCCCTCAGCGGCCGGTGCCCACTTCCTCTGCCCCGCCCCCTCCATCCCCCGACGCCTGGTCCCTTGGAGGGGAAACCGCTCCTTACCGGATAGGCCCACGAGCCGGGCCCCGCCTGGAACTTGGAGTAGTAGCTGCTCCGGTTGGCGGTCCCATAGTTGTTGTAATTGTCGGCCAGGCCATCGTACATGGAACCTGAGGGCAGAAGCAGGGTTAGAGGGCGGCAGCCGAGCACTTCGCCCCACCTCCTCGCTGGGCATCACTGGTCGGGGTCCAGGGCGCCCCAGGAGGAGACCCGGTCCGCGCTCAGTGGCTGGCGGGGGGGGCTGAGTCGCCCTTTACTCCGCCCCCCTCCACGGCCAGGCCCAGGGCAGCGCCCCTATAGACCGCTGTGGGACAGCTCCGGGTGGGCCAGTCCCTCCGGGAACCTCATGGCCCCTGCTCGTGGGGCAGGGGACACCCACAGGTCAGGAGCCAGCGTGGGGGGCCTCCGACCACCACTGTTCCAGTCCAGGGACCAGCTTCCCACTTGGGGACAACGGGCGGGGCCCCCACTGCTCTGTCCAGAGCTGCAAGGTCAGTGCCGCAGAGCAGCGATGGCCGCTCGGAGTCCAGCTCGGGCGGGACTCTGCTTCCAGCCCTCAGCCCGGCCCCGCCAGCGACGCCGTGACCCCCCGCCCCTCCCTGCATACCCTGGCTGCCACAGGTGGTGAGGGGGGCGTGGCCACGCCCCCAAAGGCCCGTGAGCGTGAGCGTTAATCAATGTTCCCGAGGGCCGGAGGCCACAAACCACAGGCGGGAGGGCGGTGTCATCAGGTTTTAGGACAAAGGGCCTTGAATCACGGAAAACAGCGCTGGATTTGGGCTCCTGGTGGGGCCACTCCCTCCTTTCCCCCTCGTCAGATGGCGGGTTGGGGTGGGGGCGCAGGCCCCTCGCCGAGCCCGCCTTCCCTCCTCGGCCACAGCCGGCACACCGCGTCCACCTTCCGAAGCCACGCTCGCGCCCCACGCGTCCGGCCCACCTCCATCGCCCTCCCGGGCTCGGCGGGCCGGCATTCGTTTGGTTCCGCCCCACGAGCGGGGATTTCTCACCAAAGGGCAGGCGTGGGTCAGCCAGATGCTGCCGGGTGGAAAGTCTGGAGTGCTGACAGAGGCCTGCAGAGCCGCGGGAGCCTCCCGCTGGCACAGGCCCCCGCGGGCCCCGGCCGCGTCCTGGCGGGTGCTGTCAGCAGCGCGGTGGGCAGGCAACGCGCCTGCACGTCTCACCCCCCTACTCATCCCTGTGGCACTGGGGGGCCCGTGGGGCCTTCTCGCCGTGGAGGCGGGGGCGGGAGCGGGGGGAGCACACCGCCTCGGGAATGCCAGCCCCCCGTCCCCGTGGTGACTCTGGTGATGACAAGCATTGGCCTGTAACGCTCTCCCCGCGAGCTCCTGAGCCCCAGCTGGGCTGAGGCCGCCGGGCCTGGGCCCAGGGTCGTGAGGCCGGGGGGGCGTCCAGAGCTGTCACACACCTGCGGTCACCCCTCGCGGTGCGGGTGGGGGCGGAGCTGCCTGGGAACCACCTTCGAGTTCAGCAGCTGGGGCGTGGGGCTTCCCACGGAGGAGCGGGGCTAGGCGTGGCCGCCCTCGCCTCCCCGCTGGCTTCTAGGAAGCCTTTCCTGGTCCCCGCCGCGGCGCCCATCACGCCAGGCCGACCGTCTCAGTACAGGGCGTGGTGGCCGTGGTCTCCCTTGGCCGACTCTCGTGGGGAAGGTGCTCCGGTACCCACAGGCCCCAAAGTCCCCATCATTGCTGTGTGGGACCAGGGTCCTTGAACTCTGCCCAGCCAGGCCTTCATCCCAGCCAAGCAGGCCCCTGGCAGGCCGGGGAGACCGGCAGAGCGGGGAGCGGGGTGCAGCCCTCACACATCCACGGCCACCTCCTTGGGGAGGATTCTCAGGGGAGGCGATCCCAGCACCCAGCTCGCCCAAGCTACACCCCGCCCAGGGGAGCATCTGCATCCTGCCGTGTGTCCAGTGGGGCCGAGGACGGCGCTTCTCAGGGAGGCTGTCTGCCAACCGGCCCAGAGGCACCTGCCCCCCACCCAGAACCCCGAAGGCGAACGTCCGCCCTGCTCATGGGCCAGCGGCACCGGCTGCTCCGTCCACACCGCTGGCCTGCTCGCGTCAGGGCCTCGGGTGTACGGCCGGCCATCTTAGCGCCCTGCCACCCGATGACGCTCTTCCCTGGACACTGCTTCCCTCTGTGCCTGGTCCCTCTGTGTCACGCCCCCCACCCCCCACGTATGCTTTCGAAGCCAAAGCGGTGCCTTTGTTAGGACACACGAGCTCTTTCTCCAGTGGGGACAGGCGGGCCTTGGCAGGGATGACTCATCCTGCTCACCTCTAAGCCTTCAAGTAGGTTACACCCTCCGCCCCTGAAACAGCTCTTCTTCTCGGCCCAGCCCTCTCCCTGTCTTCACAACCTCACGGGAAAAGCAGCCTCTCCTGGGGAGGGCCCCGCCCAGCTCCTGGCCGCAGGCAGGACCTCGTCCGTCAGCACCCGGCAGCCCGTCTGGCCGCTCGGCCGCTCGGAGCTTGCCGTGGGCTCATGAGAGCGACCTGCACGGTGTGTGTGTGTGCGCGTGTGCGTGTGCGTGTGTATGTGCGTGTGTTTGTGTGTGCGCCTACAAAGAACGCCACCCAGCATCCAATGTCCTTCCGTTTGGTTTTGTTCAAACGTCACCAAGCTTCTGGGGTTCGCACCCCGTCTCAGAGGTCGTTCCCACATTTTGAAACCTAGAACAATTGGCTTATTGATATTTACGATTTTGTGTGTGGGAAGAGGAATTTGAGGGCTTTTCTTGTTGTTTAAGAAAGCTCCTCCAACGAGCTCAGCCAAGGAAAAAGAGCCAGAAAAGTAGCATTTGCTGCAAAACGCCCTGGAACACCCGGCATTTTTGCATGTGTTGAAACAAGCCAATGAAAATTCTGACTCAAACCTCCACTTCAAGCCAAGAATTGGTGCATTTGAAGTTTAATTAGTGTGTTTTGCCGCTGGAAGGAGCCGAGGCACAAATACTGCCCTTTACTGTCTCCTGTGTCCGCTCTGGTCCCCAAAACACAGCGGCAGACATGATGCCTGTCCAGTCTGTGGTCCAAGGACAACTTTCAGACAGCAGCGTGAGCAGCGCCCCACGCGGGCAGGGCTTGGTGCTGGACGGAGCCAAACACAAATGCGGGAGGAAGGGCTGACGGGGCGGGCCTCAGGTGCCTCTGCCGGGAGGGACAAGGCCGGACAGGCCCCACCCCAGCCCTCCGCCACACGCCCCTGTCTCCCACCGAGGGGGAATCAGGGCTGGCCCTCTAGATGGGGAACGGGGCTTCTGGGAGGAAAGGAGGGGACTCGGGCCCAAGGCCAGGTGCAAATTACAGCTGCCTGAGTGACAGGGAGACACAGCGTGAGACTCTCCCCAGAGAGAGGGGACGGGGCGAGATTCCGACCTCACACACCTTGTGGCTGGTGTGAGTCATGGGGAGCTGGATCTTGAGATCTGGGTGAGGCTTTGGGATGGGGTTCCCATGAAGTTACAAAGCACCCAGGTGTGGAAAAGTGTCTCCCTTCAGGCCGGAAAGGGGGGAAGCTGTCCTTTGCCCACAGCCTCCGCTGGTGGCCAACCCCTGCGGGACTCCCCAGCCCGGCAGGTCGGGCTCCCCGCAGACACCTGTCTGAGCAGCCACATCCCCCAAGGCCGCACGGGCGGGCGGGCCGCAGCAGCCTCCTCGCAACCTCAGGGGGCCCGACCAGGGCGGGACATCTGTCTGGAGGGCACGTTTCAGGAAGGTCGGGCAGAGGTGGCCCTGGGCCGCAGGCCCCGGCGGCTCCCGCAGGGATAGGCTCCGAGAGGAGGCCGGCCCCACCGCGGGGCCCATTCCTGACCGTCCTTCGTGGGCTACGGGCACGGCGGCCACCTCGCCCCACACCTGTGGGGTGTGGCTGGCCTTGTCCGGGGCTGCAGTTTCTCACTAGAAGGGCCCTGGGCGGGACTCGGGGGACCCAGGGGCGCTGCTCCCGTCTCGTGGGCGAGACCGAAGGAGAACTCGAGCCTCCCACTGCTGTGAGGGACACCGTCAGGGTGCGGCCCTTCCACCGCCACCGAGCCCCTCCCGGGGACCCGAGGAGGTGTGCGGGATGCAGCCGCTTCGAGGGAGAGGCAGCGAAGTGAGTGGCCATGGTGCCGGCCAGGACCGACCTTGGGCGGTTCCGCGAAGAGGTGGGGACTGCGTGAAGCCGAGCCGGATAAACCAGAAGCACCGGCTCCCGGTGACTTAACCGCCTCCCCCGGCTGTGCTGCCGCCTGGGGGACTGGTCCCAGCTGAGGGGACCGCGGACACATCTGCGGGGCCAGGCGTGTCTGGAGACGTGTGCACGAGCCCCTGGAGTGGACCCTCGCCTTGGCCGAAGGCCCCTGGAGGACCCCGGCATGGACGGACACTCTACCGGTGTCCCAACAGGCGGGGAGAAGGGATGTTCGGGGCGCGGGGCCGGTCTGAGATTTTTCTGGAGCTGCGAGCCTGGAGCTCGGGCCAGCGATGGCGTGGGAGTGGGAAGGGGGCAGGGGACAGGGGACGAGGGCATCTTGTTCAGAGAAGAGAGGAGACCGGCGGCAGCTGTGACTGGGCCATGGCCGGAAATGGGGCACTTTGCTGCCCCCAAACTACTCCTAATAAAGGCCAATGCACACCGAGTACCGAGGCTCCGAGTGAAAGAGGCCGAGGGTCTGGGGGCTGCGAGACCTCGCAACGGGGTCTGCGGGAAGGGACCAGGGTCTCGGACCAGGGCCACGGGGAGCAGAGCTGTGCCATGGGGAGGGCGCTGGGCGAGCCTCCGCCAGCCACTCCCCCCACCCCCGACTCCGCGCGGGGGCCACCCGGACAGGGGGGGGGAATGGGAGCCAGAGGCGGGGTGTGAGCGGGTGTGGGGGGAGCGTGGGCCCTGGGGGAGCGGGGGCGCCTGCAGTGTGGTGGGCGGCCGCGGGGGGGTCGGCCTCTCTCTCTCCCTCTCCCTCCCCTGCACCTCGGCACCCCGGCCCTCCCTCTCGAGGGCCTGACCCCAGACGCAACCCCTGGCTGCCTGCTCGCTCGTGCTGGTCTGCAGGGTCTTTACTAGCATTTTACTAAATTTAGCTAAGTAAATAGGTAGAAGAGTCACCAATGTGTGTGTTGTTCTCATTCAAATCCTTTGCATTAAAGCATTTGGTCTTAACATTCTCCACAAAAGCCCTGATGTGGCACCTCTCTCCTTGTTTCCCGGGTCCTCTTCCTTTCCCCTAGCACCCAGTTCCGCGGGGAACCCAGGGGTGGGCTGGTCAGGTGAGCAGCGCACTGATTGGACAAGCGCCGCTCTGAGGGCCCAGCCCGGGGCCAGCGGGAAGTCCCTGGTCTCCCCCACACACTTACTCCCACCGAAGCTGAGCGCGCAGGGGCAACCCGTGGGAAAGGGGGCGTCCCCAGGGCGCACGCCTGCCCGGCGGCCTCTTCCCGCTAGCGGGCTGCCGCGCTCCCCGCGCCCCCTCCCACCCCTGTCTGGGTCCAGGTGCCAGCCTCGCCCGCCGGCAGCCGCGTCCTGGAGAGCCGGCCGCCTGTGCGTTCACTGGCGCGCGCCGACCGGGTCGGGACAGGGCCGGGCGCTCTGGTTTCGTCCGCCGCAGACCGGCCTCTCCCGCACCCCCTCGCTCCCAGAAGCGCGGACCTGCGCGCCCCGCCGCCGGGCAGGGGCGCACGGACCCGGCGCGGACCCGGCGCAGACCTCGCGCGTGCGCGCGCGCGCAGCCTTTACCTCGGTTGGAATGGCTCAGGGTGGACGACTGGGAGGACTTGGACTTCTGCCGCCTGACGGTCATCAGCACCTGCTCCTGCACGCGCTGCCTGCCCGACGTGCCCGTCTTCATCTTCTGGTCGGAGGGCAGGGCCAGCGTCGAGTTGTCCTGCTCCTGAAAGCATTCGTAGGCCAGCGCGGTCTTGAGCGGCGAGTGGTTCATGGTGGTGGCGGAGGCGCAGGTGCGCTGTGCCTGGAGAGCGCGGGGCGGCGAGGTGGGCGCGGAGGGCTCTTGTAGCTCAGCGGCTCCCTGTGGCCATAGAGTGAGTGTTCGCGAGGGCTCCGGGCTGCTCCTGGCGCCTCCGCCCTGGCTCGTCCCTCTCCTGGCACTGGCGAGGCCCGCCCTGCGTCAGACTGGATATACCGCCCCTGCCTGCACCACCCACTCCGCCCCGTCCTGCCGCGGCGGCGGCGGCGGGCGCTCCTGGGGGCAGGGCCGCGTCGGGAGTGTGGGACTGCTGTCCACCCTGGCCCTCCCCTCCCCCATCGCGCCGGCGGGGAGGTCCGGAGACGCTCGAGGTCCTGTTCCTGCTGCGGTAGAGAAAGTAGGGCTCAGCTCAGGAATCCGGGGAGCCATCTCTCTGGCCAGACGCAACGGAAGCGCTCCCTCTTAGGGGACCCCGCCCCCCCCCCCCAGGGCAGCTTCTAGCCTGCAGGGAGAGGGGTGGGGGCTTGAAGCCAAGCCAGGGACCAGCCTTGGGATGCAAACCCGAGGGGCAGTACCTGCCGGAGGGTGAATCTGCCCAAATTCCAGACTCAGCCCCTAAAACGGGGCCTGGCACACGTTTGAGGCGCAATAAAAAATACTTTTGAGTGTATGAATGAATAAAGGCCAATTTGCGGTGAATTAAGTCTAGTGTAAATCTTATCCAGATCCTTACTGAAAAACTCAAAGTCTGCCTTGCCCATAAAACCGCCTCACAGGGACTCAGGGCTGCAGGACGCACGTGCCTCTCCCGCAGCCCTGAGGACTCGTGTGGCAATGCCGCGTCCAGGGGCATCGTCTCCAAGCACAGTAGCAGCCTACGCCAGGCAATTTGGTGTGACAGGAGCTGAGTAGTTTTTAAACGACCTTGATGGAAATCTTTGCAAAGGCGTCACAGCCCGCCTTACCTCCTTACGCAAAAGATCCTGAACCCATTTCGCACACTGCTCCACGAACCGGGGCTCTCGCGGTGGACGTCGGCACCGAGCGGTGTCCTAGTGGCCAGCTCCTGAGCTTTGGGGCTCCCCTATTCTGCTCTCATTTGTAGTCACCGCTCACAGCTCACAAACTTCTCTTCTAATCCGCAAAGCAAGAGCCCATCAGAGTCGTCTACACTTGCTGGGAATTTTATGTCGAGGAAGGGTGGAGGGGCTGCTTGAGAGTCACGCGCTCATTACCTGAGAAGTGGGTGTCATACGTGGAGAGCCCCAGCTCTTCCCAGAAGGCACCCCATAGGCACGTGCTAAGCTAAATATTGTAAAGCAGATGATAGTCCCCAATAGAAATAGTTTTATAATTGAGGCTTGTGCTCCTAAGGACCAAGTGTCAAATAAACCAGAGATGTGACTAACAACATGTCATGGGCACGAAAGGTCAACACCCGTAAGCCTCGATCAGCACTTAAAAATGGAAGATTCTGCTCCCAGCCACAGGCCAGGGGGCCGACGGAGCCCTGGACACCCCCGGCCCGGCCTCGGCATCTTTCTGACGGGGGCCGTGAGGTGGCTCGCCCGAGGTCACCAGTTAACCCCTGCGGAAGCCAAGCCCGGCGACTCCTGCCCGGGCTCCTGTTTTTCCCTGCAACTCTCCAGCCTCCCTTATAAAAGTCCCATAAAATGGGCATTAACGTCCCCTGCACACGGGTTATGTAAGGGCCCGGAGCACTATAAAGCGCACGTGACGGCACATAAAAATGTGACTCCATCGTATCACTCATCGGGCCCGTCCAAAACCCAATCTGCCAGCTACAATAAATGGTAATTGTGTCTTTGAGGAGGATTGTTTTGCTACCTTGGGGTGCAGGAAGGCCTTGGAGGAGGCGCCTGGAGCGGCCCGCACTGCTGGGAAAGGTGTGCGTAGCCCCCGGAAGCTGACGGCGGTGACCTCTAGCATCGTGTCCGGCTTCTCTGCTACTTTCGTGAGCCAGGCGTGGTTCTGGCCCTGCGCGTGGACCATCTCTTCAGAGTCCGCGTGGCGGCCCTGTGGGGGGCGGGGGTGCCAGAGCCATCACTGAGGCTCCGTGAGGTCACCAAGCTGGGAAGCGGCAGGGACAGGGCCCGGGTGCACAGTGGCCGCCAGGCTGCCTCCTCGGGTTCGAAAGCCTTCCAGGGCTCAGTCCGTCAGCAGCACCCAGTTCCCTTACACGGCGTGGGAGTCAGGCCGCCTGGGGCCGGAGCCCTGTCGTGTCCCTAAGGAGCTGCGCGATGCTTGGAAGTCCCTCCCTTGGTCCCCAACTCCAACGCCCCGAGTGAGGAGTGCGGCCCTGCACTCGGTCCCTAATCCGTCGCTTCGCGCGGGTTTGGAGAGCAGGAGCCCCCAGAATCAGTCTTCGGGACGGTATTTTCTGCCCGCCACGCCAGCACCGGAGGGCAGGGACCCCGGAAGTGGACGGAGGGCACATTCCCACCGCCGAGCCCTGCCAGGCGCAAGGCGGGTCACCGCGTGCATTATCTGTCGAATTCCCCGACAACCCTGGAGGAGACGCACTCAGAAGGGCTAAGGCAGCAGGGAGGCTGGCTTTGACCCTCGGTCTGACTTCCCGCCTGGGAGCAGGGAAGGAGGGGGCAGTCACGGTCGCCCCGGGGGAGGGCGGGGCACCCAGGCTGGAGAGCCTGGTTGGGGGCCTGATGGGCCACCTCTTCTCCGTCATCGCCATCTTCTGCCTGCCTGAGCCCTGCCCTCGGGGGGCCTGCCTCGGAAACGGACCGAGGAAGGGGGTGACACTCCTAGACGGCGGTGAGGCTCGGTCACGAGCTCCGCGAGGGCTCGCTGTCAAGGTGACGTTCAGAACACGCTCGGAGATGGCGAGCGCTGTCGAGTACGTGTGCCTGCGAGTGTCGGGGCCGCGGGGGGCCCGGGGAAAGCACCTCGAAAGAAGCTGATCCAACGCTGGCTTGATTCTGACGCAAGACGAGAGCGTTTTCATGGTCACGGAGGTCAGGCGGGTGTGAGGAATGGTCCAAGACGCCCCTGCCGCCGGCCTCGGGGCATTAAGCGGGACCCGATGTTCGGCTCTGCAGGCTCACAGTGCTCATGAAAGTAAAACCCTGTGACCTCAGGTTTCACCGAAGAGTGGAATCCGGATTCACTTACGCAACGGTGTGCGCTGAGAGGCAGGCCCTGTCCTAGGCAATGGGGACACCGGGGGGGTGGGGCGCAGTTCCCGCCCTTATCGAGTTTACCCCAGAGATGGGGGAGAGCGGGCGGCTGGCCGAGGGGGCTGAGAAGAGGCCTCTGGGGCTCCCGCTGCCTCTACGAGAGACCGGGCTGAAGCTCCTCCAAGTTCCAGCCCCCAGGGGAGGGGATCGCATCTACCTGAACCCCAAGCTGATGCAGACACCCCCGGGGGGCTGGCTCCTTTCTTCGTGGACCTCTAAGCTTGCCAGCGTGGCCCTCCCTTACGCAGCCCAGTCCTTACGCCCTTGACCCCTCTCCAGACCCGTCTGGCTTCCTGGGCAGCACCCCGGGGCCAGCTTGCTGCATCCGGCTGTTTCTGGCTGAGTCCCTGCAGTCAGCGAGCAGGCCGCCCAGTGGCGGCCAGCTCGGGACCACACTGCCCTCCCCCGGACGGTTTGCTTCCCCCGCAGCCCTCGGCCTCTCTGTTTGCACACACGCTGCCCTGGCTGTGTGGCTCACGCTCAGCCAGCGCCTTGGGTGTGTGGGCTGTACACCTCGCCAGGCCCTGAGGGTCCTGCCCTCACGGGGCTTACTTACATTCTAAGTGGCGGATGATGAGCCAACTTGTAACGAGCTAGTAAAAGGTTTGCAAATGGTACTCGGGGCTGATGGCTGAACAGAGGGGGGACGTCCCCCGGGGTGGTCGGAGACGGGGGACCTGTGGCGGGTCCGTGCGCGGGCCACTGCCCAGACGGTGCACAGTGCCCACGGAGTGGCTCCCAGCCATGGATGGGCGCACGGAGGCCACTCTCACGCCCCGGGCAGGCGCCCCAACTGAAAGACCCATGTCTGAGACAGTGAACCCCTGTCCGCCGGACTCAAGGGGGGCTGTGGCCGTGCACCCCGCCTGCTGCGCCCTGGAAGATGGGGGCGCCTGGCAGTGAGCAGGAGGAGGGAGAGCAGAGTTCGGACTGGAACCTGAGAGCAGGGCCAGATGAGTCCAGGGCGGCCGGGCTGGGCCGGCGAGGGGTGAGGCCGGGCGTGCTCCTGGGCCCGGCCGCGCCCGCCCGGACTCTCCCAGCTGGCATTCTGTTCTCTCTGGGCGGGGCGGGCGGGGCGGCTGCTGGGAGGGTGGTGACGGTGATGAATAACTGGGCAGCCGCCCCGCCCGGGCCCAACAGGCTGCCTCAGCACTCGGCCCTCTCCGCGCCCCGCCCCTCTGCCCACCCAAAATTCCAGTCCTGTGCTCCCTGCCTGCCGCGCGGGCACACCTGGGACCCGCCTTCCCGCCTGCCCCTCCCCCTGGCCCGAGTGCTGTTCACAACCCCCCCCCCCCCCCCGGCAGGACTGGGCGTCCGCCTCGGGGTCCGGGGAGCCCCCAGCTCTCTGCGGGGCTGCATGTCCCCTGGGCACTCCCTAGGGGGGCCGCCAGGAAAACAAGGACGGGCCGTGCCACACGCAGACCGAGGTGCGCGCCGGGTCCACGGCCAGGAAACTGAGGCACCGAGCGGTGGAGTGGCCTGCTCGGGGCCTCACTTTCCTCATTTGCAATGCCGGGCTAGTAACACCGACCTCACACGCTTCTCGTGGCCATAAATAAGTGTGAATGCCGGCACGGCCCTCGGAGCACCGCGAGGGCCTCGTTCGAGCAGGACCTCCCGCCCGCCGCCCACTGTGCCTCCCGCGCCCCCTGCCGCCCTGCCTTCCGGACTCCCCGGCTCAGACCCCTGCCAGGGCCCCACCCGCCGTGCATGCCCCACTCCCGACCCCGGCTGGCGCCGCGCTCTGCGGTCTCGGACGTCTCTGTCGCTGCCCCCCACTGCCGGACCCTCCGAGGGGGGCTTAGCCCCGAGAGAGAGGAGCACGGTGCCGTGGCTTCGGGGGGCCTGGGCGTCTGGCCCTGCGGGCCCCACCGTGGGGGCGCCATCTGCTCTCTTTCGGGGAGGATGAGAGTGGGGGCTGAGTGACAAGCCGGGGGCTCGAGGGAAGGTGGGGGGGAGGGGGAGAGCAGCCCGAGGCGGGGCGGGCAGGTGCCGAGATTGCCAGCATCTGGGAGGGGGCGCGGCTCAGGGAAAGGCCGTGGGAGCTGGCAGGAGCTCGGGGCGTGCCCCCAAAGAGCTGAGCAGGCTCTGCGCTCGCTCTCTCTCAGTCCCAGTCACCTGCCCAGCCCAGCCCCAGCCCGGCACAGCCCCATGGTAATTTGATGAGTCACCCGCCCGCGCCCGCAGACGGGCAGCCACACCCCGGGCAGCTGGCACCCTGGACGGCGTTTCTGCTCTGGGCTGCTGGGCTGGCGGCAGGCTGCCAGGCCGTAGATGGGCGCTGACAGAAAGCCGAGAGGCTCTGGGCCTTGGGCCGGGCTGAGAATCTGCTGAGTGGCAGAGACTCCCGCCGGCGTTGCCCTACGGCCCGTCAGGCCTCCTGTGGACAGCCGGGCCCAGGCGCCCCCTTATTAGGAGTGCCAGTCACAGGCCCTGGCCCGGCACCTCCCAGCTGTGCCCAGCGGGCCTGGGCTTCAGGCTTCTCCAGGGGGTCGGTAGTCCCCCATCGGCCCGGCCTTCACAGGGGCCACGGCGGGCCCGGCGTGACGCCCTCCAGCTGGTGGGCCCCTGCCTCATCCAAATTCCACCACCGCCAGCCCTCCCAGGCCCACTCAAATGCCCACCCTCCGGCCCCTGAAGTCCAGCGCTGGACTAACCCTCCCCCCGCCCCCGGCCAGCTCTGACAGTCCTCTGTGCCTCTCCGTGACACTTAGCACCTCCTGCTTCTCCCAGCACACCGAACGCGCCCGGCCTCACCCACAGGCCTCCTGCTGTGTTCTGAGCCATGTCCTGGCCGTCCACTCGTCTGCGTGTGGCCCACGGCACCCTTGGCCGGACGCCTGGCTCAGCAGCTCTGTTCCTGCCTCCCCCCAACCCCTTCCGGGCTGTGTCTTCGCACCGGGGGACTTGGCTTCAGGTCCTGCCGAGTTGGGGCCCCAGATGGATGTGGGCCCATTTGACAAAGAGCCCTCGAAGAGTTAGGGGGTCCATGACACCCTGACCCTCCAGCCATCTCTGGCCTTAATTCTCCACTGGCCACTGCAAGCCAAGGTCAGCTTCTTCCTACAGCCCCAGGCCAAGTACTTCTCCAACACGCTACATGGCACACGGCACAGAGCACGTGCCATACACGCCACACACGCCACACGCCACACATGCCACACGCATTGCACGCCGCACGCACCATACACGCCGCACGCGGTGCACACGCCGCACACGGTGCACACGGTGCACCGCGAGACATTTCTGGGTGGGGGGAGCTGCCGAAGTGCCGTGTTTGGGGGTCACCGCGCCGCTGACTGGTGCTGCCCTGGGAAACAGACTCTGACTCTGAAACCGTCCGTCGCCCGGCGTGACGGTCAGCCTCCCTCAGCAAGCCCACGCGGCACGTGGCTCACGGGTTGTGGGACCCCAGACCGGCCCCCGGGGGCCACGCCCAAGTGACACAGCCCCTCAGCAATGCCGCCCGGCCAGGGCCAGCTGCCCGGCCAGCCCCTCGCCCTCTGCCATGCCCGGGAGGGTGGGGGAGGGTGCACCGACGGCCGCGGGACTCGTGGGGCAGGACGCAGAGGGCCGGCCTCTCGAGGCCGCGGCGTCTCGGCCCGCCCTTCATGTTCCCGCTTCCTCGCCCGAGGGGGGTCTTTCGGCCGTCAGCGTAACACAGCCACCGTGGACACACGAGGACACACATGGGGCTTGGTCTTTCTCTGAGCGCTCGGCAGTGTCGCGGGCCTCGGAAGGCCTCATGCTTTCTTTTCAGGTGGGTAAACCGAGGTTCTGGCCAAGAGGGAGCCGGGCCGGGGCTCTGGTCAGTTATCGATCGGTGTTTCTGGCCAGGCACTCGGCTTCGAAGGCCCGTCCGGCTCCAACACTGGCCAGGCCTCTTCGCCTTGGGGTTCACTGTGCCTTCTTGGCCGTGTCAGGGTGGGGCAGGGGGAGGCGGGGGTCCGGGGGGCTCCTCGGCGCCTTGGTCTACCTGGCACGAGGCAGATTCTGGGTCTGGCTCGGCCGCCGGCCTGCTGTGTGACTCTGGACAAGCCATTCGCCCTGTCTGGGGTCAGTTTCCTTGCCCGTGAGATGCTCTCAGCCTGTCCCTCTGGACCCTCAAGTGTGTAGCTGGCCAAGGACTTCTGCTCCAAGGTGGACTCTGCTTCATGGGTGTGGGGTGCAGCCCGAGACCCTGCATTTCCAACAAGCGGCGTCGGCTGCTGACACCAGGAGCCCCCGGCCGGGGTCTGCACCAAGCCACCGCCTCAGTCAGTGCCCTCTCCTGGCCACTGCTGGAGGACCCTGGGCAAACGCTTGTTTCTCTGAGGCGTGAACGGGGCAGAAGCTAAGCCAAGGCTAGAGCGAAGTCACAGACAGCACTGCCACCTAGAAGGCCCCGTGCACAGGACACCCGTCACCTGACCCCACCACCATCGGCCCACGTCCGGGACGGGCGCGGTCGGGGGCCGCTGCCCCCACCCCCGACCTCCTTTCCGCCCTGGAGTCCAGCCCGCCAGGCCATGCTGTGACAGGCACTCAGTGCCCAGGGTCCCCGAAGGTCCCATTTCCCTGCCATCCCGGGGGCTGAACCAGCGGCTCGCTCCGCCAAGTCCCCGAGAGCGTGGTGGCCTCCACCTGGAGCAGCGAGGGAGCCCGTGCCCCCCCATCCCCCACACCACCACCACCTCGGCTCCTGCCGCCTGGGGTCCGGGGTTTGGGCACGCGGGAGGCCGGCCGGCTCGGGCCCCGGCCTCCTTGCTTCATTTCCCTTGGGGAACTGCCTGCCTCACCAAGGTGCTCGGGGTTGGGTGGGAATGTCGGTCTCCATGGCAACGAAGTTTGTGGTCTGAGCGGGCAGCGGGAGGCATGGCGTCCATGGGATGTGGGGGATGCGCGGAGCTCCCACCCCACTCCAGGGACCTCGACGACCGGCACTTCTGCCAGCCGTGGCCCTTCCTGTCCCCCCGCCCCCCGCGTCCTGCCATCCCCCAGCGCGAGCGGATGGGGTGCAGCCCTCCAGAGAGGCTGCCAGGTGTAGACTCTCCTCTAGTCAGGCAGTGAAGTCTGGTTGTCTAAACAGAACAATTACCCTAATTGCTGTTTGTCCCAAGCAGCTGTCATCACTGGTCTGACAATGGGAGGCATTACTGGCCCCCACTGGCCAGGAACAGCCGCCCGGGGGAGCCCAGAGCCCCGGCCGCTGGAGAGGGGCTCGGAGGGGCCCCAAGGCCCCCGCGTCTGATCCCCGGCCTGTGTCCACGCTCCTGGCCCCTTCGTTCACAGGTCTGCAGGCTGAGGTGTGCAGTGTGCGACGCTTCCAGAACACACGGACACCCTGTCCCATGGCGCTCACGAGCCTCCTGCTGATTCTGGTGTTGGTGGATCAATAACAGAAAACAAGGCGGGCCCGGCCGTCTGGGGCGACCCGGCAAGTGGGGTGCTCGTGTGTAATGACCTCTCTGCGTTTGTTCACAGCCACTTGGGAGAGCGGCACCTTCGGCTTCAGGCTGCTGCTCTCTGCCCCCGGCCGGCAGAGCCCCCCGCCGCGTCTGAGCTGAGGCCCTGGGCTCTGGCGAGAGAGCATGGCCCTCTGCCCACTGCCACCGCCGCTCTCACGGGCCCCAGAGTCCTGGTCGTGACGAGAGCTCCGTCCCAGCCTGGGGGTGCCGCCCTGCGGCCTCCTGGCTCCTCGCCCGCCCTGACGATGACGACTCCTGGGCCACTGTGCCAGTCAGCGCTCTGAGCCCCTTTGTGCGTCCTCAGAGGCACGAGGGACCTTCTGGATGTCCCAGGTCGGGAGGCGGGGTGGGGAGGGGGAAGAGCCCCGCCTGCCCCTCAGGACACCTCCCTGGGTCATTCACAGACAGCTGCTCGGCCCCTTCCTGGATGTCATCCCCTGGGGACCCCGAGACCTTTCCGAGGGGCTTGCACTTTTCCCAGCAGGGGATCTGAGGTGTGGAACTTTGCAAACTCTGCACCCAGAACACGAGATAAGCGAAGCCCCTTCCCAACTCGACGTAACCCTGAGGTCTGTGCTCCTGAGCGATACGTCAGTGGCAGACAAACTCTTGGCATTCAGCAAGTTACAGTTTTTCTTGTTGCAACTTGAACACAGCGTCTCTCCTTTTGTTTCTAATGAGCTCCCCGGGCTGCAGTGGAGAAGCCTCTGCAATTATTTTGAAAAGTCGTTGAGGATTCGAGCGCTTCCGATCAGTCTGGTTGAGCTCAGACAGCAGTTGTGTGCTGTACCCAGCTGTGCGCAGGGAGCAGAGACCCGTGTCCCTCGAGTGCCACGGGCGTGAGCACAAGATTTACACGCATGAGGCAGCCCGGGGAACCACGCAGGACAGACGTGACTCACCGCTTTATAGCGAAGCTCACGGAGGGTGTGGATGGAGCTGCGTAAGCAAATGAGCAAGAGGCAGCTACGAAAACATCCTCGGGGCGCAGGGAGCCAGGAAGGGAGCAACGCAGCTCGCAGCTCAGAGCAGGCGGCATCGTCCCGCCTGGAGGAAGCCTGAGCGGGGAGGCAGCCCGGGTTCCTCGCTCGCTCGTGCCGCACGCCTTCGAGGGCCCCGTCGCGCGGCGTAAAGCTGAGCGAGATGAGAGGAGGCTGCAGGTCAGGAAAACATGTTGAAAGGGAAACGCGGCCCCTTAGCTAATGGAAGGTTTCGCGGCGACAGCACGTGAGGCTAAACATAGAAGGAGACGAAGGACAGGCCGGGAGCCATCGCGACCCACGCGGAGACGGGGGACAGGCACACAAGGCGGTGGGGGAGGGGGGAGCTGATCAGGGACAGAAAGAGAGAGAGAGAGATCAGCCGCTCTAAGATTGACCAACGTCCTTAACGCAGGGAACTGGACGGAGGAGGTGGAGAAGACGTTCGGGGCCATTGTACAGAAAAACGTCCCGTAAATCAAGGCAGGACCAGATGTACCGATGAAAAGGGCACAGGGCGTCCCCGAAAACCGACAAACCGAAAAGGAAGTGGTCGGCATTGACGCGGGTTCTGTTTCAGTTACTGAACTTCGACGTCTAAAACAATGGCCGGGTGTCCACGCAGAGCGAGAGAGGCCAGGTACAGGAGGAGGGTCCCAGGTCTGCCTCAGGTGTCTCTGCCTTCGAGGCTGGGTGGCCGGGAGGGAAAATCCGCAAAACGCAGGGAGAGAAGGCGTCCGGCCTGGAGCCCACCTTACAGAGTGCCGTCTGGCCGCGAAAGGCCGAGACTGAGAGCGGTTCTGGCAGCGCTCAGACGGAGAACCCAGAGCAGAGGGGAGGGCGGTGAGCATCGAGCCATCGGAAGACAGAGCTGGTCCCCAGCGGAACAGAAACGGTTAAAGCTCCCGACAAAACGGATGTCAGGATATCACGTAAGATCAGAAGTCAGGATGTGGGAGACTCGGGCAGGGACGGATCACCCGTCTGTCCCTTCTGTCGCAGTCACGAGCCCACGTGCTGTGCTGTCCACGATGAAAGCAGACTTTAAAAATAAAAAAGTGACAACGACCTGTGAAAGAGATTTTGAAACAAAATGTATTTTCTTAACGTTACAGGTTCTTATAGGTGCAAATATCTCTTGTGGTTAAGAAACATTTATCCAAGGTAGACAAATGCTGTGAGCAACTTTTGTTTGTTTGTTTGTTTGTTTGTTTCTTTCTTTCTTTCTTTCTTTCTTTCTTTCTTTTCCTCCCTCCCTCCCTCCTTCCCTCTCTCTCTCTCTCTCTCTCTCTCTCTCTCTCTCTCTTTCTCTCTTTCTTTCTGTTATAAGTACACATAAACTTAACACTTACATGTTTTAACGCTTGTAACATCTGGGCCCATTCGTACACAGCTGTTTCCTCTGCCTTCCATCCTCTCTGTTTATGCTTAAAGATACATCAGGACTGATGCTCCCCGAATATTGATGTGGGTTATACCCGGGGGGGGGGGCAGAATTCTGGGGGCGATGTATCACTTTCTATCTGTAGGTTTCCATGCTGTTCGAATTATTACAATAAGCGTGTACCACTTGGACAAAAATCTCAGAACCATGACGTAAAAACGAGAGCAGTTCAAGTGAGTGTGGCCCGAAGCGAACCCCAGAACAGAGGGCGAGGCGCCCCGGCTCAGTGTCCCTCTGAGGACAAGCTGACAGGGCGCCGGAGGAGGTTTCTTGGGGAGATGGGGTTCGAGCGGGACTGAGGGTCGGGCAGGCTGGAGAGCACCCGCTTTTCCCGGTGTTTCACGGATTCTCTTACTCAGCCCTCTGAGGTCCGTGGAGTGGGCAGCATTGTGTCCATTCTATGGGTGAGAAAGCTGAGGCCCAAGCGGAAAGCAAAGGGGGGACGTGGCGGGCAGAGCGCAGGGCCCAGGGCCTGGGCCTCGCAGGGCGGAGCCGAGCAGAGCCCGGGGGGCCTGTCCCAGGGGCGCGAGGCAGGACTCTGTGACCGTGCGAACACAGCACCCACTGGCCGCAGGCCCTCCGTGGAGGTCCCCAGGCCCAAGAGAGGAGGGGACAGAACCCTGAAGCGGCCGAGCAGAAGGTCCTGGTGGTGACCACACCCACTGAGCCCACGGGCCAGAGACGCGGACTCCCGGGGTCATGCCCTCAGAGGCCATGCGGCGCCCTTTGGCCTCCCAGGGTCATTAAGTCATTAATTACAGAGCGAGTGGCAATGAAGTGGCCTCGGTCTCCTCGTCCTCCCCGGGGCCCGGGCCTGGGGACCCACGACAGGATCCGCCCTGCGCAGGCCCCGCTCCCGCTCCCGCAAGGCCCAGGCCGCCGCTCCAGCCCTGGCCCGCGGTCCAGGCTCACTCGCCCCGCCCCTCTCTCCCTGCTCCCTCTCTGGTCCTCGGCGCCCCCCTCGGGGCCCGGCTGGGAAAATCAGTGGGTCTGTCCACTTGCAGCTTCACTGCCCTGCGGTTCACGGCTGGCCTCTCCTCCGGAGGTCCCCGGCCCGGCGGGGACATTGGGGCGGTCAGGGGGCACTTGCGGGGGGTCTCTGGAGAGGCCCCCAGGTGCTGGGCTGCCCTGGAAGGCGGGCGTGAGCTGCCCGCGGCCGGGGCGGCAGGCCGGGGCGCGTCTCCTCGCTTGGGAAGCCGATGCTAGTGCGGACAGCTCCCCGGGCGCAGGCGGGGGTCGGGCGGGTGCAGCTGCCGGGGCCGCCCCGCGGCTCCCACCCCGGAGCCTCCCTAGGCCCACGGGTAGGGAAGCTCCCAGTGGGCTCCCCGTGAGCCGGGCTCGCTTCTCCCAGGCGTCCAGAGCCCACGGCCGGGGCCTGGGCGCAGACCCGGGGGGCTCCCAGCTGGCAGTGTCCTGGGCAAGGCCAGGCTTGGGGGAGGGGTGGCCCCCTGGCCGCAGCCCTGGGAAACAGTAACACCAAACCTCCCTCACCCGCAGCAGAAGATCGTCCTCCCTCCCCACTTCCTAGGTCCCTCCTGACCGCAGATCATGGCCACCAGCTGGTGCTGTGACGAGCCCAGCACCCCTGTTCAGGGAGGGGGGCAGTGGCCAGCATCCGCCCCCCCAGAGAAGGAACAGAGGGCCCCAGGGGAGCCTGGCGGTGCTGGCCATGGTGATGCCGATGAGCCAACGGGACCAACTCCCTAGTCGCTAAAAAACAGCAGACTTCTTGGGAGGGAGACCGCGGCCACCAGCCTTTCCCGCCCCAAGCCCCCCAACCTGGGGACAGGCCCCTGAGGGTGGCCACCATTCGTGGAGTGGGGACGAAAGGCGAGGGGGATAGAGGGCTGAGGCCGGGCTCGGGGTGGGGGCCGCTGCAGGGAGCAGGGCTCCGCGGGGCTTGTCGGGCGGGCCGCAAGGTCCAGGCTTTGCGGGCAGCTTCCCGCCAGGCCACCCCTGCGGCCTCAACGCGGCCGAGCGCTGCAGCAGCACCTGCCCCCGGCCTTGGGGCGCCGCCGTCCCGGGCCCGGGCCCAGCCTGCGCCCCGCGTCCCAGGCACCTCACCCAGGACGCTATGTCCTGGGACGCATGGGTGCTGTTGGCACTGGGGCCACGCCCTGAGGCGCCTCCCGCCCGCCTGCCGGCTCCCCGACTGGCGGGCAAGGGCCGTCCTCTGCCGGCCGGAGACGAGGTCTCGCCTGGCGGCCGGCGCCGGCTCTGGGGCTCAGCCCCGGGCTGGGCTGGGCCTCAGCTTCCTCCGCCGCCAGCCCCGCTCTCTCTGTGGCCCGGACTGCACCCCGTCCTCTACAGGACACTCTGCCGTCCTGTCCAGGCCGCCTGAGCTCAGGCCTGGGGTGGCTCACTCTGTGCCCTGACACCCCTCCTCGACCCCCAGAGACCCCAGCTTTGAACCCGGGATAAAGGAGAGCAGAGCCTGCTCCGCGGGCCAGGCCTCTGCTCTGCCCGCCTCCTCCCAGCGTCCGGCCGGCGTCCCCCTCGGGTCCAGGAGGGACAGTGCTGCTGGGGGGCAGCCAGCCGGGCGCAGGTG
The DNA here is from genome assembly GCF_014176215.1 of Rousettus aegyptiacus. Taxonomy (NCBI): domain Eukaryota; kingdom Metazoa; phylum Chordata; class Mammalia; order Chiroptera; family Pteropodidae; genus Rousettus; species Rousettus aegyptiacus. Next base: position 14,433,916 of record NW_023416293.1, on the reverse strand, counting down.
GCCGCCGCAGAGGGAAGGTGTGCCAGGCGGGGTCCCGCTGGCCCTGCCCGCTGTCCCCACCCAGGGGCCGTCCGGGGCACCCAGACCTCCGGGGGGGCCTGCCCTGGACCTCCACTCTGAAGCCCCCCTTGCCGCCCCGGGCGCGAGCCCCAGCCTCCAGGAGACCCCAGGCGGAGGCGACCGGGGAAGGGCGCTGCCCAGGGCCCTCGGCCAGGCCGCCACAGGGCGCCTGGGTCCAGCAGGGGCGAGAGCCTGCTGGGGCCACCTCCGGCCCCAGCTGCGGCCACCTTCCACGTGCCCCCTGCACCGTCCTCGGGCTGACCCCAGACGCACCCGCCACCTTCCCAGCTGCTGCAGAGCCTGTGGCGCCACCTGGTGGTCACGTCTGAGATGGCAGGCCACTCGAAGGACTCGGAGGAGGGGGCCGAGGCCTGGCCTGCCCGCCTCCCCAGCCCCTCCTGCCCATCCCCCGACAGGGACCACATGAACCGGTGGGGGGGGCGGGGGGGGGAAGCTGCTGCCGGGGCTCCTGCCATGGTCTGCAGCCCGACCTGCAGGCAGCCAGGGAGACGTGCTTGGGGCGGCCAGGGAGCCTCAGTGACCAAGCCGGAGGGGGCCAGGGGCACAGGTGCAGAAGGCACTTAGGGACCACCCCTGTGCCCCGTCCCCCCGTCCCCCAGTTCCCGAGGACTCCTTCTTGTCCTGCGGCTGAGCTTGGCCTCTGCGGGAACAGAAGGAAGACGGGGAGAGGTGTCCAGAAGGGCGGGCCTCGTCTGTCCCCCACGGGGGCTGGAGGGAACCACGTCACCTGGCCCAACCGCCCCCCAGGACACACGTGGTCTGTTCGGGCAGACAGGTGTCCCTCCCTGGGTCATGGAGCCCTGTTTCTCAGAGAGCTGCCTTGACGCGTCCCCCGCAACCCCCGCCACCCTCCCTCTGTGTCAGACCTGGTCTTGGGCGCAGGGCCACTGTGGACAGCGGGAGCCTGAATCGGAGCAGACTGTCCCGCTCGCTAGGGGACATGCCAGGCCTCGAGCCCACATGCCAGGATAGCGTGGGGCTCAGCCAGCCTCCGGCCCTGAAACTTCCAGGGTTTCCTGGAGCCTGGAGGCTCAGGGTTTGAGGACGAGGGGGCAAGTCCTCCCAGCGGTGTGGGGGTCGTGCAGGGGTCCTCCTAGCAAAGGCGGGCATCCCCCCCACCTGTGACACGGGCAGGGGGCCATGGAGATGGCGATGGGGCCCACGGAGCTCTGAACGAGGGCCCAGGTCCCGGCACCTAAAGGTCTCTCGGCCCCCAGGGCCCGGCCGGCAGCAGGACCCGCCAACACAGACTCCGCGGTCCCAGCCCCCACCCTGTGCCCCCCACACGTGTGACAGCGGGGAGCTGCTGGCTCTGCCGAGCACAGGATTTTTGCCAGATGACGGTGGAGACACGGCCCAGAGACGGGGCTGGGCCCACAGCCCGCCTGCCTCCCCAGCTCCCCCTCCTGGGAGTGGCCATGGGCCGGGGCTGTCAGCCCCGTTCCGACCTGGTTCTCCCCTGGCAGAACCCGCCACCCGCCCCGCTGGAGCTCGGGCGAAAGGCCCAGCGTCGGGAGCCCCCCTCCCCCACAGCAGCGTCCGGGTCGTGAGCAAAGGGTTCGCCGAGCGTTTTAATGAGGATAGTGCAGATGCCACACACGCGCACGCGCCCTCGGTGCCCCAGGCCCCACCCAGGGCCTCGGACCTCCCTGACTGGCCCCTGCCGGGTCACGGCAGGCCCAGCTCTTCCCCCCCGAGGGGCCTGGCCTAGGAAACGAGGCCCCCGATGTCCTCACACAGAGACAGGATGCCCCGTGGTGGGAGAGGCTCACTGTCCAGTCTGTAGCTTGTGGCTGGGAGGCTAAAGGCCCCTGTTCCTCTTTCTCTTCCCCAGGGACTGCACGGCCTCCTGCTGGGACCCCCGAGTCCCAGCTCCTGTCTCCTGGGGTCCTGTGCACGGCACTGTCCTCCATGCCTGAGGCCATAGGCACTTGCCGTCACCCGGGGCTGTGTGGCTGGGCAGGGCCATCCCAAGGGGAGGCGGGCTACGAGCTGGTTTCTGCAAGACACAGAATACTGGGCTGGTCCCGGGGGGCAGCTGTCCCCCCTCAACCCCGACACACACCAGGCGGAGGCTGTGCCGCAAGGAGTCAGGCCCTGCCATCGGGGCCACCGTGTGCCCTGCGAGCTTGAGCCAAGTCCTTCCCCAGACCCTGGGCACCAAGCCACCCAGACATGCAGCACCCGCCCGGGCCGGGCCTCTGAGAGGCCCCTGGCGGCTAAAGACCGTTTAAGGACAAATTCAATTCTGAATAATTAAAAATGGTCAGGGGTTACTATTATTATCATTATATAATATGAGATGCTTAAGTACGATCGGGGGAAACACTCTCATACGAATATGGATCATTTGCTGATCACCACCGAGCGAGTCGCCCTGGCTTTGGGGCACTGAAGGTCGGGATCTGGGCATTTTACGAAGGCCCCGCCTGGAAGCCACACTCTCTCCTGCTGAAATGTGCGGCAAGGCCACCCTGGGGAACCGAGGCGGGCGACACGGAGCCCTCCGACCGTGAGCTGCTCATCGGTGACCTTGTCCACACGCCGCGTTTTACAGACAGGCAAGCCAGGGTCCCCGGACGGCCACCAAGGGCCAGGTTCAACAGCAGAGTCCACGGGAAGCTGCACAGGGGACCGTGACGTCCTGACCCCGGCCCAGCCGTCACCCCGGAGCGGACGGACCCAGCAGGGCCCCCGGGGACAGGCACACGGCCAGGGTGGCGCGCCTTTACCTGTGACGATGAGGGTGGTGGTGCTGACGGCCTGGCCCAGCGCGTTCTCGGCCACCGCCTTGTACTGGCCGCTGTCCTCGGGGCAGACGCTGGGGATGACCAGCGAGCACACGCCCAGCACGTTGGTGCTGTACACGGCGGGCTTCCCCTCCAGGCTCTGGCCGTCCTTGAACCAGGTGACGTGGGGCCGGGGCCAGCCCCGCACGGCGCAGCTCATGCAGCATTCACAGCCCGGGGGCAGCAGGTGCGGCCGCAGGCCCACCAGGAACCAGGGCTTCTGGCTCAGGTCGGGCTCCCGGCAGCCGGGGGCCTTCGCCGTGCTCCGCTCTGTGGGAAAAACAGGCGAGACGGCCGCTCAGAAGGGGACGCCGGCGGGGAGCGCCGCGTGGGATGTGGGCCCCTCCAGGGGCTCCTCGCGAAGCCGGGCCGGGGCGCAACGCACTTCTTTATCCTTTTCTACGAATACGTTGGGATTTTTTTTTTTTTTGCTGCAAGCTAACACATTCACTGTGCACACATCAGAACATAGAGCGCATCAAAAGGAGAAAATCAAAACCGAGCACAACCTCGCCACCTGCCGACGGCCACGGCTAACCCTTGGTGTGGAACCTTCTGGACGTCATTATGATTAGAAAAATGAAACCGTGCAGCTGGCTTCGTGAGCTGCTTTTCCCAGCGGCCGCTTTGAAGGCCCTTCTATCCGACTGAAAATACGCTTTGTTGTCACTGCAGACCTACTGCCTGCCACCCGAGGGGACACAGGACATCAGTGCTGGTGGCTCGAGCCGGGGGTGGGAGCCACGGCTCCGAGCCGCGTGCTGGGCCCCGGGTCCAGCCGCTCACGGCGATGTGCATGGGCCCCTCGGTGAGGCCCCCGGCCCCCGTGCGCCCCCACCCCCCGTGCGCCCCTGGCCCCCCGTGCGCCCCTGGCCACCTCGGTGAGGCCCCTGGCCCCCTCGGTGAGGCCCCCGCCCCCCGTGCGCCCCCGCTCCCCCCCACCCGGGCTCCGGGCCCGCAGTGTGGAGCTCGCCTTGCCGCCGCGGGAGGTGCCAGGGCTGGCTGGTGTCCGAGGGCTCGCTGGCGCCCAGCTCGTTCTTGGCCACCACGCGGAAGTGGTACTCGTGGCCGGGGAGGACGCCCAGCAGGGTGAAGCGGTGGGTGTGGACGCGGTCGGCCACCTCGCGCCAGGGGCCGTGCCCGGAGGAGCGCGTCAGCACCGTGTAGTACAGCGGCAGGTCCCCGGCCTCGTCCGGGGAGGGCTCCCACTCGGCGGTCACCGTCCCAGGCACGTTCTCCTGCAGGCGGATGGGCCCGGGCGCCAGCGGGTACGCTGAGGGGCAGAGGCCAGAGGGAGCGGGTTGGGGGCGACCCAGCGGAACCCCGACAACACCCACGGGCTTCTGCATGGCCCTCCCTGGGTCCCCGCGTCTTCTGGGAACAGTCTTGCTGTGCAGGGCGCTCGGCGTCCACAGGTCTCTGGAGTGGGGGGGGGGGGGCAGGAATGTCCCTTTGGTCTGTGATAAAATGACCCAGAATGCGACAGAGGCGGGATTTCACAGGCCACGTTAGGGATGCCTTGTCAGTAGTTCGTTCTGCCTCCTGAGACCCTTCCCAGGTGGGTGTCCCCTGGGGAAGGCGCCTTCACCTGCAAGGAGCACAGCTCTCCCCACGGCTCTGAGTGAGGTACAGGGGGTGACCGTCTGCTCAGGGAGACTCACTGAGGTCCAGTGGGGGGCTGTGGCTTGACTGTCCCTGGTTCCTGGGGTCCCCCGCATACCAGGCCTGGTGGAGCAGCTGAGGCCTGGGACCCGGCAGGCAGGAAGTCCCATGCCTTGGTGTGTGGCCCGGCCGGTGTGTGGCACCCCAGCCCGGGCCCCCTCACCTGCCACCCTGAGATGGAAGGTGTGGGTGGCCTCCTTCCCCTGCGGGCTCCTCAGCCCCACGGTGTACAGGCCGCTGTCCGAGAGGCTGGCCACAGGGATCAGGAGCTGGGTGAGGCCGTCCTTGGTGGAGGTCACACTCCTCTTAGGCAGGGGCAGGCCGTCCTTCAGCCAGGTCACCTCCGGCATGGGTGCAGCCTGGGGGACAAAGGAGACGTGAGGGGGGCTCTGCGGAAGCATGAGGGGTGTGCGTGGTGGGGGAGGGGCGGGGGCAGAGACAAGGGGCAGGGAGAGACGGCGGGGGGCACAGGTGGGAATGGGGGGCGGCGGGGCTGGATGCCGTTAGGCGAAGACCCACGGACATCTGGACTTTACTCCGTAAGGTTCTGGGCAGGAAACGATCAGACCTGGACACACGCGGCTGGGGCGTGAGGCCGGGCGGGGAAGCTGGGACCCAGAGCGGGTCGGGTATCCTCTCGAGAGCCCGTGAGAGAGGGTACTGGAGCGCGAAGCGGGTCTGAGCCTCTCGCCCCTGCCCACGTGCGGACCCAGGGCCATCCTGGGTCAAGGGCGGGTCGTGCGCTTGCACGAAATGCATTCTGAAGGCAAAGGAGTGGCCCACGCCTCAGGCCGCCCCCAAAATTCTCTGCCTCGGCGGAAAGTGGACGCACCGATTTGGGGGTGTGCAGTACCGGGAGCTACCACTAGAGGGACTCGCAGACGCGAGCAGGATGGCCACCTGGCAGCCAGGTCTTCAGAGAGGACCCTCCCCCTTCCTTCCTCCTTGCAGCACAAGCCCCTGTCCCTGAGCAGGGGCCGGAAGGGGCCGGAAGGGGCCAGGGACGGGCGAGAGCCTGGCTCCCTCGGTGGCTCGGGCCCCTCCCCGCACCCATTAGATACACTCACTTCGAACTTGACGGGCACGCGAACCGTGTCCCCAGCTCTGACCGTCAGCGAGTTCCTGGTGCTGGAGCCCAGGAGGAACCTGGGACTGACTGGAACACACAACGTGGCTTGTCACCCCCCTTTGCAGTCGGGGACTCAGGCCACAAGCCGGCTGGAGGGACAAGGCCGGGCCGGCCTCCCCCGGAGCTGGGAGGGGGCCCCAGGGGGCAGCTCAGGAGCGGAGACGGCTGGGCCTGGGCAGACGGGACTCTGAGAAGCCGCCTGACATCTCCTTTTGCAAGCGAGGTGACCGGTGATCTGAGACAGGACGGGGCATCCCTGGGACCCCAGGAGGTCCAGCGAGGCAGACGCCGGGCGTGGTGTGCTTTCCAGTGTACGCCCCCCCCCCAAATCGTCACTGTGTCAACGAGGGGTTGTTGGGACGGCCTGCTGTCGGCTCGGGTTGACGACGGGTCAGCCGCCTCGAGCCCAGGGAGCCCGACGGCCCGCCTGTCCGTCACAGGAAGCGGGGCCGCCCCTCCGAGCCGGCCCTGCCCCCCCCCGGGCTGGTGCGGGGAGCAGAGGCCTGGGGAGGGCCTGGGCTTTGCAGCCAGCCACTCGGCTGAAATCCTGACTGCTGTCGCCAGTGGCGGGACCCAGGGAAAAGTCCCTTTGACCTCAGTTTCCTTGTCCCTAAGTATGGGAAGCAAGTGTTAACCTTGTGGGGTTTTATGAGCTGGAAGGACCAAGTGCTCAGGAAGTGACCCTTGATTAAGCCAGGTGTCCTGGCCCAGCGTGTACACGGATGCCACTCAGAGGCCACTCAGGGTGGGGACAGGGCAGGCGGCACTCACCGGCAGCGGGTGCGGCCTCCACCGGTGTGTCCAGGGCAGTGGGCTGGCCGCGGCCCCCGTCGTTAACGGCGGTCACCCGCACGAAGTAGCCCCCTCGGGGCCGAAGCCCCTTGGCCGTGTAGGTGGTTGTGAGCACGGTGCCCGGGTGGCAGGGGCTCCACTGGAGGCTGTCTGAGTCCCGGAGCTCCACCACGTACCCCTGCGCCTCGTCCCCGTCCTGCGTGTCCGGCGGGGCCCAGCGCAGAGTGATGCTGGTGTGTGACGTGTCTGCCACTTGGAGATCCCTCACGGGGCCGGGGGGGCCTGGCCGGGCACCGCGGGGATGTCAGAAACGGCACCGCCCTGTCCCGGGGGAGGCCGCCCCCCGGACAGTCCGCTTTCCTGGGGGAGGCCGGGGTCCTGCCTGACCCTCCCGATCACCGACCGGGAACCAAATCCACACGGCACACATGCTCTGCCTGCCGGATCCCTGTCACCGCCTCCAGGCAGCCTCCCCACTCACTCCTGGCACTCGGCACACTGCCGGCCCTGCCCCTCGCCACCCTCCCGGGACTCCTGGGAACAGGTGCTTTCGTGGATGGCTTCTCGGCCCCCAGATCCTGAAGACTTGAATCCTCTCTCCTTATTCTGCGCCCTCAGTGCCTGGTCAAGGCCGTCTGAGAGGCGTTTGTGGAAACGCCGTTCTCTGCTCAGATTCGGAAATTTCGGAGCAGAGGAAGCAGGACAGGCGTCCTTCCTGCAGAACGTGGGGGCATCGCAGGCCGCGCGCCAAACACCCCCGATCGCAGACGCGTTGCTTTGCCGTCGTCCTCACGGCTCCTCCCGTGCCCTGCGACCAGGCGCCGGGAGACGCTGCCCTCGGCCTCCAGGACGCAGTCGGGCTGTGTCCACCCAGTCCCGACAGATGCAACTGCCTGGCTGGGGGCGAGCGGGCGCTCACGGGGCACAGCGTCGACGGCGAGATTCCGCCGCGAGCCCCCAAGCCCACGCTGCCCAGACGATGCTCCCTCACTCGGTGAGTGACGGTCATAGGATGGGGCAGGAGGCGGGGGGCAGCTCGGGGACTGACCCGCCCAGGGCTGACTAGCGAGCGAGTGTGGCGACCTGGGGAGGGCCCTCTCTGACCCCCATCGCCTGGCCCTTGGGTCTGTTTGAGCTCACTTTGGGGACTAAAGTCTCCTGCACCCTAATGTATGCCTTTGACCTTGACCTCCAGCCGTTCGGGACTGGCCCTGACCTGCAGCTGTCCCGCCGGCCCCAGAGCCACCCCTGCCCACCTCCGCTGCCCACGCCCCGGCTGGGCGCTCCACTTACTCATGGGGTCCCGTGCGAAGACGGCTTCCGACGGGGGCCCAGGCTGTCCGGGGCCAGAGGGCCCCAAGGCCGTGACCCGGAACTCATACTGACAGCCGTGCCGCAAGTCCACCGCCGTCCACTCCCGCTCTGCGGAGAGGCCAGCCGCGTGAGCCCCGCGCCGGCAGGGCCAGGTGGTGGGGACCCCTGGCCGGGCGGCCGCGAGTGCGGAGCAGACCGAGCCAGCTGGCCAGCGGGTGCGGTGCGGCTCTGTCCAGGTGGGGGCGGCACCACTCAGGGTGTCAGGGCCCGGAACCCCTGCCTGGCTCAGCCAGCCACGTGCTGGGCGGCCATGGCACACGCCTCGGCCCCCCACCTTCGGACAAGGCGCTGAGACCCAGACAGAGTGTGAGCCGAGGGTCTGGCCGGATGTGGGAGCAGGGCCGACGGCTCCACCTCCGACTGCACCCCGAGATGCCCACTGAACCCGCCCGGGGAGGTGGGGCGGGCGGGGCCGCCCCGGGCCTCGTGGGGCGCTTGGCAGCGTCGTCGGCCTCCACACCAGATGCCACTCCCCACCTTCCCCGCTTCAGCCGTGACGACCAGAACCGCCGAGCATCGCCCAGCGTCCTGTGGGGCAGAGCCCCCCGGGGGGCCCGCCGCGGGCCCTGAGCCAGGAGCCCGGGCGGAGCAGAGGCCGGGCCGAGGCGGGGCGGGGCGCGCGCTCGGGCCGCTCACCGGACACGGGCTGCTCGGTCGCCGCTGTCCACGTGCTGCTCCCCTTCTTGCGCTTGTCGATCAGGTAGCCCAGGATGTGGGCGCGGCTGAGGCCCCGGGGCGCCGTCCACCTCATCGTGATGCCGCGGCTGGAGGCCGACAGGATGGCGGGGGCGGAGGGCGGCCCCGGGAGCACTGGGCGGAGGGGGGCCGGTCAGCCGGGGGCTGGGGCGGGGGGGCGCCGGCCCGCAGAGGTCCTGGGGGCAGGGGCGTGGGGGCTGGGCCACAAGCCGTCCCCTCCTGGTCCCTGGTCTGGCTGCTCCGGGGATGATGGGAACAGAGGAGCAGTGTGGCCCAGCCCTGAGGCCCAGACGGAGACCCAGGCGGAGGCCCAGGCGGAGGCCCAGGCGGAGGCCCAGGCGGAGGCCCAGGTGGAGGCTCAGGCAGAGGCCCAGGTGGAGGCTCCATCTGATGGGGGGACGAAGCCAGCCCCCCGGGGTCCCGAGTGGGCTCTGCATGCCCATGCCCGGGAGAGCGCCCCTGGGAGCAGACCCCTCGTATCCTGCCCCCGATGGCAGGAGGAGCTGAGGGGAGCGGTCCCCCCGGTGTCCTGGAAGGGCCCGGGACCCTGGCATCCCTCCGCCTCAGGGCACAGTGGGGACCTGGGACGCTCCCCACCCTCAGCCCAGCCCGTCCACTCACCCTCGGGAGCCACCAGCACCTCCTCGGACTCCAGGGCCTCGCCGGCGCCCTCCGAGGTCACGGCCCGCACGCGGAAGGTGTACTTCCTGCCCTTCTCCACGTGGGCGTCCGTGAACGTGAGGCTGTCTGTGGGCAGCTCGCCCACCTTCAGCCACGTGCTCCGGCCCGCCTGCTGCCTGTCCACCACGTAGCGCTCCACCGGCCGACCCCCGTCGTCCCGAGGGGGGCGCCAGCACAGGCAGACGCCGGCCCTCCCGCAGTCCTGCACCTCCAGGGGGCCCTGCGGGGGCTGCGGCTTGTCTGGGACCCCACGGGAGGAGCAAGAGAGAAGGGGGTCAGGGGAGCCGCGGGGCCTCGGCAGGACCTCGAGGGGCCCCGGTCCCCACCCCAGGCACGCACACACTGGGGGTTGGGGGGGATGCGGAAGGCCGGGGCCCGAGCCCAGCCCCTGACGCGGCGGCTGGCAGGGGCCTCGCTGTACCGGCTCCGCGCCAGGCGGGGCCACCGTCCCCCCCGCACCCCTCACAGGGCCCGGAGCAGCAGCAGACAGCCAGGCCCCCCGCCCGGCCCGGCCCTGTCTCCCGCCCGGTCTGAGGGTGGGACGGGGGCAGGGGAGGGGGTTCGGGCCCCAACGTGTGCAGGCGGGGGGCGGAGCGGGGCTGCCCCGGCCCCTCGGGCCCGGCGGGGGCTGGGCCTCACCGATGACTTGCAGGGTGAGCTCGGCCTGCACAGAGCCGCCCTTGCTCCTCAGCGTCACGCTGTACTGGCCGCGGTCCTTCCTGCTGGCGCTGGGCAGGCACAGCCGGGTGAAGCCGTCACCGAGGGCCACCTGGGCACCCCCGCCGCGGCCGCCGTCCACCTGCGCCCCGTCCTTCCACCAGGTGGCCTGGACGGGGAGGCGGCTCTGGAAGGGGATCTTCACGGCCAGCGGCTTCCCGGCCTTGACCACCAGCGGCTCCTTCAGCCCGTCGGTCACTTCTGGAGCGATGACAGGAGGATCTGGAGATGGGGGGCACCAGGGGGTCAGAGAGGCCGGGGCACCGGGTGCCCGCGTGGGCGGAGGGCCCAGAGACGAACCAGGGAACCCACGCCCCGCCTCACGAGGATGAACCAGGCTGGGGGCCCGGAGACCAGGGACCTCGCCCAGGACTTCCTGACAGGGAACGTTAGCTACTTCCCCGGGCTGGGGCTGAGGCTGGACCCGGCCACAGGCTGGCCGGTGTCCGGCAGGGCTGGGCCTCACCTTTGATGGTCAGCGTGGCCTCGCTCTGCTGGTTGCCGACTGCGAAGGTGTACCTGCCGGCCTGGGCCCCCTGCACGTGGGCGATGTGGAGCCTGTGCACCAGGCCATCCTGCTCGATGACGAGTCCGTCCTGGGCACTGAGCTGGAAGCGGCCACAGCGGGGCCGTCACTGCAGCCCGGGGCCCCTCCGCGGTCTGTCCCGACGCGGGCACACAGGTCGGGGCAGCGGGCAAATGGGACGCCCGGCGCGGGCCACGGCCACCGAGCGGTCACCACGCCTGACACAGTGACCGGCTCATCTCGCAGACGATGCCAGAGGCCAGGTAAGTGGGGTCAGACCCGGTCTCTCCGAGGCCCAGGCCGGAAGCACGCAACATGCCTCCGCCAAAATGGAGGGCAGAGGCCCGTCCCCGGGCCGAGGAGGTGGCCTTCGCACAAGGCCTCAGGGACGCGGATGACCCAACAGGTGTTGGGGCAGAGAGGGCGTTTGGGGCGGCAGCAGAGTCAGGGGTGCGTGTGAGTGGGGTGACACCCAGTTTCACTCCTGGGGCGGAGGCCTCGGAAAATGAAGGCCGATAGGCCTGCCTGCTCCTCCCGTCTGTACCCCCGCTGCCCACCCCCCGGCGGAGGAGAGGGGAGCCCTACCTGGACTCCGTCCTTAAACCAGGCGCCGGGCCCCAGGTCCCGGCTGAGGGTACAGGAGAGCACGGCGTCCTCCCCCGGCCGGGCTTCCACGTCAGCCAGGCCCTCGAAGAAGTGGCCTGGGGAGACAGGGAGAGGCTGGGGACCCCCGGGAACCCCCCGGGCCCAGCCTCCCAGGCCGTGGCCTGCGCCGCACCCTGGGAGGCCAGTGCGGGTCAGCAGAGCCAGCCCCCCATGGGTAGGGCCCAGGCTAGTGCAGGAGGGCCAGGGTGGAAGGTTGGGGAGGGCACCCGGGTCACAGGGACGGGGGGTCTGGGTGACCCCACAGAGCTCAACAGCTCCGTGCTTCGAATATAGGCTGTCAAGACAGGTGCTTGGGTGACCCCGGATCCCTTAGCTTGGGTCCCACGCCCACGCTGCTTCTGAGGCCGGGAGGGGACCCCGGAACATGGGGCACTGGGAGGGACAAATGCCTGGGGCTGGGAGCAAATCTGGAGCCAACCCGGGCGCCCCACTGCACGGGGCTCCCACGGGAGCCGGCGGCTGAGAAGACCTACCTCGGACCTCCTTGGAGACGTCGCCCGTGCCGGGCTTGCGTCTGGATCTGGGACTCGGGGCGGCGTCCCCCGCCTGGCCGTAGGCGCCAGGCCTGCCCTCCGTGCCCTCCGTCTTGCTGCCGAGACGGTGGGGGGGCCTCCGGCTCTGGTCGTCAGGCAGCGTCTGCCCGGGGCACGCTTCGTCCCCTCCACCAGGCGCCCGCCTCCTGCCTCGGGGCTCGCCCGCTGTCCCCCGCTCTGCAGCTCCCGCCTGGGGCTCTGGCTGTGCCTGGGATGAGCCCCTGGGTGGGCCGCGCCTCCTGTCTGACCCGCCGGGCTCCTCTGCAACCTGCCTCCCACTGTCTTTTAGGGTCCCTGGACCTTGGGCCTTGTCGTCCTCAGCCTCTAGGGAGCCCTGTGACCCCAGAAAACCTCTTCCTCCCAGCCGTCCTCGGCCCTGCCCGCGAGTGTCTGCGGATCTGTCTCTAGAGCCCTTTCTGCCAAGAGGAACTTCTGGGCCGTTCTGGGTCCCCCCTGAGTCCCCAGGGCTGGCGGCCCTGTCCCTTCCAGCAGCTGAGCCCTTGCTGTCCAGGGTCCTCGGGCCTGGCCACCCACCAGCCTCCCCTTGGCCAGCAGCCCCCTCCCGGGCCCTGCGGCCCTCTGTCCCTTCCTGGGTCCCGCTGACCGGGGCCGCCTCCCCCTGCAGAGAACCAGCTGCCGCGGAGCCCGGGGGCCGGCTCCCAGCGTCTGCGCTGCCCCGGCCAGCTTCCCGGCCTGGCGCCCGAGCACGGCCTGCCCCCCGGCCCTCTGCAGACTCCGTCACAGACTTGTTCCTGTCCCCAGCGGTCTGGCTGCTGTCTGGGACCGGGCCTGTGCCTGCTGGCCTTCCCCGCGCTGCCGCCAGCCCTCTGCCTCCCGGCAGCGAGTCCCCTGCTCCCTCAGACCCCTGTGCTCCCCGGCCAGCGCCGCCCCCTCCGTCTGCTGTCCCCGGGCCTGCCTTCCGGAAGTCCCCTTCACGTCCGGCCTCCAGAGCAGCTGTCCCTGCCCGGGAACCTTTCGCTGCCCCCTGACCCTCAAGAGAGCCAGGAGCCCGCACGCCCCCCGCGCGGTCGGCAGCTCTGCCTTCCCCACCGGGGGGTCCTCTGTCCCCAGGAGACCCGGGGGGCCCAGCGCCATCTTGCCACTCTCTGCCGCCTGCTTTTCCCATTGAGCCAACAGCTCCCGAGGCCCCGGAGGTCCCCGAGGTTGCCAAGCCCTCAGGCCCATTCTCAGAGCCCTGCCCGTCTGCAGTGCCGACCACGCTAGCCGCCCCAGAGCCCAGCCCAGGACCGGGCCCGCCCACCAGCCCCGGCCCTGTCCCCCTGCCCCTCTCTGGACCGCCCTTGGAGCCTGTGCCACCGCGAGACCCCTCTGGTGCTGCCCAGGACCCGGACCCACGCCCCACGGCGTCCGGGCCTCGGGGACCCCCACGCCCCTCTCCAGCCAGCGAGTCTGAACCGAACTGCCCTGACATGTCTCTGTAGCCCTTCTCACTCTCCGGCCCTGTTTCTCCAGACCCCCCTGTGCCTCCCCTGGGACCTGCCTCAGCCCCTGACCTGGTTACCCCAGACACCCCCAAACCATCCCTGTGCCCTGCCTTGCTCCCTAACCCCATTCCCTCAGGAGCCCCCAAACCATTCCCGTAGCCAGCCTGCCCCGTGGACCCCAGCCCTCCATGGCCCCCCGAATGGCCTCTGGAGCCGGCCTCAGCCCCTGGCCCCAGCTCCCCAGGCCCGAGACCCCCCGACCCTTCTTTGCCAGCCGTCCGGCCCCCTCCCGCTTGCCGAGGCCCTGCAGCTGGGGAGCCAGGCCCCTGGCCCAGCACGGGGCCAGAGCCACACGGGCCCCCGCTCTCAGGGCTGGCCCCAGTGGGGGGCGCTTGTGCCTCGGGGTGCCTGGCATCGTCTGCATGACCAGCTGCACCCCCAGGAGCCCCCGACCCGGCCTCACCACTCACTCCACCCACTGCCCTCAGAGACCCCGGCAGCACGGCTCCCAAGCCCCCCGACCCGCCTTCGTGGCCTCCTTCTCCAAAGGCCCCCCCTGTCCCTGAGGCTCCGAAGCCCCCACCATCCCCGGGTGAACCCCAAGGCCTCACTCTTCCGGAGCTTCCTAGTTCTGCTCCCACACGCCCCTCTCCGGAAGCCTCCACCACGGCAGAGACCCCAGGGCCAACCCCGGCCCCGGGGCTGGCTGTGTCCCCCGGCTCCAGACGCAGCCTGGTTTCACCCCCGATTTCCCCACCTGGGCCCCCTGAGCCATTCTCGAGACCCCCGGTTCTCCCCGACCCCCCGTCTGCAGGACGACCGTCTTGGTGTCCAGACCACAGGGCCGCAGGCCCCCGCGAGCCATGCCTGTCACCAGCCCTGCCCTCAGGCTCCGCTCTCCCGGGCGCCCCGGACACGCCAGAGCCTGCGGCGTGAGCGGACCCCGTGTCTCCCGGTGCCCCCGAGCCGTCACCGTAACCAGCCCCCTTTCCAGGGCCGAGTCCCCTGAAATACCCCGAGCCCCCGTCATACCTGGACACCAGTCCCCCGGGCCCACCCGAGCCGGCCTCACCCACCTCACCTCTGCCGCCCCACGTCCCGTTCCAGGAATCTGGTTCGGACCCCACTGCCCCTGGACCTCCCGATTCACCTATGCCGCCCCGTGTCCCCCCGGGCCCCTGAGCCCCCGGGCCTAGAGCCCTGGGCAGCTCCCCATGCCCACTCCGGGCCCCGGCTCGGCTGAGAGCAGACCCTGTGTCCCCCTGAGGACCTGCATGCTCGGCCTCCATTCTGCCAGCCTCCCCTGTCCCCCTCTCCCCGGCTGCCCAGCCCTGGGAACCCTGGAGGCTCCCGTAGCCATCCCCTGCCCTGCCCGGGGCCTCTGCTGTCCGCTGGCCCTCCCGTCCCCAGGGCCCCTGAAGACCCTTTCCCCGGCCCCCGGGGCCTCCTGGGTCTCCATCAGCTGCCGCCTGCCACGACCCCTCAGCTTGGGCCTCCGGACTCCTGCTCCCCGGGAGGAACTTCCTGCCCCCGGACGCCAGGTACTCCTGGACGTCCTCACCCGCAAGTGTCTGACCCAAAGCAGGCCCCGGCCCCCCGTGGTCACCGTCGCCACGTGCCTGAGCCCCCCAGGTCTCGGGGCCCCTGCCTGCCTTGGCGCTGGACCCCCCTCTGCCGGGAGGCTGCAGGGCGCCAGGACCCCCCGCGGCTTCGCTGTCCCCGGCCTCCCCCTGGCCGGCCCCGCTGCCCCATGCTGCCCACGCCGCTCCCCTCCCCGCCCCCCGGTGCACACCATGCCCTGCCCCCACCTCGCCCGGGCTCTCCCCCTGCACAATCTCCTCCATCCCCTCCCCTTCGGACCAGGACCCCACAGGACGAGACTGGGAGTCCCGGGAGGCCGCCCCTCCCGCCCCAGGCCCCACCCGGGCCCCCCAGAGCTGCCCCTGGCCACACCTGTCCTCTCTGTCCTCCTGTCCTTCCCCCCTGCTCCCCAGCCCCCCACGCCTGTCCTCCCTGTCCGCCTGTCCTTCCCCCCTGCTCCCCAGCCCCCCACGCCTGTCCTCTCTGTCCGCCTGTCCTTCCCCACTGCTCCCCAGCCCCCCACGCCTGTCCTCTCTGTCCGCCTGTCCTTCCCCACTGCTCCCCAGCCCCCCACGCCTGTCCTCCCTGTCCGCCTGTCCTTCCCCACTGCTCCCCAGCCCCCCACGCCTGTCCTCTCTGTCCTCCTGTCCTTCCCCCCTGCTCCCCAGCCCCCCACGCCTGTCCTCCCTGTCTGCCTGTCCTTCCCCACTGCTCCCCAGCCCCCCACGCCTGTCCTCTCTGTCCTCCTGTCCTTCCCCCCTGCTCCCCAGCCCCCCACGCCTGTCCTCTCTGTCCGCCTGTCCTTCCCCCCTGCTCCCCAGCCCCCCACGCCTGTCCTCTCTGTCCGCCTGTCCTTCCCCACTGCTCCCCAGCCCCCCAGCCTGAGGGCGCCCGGACCCCGCCTCCCAGCCCCCTGCTGTCCGACCTCGTCTGTCCCCATCACTGTCTCTGCCACCATCTGGCTGATGCCCCTCCGTGACGCCCGACCCTGGTCCCAGGTCCCGGCCCTGTGTGTGGAGGCCCCCCAAAAAGCTCCTGTCTGGGGCTCCCTCTCCGTGGAGCTCGTCGTCCCTGGCTGACGCGATCCTGCCTTCCTCGGCTTCTAGAAGGTCCTTTCTTGCCTGCCCAGGGCCCCAGGCTGAGTCAGCTGCCCTCTCGCCCCCCGTGGTGTAGCCTTGCTCCCTAAGGCCGCCTCTATCTGGGCTGGCTGTGGGCTGGAGCCCTGGAGCCGGCCGCACCCCCCGGAGGGGACCCCCTGCGGAGCCCTGCTCCCCGGGCCTCCCTCCCCCACTGCTGGTGCGCCTGCCGTCTGCTCCCGGGGCCTGGGCTCCTCGCCCCTGGGCTTGCTGGTCAGCGCCGGTGCTCAGGCCTTTATCCTTCCCTGCTTTGGCGAGAGGTCAGCACCCCATAGAGAGACAAGAGGAAAAACGGTGGAATCAGGCCGGTCGCCAGCTGTCACCGCCCACCGCCCCCCGACCCTCGGCTGCCCAGCGAGGAGGAAGGAAGCCAGGGCCTGCTAGCTCGGGGGGGGGGACCCCTCGCCCCCCAGCCTTGTGCCTTCAGCCCGCCCACCTGTCGCGTGCTTCCCGAGGACCTGAGCAGAAGGTACACCAGGCAGAAGTTACTTGCTCATCAAAGGGCCACAGGCGGCTGTGGGGCTTTTAAAACTACTTGCCCTGCTGCCTGCCTTACGGTGTCCGGCCTGCAGTCCCCTGGGGTCGCCTGCAACCCAGAAGCCTGGCGGGGGGCTGCTGAGGGTGTGCTTTGGCCTCAGCCAAAGCACCCACGGAACCTGGGCCACTGTCTCAAGCCCTGCACCAGCCTGCAGAGCCACCCCAGATCTGTGTCCTCAGCAGCCCAGAGGCCCAGGGGAGCAGATGCCGCTGAGTGGGACTGAGCTGGCCGAGGGTCCGGACAGAGCAGAGGGGCCTTCCGCATCCCCTGGGAGCGAAGTCACTGCCCAAAGCAAGCGACTGGCCGAAGGAAGCCCCTGCCCCCTTCCTCAGCCCGAGGTGCGGCCTCAGGGCCTGGCAGGCAGAGACAGGTGTGGCCGCTCACCTTCCACCACCAGCCAGGCGCTGGAGCTGTGGAGCCCGGTGCTCAGCGAGTAGGTGCCCATGTCTGAGAAGCGGGCTCCCCTCACCACCAGCCGGTGGGTCAGCCCGTCGGGGGACACGGACACTTCGTACTGGTCACTGCGCCGGAGCGGCTGCTGCTGGAAGCTCCAGGTGGCGCTGGGGCAGGGCTTAGAGAGGACGCACTCGAAGACAGCATCGCCGTGCTCCTGACAGCGGGCTTCGGCCAGCGGCTCCACCACCCTGGGCGGGATGGCTGCGGGGCAGGCGGCGTGGGGCCGTCAGCGGGCGGCGCGGCCGCCGGGGCTCAGAGACCCAGCTTCACACGGGCAGCCACGAAACCCCTGTGTGACCACGGACGGGTCACCGCTTAGCCCAGCGGTCAGGCCCCCCAAGCAAACCAGGGATTACGACTAGGAGCGCGAACAGGAAGCCGATTTTTGGCTCTCGAAGTCCGTGCTTCTGAGTCCAGCAGTGACCGGGGCAGAGTGGGCGCTTGAAGGACACGGCGCGCTCAGTGCGTGTGTCTCTGTGCGCGTCCTCTCGCCGGTCCTCGTGGCCACCCAGACCGTGAACCCGGACTTTGGAAAAGCAGTCGCCCTAACCGAACCCTCCGGGGTGCGTGGGGCGCGTGTTCCCGTAGCCACTGTCTCCCCGTCTCCCCCGCCCCGGCCGAGGCGCCGACGCGGGCCCGGCCCGTCCACCGGCTCTGCCCGCCCGCGCTCCCACGGGGAGCCCACTCACTGCCGGCCTCCAGCTCAGTGGAGAAGACGTCGGCGTCCTCCACCTTGACCTGGTAGATGCCAGCGTCCTCGGGCCACAGGTCGTAGATCAGGAAGTGGTGGCGGTTCCCCATCTGCTGCTTGCTGTACTTGCTCTGGCTGCCGGAGTCGTAGGAGACCTTCTCGCCATCCTGCGGCCGGAGGGAAAGAGGGGGTTCAGGGCCCCCACCCCGCTCTGGCGGCAGGCAGCCGCTGTCTCCCGCTGGCCGGGCACCTGACGACACCGTCCTGGACCCGAAGGGGCGTGGAGTCGGGGGAGGAGCAGGCCCGGAGGGGGAGCAACGCCCCGGGGACGTCTCTGACCACACGGTCATTTCTCTGCCACCATAAGTGACCAGATGGCAGCTCGGATTGAGTGGAGCTGCCGCCCAAGCAGCCCTGTGAGCTTGGCGGGAGCGGGAGGCAGCACCCCAGGTCCCGCCCGGCGCTTTCACCCATGGGAACGAGAGAGGACGTCGCGCATCCTCAGGGCTCCACGGGACCTGCCGAGCCGCACGCGCGCCCGCCTTGGCGGGACCCCGGAGAGGCTAGCTGTCGCCAAGTGTTCTAGCTAATGCCTAGCCACCCGCGGTGCGCCGGGCACGGAGTTAGTACTCGAGACACGTCAGGGAACGAAACAGCCAGGGGTTCCTGCCCCAAGGAGCTAAACTCCTGTTGGGGGGGGACAGACAAGCGGGGAACACACGTCGGAGCCGCGAGCGCCCCGGGGTGCAGCCCGGGCTGGAGGCCGCAGCAGCGCAACGCAGGGCGGCCGGAATCCACCCGTAGACGTCGGGACCGACACGGCCAGCAGAGGGAGCCGCTGCAGCAGAGGAATCAGGACGAGGCCGCGGGGAGAGAGCAAAGGGCTGGTCCCTGCACCTGCCCCGCCCCCCCCCAGACTCGCCCCTGTGCCCAGCTGGCTGGCGGGCAGTGGCTCCTGGAGCCCAGGCAGGGGCGTTCCAGTCTTGGAGAGCTCAGGGCAGAGGGGGTGCGCTTTCTCAGAGCCCCTGTGCCCTGGCTGGAGGGCCCGGCCGCACCAAGAGAAGTCAGTGGTCTCTGCAGGATGTCTATGCTGGGGTCCCCAGACCCAGGCAGGCACTGTGGGGTGCAGGGCCCACCACCCGTGGACTCCAGCAGGGGGACGCGGGGGACCCACAGTTCCTGCCCCCAGAACCTGCACGGCCCGGCCTGAGCCTTCCCCGGTGGGGCCCTTCCAGCCTCACCTTATACAGGTAAATCTTGCTCTCAGGATCCTTGAGATCCAGCTCCAGGTCGAATGTCGCAATCCCGTCCTTGGTGACCCTCATGTGTCTCAAGTTGGACACGGAGTTGAGGTACTAGGGAGGACAAACCGGGAGGGGAGCACTGAGCTCCAGTCCCCGGACCCCCGCCCCCTCGTACCCCAGTAACGTGCATTTCCCGTTTTGCAAGCGGGAGCCTAAGCCGGTGAAGAAGGAAAGGCTCCAAGCGGACATCTCACATGGGGGGGGCGGGCAGAACGCAGGTGTCTGAGGCCCCTGAGAACTCGGGGCGTTTCTCTTCCACCCGATAAGGACTCGAGCACCTGCTGTGTGCAAGGCCCTGTGCTAAAGCGGACGAGGAAGCCTGAGGAGCCAGGGCTGAGGCCCTGGACGGGAGGTGGGCTATGTCGCCATTTCCAGGGTGACGACGAGGTTGTGTTTGCAGACGGCACTGCCCCGGGGCTGGGCACAGGGAAGAGCGTCTGGTGCGGTTTGCAAGACGCTGGAAATGAGAATGTCCACGGCCCCTCCCCGCACCGGAAGCCTCTGGAACCAAGGCAGATCCCGAGGCCCGTGATGGTGACAGACGGCCATGACGGTGGTGGTGACTGTGACGGCTGCCGGTCAGCGCTTACTGAGTGTCGGGCTAAGGGCTTTAAGTCCGCTCTCTCGGTGCCCGTCTCGCTGACCCTCTGCGGGAGGCGTGATGCTCACACCTGTGTTTCAGGGAAGGGAACCGCGACCCGGCGGCCCTCACCTCCCCAGCGCCCCAGACGCTGTGTCGGAGCCGGTTTCAAAGCCGGGACCTGGACGTGGAGGCTGAGTCGTGGCCGGACACGCGCCGGGGGCGGGGCGCGCGGAGACCCGGCCCGGCCCCCCGCCGCCCCCGCGGCCCCGCCCCCCCCCCCCACATACCTCCGCCAGCCGGTCCTCCCGCTCCTTGCGCATCTGCTGCAGCTTGCGCAGCATGCCGCGGAAGTCCACGATGCCGTACTTCATGCACAGCCGCTCGTAGTCCTTGCGGTCGGCAGTCATCAGCAGCTGCCACACCTGCTGCGGGTCCACCTTCTTCTCGCGGGCCGGAGGCGGGGCCCTGGGGAGCAGAGGCGCCGGAGAAGGGTCAGAGGCCGGGGAGCCCCAGGAGCCGGCGCCCTCAGGGGGCCTGGGGAGCTGTCCTCTCTGCACTCCCGGAGAGGGACACGGACATGGGCTGACCACCGTCGGGACTGGAGGACCCGGAGATGGGCAGCAGCGGCCCTTGACCCCGGCTCTGGCTCCCGGGGGGAACCCTGCTCCTGACGGCTTGCGTGGCAGACTCCGGGCTAGACGTCTTTTGGGGAGAATTGCTCTGTGGCTTTGAAAAAATTTTAAGCTACTGTTCTAGCGGAGCACCCCGTTTCTACCAAGGAGCAAAGAGAGGGGAGACGGCTAAGGCGAGGGCGCGGGGCTCCGACGCGGCCGGGCCGTGTCCATGCGCTTACCTCCCCCCGCCGGCCGCCTGCGGTCTGTCTTCTCCGCCCGCGTCCGGCCCAGGCCGGGCAGAGCCCGTGGGCTCAGGGTGGCAGGGCACAGTGCCCGGAGCCCCCGCCCCCACGGACAGGCCCAGACTCACCTCTTCTTCAGCATCATCCTCAAATCCATCAGGTCCTGCTTGAGGTCTGCAAAAGGGACGGGAGTGAGGCCCCAGCCCGGGTGGGCAGCCGAGGGGCCAGCGCCTTCCCGTAGGAGGCGGGGTGCAGTGGGGAGGGGACTGAGGAGGGCGGGCCCTCTGTGGACTGGTGAGGACCTCTGGGGTGTCCGTGGGGTCCTGACCAGGGAGAGCAGCCCACCTCCCAGATGCCCCTGCCACCTACCCTCCTGGGGCTCCTGGTTCCTCTTCCGCTTCTTCCGAAAGCCCACTGTGGTGGGGAGGAGGGAAGGGAGTGAGGGGGACAGGCGGGAGGGGAGCTGGACACACCAAGGAGGACGGAGCAGCGGCCCGGCCTCCCGGCTCCTGGGCGCGCGGCCCAGCGGTGCGGCGAGCGGGCGGAGGGGCTGGCCACGGTGCTCCCCACATCGCCCGTCCCGCGGGGTCCACCCGCCGCTCCCCGCTCCCCGCGAGGCCTCGGACACCTCTCAGGCTCCCAAGCGCCCGAGCCATATGCCAGGCGGGGACAAGCCCACCTTCGATGACGGTGAGCCTCGCCGAGCACACGGCTTCTCCATACGTGTTCACGGCTGTGCAGCGGTACACGTCCGTGTCCTCGCCCGTCAGCTTGTTGATCTGCAGAGAGGCCCAGGGCAGGGGCCGGGTCAGCACTTCCCTGGGCTGCGTCTCTGGACACGGCTCTGTGCGAGGGGCACAGATCCCCCGGCGACAGCTGGACCACCGCGGGGGCGAGGACCGGCTCTGCCATCGCAGGCCGGAAGAGCCGGCTTTTCCCGGCCGGGCCGCCGGGGCCTGACCCGTCCGTGCCGTGCATTCCGGGCCATTGGCCTAACCTGCCTGAACCTCCGTTTCTTCACTAGCATGGTGAAAATGATCCGCTCGAAACACAGTGAATGGTCAGGACGAAACGGTATCATCTCTGCCACATGGTTAGCACAGGGCCCACAGCCGGGCCCACGACTGACCGCTACAAACGCCACTCACGCTGAGCAGCGTCAGCAGTGGCACCTGCGAGCCTGCCAGGTGCACACCTGGCACAGGCCCCCGGGAGCCTCAGGACGGAGCTGAGCCCTCATGGCTCACCCCTCGGTGGCCGGAGGCCGCCGCGGAGCCTTCGCGGGGACGGGCGGGCAGCACGGGAGGCCTCACCTGCAGCACGTGCTCCTTGCTGTTGGGCGCCGAGGAGATCTGGTACTTGCTGGAGTCACTGAGGTCCCCTTTGCTGCACTGCCAGCGCACCTCGGGCCGGGGGTCCCCACAGACCACAGCCCTGAAGATGGCATTCTTCCCTGCGTCAGGAAGAGAGGCGGGCGGCGTGAGGCCGGGGTCAGGGTGGGGGCCGTGCCCTCCACTGAGCTGTTAACTTCTGTTACTCTCCCTCCCCGGGTGGCGCTGGTCGCCGGCCCCAGGGGCCTCCTCTGGTGCCCTGGGGATGCCAGCAGTCTGCAGGCACCCGGGACGGTCCCCACGGGGTTTCGTGCCGTGGGAGCCGGGGTCTTGAGGGGGGAGGGACGAGGCTGGACCGTCCGCAGAGAGAGGAGAGGCGAGTGGGGCTCGGGGGGTGACCCTTTTTGTACAAGTGGGTGGGACGAGGGGTCTGAAGACCATCCCTGGACTGGGAAGTGATGGCCTTTTGTGGTTCCGTGTCACTGTCTGGGCAGGCGTGACAGGCTTGGCGAGCAAGCCCATTTCGGTGCCCACAGGAGCTGGTCCTGAGACCGAGGGCTTCACACAGAAAAATGGGAGCCGCTGCCCTCGAGGACCGGCCAGCAGAGAGCAGACCAGCGCCCGGGGCCCTCCCCCTTCCCCCGATAGCTTCCCATGGCCTCGTGGTGTGGACCCCGAGGCAGATTTAGACAATGTGTCATGGTTTCCTTCCAGAGCCCGTAACTGAAACTTACTGCAGGGGCCCATGCTGGGAAAGCACACTGATTTATACCCCCCACCCCCAGCCTGGGCTCCCACCCCCCGCTGGGGCACCGCCCCACGGGGCCTTCCAGACGAGGCTTCCTTAGCGCAGACTGTGGGCCCTGGGGGTGCATGGGTGCTGGATGCGACGGTGGGGGACCCCAACTCCGCTGGAGGCAACAGCAGGAGGGCCCCAACTCACCCGGTTTGAGCCCCACTCACCCGGTTTGAACCTATCTCACCCAATTTGAGCCGTGCCCCCTGCAGCAGCTGCTTGCAGGCGGGGAGAGGGGAGGGGTACCAGAAATGCCACAGCACCCCTGGTCCCCAGTCTGAAGTCCTCCGCCCCTGTCACTGCTCTCAGGCATGACAGGGAGGTGGGTCAGGAAGGACCCCAGCCCCCCCGACCATGTGCCACAGGCGAGGAGCGGGCGCCCCCCTCTGCAGCCCCCCGCCCGGGCCTCACCCTCCTGCAGCGCCAAGGTGACGGGCTTCTGCTCGAAGTCAGGTGTGCTGCACCCTTCCGGAATCTCCTCCACCAGCTGCCAGATCTTCACCCCATACAAGGAGGACTTCTTGGGGGTCTTCCCTGGCAGGGACGTGGCAGAAAGAAAGTGGGCCCTGGCTCCTCCTTCATGGGCGCCGCCACAGTGGAGCCCTGACCCCCTGGACCAGGGAGCAAGGGCCCCTGCTCTCTCCTGCCTCTGAATCCCCCCATTGAGCCTCCAGCGGGGATGGAACCTGAGGGGTGGGTGGGGCACCCTGGGGAGACCCTCGAGGGGGGTCCTGGGGAAGAGCAGGAGCAGGGGAACTGGCAGAGCCTTTCTCCCCAGGGGGCTTTGCACCCTTCGTTCCGGAAAACAAATCAAAACCCACCGGAAGCTGGAAGAAGCGGAGACAAGTGAGCTCCAGGTCCCCGAGCCCTGCCCTTTCCGCCCCCACCCCCACCCCGCGAGGGCCGCAGTGTTCCCTCAGGGTCTCACCTGCCATGGCTGGCCTTCTCTAGGGCTCCCGAGGTCGGCAATTGATCTCCTGAGAATGGAGGACAGAATTGCTTCTGGGAGCACAGCTGGTCTCCCCCGTCTGCTCCCGTGGCCTCGGTGAGCACCCAGGCCAGTGTCCGGGGTGGGCCCTGGTGGAGTCGCTGCCCCCAGAGCTTGTCTAACCCCAGCTAAACACACCGACTGGCCTCCTGCAGCTCCCTGGCCCCAGCACAACCCACGTCCTGAGACAGGGAGGGGTCGGCTGCCTTTCCCAGGAGAAGGAAGCCGGGGGCTGAGCTTGCAGGGGCTGGTGGTCAGGCCCTGGGCCCCCAGGCCAAAGACCCTGCAGAGGGTAAGATGCAGAGTTCAAGCTCCCGCGAGCAGGGTTCTTCCAGCTCCAACAGCCTCGACTTCAGACTCAGAGTCCTGGGGACAAACAGGCTTTCCGGAGGGGCCCCCAGAGTCTCCCTCCCAGCCTCAGCCACCGGGTCTGCAGGGAGAACCCCCTGCTGACTGCTCATCAGCTCTCGTCGGCCCAAGACAGTGGGGTCCCCATGAATCCAGCTGCCCATCTGGGACCGGCGAGTTATACGGCAAGTACACGGGAGCCCCCCAGCCTGTTCCGACGCCCACCGCTGCCCCCACGCCCTCCGTCACATGGTCCACTGTGGCCTAGGGGCGTTCCCCCCAGCAGAGGTGGGGGGGCCCGGCCCCGGGGTGGGGCGAGAGCCCTGAACTGGAGGGGAGGGGGCTCTGCGTCCCCGCCCCCCGCTCCACCCCCCCGTGGTTGGCCCGTGGCCATGGCATTTCGTTTCGGAGACTCTGTTTCCTGCCCAAAGAGCCCTGTCCTCAGAATGGACACATGACGGGGCACATTCCACCCCACGGGGCATCTCCCGTTTCACAGCTGCCCACCCGCTGGCATTTCTGGCCCCACGGCGTCCCCGCTCCGGCCCGGCCGCGGCCCCCCAGGGCGCTGGAATGTCACGGGGCCCAGCGGCGTTCTGCAGCGGTCACCACTGCCCTGCCGCAGGGCGTCACGCGGGGGGGCCGAGGGACAGCGGCCGCCAAGCTGGCCGGCCAGGGGCCTCTGTCCCACCCACGCCCAGGACGGCGTCTGGCACCCGCCCACGACCCCACCCGGCGAAGTTCTACCCCGCTCTGAGTCACTCCCGGCCCTGACACTGATGTGGCTGTTTGTCACCCGTGAAGAAGGGACACTAGCTGGTCCTCTCCTCCACCTCCTGCCTGCAGGTCCCAGCTGTGCAGGGCGAGAAGCGCAGAGCCCCCACGGGGCCTCGGGGGGGCCTCTGCTGCGCCATCCTGCCCTCGGGACCTGCGTTTCCTCCGGGCAGAAGCCAGATTCGGTGCAAGGTCAATGGCACACGGGCAAGAGCTCTGCTTGGTTGGCAAGTGGGGGGACGAGGTCTCAGCAGGAGGGGACGGAGGCAGCAGAGCCTCTCGCCCACCATCCCCCGTTTCAGAGGAGTCGGGGTTCTCGACTCAGCACCAGAGAGCAGCTGTGCCGCCCCCTCCCCGCCCCCAGCCTTTCCCAGACAGACTGCCGCCCCGACCGGGGCCTGCACCCCTGCCCTCACCGCCGCTTGCCCCTGAGGCCAGGGCCCTGCTGCCTCCGGCCCTCCCTCCGCTGGGAGGTCTCAGCAGGGAGCGCCGCACGGGGCCCCCTCAGCTGCGCTGCCCATGCTAGGGGTCAAGCCGGCCCCCGCCAGGCTGCACGTCAGGTCTGTGGTTTGGCCATCGTTTCACACTCTAAGCCAAGCAAAGCCGCGAAAATCAGAGCCAGGACAGAGGCGCCCGGACGGGGTCACCAAAGTCCTCCCTGCAGGGGCCGTCCTGGGCTGATCACGCCCTCCACGGCCCGTCTTGGGTGCAAAGGTCAGAGGCACTCAGGCATCTCCACCTGGGCTCTCCCCCTGCCCAGTGAGAAGCCAGGTGTGCAGGGCCCGCTCACCTGGGCGCACGGCCGGCCCCCAGCCTCCTGCCCTCCTGCCGGCTCCCCCTCCCGGTTTCCAGGGGCCGCCGCTGCGGAGGCTTTGCGGCGACTGACTGAGCGGCCCAGGCAGGGCTGGGTCGGATGTAGGTCGCGGCAGCCTCGTCGCTCCCGCGGCCCCGCCCACTGGCCCCGCCTCCCTCCTCCCCCGCCCGCCTGCGGGCAGAGCCGCGGAGGTCAGAGTCGCGGTCCCGGGGCAGCGGCCCCCCCCACGCCCCTGCCCCTGCCGCCTCGTAGAGCTCCACGCTCCTGCCCAGCCCGGCTTAGTGAGACGACCGCTCTCTCAGGGTCCGAAGCCTCAGTCCGTCAGCTGGGCTGACCCCTCGGGGCCCAGGCCAGCACAGGTCCCGCAGACACACAGAGCAACCGCCCTCATGGGAATCACACCCCAAAGCAGCACCGAACAGACAGTCACAGGCACGGGGACCTGGTCTCAGGCTGTGCCGTGGGGCGCAGCCGGGTGAGCTCTCTGGGGGTCGAAGGGGCCAGGGCGGCTCACAGCAGCTGTTCTTAAGCGGGTGGGCGGCAGGTAAGGCCCAGAGGGAGACGAGGTGCTTAGGCCACCTGGTCCGCGGCTCCGGGAGAGACGCCTGTTCTCTCCTTGAGGACAGAGAACTGGGTCGTTGCCACCAACGAGCCAGACGTGACTGGGGACCCAAGCAGAGCAGGAGGAAGTGGGGTCAAGGAGAGCCGCGCGTCCTTCTGCGCATGGAGCCAGCTCCGCGTGGGCTCTCGGGAGCCGCGTGACCGCATGTGCGCATGCGCGTGTCGTCGCACGCCTGTGGGCGTTCGGGGGTCCCCCTCGCCCCGGTGTCAGCCCGGGACAGGAAGGGGAGGAAGCTGCAGGCCACCCCGTGGGGGCCCCGCGCTCCGGCGGGGCAGATGGATGTCAGATGGCCCGCTCCAGCCCGCCCCGCCCCCCACCCCCACGCCGGAGGGAGCGACAGGGACCCGGGAGCTGTGGGGCTGGGGGGCAAGGGCGCGAGGTGGCTTTGCACAGGTAAGCTCTGGAGGGCACCGAGAACGCGACCTCCGACCTCAGGGCAGTGAGGTTTGTCTAAGCAATCTGCCTTCTTCCCTGAGGCCTGGAGATGGCCAGCGGGCCACCCTGGGATGCCTCTCGTCGGGGCCCCAAGGAACCGAGGTGGGGCAGACGGTTTCCGCCCGCCCCGTCCTCTGCCCTCTGGCCTCTGTCACATGGAAGGTAATACTCTGTGCGCCTGGCAGGGAGGCGGGAGCCGTGGTCGAGAGGCGGGTCCTGGGCCAGACGCTGGCATGGCTCCCGTGATGCGCACAAGGCAGGGAGGGGGCTGAGGCGTTGCCCATGCCTCGGTCCAGCCCCTTCTGGAAGTTTCCAGGCTGCCGCTGGAGCCAGTGACAGGACGTTCTGCCCGTTCTCCAGGGGTCCTTCCCGGCGCCCCGGTGTGGGTCAGTGGTGACGTGGTCACACCGCCTCCGCTGGTGGCACGCCCCGCGCCAGCTCCCGGTGCATGTCCCTCGGGAGCAGGGGAGCCAGTCCCTGCCTTCATCACCGTAAGTGGAAATCGCGGCCCGGATGTGGACAGGACTTGTCCCCGGGAACGCTCGCTCCCACTGGCCGGCAGAGACAGGACCCTGGGGGTGACACCCGTGACACAACCCTCTGCCCCCGGTGCCAAGGGCGCCGCGGCTCCTTCCCCACGTCCAGCTGTCCTCCCTCTGGCACCGACTTCTCAAATTCCCAGCAGCTGATGGTAAAGATCAGGCTGAAACGCCATCCGTGCCGGCGGCCTGGCCGCGGGGCACCGTGCCGAAGCCGGACGCCGCGGGAGGGCCCGGGCCGCGGGCTGGGCAGGGAGCTAGGCCCGGGCTTGCTGGCCGCCTCGCGTCCTTGGGAGGCCCGGCCACGGGGAGGAAGGGTGGCTAGTCTCCCGCTGGAGGACCTGCAGGTGACGCCTCACCCCTGGGGACTGGACGGGAGACCAGCCTTGCCCTCAGAGGGAGCGGGGACCAGCCCTGTCACCCCCTCATGACAGCAGCCCAGCCCTCCGAGAGTCCCCGTCTCCGCTGTCGGGTCAGCAGCAAAGGGCGTTGGCCACCGCTGAGGCTGGCCGGGGAGCCAGCTCGCCGTGACAGGAGACAGGGACCAGCACTAAGCGCCTGCAGTGGGGGCTCAGCGGGGCCCCCGGTCCCACCGTGTCGTTCCATCCTCGTATCCCTGGTTTCCCCGCTGCGCTGCAGGGAGGCGCGTGTGAGCAGCCTGCCTTCTGCCTCGCGACTCCTCGTCCCTCAACTGGAACCGTCCGTGATCACCCAAAGCGGAGTGGCCGGCACTTACTGATGGCAGGCGGGTCCGCCCCGTGTTCACGAGTGGCTCTCGCCCCACTTTGAAACGCAAAGCCCGGGCAGAGTAATTCCGTTTCGTTTACTGCGCTGAGGACAGTGCTTGTCACCCGTTCCTTGAATGAATGCCCCCCTTCCTGAGAATCTGCAGGTGGTCCCCCTGACTAACTGGGGTGACGCGGCCTCCCCACCACTCGTGCTGATTCTGAGAGGGCGTGTCTGGAGGCCTCTTCGTAGCTGTGATGGTGACAGAGAAGATGCCCACCCGTCTCTGAGGGATGACACCGGAGGATGGGAAGCCAGAGGTTCCAACCAAAGGCACAGGAGGCTCGGAGTGGGACTCGCCCAGCCCCCTCGGGAGCACGGCCTCGAAGCTGGGGCCTGAACGCTGAGGGTCGGGGTGTCGGGTGAACGGAGGGACCCTTCCTTGCACCAGCCAAGACCGCATCGTCCGTCACCACGCTGTTACACAGACCCCAAAGCCCCCGCCCCCCGACTCGGCACGGAGACGGAGTGGCTAGCGCTCAAAGACACACGGGGAGTCGGCCGCGGCCCAAGCCCGATCCTCTTGTTTGGTTTTGGTTCAGAAAAGAACAACCAGAATTCGGGACGCAAACTGTTACAACTCCATCGAGTAAGAAAATATTCTCGAATAGACACCAGCGGGTGACGACTCCGTTTGGGGGTGCACGAGGCTCTCGTCTCCCCGGGGGTGGGGGCAGCCACGCCGTGGGGACGTGCGACTTCAGATAAACACTGCCCCGGAAGGTGACGGTCCTGTCTGCGCTTCACGGAGCGGGGGCCGGACGCTGAGAGGTGAAGGTGCCGGGCGCGGAGGCAGCGCGGGCCGTGAGTCTCTGCGCCCCCTGCTCCTGGGTTTCTCCCACCAGTAAAACGAGAGAGGCTGAGGTCGTCTTGACCGCGGCCCTGTCCACTTGCCCGGCGAGCTTCCTCCTGGAGAAACAGAAGGGACGGAAGGAGAGGGAGGGAGGGAGGGAGACCCCTCCAGAAAAAGAGAGAGGGACCTGAAACTCCCACCAGGGGACACGGGTAGCACCAGCCACAAGCACAGGTGACAGACCCATCTGGACTGTGAGCTCAGTGACGCCTTTTGGCGCTGTCTCGGCCAGATGCCCGCCAGCACCTACCGGGGCCCTCGGGACCCAGTGCGCGCCTCCCCCGTCCCCACTTCCCTTTCCCTCAAGGTCCTCTGCACGCCACTCTCCCTGCAGTTGACTCTGGGAAATGCCCGGGCGGCGTCTGGGCGCCACCGCAGACCTCGTCCCAGGGGCCACCTGTCAGCCGAGGTTGCTAGATGCTGGCCCCCGGGAGACTGACAGGACCGGCTGGGCCCATTAATGCCCGAGGCGGAAAAGGGCTTTGCCGCCTGGTGACTGGCTTGTGCTCCTGGAGGAACTCGACCAGGAACCGGTTGACGGGGCGCCAGCGTGGTGGCTCCACGGAGCCGGGAGCCCGAAGACCCGAGGGCTGCTCGCGGTCCAGCCTTGTGTCCGTCCTGAGCGTGGAGACTCTGTGTCCATGTGTGTGCCGGAGAGAGTCCTCCCGGACCCTCCTGCCGTTTCTTCTTGTGGCATGGGTGTGAGCTGGGCACCTTGCGTGACGGGCCTCTCTCTGTCTCCGGGACGGTGCCGCTGATGCTACGAAGCTGTCACCGGCCCCTCCTGAACCAGCCCTGAGCCACCTCTCTGCGGGAGGCTGGGAGCAGGTGTGGTCTCCGGCCGCCGAGGGGTCGCCCTCAGCTTTATCTACAAACACCACGGGGTTGAAAACTCGCCCTGACGTTGCGGGCAGCACAATAACTTAAAGAAAGACAAATTTTCACTTCCTGGCTCATTTTCTGAGATCGGTTGAAAATGAACTTAGGCTAAGAGGACCAAGACCACAAGCTAAGAAGAAATAAAACTCGAGGGGAACTTGGTGGAAGAGATTTGAGCTGCCAATGATATTGTTTCCTGGTCCGCGGCCGTGGACATTTGTGATCTTCTGGAAGAAGTGGCAGGCGGGGGCGGGAGGGTCTAGCCCAGGATTTGCAACTATGCAAACAGTTACAGCTCTAATCTGCAATCGTGGTCACATTTCCTCATCACGTGACTGTAGCCTGCTCTTAAACGGATCGGACATCAGTTTCCTCACTTATTAAAAGGGGCGGCGGTGTTACTGGGTGTTGAAGCCCTGTTTTCACTCCCTGGGGGCCTGGGCCAGGAGTGGCTGGAGCAGAGGGGAGGTGGGAGATTCTGTCGGAGAAGCGAGAGAGGGGACAGGGGACCGCCGTCGCCAGGGCCATGCGCTCCGCGCGCGCACGCCAGCTCCGGTGCCAGGAAGCTCGGGCTTAAGGTCGCAAGTCCCTCCCCGCTTGCCTTGGAGGGAGAAAGAGGAAACTCTCCTGACGGCATTTCTGTCCCTGTCCGTGTGTCTCCCAGGACATCGTCCTCGTGTTGCTAGAGTCGAAGGCCCTTTGCGGCCCCCGAGCCCGCTTTTGAGGTCGCTTCCTCAGCCCGGGACCCGGACCCCTTTCTTTCTGTCGAGCGCCCGTTGTTCCAAGCTTGTGGAAGGCCCGTCTCTGCCCCAGAGCTTCCTGCTTAACTCCCCCGGACGCGCCGCCCGCCACCCCCCGCCCCGGTCCACCTGCTGCCGCCCCGGCGGACTGGGCCCGAGTCTCGCCCTCCTTCTCGCCCACACACGTTCGGACACAGGCCCCACGAGCGCCCCAAGGAGAGGACGTCCTCCCTCTGGCTGTCCCCACAGCGCCCCATCCTGGGCTCTGCCCAGGAATTACTCATCCTTGGCTGTCGTGCCAAGAGATGGATCCTTGAGGCAGGGACCCGAGCGGACCAAGGACGTCACTTGTTTACAAGTGACTCGTAGTGAGCGGGATGGGAAGAGGGCGTCTGGTTCAGGACCGCAGGCTCCGGGGTCAAGCTGCCCGTCCACCGAGGCCCATGTCACACTTGCAGTGGGTTTGCCCAGTGAACCACCTGCAGGCGCGCACCCTGGCCTGTTTGGGGGACGTTTGGAACCTCTGTGCTCTGGCGTCTCACGAGCTGCCCGGGCCCGTTCCTGCCAGGGGCTCGCGCGGGCGAGGGGGACCTGCAATGCGGGCTCGGGGAGACTCTGGAGTCACGGGGACTCGACCGGACCAAGCCCTGGTGTCGAGGTCCCCTGGGACGTGCACGATCAGAGGCCAAGGGCCAGGACGAGAAAGTGAATGACATATTTGCTCGCGATCTATTTTTAATATCCCGTAAACACATCTTGCTTATAACGAAGGCCCGGCTGAGCTGCCAGCCGGGCGCATTCCAGCAGTTCCCCGAGATCACCTCAGAGGTTACCCCGTCAAAGCACAAACCCCTGAATTCCAGGCGGGCGCCAGCTGCCCAGTCACAGGCCTGGCGCTGCCCATGGGCTGTGGTGTGGCCGTAGACAGCGAGCCCCGAAGAAAAGGCTCCGACAGGAGGCCCAGGCGGCCGGCTCACTGCAGTCCGGGTCTTGACCCTGAGCGGACTCAAGAGGGCCCAGGGTGACCGGTTAGAGACCTGTGGACGCCGAGACTCAGGGCGCTGTGGGTGGCCGTGGAGAAGGTCAGGGGCTGACATCTGGAGCCTCAGACCTGGCCAGCAGCCCCCCCCCGCCGCCCCTTGCAGGGGCTGAATCCCAAAGGCCAGCGAAGCCCCCAGACCGCCCTTCCCCCCTGATGCTGGGGGCGCGGCCTTGTTAAAGGAATCGGAATTCACCTTGCTCACCTCGGGACACCTGGGGGACAGCTGGGAAGAGCGAGACTCCAGGTACGCATGCCACCACCCATGTCACCACCGTCACCTCAGAGACACTTACTCTGCTGCTTCCTTCCTGGGGCGGATTTTCAGGCCTCGGGGGTAACGGAAGGCAGCCCCCCCCATGGCCCCGCCTGTCCCCCAAAGATGGTGGCTGTCCCTGTCCCAGGCTGAGCCCCGCCTCCCCCCACCCGAGAGGCACAGTAGGAGACAGCGGCTTCCCTGGGGGGCTCTGGGAGGAGCGCTCACGCCTCGACCCTTGGGAACGGTCAGAGAAGCTCATCTCCACGGACCTCAGAGGAACCCCAGCTGCCCCTCGCCACCCGCCGTGTGCCCTGGGACAGGTCCCCACTCTGTCTGGGCCTGGGCTCCCCGTCTATTCAGTGAGGGGCTGGGCGCAAAACACCGGGCCTCCCCCGCTGAGCGGTCTGGACAGGCACAGCCCGGCCCGCCTCCCTGGCAGGACCCCCGATCGGCAGCCCTCTCCCACGTCCCCCCGACTTGCCTTCTGCCCTCCTGACCAAGCGGCTGGGTTGGTTTCCTTCTAATCAATGACAGACCTCTTAACGAACCCACATTCCTGGGTGGGCGAAGGCCCGAGGCCGGTGTGTGATTGTCAGACAGGAGCCTCTGCCCCATGTCCACCCCAAGCACTATCTGGGGTCTGTCTCTCTTTTGTCCTTAAAAGGCGGTGAGGTGCGAGGAGTTTACTGTACCCTGCCGAGCAGGTGGGAAGACCGAGGTCCGGGGAGAGGCCTGCAGGGTGAGTGGCAGCGCGGACCGCTGGCCCCTCCGGAGGCCGGGCGGAAAGCCTCCAAAGCCTCCCAAGCCTCCCGCCCGCCGGCTCTGAGTGCTCTCTGAGGCGTAAGTGTGAAGTGAGTATGTGTAAACTGCGGATTACTCTCTCCATGCTGCTATGTCTCCCGGGATCAGCAGGACCAGGGCAGCTGGCAAGGACGCCAGCGGTGACCTCAGGGCTCGGCCGGCGCCTGGAGCCCAGCGGCCAGGACACCCCCGCTGGGGCCGGCTCGGTTACCGCCGCCCTTTGCTCCCAGCCGCGCCCAGGCAGGGGGGCTGGGTCTGCAGAGCGGACGCCCCCACGGCTGCATCTCAAGGGAAGGGGAAGGGACAGCCCCCCCAGACCCCCCAAGGCCCTTCCGGGCTCAGCGGCCGGGTGGGCGGCCGGCTGGCAGGAGGGTGCCCTGGAGGTGGGCCACGTTTCCCTCGGGGGGTCGATTACACCAGAGGAAACCCGAGCTGTGCCTGTGTGGGTACAACAAGCCTGTCGCCTGGTGGGGTAATCTCCATGCTTCTCAGGTGACAGCTGCTGGCCCGGGGCAGCAATGTCCTCAGCCGGGGGCGCCACGTCCCCTGAGGGGCGCGGGCTGCGCAGAGCCTCCCAGGGTAGGCCAAGCGGGGCCTGGCGGCCGGACCACGGGGTCCCTGGGCCAGGGCGGGCCCGGCCGGGGCCCGGAGGCCGCCGCCCCCGGCCAACCCCGCGGTCAGCACCAGGGCACTTGCCCGTCGTGTGCCTGGGGCCGGCATCGGCTGTTCCATTTTTGCACTGGCTCTGTCTGTCTGTCTGGTACTCAGCGCAGGGCTTGACACGTCCCCGGCACCTGGTGCTCGTTTGCTGATTCACAGGTCCGGCCGCTCGTCCGTCTTCCAAGAAAATCGTGTTCTCAACCCTGTTGGTATTTTCATCACGCAGTTAAGGCAAGTGTCACATGTGCCACTGGTAAAGCACCAGCGTCCAGCGTCCAGCGGGGCACGTTTCCCTTTTAAGGACAAATTGGGATGGACTGAGGGGTATTCCTCACGGGGTAGCAAATCTATTTTCTTTCTCTCAAGCTCCGCTGGAGCTGGCAGAGGACACCATTGGGCCTTCCTGTGGCTCCGGCGTGGGGGTGACCTCGGGCTGACCCTCAGGGCGGAGGGGCGGCTGTGGGGGGGTGGTTGGGAGGTGGGGGGCCCGTGGGGATGTGCAGGCGGCTGGGCACAGGCACGGCGCCGCGAGCCCCGTGGCCTGTTGGGTGACAGCTCCCCCACCGCCCGTGACGACGTGTGAGCGTGGGGAGGTGTGCAGGGACCGGCAGGCCACCCGGACACGGGCTCGGGGAGGAGGGGGCTTTAAAACAGGAGACTCTGCGAAAACACTCCTGAGCGCAGATGGGGAGAAACAGTATAAAAGTCTCTTCCCTGATGTCCCTGAAAATATGGGGACAGTGACTTTGCATCTGGCCCAGGAAGGGGCTGGGCAGTGAGGGCGGGTGGGGGCACTGGACTCTGGGAGGGAGCAGGGGGTGGGGCAGCAGAGCAGCCCCCCTACCCCGGACTGTCTGGACTTGGCCATCAGGTCGGCTCGGCGCCCGCACTCACCCTGACCCCTGGCTGGACTCTCTCAGCGCCGTGGGCCACCTGCTGTCCATAGGGGGACGGAGTTGGGCCCCCCTCGCTCAGCCTCTGTCTGATGGCCACGCGGAGCTCTGTAAAGACGGTGCCCAGGGCAGGAGGAGAGCCTCAGCCTGTCCTCGCCGTCCTCAGAGCCCTTGAGTCTCCACCCCAGACGCACCCACACCACTGTCTGCTCAGACCCCCATGTCGGGGGGGCATGTGACAGCCTGAGGGCTCTGGATTCCCGATGGCACAGACACGAGGCCCTCAGGAAGCCGCCTCCACCCTGCCAGCCTGGGGTGCGATGGTGACTGGACCTCCGGCACCGCCCCGCAACCTGTTCCTGCCCAGAGGGTCCCCCCTCCACGCCCCTCTGCCCCCACGCGAGGGGCCGGGACGGCCCACAGAGCTCACAGCGGCGGCCTGGCCCGGAGTGGCCCGGCCAAGGGCCCCTTGTGTCTCCCAAGAGGACCTCCTCGAAAGTGGCCAGAGGAGCCGGGATGAGAGCGGAACCAGGGCTCACACCTTCTGGAAAAATCGTCACGATGCCGTTTCCAGAGGCCAGAGCCCCGGGAAGTGGGAGCTCCGCAGAGAGCATGTCATACTGTCGAGTGCCCCTTGCCAGGCGGGGCTGTCCCTAGACTATGGATGCCTGGTTACAGGGCTTCAAGTTCTGTTGGGATCTGTGGTCGAGGAAGTGACCTCGCCACCACTAGTCCCTGGGGAGGTCTCGATGCAGCCGGGGTCCCAGACTTGAGGACACAGCTGGGTCCGTGCTGGCTCTGCGTCCCGATTCTGAGCAGGGCACGAACCTCTCGAGCCTTCCTCGTTTGCAGAAAGTGTGAGATAGTGTCTGTCGGTCAAGCCACCCAGTGTGGGGCAGCGTCGCCACACAGCGGTGGATACACAGATCCGCGTGGGCCGGCCCCAGGCCCGGGCCCCGCCCTGTCCCCTCCCACACTCCCTCCCTCGGGCCGCACCGACCTCCTTTCTCAACCGCCCCTCTGTCCAGACACCTTCTGCTCCAAGTGTCAGCACATTCACACCTCCCGCCAGGCTAAATATACCCGCGTGTGCACAGGCCTGGCTCCCTCTGCTCCCGCTGCTGGGAAGACAAATGCCACCCGGTGGCCTCCAGCCCTCCGCGTGGCACCTGCTATGCCTCCCCACGTGTGGACGGCTCCTCCTCCCCTCGTCGGGGTTCTGTCTGCCTTCTGCTCCCGACTGTGAGCTCCCAGGGGGCAGGGGCCTTGCTGGCCTGTCCTCACGGGCACAGGTAGAGCTCAGGGCACGGTGGCTGAGTCACCAGAGGAGAGGACCTGCCCCACTGGCCAGCTCAGTTGTTACAGCCAATTCGACCTAGTCATTTTAAGTAGATCGGACCGATAACTATTTAAGCTCATCCTGTGGTTTAAGCTTTTCGTGGGCATGTTAAGTTTTGCTGAACAACTGAATAACCCCCCACGCGTCCACAGCAGGTCGCTGTATATTGTCCCCTATCCGGGGCCCGCTGGGCAGCGCTTCAGACTGGAGAGACGGACTCCCTTCAGGCGGCCGTGCACAAACCCAGAGTTCTTCCACCGTGTGCCGTCTCCAGCCCTGGGATGTTACCCCCATCTGCTTCCACCAGCCCGAGGGGACGGAACACAGAGAAGGGTACGTGGGTGGGGGGACCACAGCAGCCAGGTGTCCCACGTCACGCATCGCTTCCTGTCCTCTGCCGCTGGGGCCCGCTGGCAGCAGGGAGGCTGGGAAATGCCCTCCGGCTGCGCGCGCCAGGAGGCGACAATGGATCTCGTGGACATTCAACCTTCTTGGACGCGATGAGCAACACATCTAGACTTAGCGTGTTTTTCAAACCTTTTCTGAGCCGTTACCATATGCCAAGCGCTGTGCTGAGAGCCAGACAGAGAGGCGACCGGGCAGCAGCTTGGCCGTGGAGAAGCCGCTGACCTAAAAGGCAGGTGAGACGTGGCGCCGAGCGCGTGGCGCCCTGGCGAGGAGGGCGCAGTGAGCATGCGCGGGAAGCGGGAGGGACGCTGGCTCTGGGGGCTGCCTGGAGCTCACAGCAGGTGAGCAGGACACGGTTGGCGGAGGAAGCCGGAAACAAGAAGGCTAGAAGCAGGTCAGTCACGCAGACGTACGATGAGGAACACTATGCAGCCATGAAAATCACGGATTCAAAAATATTAAAGGCCATGGGTGATTATTCATAGGAAATGGACAGTGACCGGTCATACAGGGCGACCCATTTTGGGGATAACTCTATATCTAAATGTAGATGAAAGTATACAAATATATTGAGGGATACTTTGTTGTTTATTCGTGTTTATCATTTAATCAAAGATTTCCATCAATACGCTTTGGTTTGATGTACTGTTTGCTTCAGCCGGACAGAAGGATCTCAACACCTCCCAGCCCCACCCCCACGAATCCAGCGGTGTGGCCGCATCTGTATTATCTGTCCTGGGACCCTGACTCGGGTGGGAGCTCCATGAACACTCCCTGAAATACGGGGCTTCGGATGAGCCTGTTCTCCTGGTGTGAAAGCCGAGACAATGACTCCTGCGAGAGCGCACCCCAAAGCTTTGACCATTACAGAATTAATTTTGCCTGATGGCAAGTCTCAGGATACGCCTCCCTTTGGTGTAGGCTTCCGCTGCTTACAGAGCCCTGAGCCGCAGCACCCCTGAGCCCTGTCGCCTCGGCCACCAGGGGGCAGTGTGGGCTGCTTGTGACAATGCCACCGACCCACTTCCAAATTTTGCAAGTCCTTCTCCTTCAAAACGCGGTTGATAGATAACTTTAGAGGATTTCTTTAAGGGATATTTTATTTGTTTTTCTCATTCTATTTCATTTGGAAGCTAATGAGGGATCCGCTGAGGGGAAGCTGTCACTTGTGTAGAACGGGGAGTCCAAACTTCTGTGTCCACCCACATCCCTCCATCCCTCCCTCAGTCTACAAACATCTTTGTAAACCGTCTTTTGACTTTAGATGTGATATATTAGAGGTATTTCCATGACGCGGACCCTTCTTTGTGATTCAAATGTTTGGGTAGCAAGTGCTCTGCTCCTAAGACTGTGGAAATGTCACTGAAATCTGGGAGACCTGCGGAGGTCAGCGGAACCTGTCACAGTGGGAGATCTGTCCGGCCAACGTCGCGTCCACACTGGCTGCTGTCCCCAAGTCACGGAGTCTGTCTTCCCTTGGAAAAACTGGCCCAAATCCTTTATATCCCTAAACAGCATTTCCAGGTGGTGAGGACAAAGCCCTTTAATCTGCTTTTATTGTTATTGTTGTAGTTCCGAGTTTATTGTTTACCAAGTGCTTTCTCTTTAAAACAGCCAGGCGGAGCAAGCTTACCCCTCTCTGAACCCCGAGTTTTTTAATCCGAGGGGCCGAGCGCGGCAGCTCAGGAGGCGCACAGGGCTGGACTCCTCCCGTTTCAGGTTTGGAGGGCCGACGCTCCCTTTTCTTGTCTGCTCGGGGTTGAGAAATGCCTCCCGGTTCCTTGCACGGAGTCTAGGTGTCCAGGAGGAGGCGGGCCTTGTTGCCTGGGCGACAGCAGGGGAGCGGCTGAGAGGCTGCTCCGGCAGCCAATGGAAGCCGGGAGAGGCGGGGGCAGCCGGGTCTCTTGCAGCAGCCGCACCGCTCGCAGGTCGGCCGTGGGGGAGGGGTGCGGTTGTAGAGGTCCCGGGGGTCCTGGCCGACCCCAGACCCTGGATGTGGCGGGCGCTGCCTGGCCATGGGGTCAGGGCAGCCACACTCTGCACCCCAGTTCTCCTGTGGCCTGAGCGGGCGGAGATGGCGGAGGGCGGAGGGCGGCGGGTCCGGGAGGGGATCCGGGGCCCCAGGACGCCTCGTCTTTCTCCCTGGCATCCCCGGAGACTGGGGGAAGGAATCACGGCACTTGGCGGCGGGATTTGGAGACCCCGGAATCCTGGAGCCCAGCCCTCCGCTCCCCTCCATTCCCAGGTCTGGCCGCGGCCACCGTCCACTTCCGACTCTGTGTCCCTTCTGCAGGTATCCGGGCTTCCGGCCCCCGGACTGGCAAGCATGAAGCTCCTGTGCGTGGTGGCTGTGGTCGGCTGTTTGCTGGCGCCGCCAGCCCAAGCCAACAAGGTGAGTGGGCGGGGCCCGCAGCACCTGTGCGCGCTGCCCCCTCGCCACCCCTCACTCCGCCCGGGGACGAGGCTCCCCAGCCCGCCCCTTCCCAGAGTACCCTCCCCTTGGGGTGTGCCCTCAGGGGCGAGACCTCAGGCCTCCCTGTGGGCAGGGCGAGCGGAGGGGTGGGGGTCTAGCAAGGATTTTGTATTTGGGGTAGAGACATTAATAACTGCTGCTCAGGGAGACTCGCGTAGGACAATGAGTAGCAGCAATGCGCTCTACCTGTGGAGTCCCACGCAGATGGAGGTTTCCGCAGGGAGGGTGACCAGCCCGATGCCCAAGCAATGGCTCGGACCCAGGTCCGAGTGGATTAAACGATTGGGAAAGCCTCCAAGGCTTCCAGTAGGTCTGAGGCGTTAAGACACAAATTCCAACAGAGTAAATCTGAGTAAATCTGACCATCTCATCGGCCTGATTAAGCCCCGTGGGAGCTGGGCAGCATGCCACCAGCAGCTAGGAGGACCGGTGGGAGGGGCTGGACAAAACAGAAGGGTGGGGCAAGGGAGCTAGTGACAAAAGACAAGAAGGGATTGTTAGGGGGCAGGGACATCTTGGCTTTGGGGGAGAGAAGGGGAAGGGTTTTATGTAGTCGCCTCTTTCAGTGGGGCAAGGAGAGGGCGCCTGTGACAGATGATCCACCTCCAAGACTGCTGGACAGAGGTGCACACCCAGGGGTGGGCTAAGGGTAGAGGACCACGTGCCCCCACCCCCAGCACCCTGCAAGTGGATGACAGCTTCCTGTGACTCGTTTGCCACCTGGACAGCCCATCTTAAGGACCCTGTGATGGCATGTCCTTCCTGCAGAAGTCATTCCTTGCTGAACTTGGGGGTAGGGAGAGGTCGGGAGCACTCACAGCGCCCCCTGGCCGGACGGGAGCTGCGCAGCGCTGAGCGTCTGGTGGAACCCGCCCCTGGGGCACCCCTGTTATGTGTTTCCCCCCCAGAGCTCTGAGGACGTCCGGTGCAAGTGCATCTGCCCCCCGTACAGAAACATCAGCGGGCACATTTACAACCAAAACGTGCCGCAGAAGGACTGGTGAGGCCTGCGCAGGCCGCTCTGCCTGGGGCGCGTCCCGCTCGCGAGCTGTGGGTGTGGCGTTGGGACCGAGGAACAGTGTTCCGTGGGAGTTGAGGCGGCGTTTCTCATCCCCGCTCCTGGGGGCTAGGACGCCCCATCCTCGGAGCAGGGAGCCGAGTGCGAGTGGGGGCTCCGTGAGAAGGGGGGCAGGCCGGGTGGGCTTCGAGGAGATCCAGGCGCCCCGCGCGCCCTGCCCCCAGGAGCTGGGTTTGTTGTATTTCCCCAGCTTCACGGAGCTGTCATGGACAGGTAACGTGTAAATCGGGGTGTACGGTGATGACTCGGTACACATAGGCGAGGTTGGTTAACCCTCCATCGCCTCAGTTACCTGTGTGCGGTGAGAGCGTCAGAGACCTGTCTCTGCAGCCTTCGCGTTCATCGCACCGTTTCATTAGCCAGTCACCGTGCTGTGCGTTAGAGCCCCGAAGATTTTGATTCAAGAACCCCTAAGACATGAAGTCCTGGGGGAGCCCCGGGGCCCTCCGTGTCTCGTGGTCATAGTCCAGAGAGCGCCAGTGAGCGTGCTGATGGACCCTGTCCGCCCACACAGGCCGCCCAGGCCTCAGCCTGCAGGAACCAGGCCTTCCAGGGCACGGTCACCGCGCCGTCCTTGCGAGCGGCCTACGGCCCCGCCCACGTTTCTAGGCCCCAGGACGCCCCGCCCACAGCTCCGCCCTGGGCCCCGCCCACGGCTCCGGGTCCTAGCGCGCCCCGCCCACGGCCCTGCCCTCGGCCCCGCCCCACCGCCGCCCTCTGCTCCCCTTGCAGCACCTGCCTGCACGTGGTGGAGCCCATGCCCGTGCCCAGCCGTGACGTGGAGGCCTACTGCCTGCTGTGCGAGTGCGAGTACGAGGAGCGCAGCACCGCCACCATCAAGGTGACGCCCCGCCCCGGGCTGCCGAGCTCCTGCAGGCTCTGGCTTTGTCCCAGAACATTCCACGGGCTGTGGGACTGGCTTCTGGGCCGGGCTGTCGCAGACATAGGGACCCTCTTCCCACCCGCTGGAGCCAGCCCTCTGACTTCTGTCCCGGGGCCCCCTTACTCTGGGGCATGACAGCCTGGGAGAAGCTCCTTCCTTTTTCTCTGTCATTCTTCCTGGTTCCTTCACTTCCTCTCTTTCCTTCCGTTCCTACGATAAACACCGTTTGGTGCCTCTCACGTCTGGGCTCCACGCGGGAGGATGCTGCTCGCAGACGCGTAAGGCTGTCTGACTGAGCTTCCAAGGTGACGCTGGCCGCTTCTGAGCACCCGCAGGGCTGCGGCCCAGGGCCGGGGGTCCTGGCGCCTGCGCAGGGCAGGAGGGCGTTGGGCTGCGGCTGCTTGTGCTTCCGTGACCCGTGTTGGCGTAGGGCCGTGGGCTCGGAGGCCAGCGATGGCCGCCCCGGCATCGTGGAGGTCGGAAGAGCATTTGAGGCAGAGTCTGCAAACCGGGGTACAAGTGACACCTGTACCATTTTCTGGCGCTGGACCTAAGGCCAAAGGGCTCGGCTCCGTGGTCCCCAGACAGGTGCTACCGCCCTCTGGGGTCACGCAGAGCGAGCGTCCACCTGCGCTGTGGATGCTCCTGCAGCTGGTGGGCCCTTCCCCCACGCCCACCCGGGGTCGTCTCAGGGCATCCCGATCCACGCTTCCTTCATCTGTGTCCCTGGCTGCTGGAGGCCGGATGGTTCTCGTGGGACCCTCGGTTTGGGGCGGAGTCAGGGAATATGTGGTGTAGGGCCGCGCTGCCCTCCTTGGCACACGGTCCCCCCAGCCGCAGTCTCCAGCCCCCGCCCCGCGCCGCACTGCGGGGTCACTGCCACCGAACACAGGCGGCCCGGGCAGGAGACGGGTCGGCCATCCTGGCCCGGCTGCCGCTCACAGGGCCCGGGTCTCTCCCCAGGTCATCATTGTCATCTACCTGTCGGCAGTGGGGGCCCTGCTGCTCTACATGGCCTTCCTGATGCTGGTGGACCCTCTGATCCGGAAGCCGGACGCCTACACCGAGCAGCTGCACAACGAGGAGGAGAACGAGGTAACGGAGGCTGCTGGGTCTGCCAGTCCCTGCGCCGCGCGCCGCGGGTCCCGCCCCTCCCCGGCGCTCCGCCTCCCCCATGCGCGCTGGGGTCTGGGGCGGAGCGGGGTCCGGCCCCTCCCCCGCGCTCCGCGTCCCTGCCTCCTGCACGTCGCCCAGCCTCCAGCATCCCCTCCGCGGGGACTGCCCCATGCACCTCCAGGTGACACAGGAGGTGGCCCCGGGGAGTCTCCAGATGTCCGGTATCGGGCAGCCTCCACGACGGCTGTGGCGCGTGTCTCCCTGTTACGCTGCACGTGGAGGCAGAGGGGCGTGAGCCAGCCGGGCCAGTCCCACGGGGACACACGTGGCGTGGTGTCCTGGCTGCTCGGTGCCATCAGGTTGGCTCTGAGGTGGCAGATGTGTCGTAGGGGTGGCAGACACCTGCTCAGCACCTGCTCGGCACCTGCTTGGTGCAGAGCACAGCCCGGTGGCGGCGACAGTGGGGGTCGTCAGTGTGTGCACGAGGAGCTCTGT
Source organism: Rousettus aegyptiacus (assembly GCF_014176215.1). NCBI lineage: Eukaryota > Metazoa > Chordata > Mammalia > Chiroptera > Pteropodidae > Rousettus > Rousettus aegyptiacus. Next base: position 14,392,331 of record NW_023416293.1, on the reverse strand, counting down.
CACGTAGAAGAGTGACCACTAGAGCTGGCTAGCCGGTCATGCCCAGGCCACTAGGCCTCCGGTGTCACGTTCAGGAGCCTCTGCTCTCCGAGCTGAGGGGGGGGGCCCCCTCGTGCACTCACATGGTGGGGGGCCACACCCCGTCCCGTCTGCCCCACGCGGAGGGCTGCGGACGCCTGCAGAGGGAGCCAGGGCACCGGGAGGAGGGCACCGAGGAGCCAGCTCGCTCCCCGGGGGGTCTGAGGTCTCGGCCTCGTCCTAGGGCAGCGAGGCGAAGAAACCGGGGGACTCAAGCAGTGTAAGGAGTTTTGCAGATGACACAGTCAGCAATGGGAGGTGGCCCCTCTAAGGCAGTGAGTTCGGGGTCACTAGAGGTCCCCCAGGCTGGGCTGCTGCGGGGGGCCCTGGTCCAGAGCACTAGAGGCACAGGATCGGAGGTGGGGGAGCGCAGGCCCCCCGAGAAGAGGGTTGGGGCTCTGATCTGCATGAAGCCGCAGGCTGCAGGGGGCCCGGGTCCACGCGCGGCCAGGGAGGAGGGAGGCCCGGCCACCCCCACGGGCCCCACTGCTGCTCTGGGCACGTGCCGGGCCTGCGGCTGCCACCCCCGGCCTCCCGCTGGCATGAGCTTGGCCGGAGCTGGGGCAGAGAGGGTGCGCCGTGCCAGGGAGGTGGCGGTGCTGGCGGCGGGTGGTCTGTTCAGGGGGAACCCTGCGCGCCTACCTGGTTATTAATGCAGAGTCGCAGCAGCTCTGATGGGGGCAGGGGCCGTCTCTAATGAACACCCGGCGATCAGGGTGATGTGGTAATTGCAGACCTGCTCCGGAGTAATTGAGAGATGTTCGGTGCCCACAGCCGGGCACAGGGCCCTGGAATGCACGGCTCTCTGCGTGGCTGGGGTGCGGGCGGGGCGGGGGCCTACCGCCCAGGGGGCTCCCCACTTTTGAGTCTTAAGCCCCGCTGCTTCTCGAGGAGGCCTGGGGAGGGGGGCTGTGTGTGGTCAGTCTGCGTCCTGGAACTGGATGGGGGTGGACTTTGGCCGAGTCCGGAGCATGGTCCACCACGGAGGCACCAGCCGCCCTCGTGTCCAGGGCGCCTGGGCTCAGGGGCTGCAGCAGCTCTGGAGCCGGAGCTGGCCGCCCCGCTCCGTGCCGGAGGAGCCCTGGGAAGGGGGGTCTAGGTGTTGAAAGTGCGTTCGGTCTCTGCTGCCTGGCCCACGGTGTGGACAGCCTGGGAGTGGCCTCTCCACTCCCTCCCCCAACACTGCGGCGGGGTAGCCCCGTCTCAGGTGCTCCCAGCTGTCCCTGCTGGGGCCTGGGGGCTCCACACTGTCCTGTGCACGCGCCCCCCTTCCTCCCCGTCCTCAGGAGTCCTGCAGGGGGCACTGTGTCTGCCCCCAGATGGCCACGGCCGGGGACATGAAGGCCGGGACAGGACCAGGCGTAGGGGGCGGGCAGCCAGGGCGGAGGCTGGTCCCCGGAGGCCCCTTTCCAGACCTGGGCTGGGGCTCAGGTCTGAGCTGGTCTGGGGAGGCTGGCTGCCAGGCGGAGGGCCCCGAGGACAGAGGGGAGAGTGGAGCCCGGCGCCCACCTCCCTTGTCCTGGGTGCCGAGCACACTCAGGGCACACAGCACCGGAGCGGACAGCGGGTCCCCAGGCCGTCTGGCTTTGTGTCCCTGGGTTTGTTAGGGGTCTGGAGAGTCTTCCTTAAGAAGGACATGAGGACGCCCCACCCAGCAATGGGAGTCTTCACTTTCGCCCCAGGACAGGAACTCCCAGGTTCTCTGAAAGTTCTCGGCCCGAACAGCTCAGTGACCGTGACAAGGATACTGTCTGGGCTCCGGGCTCCAGCCCCGTGGGGCCAAGCAGACGAGATCTGGAGGTCCGATCACTGCCCAGGGTTGGGGGCCCTTAGCTTCCCCCAAGTCCTGGAGCGGGGAGCCTCCCCGCCCTGGGGTGGGGGACTGGAAGGGGTGGGGCCCGAGCAGGGAGATGAAAGCAGCAGGCCCCTTTGAAAGCGGGGGCCAGGGCTGGGCTGGGGCTGCCTGCAGGATCCCTGCGCATTAGCCTAATCCCCGGGCTCAGACGCCCTTTGAAATGCGGAAGCTCCTGTGCCTGCCGGGGCAGCAGCGCACTGGGCCCAGATGTGCGGCCCTGCCCGTTTGAATGGAGAGGCAGGGCTGCCTGAGGCCGGGGGTCTGCGGCTCACAGTGCGTCCTGACATCTGGCTCCCGGGGTGGGTAGCGCTGTGCCGGGGCCCCTGGCCGGCCGCAGGAGCTGACAGAGACCCGGAGAAGACAGACACACGGGAGAGGGACGACCCCTCGTCCCCTCGTCCCTTCCAAGGACGGAGCAGAGAGGCGTGGGGTCGCTGACCCTCCCACAGCACAGGGTCCCTGCCAGCCCCAGACCGCTCTGCCGGTCGCTGTCCATGGTGCTCGCCCTCCCGTTCAGCCCTCTGCGTCCGAGTGGCTGTGGCCCGTCTTCCCGCCGCGGGGCGGTGTGTGGCCGCTCCGACACCCGCTCAGCCTTGAGAAGGGGCCGCTTCACCTGGGTCTCGCACCTGCGGGGCCTTGTGACTGGAGGAGGGGCCGCTGAGGACAGCAGGCGCGGCCCGGCCGCAGGCGGCCGGGGAAAGGCCCCCTCGGCTGTGGGCGGGTGGGCCTGGGGTGTGGTTCACCAGCTCAGGCGTGCAGTGCCATGCTGGGGACCCTGACGCGCTCAGGACACCTGTCCCGTCGTGCCAGTTGGGGAACCCGAGTGGGGTCTCCCCAGGGCCCAGCGGCCTTCTGCCCCCCAGAGTCGCCTGGAGACTCAGCCCCGGGGGAAGGGGGCAGAGCCCGGCGGCCGTCCTGTGTGGACCGTCCCAGAGGGCCCACAGCATCGAGGGCGGGCCACACAGACCCGGCCGCGGCACTCGGGCAGAGGTGAGCGGTCTGCAAGGCCACGGAGACTTTCCAGGGCAGCCCCCTGCCCCCGCCTGTGTCCCCTGTCCTGCCCGGGCCGTGCCAGGGCTGGCCAGCAGTCATGCTCGCTGCCGGTCACTGAGCGCTTGCTGCCCGCCACACACCGCTCAGCGCTGCACGCTGGGCCTCGTCAGGAAGTGGCTCCCGTCCGTGCCGTGGGCGGGAAACGGGCCAGAACCGTGCCGCCGGGCCAGGGCCGTGTGCAGGCCGGTGTCGGAGGCGGCTGTGTGCGTCCTGCGGGGCGCTGGGCGCCGGGCGCCCTCCTCATCCCCGTGGGGCTGCAGGGCTCCCTGCTGCTCGACTCCCAGCGTAAACCGTGGTTTGCAAACTGTGAATCGCAGCCCGAGGTCACCACACGAACTGAGTGGGTCGCGACCAGCATTTCCGAAACGTGGTACGAGGCAGGGCGAGCGCATCAGAACACGTCACGCTCGGTGTTTGGCGAGGGTGGCGTGTGTGTCCACGTGGGCAAACGTGATTCCTGCTGTGACCGCAGTCAGAACAGTCTGCAGAGGACAGACTCCACTAAATGGGGGTCGGGAAGGAGGTCACTTGTCCAGGGACACGCGGCTGCTGAGTGGCAGGGCCGGCGTCCTTCCCAGCGTCCACTAGGGGCCGTGAGCGGGGCCCTGACCCGCAGCCCGCGCGCCCGCCTGCCTCGCCCCGCCTGGCAGGCCGGCCTTCCTTGGCCCCGGACAGGACCAGTGACTGGGCTCTGCAGCAGTGGACCCCCGCGCCGCCCCCGCCTGCCGTGGCCAGCTCCCCCTGCGCCCCCCGCCCTCGCCTCGCCGCCTCCCGCCCGGCAGCTGCGCGGCGACAGAAGCCGTGCCAGCCCAGGCCCTCAGAAGCGGAGTCGCGTTTTCTGGGCGGCTGTGGGCTCAGGGGTGCGCTAATCCCTTAAGAGGTGGGTGGCAGGAGATGAGAGGCCGGGAGCCGGGGAGGAAATCCCCGCGGGGGGGGCCCGGCCCTGGGCGCTAATTCCCCCCAGATCGGCTTCGGGTCCTGCAGGAAGTGCGGGGGCTCCGGGGCTCAGAGCAGAGAGTGGTAATTAGGGCAGATGCCGCCTTGTCGACAGAAAGCTGGGAGCAAAGGGAACAGGAGGGGGCGGCCGTCCGGCCACGTGGAGAGCTGCGGGGTCCACGCCTGCCAGACGCCCGCGTGCGGCCACGTCCCCTCCCCAGGGGGTCCTCTGGGTCCCCAGCTGTGCGGCCCCCAGCTGTGCGCCCCACCCTCCCGCCTGGCCGACCTGCTGCCCAGGGGGCCGGTGGTGCAGCTCGTCAGACCACAGACCCCATCGCGTCCTCCGCGCTGGCCGCACGGTGTCCTGAGGCCAACGCTCAGGGTCCGGGCTGTGCTGGCCGTGGGCTGCCTGGGGCCCAGGGCCCACTCCTGGACCTGCCCCCTCCCAGGCCCCGGGACGGGCAGGGTCTGCCCCACAGATCCAGCAGCACTGGGCCTCGCGGGCCGGGCGCCCCGCGGGGCAGGCCGGCGTGGACGGCCGGCATGGCCTCGGGGAGCCCCTCCTTGGGGAGGTGGGGTGCCGGTCAGGGTTGCTCAGGGCGCTCACTGGGCTTCCGGGACGCGGGCACACGGAGGCACACACGTCTCTTCCCCCCACCCCGCAGGACGCCCGCTCCCCGGCTGCCGCCACGGCCCCCCGCGGGGCCGCCCGGGCCAACACCGTCCTGGGGCGCGTGGAGGGTGCCCAGCAGCGGTGGAAGCTGCAGGTGCAGGAGCAGCGGAAGACGGTGTTCGACCGGCACAAGATGCTCAGCTAGGCGTGCGGCGCGGCTGGCTCGCGGGCCGGCGGCCCCCGGTTCCCGGCATGGCACGGAGCAAGGGGCACGCCCCCCCATGCCCCCACCCCACCCCGGTGCCCCCGTCGGGGTCTTCCCTGTGAACGCCATGGCGTTTCCCTTCTGGAGAAGTGTTCTCTGCTGGCTGAAGCAACGGGTGCTGGTCCCTAGCTTGCCTGCTCGGGCCTCTGGCTGAGGGCAGGGGATGGGGTGTCCTCGTGGCCGGGGCCCTTGTTCCGCCCTTGCTGCCCTTCCAGCTCCAAACCTTAGGACGCTTCTGGAAGGTGGAGCCGGGCCGGCAGGGCTCGGCGTCAGGAGGGGACAGCCGGCCAGCCTTTTGTGGGGCCCTCCGCTGTGCACCCTGTGGCCACCTTCCCCAAGCCGAGCTTGGCCTGGCCCCGCCGTGGGCTCAGGGCACACCTAGACGCTTGTCAGGCCGCCTTCTCCCCCGCTCCCCGGCTCGGACGGACGCACCGTGGTGCCCGGGCCCCTCCCCCTCAGCTCCGGAGCCGCGGGACGCGAGGCCGAGCTGCGGCCTGGGTGCGCCAGCCCCTGCGCCTGGACCGGCCCTCGTCCCGGGGTCTCGTGCCCACGCAGGGACAGAAGTGCACACCCCTCCGTTGTCTGTAAATCAAGGCCGCCACCATTAAATTGTCTCTTTACGAATTTCAAGAGATTTAGAGATTAAGAGTGTTTCACTCGTGGCCTGGTAAGTGCCGTGTCCGAGACGGGACACAGAACGTTGTCCTCGGCAGGTCCGGGCAGGGAGGCAGAGCCCGGACGGTGTGGAGATGGTGGCGGTGCCCCGTGGGGCCCCGTCGCCTGACAGGTAAGAGGCGGGCGGGCCGGGCGCGCGCTCCTCCGGGTGCTTTCTCTCCGAGGAGCATGGGGACGGCCCCCGAGGTCATGCTGAGAGCCCCCCGAGACCGCGCAGTGTCGGACGGCAGCGCGTCGGGCCGGAAACGATGCTCGCTGCAAACCCTGCCCTTCCCCGGCGCGCGGGGAGGGGCCGGGCCGCCGGGGACGCAGCTGCCGGGGCCGGACTGCGGCCGCTTCGGGGGTGTCCGGGGCCCCGGCAGAGACGAGGCGCGCGGAGGGGCCGCTGCCCTGACCGCGCGTCCTCGGGCCAAGGTCCTCGGGGCAGCCCCAGAGCCAAGCGCGTGTCCTCGAGGGGGAGGGGCGCGCAGTGCCTCCGGGAGCGGCAGAGATGGCGGCGTTGGAAGCTCCTTGGGGACACACGCCGACTGAGGGGACGGAGCTGATCGTGGGACTCCGAGTGAGTCTGGGGGGCGAGAGGCAGCCGCGCGGCAGGGGCGTGAGGCCGGGGCACAGGAGCCACCGCTGGGGACGTGTCCGCCCCCGTGTGCCTGGTACTTGCTCAGCGCCCGCGGGGGCCACACGCCGCCCTGGAGGCTCCTGCGGCACCGTCACCCCGGGCCGCAGCCCTCAGGGGCGGCCTGCCCCCCCCCCTTCGTCCCGGGGCCCCCCTCGTCCCTTCAGCCTTGTGCCCCGGCCTGTCCGCGTGCTGGAGTCTCCTGCCCGAGGGCTCCGTGTCCACCTCGCACCCGCCTCCACGGCCCCTGCGGGCGAGGGCACCGGCCGGGCGCCGGCCAGAGGACGTCCTCGACGGCCCCTGCACGGCACGCACGCGGTCCTCCTCGCCTCGTGGGCGTCTCCGCGTGGCCCTCGGCCCTGCCGCTTCTCACCGTCCCCTCCGCAGCCTCTGCCCTGAGCTTCGATGTCCCGCAACTCCCTGGAAGTGTGTTCTCCTTCGCGGTCCCCTGGGGTTGCTTCCGGGACCCGTCTCCAGCCCAGACCCCACCCCCGAGCTCCAGACTTGTCCATCTGGCTCTCAGCTGGACTGTCCCCACCAGGCTGCCCAGGTCCTGCTCTGCTCACCCGACCCCACAGTCCCCTCCGCTCCCTGGGGGCTGGGCAGTGACGATGGGGTGGCCGACGGGCGCCGGGACCTGTGCTGTCTGCACTCGGGCAGCTCCGCTGGGCTCCGGGGAGCCCGCAGGGCAGGTGGGCAGTGCAGCCCGGAGGCCGGGGTGGACCTGTCCACCTGGACCCCGTCTCCTAGCAACGCCAGGGCCCGAGCCTCGCTCACCAGCCTCCCCACGCCCGGCCCTCCATTTGGTGGAGCTGAGCTGGCCACCTGGGTGACTCTGCCATGTCAGCCAGGCAGCCGAGGGCCTTCCACAGCCTCAGGGGCCTCCGCTCCCTCACGGCGCCATGGGGGATGCCGGCTGCGTGGGCTGGGGAGCCCAGCATGGACGGAAGCACTCAGCCCCGGCTTTGTGGTCACGGCGTGAGCCCCGCCTGCTGGCCAGCCTGCTGCGGGTCCAACAGCTGCCTGGCCCTCCGTGCCACCGGGGGCCGGGGATGCCAGAAACCCTGTCAAAGTTCCGCTTGGAACCTCCTGGGGGTGACGACGCGGGCCCCCCCCCCAGCCCCGATGTCCCCGAGCCCCAGCTAGAGCTGAGCCAGAAGCAGGCTCACCCCCGGGGTGCTGGGCCCCCCGTACCAGGGCCGACCTGCAGGCTGGGCTCGTGCCCCCCGCTCCCCACCGCTGCCACTGTGGGACCTGGAGCAGCAGGCCCTCCTGAGTGTCCCCAGCCTCGGCTGCCACAGAGCGAGGTCGGGCTCCCGTCCCAAAGCACGTTCCTCACCGCTGGGCGGTTCGGGGGGCACTGGAGACGCCCTCCCACACCCGTGCTCACGTGATCATTCTAGCGTTAGGGAAAGCGCAGTCAGCGCGTGGACTTCGGGGGTTCCTGGGTGTGACCGTGAAGGACAGGCAAGAGGCGGGAGGCGACTATGTGTAAAACGGCGTTTTGAGCAGGACAGGAAGTGCGGAGTGGCCGGGGTTTGGAAGGAGCTGTGACAGGGGCACTGGCCGGGTCCCCTGCAGACGTGACATCTGCCAGCTCCTTGGGCTGCAGATTTCAGGCTCCCGCAGGCCGAGGGGGTGAAAAGGGGGTTCGCTCTGCTGCAGGAGACCCATGCCGCTGCGGTCCCCCAGCCCAGTGCGCCCAGACCGCCACACGGCCCCCACGCCCGACCTCGTGTCCTCAGAGGAGTCTTCTCGTGACCAAACCATAAGGTGCCCCCAGAGAGCCCTGCGTCTTCCTGGTCTTGCCCTGCGCCCTGAGGCCCAGGCCCCCAGCCAGGCAGCACCTGTGGGGACAGCAGCTCCACAGCCCTTGGCTCCAGCGGAGAGCCCGGTGACCAATCACAGGAGGCCAGGGGTGGCCCTCCCCACCCCCTCAGAGAAGCCCTCCGCCCACCTCCCTCCCCTCCGGGGTGTGTCGCTGTTTGAAGCTCCTCCAGGTACAGTGTGCCTGGCTCCCTGAGCCGTGGTGGGAAGCCAGGCAGAGGCTGCGAGGTGCCAGGGCAGGCGGGCAGCGGTGGAGGCCCCCAGGCCCCAGAGGTAACTGTGGGAAGGCAGCGTGGCTGGGGGTGTGAGGCCAAGAACAGGTTATGGGGGCTCGGTCACCCCGACAGCTCTCCTCCCGCCGGCTGGGGGAAGGAGGGTGAGCGGGGCTCCCACGGGCACTGCAGCCCGCTGGAGAGCCCGCTGCCCTGGGTCTGGCCCGACGCGGTGCCGGCTGCCGCAGACCCCGACGCGTCCCTGGCTGGCTGGGGATCGCCGGGCGGCTCCTGCAACGGGGCTGAGGTGCGGAGGCTGCGGCAGGGGCAGCCGGTCCTGCTTCCAGCCAGGCCGGGCTCAGGTGGCGCCAGGCAGAGGGCGGGGGTCCAGTCCTGGAGCCGAGGTCAGGTGCCAGCTCCCAGCTCCGTCACTCAGCAGCGGGTGGCCCCAGGCCACTCACATGTCTGGGTCCCCGTCCCTTGCCCCGGTGGCCTCACAGCACTGCGGGGGCACGTGGGAGACGGACGGGCTCAGGCGAGCGTCCGGCCCGGAGCGAGGACTTGCGAACGTGCCTACTGTTCGCCAGACACGCGGCCTCAGGCTTCCTGGAGCCCTGCGAGCCTCCGTCTCCCCGCCTGTGAGGTGGGGGCCATCGCGCTGACAGCCGCGACGGGGGCTGGAGGCTGCCACAGGAGAGCGGAGCCCGGCGGGCAGGAGCACTTGGGCCGGCACTGCTGGCTCGCAGCCCTGCGCTCCTGGGCCACACGGAGTCCAGCGACGGCTGGGCTCCAGGGAGGCCCTGGGGAGGGGGTGGTCGGCGTGGGATGGACCCCACCGCCGACCGGCTTGGACGAGTGAGTGGGCTCGGTTAGCCCGCTCCTTCAAAGACTTGAGCAGAAACCGGGCCTTCGGGTGCGGAAGTTCCGTCTCAGCCCCCCACCGGGACGGGTGTGGGGGTGCGGGGGGCAGGCGTCAGCGCCAAGTCCAGTGGCTGTGGTGGCACTTCTGTCCGAGGCCCTCCATGGCCATGTCTGCAGACCTGAACCCTTAGGTCCGCCCAAGGTGGCCCCTGGCTCGCTGACAATGCCGGTCGCCAGCCGCTCCGTTCCTATCAGGCGTTCCCTGAGTTTGCCCAAGGATCCAGGACTCGCACAGTCCCCAGGGGGTTATGACGGACTTAAACTTCCCGCGCGTGACGTCGCCGCCTGGAATCGCGGCCCCCGCTGCCGTTGCCGCTCGCGGCCGCACGGTGGCGCTGTTGGCCACGGGTCCCGCCCGGACCCCGGCGCGCCCTCCCGAGAACGTCCGCCAGGGGGCGTTACCTTCCCGAGGCCGCCGAGGCGAGCCGGCACCTGTCCGCAGGGCAGACCCTCGACTGCAGCAGACCACCTGAGCCCGCAGGGGGACGTCCCCTCCCGCGGGTATCATAAGACACCTCCTCTAGGTCAGTGCCAGCCCCTCTGCCCTGGTCGGAAATGCGAAGCCACAGCGGGGGGAGATGGACGCCGCGGCCCGCATTCGCTAGCTGGTGGGATTACTAACCGCCGGCCCTGGGGGGCGACGTAACCATCACCGGCCTTTCTCTACCCTGCTGTGCTCGCGGCTTGATCCCTGGGCGGGCACCAGTCCCCAGAAGACAGAGGCCCTCAGGAACGACGTCCAAGGCGCTGTGTCCCTCAGCTCCCATGGGGGGTCGCGGGGTCAGTGGGGGAAAAGCGTGAGAACAGAGGCCACCTGCAGGTGTGCCCCCAGCCAGGTTACCAGCTCTTCCCCGAGGGAAAGGGAGACCTGGCGGGAGGAATGCACAGTCGAAGCCCCCAACGTCTTGTCTTGACGTCGTGAGTCACTTTCCCGAATACTTCTCAGGGGAAAAAATGTGGATAGGAGGTGAGGAAAGTAAATGAGTATTGAAAATCGAATCCACACGAATAAGTATTGAGCTGTGTTATTAAAACTGTCGTTAGATAGAAAAAAGGTTCAGACCTCTATCAAATTAAATTTTAAAACTTAAGTCAAATACGAATACACAGGGGTCACGTGAGGGAGTATAGTCTGGATCCCATATTTTTACAAAATTAAAGCACTGATAGCAAACAATTTTGAGCACCCGTAATGTGCCCAGCACTGGACAAGGGACGGAGGGCCATCACCCTCGAGTAGAAGCTGAGCCCCTGCCTTCTGGTGGCGTCCGAGCGGGCTGAAGACTCGGGGTGCACAACCTCAGACGCCCATACTGGGAGCTGCAAAGCCGGGGTGCCCAGCCAGGGCAGGACTTGGGGAGCAGAGGTGTGGAGAGAGCCCCGGATCTGTCAGTGTGAGGTCAGGACAAGCAGGGTCAGGACGAGCCTGGGCCTGACGGAGCTCAGGGTCTGTCGGGAGAGACTTTCCGGAACCTTCCGCCCCCGGGTCTGGCAGCAGCGGGGAGCCGTCGCACTAAGCGGGGAGCCATACGCGAGTGGCTCCCAATGTGCCGCCCTTTGCTTCCACTCTCGAGAGCAGAGCGAGTCTCCACGATGCTCAGAGTCCCCGCGGGTTCCTCCTGGTTTCCGTTGCGTGTGGAGAGCACAGCTGTCTGGGACGAGGACGAGAAGGCGGAGACGCTTGGGGTCTGAGCCGGTCGCCGACCTCCCACTGTCAGGGAGGGAGCTGGCCCCCTTCCGTCCCACGGAAAGGCCCAGTCCGGGGTCCCAGCCCTCGAGCTGTCCATCTTCCTCCGTGGGGGGTGCGGCCCCCTGGATGCCCCCCGACCCTGCCCTTGAACCTGAGGTTTTCCACCACGAGGACAGTAACGGTCGTGTGACAGGTGTAAGATGGCATCTACGGGACGCTGTGGCCACCCACGAGAGGGGGGAGCGGGCTCGGAGGGACTTCCTAGCGGGAGTGACACTCAAGTGGCCCCGGTACCCCCACGCGTTGGGGGCTGGCGGCCATGAACACATCGCAGAATCAAGGCCGCGTCTCCGCCAGCGGACGCAAGGGCCCTGCGGTGACTGAGGGCCACTGGGCCCCCCTAACTCCATCTGTCTGAGCCCCTCCAAGAAGGCCTGGGAGGTGCCGCTGGCCTCTCAAAGGAAATGACATCGTTGGCACCTGCCACAGGCCAGGGCAGAGCTGTTCCGGGTGTATTTTTCCTCCTTTGATGCTCACCTCTCGTCTATGTTCTGTGAGGGGTGTTTGACACCACACTCAGGGTGAACACAGCCCCGCGGGCCTCATCCTCAGCGGGCACACTGCGGTCCCTCAGGAAGTCCGTGTCCAGTTCCGGGGGTGCGGGCGGTGGGGCCCATCAGAGCAGGCCTTCGCTAAGGGGTGTATCCACTCTCCTCTCCTTCAGAAACGGTTCCGGACCTCCTGCGGAGCTGACACTGTCCTGCGGTGGCTGATAGTTCCCGACCCCCCAAGAGGCCTGGGGTACCCCAGGCGGAGAGGAACAAGGCCCAGGCGCCGGGCCCAGCGCGGAGCCCCAGGGGTAGCGCCCACGCGGGGCCGCACGCGAGGCGGTGCCAGACCTATCGCCAGCCCATGGCCCCGAGTCCTGCGGCGCCAAGCTGGACTTGAGCCTGTGCGCACGGAGCCTCTGCTCGGGGGCCCCCCGAGTCCTGCGCGATGGCGGGCGTTGGGGAGATCGCGGAAGCCACCCCGGAGAGCGAAGAGAAGCCCTAACCAGTCCTGGAACCCCGGAGCTGCTGCTGGCGATGTGACGCGCCCCGGTGGCGGGAACGCGCAGACGCCGAGCTGGGGCGATTCGGGGAGGGTCTGGCTCTGGGCGCGGCCCCCTGCTGCAGCATGAACGGTCACTTTTGCCGGGCGCTGGTGGACCGCGGACCCGCGGCGCCCGCCGGCGGCATGCAACTGGGCGCCGCGCCCCCTCCCCGGCCGGCTCCGCTGCCAGCGGAGCCCCCCGGCGCTGCGCCCTTCCTGCTGTTCCCGGGCCCCGCCGCCGCCTACGCCGGCCTGTCGCCCTGCGCGCCTGCGCCCGGCGCCCTCGGGGGCTACGACTGCCCCTTCGAGCCTGCCTTCATCCAGAAGCGCAACGAGCGCGAGCGGCAGCGCGTGCGCTGTGTCAACGAGGGCTACGCGCGCCTCCGCGGCCACCTGCCCGGCGCGCTGGGCGAGCGGCGGCTGAGCAAGGTGGAGACGCTGCGCGCCGCCATCCGCTACATCCGGCACCTGCAGGAGCTGCTGCGCGCCGCCCCCGACGGCCCGCGGCCCGAGGGCCCGCGCTTCTCCTCGTCGCCGGGCTTGGGGTCGGAGGAGTCCGGCCAGTGATCGGGTCCGCGGGGCCGCCCACTGCCGAGCGCGCCGGGGGTCACTGCGGGACAGCGCAGGCCCGGACGCTTGCAGGTGCTCGGCGCTCTGGGTCTTCGCTCCCCGTCCCCTGCCGGCCCCTGGGCCGAGGTGCAGGGCAGGGGTGCAAGGGGCCCAGACAGACCCAGCAGCCGGGGCGGCGCAGCGCGGCGCAGGGCCTGGGGCAGCTCGCGCGCGCCGCAGCCTCCAGGTGGGAGGAAGCCTCCCGGCACCGTCCGGGGTCCGGCTCCCGCTGGGCCTCAGCTCCGTGCGGGGGGAAGCCGAGGCCCCGGCTCGGGCACAGCCGGTTGCGGGGCCCAGCTCCGTCCTCTGCGGCCACAGGCGGGGTCTGCGAGCCCCTGGAGGCGAGCCGCCTTCGGTTCGGGGCGCGCCCTGCCTGGCGCGCCGTGAAATGACCTCAAATAGCAGCACCCCTGTGGGAGCTTGCTCGGCCCCACCGCGGGGACGGGAGCCCAGGGTTGGGGCGGGGGGAGGCGGGTCTGCGGCGGGCTCCGGCCCAGGTGGGAGCGACCCACAGGGAGGGAGGCGGGAGGCGCTGCGTGCCGGCGCCCACGGGGGGGGGGGGCGCTCTGGCCTCCGTCGTGGAGGGCGACCCCCGCCATCCTGGCTCCCACGGCGGCCTTTTCCTGGTGCCCCCCCCCCACCAGGTTGAGTGAGGACTGTTTTTCCCCTTCAGCCTGTGCGCTGCTCTCAGCGGCGGGACCGGTGGCCTGGTGTGTGCCAAGGGCTGAAATAAAAGATTTGTTGTGTTGTGTGATTCCTGGATCCGGCTCTGCCCTCGCTTACCTGGAGCCCACCTGGGCACTCGCTGGAGGTGTGGGGTGCTGTGCCCTCCCCTACACCGGTCGCCCACGGCCAGCGCGGGAGGGGCCGGGGCGCTCAGCCCTGGGACAGTCAGGGGGCACACGTCCGACACCGCTCGGTGTGGCAGGGCCCGCGGCGGAGGGCGCTCGGCCGGCTTCTTCCGGGAGCCTTGCAGCCCCACGGCGTGGGGGTGACGAGGAGCTGAGCGAGCCACCGAGCTGGGCCACCGGCACCTTTCCTGGGCAGTGTCGTGGGGCTGGGGGAGGGGAACCAACAGGCCCCCCTCAAGCCACCCTCCTGGACTCCCGCCCAGCCCCGACCCGTCCATCCTGTCTCCCCCTGCCCAGCCCAGGCCCGCGAGCCGTTGCTTCCGGCACTGCCACCCCCACCCCCCGGGACGTCCCGGACGGAGTGACAGCTGCAGGCTTCGGGGCTAATTTTACTCCCTGGACACAGGGACAGTAATCCTCCCGCCCCGCCCCGGCCGGCCAGGCAGCGTGGGCTTGGCCCCGAAGACTCGGCGGCCAGTGCCCAGGGCGAGGGCGCAGGGGACGCAGGGAGGCGAGGGCCGGGCCGGGGACATGGAGCCGCCCTCCCCACAGGACGAGGGCCTGCGGAGGAAGCAGCCCAAGAAGCCGGTCCCCGAGGTCCTGCCGAGGCCGCCCCGGGCCTTGCTGTGCCTGACCCTGCAGAACCCGCTGAGGAAGGCATGCATCAGCATCGTGGAGTGGAAGTATCCGGGCCTGGGCCGCAGGAGGGGTGGCCACGGGCCACGCGCTCGGGGGCCAGGGAGGCAGGGGCGTGGAGACGGGGTGACGGCCCCGAGGAGCCTTGGGGCGGGAAGTCCTCAGCCGAGGGCGGTGGAGGGGCTGCTGGGGCCCTAGGGGGCCTGAGTGTGTGGCCTGGTCCTGGTGACCACTGACCATCCGTGGCTGGGCCGGGGTGAGTCCCGGGGCTGCTGGCATGTGCGCCAAGGCCACGCCATGGCGGCTCCCTCAGACTTTGGAAGCGACGGCCTCATTTTGATATCAGGTGGGGGAGGAGGAAGCAGTGGGTGAGCTCTCCAAGACGCCCCCCCCCGTAGGAAGGCATGAATGCGATGGGTGGGAGCTGCACCGGGCTCCCCGCTGGGGCGCGTGGGGCGCGGGGAGCCGGGCGGAGGGAGAACTGCCCCTGTGGGCGGTCCCGGGGCTGTGGCTGAGACCCCCACCCTGGGTCGGGTCCCGGGGGCTGTGGGTGAGACCCCCACCCTGGTCAGCTCTGCAAGGAGAGGCAATGACGGCATCTGGTTCATTGGGGAGAGGAAGGAGATGGGGGTGGGGGAGCTCCGAGCGAGGGGCTCGGGAACGCCGGAGACCCCGGAGACCCTTCCGGAGGGTCTGGGAGCGGGGACTCCTGTCAGCTGTTCCCCAGAGGAGAGCAACGTGGGGGTCGAGGTGTGGGGCGGGCCGGCCCCCCGGCCGTGTCGCCCGGCCCTGCCTGCCTCCCCCGGGCTGTCGGGGTGACAGGGTGCCCTCCCCCGCCTCCCTGCTCCTGTGGCCTCCTCTCCAGGCCCCGGTCTCCCCAGCCCCCCACCGTCTGAGAGACAGGCAGCCCTGCGGGGTGACCGCGGAGGGGAGGGCGGGTCGCAGCCGAGCCAGTCGCTGGTCTTCCGCTCCGTCCTCGGGCTCCGAGGCGCAGGTTTCGCGCCCCCACGTCCCTGTCACAGTCCTGGTCTGTGGGCACCTACCCTAGCCCCCAGCAGCCCCACTTCTCTGAACGGACCCCCAGGTTGTCCCACCAGAATCTCCGAAAGTCAAGGCCCCTTGGGAGGGGCAGGCGGGGGTGGGCTGGAGGCGGACAGGTGTCCCGAGTGGAGCCCTCAGGCTCCCTGGCCCTTAAAAGGGGAACCTCAGCCTGGAGCCAGAGCTTCTGGGTCTCAAAGCACCTGTGCGGGGGGCCGCTCGCCCCTGAAGGGAGGGTCCCCGCATCCTGCAGTCGGTGGGCCGTCAGCTGGGGGGCAGTCGGGGCACGCCGTCCCCCAGCAGCCTCTTCCCCGCACCCCGCGCCTCACTCCTTAACGCTGGCCGCAGACCCTTCGAGACCATCATCCTGCTCACCATCTTTGCCAACTGCGTGGCCCTGGCCGTGTACGTGCCCATGCCGGAGGATGACAACAACACGCTCAACGTCGGCCTGGTAAGGTGCCGCCCGCCCCCCTCCCCGCGGGCCTGCGGAGCCCCGTGGGGGGCTGAGCACTGGAGGGCGATGCGGGGGTGCGGACCCCCGAGCCGCCTGCAGGGTGGGCCTGGGGCCTCCGCCGCTGCTTCCGGATCCGCTCAGGCTGCCGCTGCTCTGGGCTCTGCACGGTCCAGGTGGAGCTCCCGGTGGGGGCCCCGGAAGCCCCGCCCACTCGCCCCAGCTGACGGACGCGGAGGCTTGAGAGCCCGTGGGCGATGGGGCTGGACGGCTGTCCCCCTCCCCAGTGGAGCCCGGAAGAGCCCTGCTCACCTGCCTGGGCGGACTCCATCCACCACCCCAGCAGAGGACAGTTTTAGGGTTCTGTACCCCTATCTTCTGCTGGTCCACCGGTACCCCATGACAGACCATCACAGACCAAAGCCGAAGGGGACTGTCCAGGGCCGGAGTGTCCCATGTCCTCCCCACCTCACCCAGTTTCACGGGAGAGACAATGAGGCCTGGGACCCAGCTGCCCAAGGCCAGATCATCACGAGATGCTCCCTGCTTATCACGGGCTTGTTCGATGCCGGGTCCTGTGCCAAATCATTTACATTATCATCTATTTTAGGGACCCCCCCCCATAGCCACCCCCATAGCTGAGGCAGGGGACATTGTAAGATGAGGAAACTGAGGCTCAGAGTGTTGGGGTACCTGGCCCCGGGCCACCCCTGCACGCGTCTTCTCAGAGGGTCTCAAACTCAGGCCTCTGTGACTCTCAGCCCCACCTTGTCACGGCTGTGCTGTGACTATGGCGACGGCATGGCTTCCGGGGCGACAGTGGCCTCGGGCACGTCCGGTCCAGGCTGCAGAGGGCCCTGGGAGCCTGCACGGCACCCTGGGGGCAGCCGGCGGCGGGGGCCTGCGGGGAAGGTGTCTCCTCGGCTCTCGCGGCGCGGGGTTCCGCGGGAGTCGACCTCGCGTTGGTGAGAGGCTGGGGCTCTGTGCGCGTGTGTGGTGGTACGCGGAATCTCTGAGCCCCCCGCGGGCACGGCCGTGCTGTGGGCAGGCAGGGACCAGCACCTGGGCCTCGCACAGCCGGCTCGGCGCCCCCAAGCTGAGTCTGGGGGGGTCCCGAACGCCCCCCAAGGATGGTACATTCGGGGACCTCAGTGCCAATTCAGCTCCTTGACAAGTGACTACTTTGGGAAAGATCTGCCCTCCAGGGAGTTAAATCACACCTCGGGGGCCTGCAGCGTCTGCCTCTGGACGGAGTGGCCACCTCAAACATCTCCAAGGGCCCCGCGCTTCGCCTGAGCTGTGGGTCAGGCCCGGCCCCACGCTGGCGGGCAGTGGGTTCCCTGGGAGGGGACGTCTCACGGAAACCTCCCCGAGGCCAGGCCTGCCATCGCGGGGGTCAGAGCCGAGTGGGCTCTCAGCCATCAGCAAGGGACCCTCTGTGAAGGCCGAGCTTGGGGTCACACAGCTGGCTCCTGGCCGCGGGTGGCGCGGAGCCCAGGTGGCCGGCATCAGAGGTGGGGGCGGGGACTCAGCATCCCAGGTGCACAGGCCCCTCCCACCTATGACCCTGGCCTGAGGTGTGAGCAGGGCTTGGCCGAGAAACCCCACTCACTCGTCGATCAAACAGCCCTCGGCCAGGCCCCTTATAAAACGCTCCAACAGGACGTCCCACGTGGCGCCTCCCTTTGCCTGATTTCCGAGTTCTGGACAATTTTTGGTGATGGCGGCCAAGCAGGCCTTGGGACTGCCCGGCGGGGGGCGGGCCGGCCCCTCCCTGGCCTCCCAAGCGGTGCCTGCCTCTCTGCTGTCTGCTGACAAGGCCAGGCCCCGGGGACATTCCTGGGGTTCGGGTTGCTGCACAGCCCTCAGCGGCTGCAGCCTGAGCCTCTGGCATCCAGGACACTTGTCTTTTTATAGGGTCAGGAATGTGTCCGCAGGCGGCTGCGGTGCGGCCCCTTCCACGCGGCTCGGGACCCCAGCTCTGGCCTCGCCTGTCAGAGCCGGGACCTGCGGGGCCTGGGCTGGCACAATGGGACGAGGGCCCCACCTCGAGCCTGCCCACCGCCCCGCTGGGGGACTCAGCTTGGGTCTGAGGCCCTCGCTCCAGGGAGTGCACACAGAGTGGACGGGGGACATCTAGGGAGACCCCGAGCGCCCGGCGCGGCCGGGCTGCCTGTGGGGAGCTGTGGACCCGCCGGCCTCGAGGGGCCTTCGCTGGCACCCTCCTGCCCTCTGCGGGCCTAGTCTCCCCATCGCGCCTTCGGGACTGCCCTTCGAGTCCCAGCACCGCGCGACCCGCCCGGCACCGGAGCTGCTCAGGGGCTCCTCACCCCCCTCGCTCTCCGTGCTCCCAGGGCGCGGCCTGAGGGTCGGCGGCCATGACAGACCGGGGTGGGGGGGAGCGGCAGGATCCGACCAGCCTGGCCGGACGTCCGAGCCTGCCGGCTCCCTCCCCGCATGGCACGGTGGCCGAGACGGCTCTGCCGCTTAGCAGCTGTGTGACCTGGAGGGTGACTCAAGCCCTCGGTGCCTCTCCCCGTCCTCTGTGGGCGGGACCGAGGGCGCCTTGCAGGGTCCCGTGGCGGCCGGGCGTGTTCGCGCGGCCGGGCACACAGCAGGCGCTTAATAAACTTCGCCGTCAGGGTGACCGTAGCCCTCGTCCCCCTTTGCCACCCCGTCTCTGTCCCTCTTGTCTGGAAAGCCCTGGCATCTGTGGCCTGGGGCAGTGAGAGTCCCCTGGGCCTGGGACGGACCTGCTCAGGCTGCTTCTTCGGGGTGAGAGTTCATCAGGCTAAACATGGCCACTTTGCTCACGTCCCAGAGGGCCACCCTCCAACCTGGAGGCTGGGGTGGCCGTGGGGACAGAGGCCAGCCGGGGGCGCCGGTGAGCGGCATGGCCACAGGACGGCCGGCTGGCTCACCGGGAAGGCTGCTGACTCGGTCATGCGGGCGGCCAGAGGCCTCGCAGCCCGGGCACCCCGCTTCCTCCTGGAGCCCCGCTCGCCTCCTCCGTGGAGAAGAGAATAGCTTGGCGGGTGGAGGGGCCCAGGGTGGCGCAGAGGGGGCGCTGGGCGCATCCGACAGGGCCACCCTCGGCGTGACCTCGCCCCACGGCGCCGTGAGAACCGGTGGGACGTGGCACTGGCCAAGGAGTGGCCGCCCTCCAGGCCCGGGTTCCCGGAAGCGCGGCTGTGCCTTACGGGTGTGGCTGTGCCTTACGGGCGTGGCTGTGACTTACGGGCATTCGGAACCGGCCAGTGACGGTGGACAGGTCCCTGCAGGACACCGCTCACTGCTCAGGACGGGTCCCCAGCTCGTGGCCGTGGTCTCAGTTTTATGAATGAGGAACCGGGGCTCCCAGAGGCGTCAGCAGAGTCCAAGGCACAGAGCCGTCAGCCCCCCTGTTCCCGCCCCCCGATGGCCAGCCCTCAGGGGTGAAGGGAACAGGATGCTTAGGGGCCTCGATGGCATTGCTTTTGGAGTGGCTGCCGGGCCCCCCAGTGCGCCCCGCCCCATCCAGCACGTCCTAACTATCTGGGGAGCCAAGGTCCCTGTAAGCGACGGCCCCGGCTGCAGGGGCCGCGGGGCCGCCCAGTGTGACATCGATGCCACTGTTCCTGGGGTGCGAGAAGGGACACGTCCCCCGTCTTTGACAGCGGGGTGTTTGCCTAGGAAGGCGCGCGGCCCCTACGGCCCCGGTGGGCACGCCCAGGGCCGGGCAGGACGGGCAGTGGCAGGTGCGGGCAGCCCGCCCGTGCACGTGGCCGGCCGCCCAGCCTGTGAGCACGGCCACTATTTTGGGCCCTGTGGTCCCTCCCCTCGACCCCGCCACACCCGTCTTGTCCCTGGGGCTGCAGCTACTTGGCGACAGAGATGCCAGCGTGACTTCCCTCTGCTCCCTGTGCCTTTCCGTTCACGAAGAGCCGACTGCCCCGGAAGCCTGCCCTGCGGAGGGGCGGGACCCCCACCATCTTCGCCTCCAGCTTCCTGTTCTACCAGGATGCCTACCTGCCCAGGAGGCCCCCCGGCCCCCACCTTGCAGGGCACCCAGCCCACCCTTTGTGGCTTTCTGTGGAGTGGAGGTCCCATGACTGTCCCCAAGGGTCAACTGAAACTCGGTCCCTACACCAGGCCCCCAAGTAGACGGGCAGCTCGGAGCTAGCGGGAGAAAGCCTCGGACCGACTGGCAGGGGAGTTAAGGAGAGCAGGCTCACCCCAACAGCCTCGCTGCCTCCCGACACTTTCAGGAAAACTCTCTGAGTAACAAGGCAGCAGGGCTCCTGGACCACGTCCAAGTGGCGGCCTGCTGGGGGCCCTCGCCCCGTGTCCCCCACGCCTGCCCCCTCGGAAGTGAGACTGCGTCCCTTCCGAACCGCTGGTGGAGGCCGCGTCCCGGAACACAGCAGCCGAGCCCCCTCTGCGCGGTCGGCGGTCCCGGGAGGGCAGCGGTGTCCTGGGCAGCTTGGAGAACGAGGTGGTGGCGGGCTCAGACGGGGCACTGCCCGGGGGCTCTGGGGCGGCGAGCTGGGAGGCGGGGGGATCCACGCGGACGCCCTGGCAGGTGCCGAGGCCGGGGGGCAGGACCGCGAGCCCACAGGGAGGGGCGGGCGCGGGGCGCGGGGAGGAGGCCTGACCGCTGGCCGGCCGTGCCGCCCGCAGGAGAAGCTGGAGTACGTCTTCCTCACCGTCTTCTCCCTGGAGGCGGCCGTGAAGATCATCGCCTATGGCTTCCTCTTCCACCAGGACGCCTACCTGCGCAGCGGCTGGAATGCCATGGACTTCATCATCGTCTTCCTGGGGTGAGGCTGCCGGGCAGGCCCCAGGGCTCCCTGCCGCCCCGCGCCCTCCTCCGCCACGTCACGCCGCGCTGCTCCGGCGGCCATAGCTCCCTCCGCCCTTAGCGTCTAGTCGTTCCCTGCGCGGGCCTGGGTCGCGTTCGCGAAGTGGACACACGGTGACCGGTGCCAGCCGGAGCTGCCCCGCACGGGGCGGCTTGAGCGAGGCCTCACGGTTTTGGGGGCAGAAGTCGGAGGTCAAGCTGGGGACGAGTTCGGTTCCTCTGAGGCCTCTCTCCCAGTGTCCTCACGGGGTCTGTCCTCCGTGCCCCCGCCCGGTGTCTCTCCGTGGGCCCAGATTTCCTCCCCTGGGGACACCAGTCAGGGAGGAGGAGGGCCCGGCCTCACGGCCTCGTTTAACTTAATCGCCTTTTTAAAGGCCGGTCTTCAAGCAGCTGCATTCCGAAGTCTTGGGGGTCGGGGCTCCAACATCCGGATCTGGGGGGGGACGCCCAGTTCGGCCCCAACATGCCTTTTGATAACCAGTACCTCCCTGAGCGGTGGCACTAACTGCGCGCATCACACGCGACCCCCGACCTAACTCCCCCGGTGACCCCCGCGTCCTCCGATTGAGGAGCAGAGGCGCACGGCGGTCAGCAGCTGCCCGGCACCGCACACCTGGCCGAGCTGGCCCGCGGCCGTGCTGGGGCCCAACCGAGGCCGTCTCGGCCCCAGAGGCTGCCACGTCAGCCCGAGCCGCCCTGAGGTGCGATAAACGCTCCGTGGGCTGTTTGCGCATCGCCCAGGGCTGCTTTGGGCCTGGCGGGGAGAACGGGAGGATCCTTGGCCTGTTTGGAGGCCAAGACGAATGTACGCAGAACGATGGCGTCGGAAACGGCCCCAGGGGGCTCCGTCGCTGCGCCCTGGGGGTTCAGTCGCCAAAGGCAGGGTCCCGAAGGAGGGACGCGAGACGGGGGTCCAGGGGTGCTGGACATCTGGGCGGCCGCGAGGGGAGGGGTGGGGTGGGAGGGGGATGCGAGGGACCGGCAGGGACTGCAGCTCGGGGCTTTCCCCTCGGGCCCCCACTGAGTGACCGGCCGCCCATCCCGGGGGTGCCTGGACACGCGCCCCCCACCCCCGGTGTCCTGAGCAGACGTCCCCAGTGGATCCGGTCCCAGCCTCCGGTGCCTCCCCCCTCCCGGCCCAGCCTCTCCCCGTCCCCTCGTCGTGGAGTCTGACTGTGGCCTCTGGACCCTCCCTCGCCGACCCCCCAGCAGTCTCGCCGAGCCAGCCGGCCGCCGGTGACCGTGGTGCCGTCTCAGGTCCCCTGGGCACAGGAGGGACTCTGGGACGGTGGCTCATCTGGCCGCCGGGCCTCTTTCTGCCACCTGCAGGGTCTTCACCGTGATCCTGGAGCAAGTCAACGTCATCCAGAGCAACACGGCGCCCATGAGCAGCAAGGGCGCCGGCCTGGACGTGAAGGCCCTCAGGGCCTTCCGTGTGCTGCGACCCCTGCGGCTGGTGTCGGGGGTGCCCAGTGGGTGGCCGCGCCCCGCAGCCCCGCCCTCGCCCCCAGCCTGTTCTGGGTCCCCCCACCCGGTGTCCCAGGGTCCCCCGGGGTGTGGGGAGCGGGGGTGGCCGCGGGGCCACCAGGGGAGCTGACCGCCACCCCCCACCGGCTGCAGGCCTGCAAGTGGTCCTCAACTCCATCTTCAAGGCCATGCTGCCCCTGTTCCATATCGCGCTGCTGGTCCTCTTCATGGTCACCATCTACGCCATCATCGGCCTGGAGCTGTTCAAGGGCAAGATGCACAAGACCTGCTACTTCACGGGGACCGGTGAGCGGGGGCGGGGCGCCGGGCGGGGCGCGGGGCCGCCTCCTCGTCCCCGCAGGCCGGCGACCCAGCCCGGCTCAATCAGCACACCCCGCCACAGCCTCCGGAGTCTCCCCCCGGCCCAGCCTCTCCCCGTCCCCGCCAGTCTGTCCTCTGCCGAGCGAGATCAGGACAGAGAGCAGGCCTCCCAGTCAGCAGCTTCCAGCCGCCTTCGAAGGCCTCGCCTGTTCCCATGAGCTGACGAGCCTGGCCCCTCGGGGCTGCCTGACTTGAGGGGTCGGGGACCCTGCTCAGAGTGCAGGGCCGTCCCGGCTCCAGAGGTCAGGTGGGACACCCAGGTCCACGAGCCTGGTCTCTGAACACAGAAAGAGACTGAGACCCGAGATAAAGGGGCCCAGGATGACACTGGGACCGAGGCATTTTAGGGAGGCTGAGGGCACCACCCCGAGGCACGGAGGGGCTGTTGGGGGTCCCCAAGAGCAGCCCCTGCCCCGGACGCGGGAGGTCCCCATGTCCCTTACAGCCCCCCCCACCCCCGGGGTGTCTCCCCATCAGCTCCCAAGCAGCTCTCAAGTCGGAACCTGGGGGACCCCGCCCCAGCCCTCCACCCCGCCAGGCTGAGGCCTCCTTCTCAAAGCTCTGTGGGGACAAGTGACATTGACATGCCACCCGCTTCGGAGGCCGCCCTTCACGGGGCGGCGATCCTAGGAGCCCTGTGGGGCCCAGGGGCCCAACGCACGGTCACCGCTGCCCGCGGACGCCCGTGGCCCCAGGCGCCTCTCCACCCGCCGCGTGTGCTCCGTGTGCTGGGGGCCTTGGCACGCCCAGCTGCTGGGTCTCAGCCCTGGCACGAGTGATGCTAACGACTTTTCTCCCGTCGGTGCCCACCCACCCCTGGGCCTGCCGCTCCCGCCACCGCCCGGCTGCAGACATCGTGGCCACGGTGGAGAACGAGAAGCCGTCGCCCTGCGCCCGGACGGGCTCCGGCCGGCCGTGCACCATCAACGGCAGCGAGTGCCGGGGCGGCTGGCCGGGGCCCAACCACGGCATCACCCACTTCGACAACTTCGGCTTCTCCATGCTGACGGTGTACCAGTGCATCACCATGGAGGGCTGGACCGACGTCCTTTACTGGGTGGGTTGGGCTGGAGCCTGCAGCTCAGCTCCCGTCATTCCAGGCGGGGCGGGGGCGGGGCCGGGGGCTGCTTGCCACCCACTCGAGTGGCCCTGCTCCTCCTCACCCCTCCCATGAGGGGAGGCATTGTCCCCATGCCACAGCTAGGGAAACTGAGGCTCAGAGGGGTTCTGGAGCTTGCCGGCAGCTACGGAGCTTGTGAGTACTCGGTCCGAGGACTCCACTCGAATCCGGCTGGCTCCAGCCCCGGCCTTAACCGCAGCGTGACACCCCTGTGGCGAAACATTGTAACACTGTCAAGTGCTTCGCAAATATAAAGGATTAGTTAGAATCGTTCCTGTGGGTCCCTGTTACCGGAGCAAATCAGTCAGCATTCGAAAGGACTGTCACTGTGTAATTCTGCCTCTGCTTCAAGGAGGCAGTGATGTCATTATCCTCTAAATTAGGCAGATGGGATAATGCTCGGAGGTGTTGGGTGACTTATCTCAGGTCACAGAGGTTGTCCACGAAGGAGGTGGCCAAGCTCAGGCCAAGACTTTGTACTGTTTCTTTCGCTTCGAAAAATCTTGGCTGTAAAGAAACCAACTGGAAATGGCGTCCGTGAGAGTCAGGCCAGGGAGGCGGCTGGGCAGAGGGAGGAACGGGTCAGTCATACTGGGCCCGGGGACGGTCGGCAAGGCGCCCTTGGGAGGTCCTTCACCTCCAGGTCCTGGGTCCTCAGGACGGAAGGGTCCCCTCCCATGGCCCAGAGGGCCTCTCGCCTTGTGAAATGGGGGACTCAGGGCAGGGGAGGGGACTCACAGCTCTGTCCGACCAGGTCAACGATGCCATTGGGAACGAGTGGCCGTGGATCTACTTTGTCACCCTCATTCTGCTGGGCTCCTTCTTTATCCTCAACCTGGTGCTGGGCGTCCTGAGCGGGTAAGGCAACTCCTGGGAGGGGAGGGAAGGATGGAGATGGGGGTGCCCTCAGCCACCCAGAAGGGTGTCTGCACCCCAGGTGACTCCTGGGCCAGAAGGAGGGGGCGGAGCCAGCCACAGAGGGCTCCCTGTGTCTCCTTGGGAGGCTCAATCCTCCCTGCACCCCTCCTTCTCTGCCCCCTGCCCCGTCGCAGGGAATTTACCAAGGAACGGGAGAAGGCCAAGTCCAGGGGAACGTTCCAGAAGCTCCGGGAGAAGCAGCAGCTAGACGAGGACCTCCGGGGCTACATGAGCTGGATCACGCAGGGCGAGGTCATGGACGACGAGGACTTGCGAGAAGGTTCGGGCCCCTTCGCGGCCCGCGTGCCCACTGCCGCCCTCCCCGGGAGCCGGGCAGGCCCGCCCAGCAGGCGCAGCACTGCACGGGGCGGAGGGGAAAGCCGACCTTGCCCGACGCCGACGGCTCTCAGGGGCGGCCCGGGGCTCTTCCCGAGGTGCTGGGCACCTCACTGCGCCCGCCCCACCCCGGTCTGAGGAGAGCAGAGGGGTCCGGGCCCGCTGGGGGCCCGCTGTCCCAGGGGTCTCCGGTCAAGGGCCCTTTCCCAGGTGTGTCCAGCTCAGAGCAGGCCTGGGAGCCTGGCCCACTGGCCCCCTCTTGTCCCCAGGAAAGCTGTCTCTGGACGAAGGTGCTTCTGACACGGAGAGCCTTTTTGAGATTGAGGGTTTGGACAAAGTCATCCAGTTCGTGTGAGTGTCTGCCCGTCTCCCCAGGACCCCCAGCCCCAGGCTCACTGAGATGTGACGCTAGAACCCAGCTGCCTCCCCCCTAGGTGGCTCCAGGGTCCCCGCCCCGGTCCGTTAGAGCAGTTGAAGGGAATGACCTGCTCAGAGACCACGGCAGGGCCAGCGAGCTCACCTGGCCGCTGCCCTCTGCTCAGAGTGGAGCCGGTGGGGCAGTTAGCCCCGGAACCTCTGCAGGGGAAGAGGGGCGGCGCGCGCCCCAAGGGGCAGCCGGGGAGCTTTGCAGGAAGGAGGCTGGCAGCCCGCGCCTTTGTCGCAAAGGGACAGTGTGTTTGTTTGGTTGGCTGCTTCCTGTTACAAATTCAAACATAACTGTAATTTTGAAAGATCAAATAGTAGAGAAACATATCAAAGGAAAGATGAGGCCCCACCGCCCTGCGCAGAGGTAACCATGGTGACAGACTGGCACCCTTCCAGCCTTTCCACACTTTCATCTCTCCCTCTCATGCACACACGCACACACGCGTGCATACACACACGCACATGCACACACACGCACGCACGCACACACACACACGCACGCCGCGTTTTCTGGTTTTTTGATCTTGATTTTGAAACGACAGGGTTACTTATATGAACTACTGTCACCTCAGAGCCTAGAGCAGCACCCGACACACACGAGGTATTGCCAGGTGTTTGACGAACAAATGAGTGTGATATGTATATTACCTAGTCACTTAGATTTTTAACTTAATATTATCTATTACGGGCAACTTCACACCTGTACACACACATCTTTCTTTCTTAAGACTGTTTTTAGAGCGGTTTGGGATTCGCAGAAAAACGGAGCGGAAGGCACAGAGAGACTCGCCACATACTACCCCTCCCCCACCACGCGCAGCCTCGCCCACCCCCACACCCCCACCAGAGGGCACATTGGTGGCCATGACGGCCTACATGGGCGCGTCACCATCACCCAGCGGCCACAGCCGACATCAGGGCCGCTCCCGGTGCCGTGCACCCTGTGGGTGACGTGAACATGTCATCACAGAACCACACAGAGCGCTTCCACTGCCCCAAAGAGCCCTCCGTGCTCCGGGAGTCCTCCCTCCCAGCCCCAGCCGCTAGGAACCCCCGAAACCCCCGATCGTCTTGCTGTCTCCGTCGTTTTGCCTCTTTGCTCAAGAAGGTGGCACTGAGCATGAGGGCACCCTGCCTGCCACCCCCAACCCCGGATATCATTCATCTGTCGAAGAATCGCTTTTACACCAGTGTTGCCGTCACTGAAACGAGCCCCCGCACCGGGCTCTGAGCCGAGTGCTTGGCCTGTGTCCAGTGAGCCACGAGGCGGCACCCCGCTGTGCTCCTGGGGCACTGGGGGGGCCTAGCTAGTGAGAGCAGGGGCGGGTCAGCCCGGCTTCACGCCCGTGCCCTCCTGTGTGGCTGGACGGGGGCTCAGATACGGTGGGGCCAGGGCCAGGCGGGCAGGGCTCGGGGTAACCCGGCTCCCCGCCCTCGTCCTGCTCCGTCCTGCTCTGTCTCCCGCCTCAGCCGGCACTGGAGACACTGGAACCGCATCCTTCGCTGGAAATGCCGCGAGGTGCTGAAGTCGCGGGCCTTCTACTGGCTGGTGATCCTGATCGTGGCCCTCAACACCCTGTCCATCGCCTCCGAGCACCACGCCCAGCCTCTCTGGCTGACCCACCTGCAAGGTGAGACTGGCCAGAAAGAGGGCACGTGCGGCCGATGGCCACAGCTGGCCGGGGGCCCCCCGGGTTCCGCAGTTACCCATTGGGAAGGACATGGTGTCAGGGGGCCAGGACGTGCTTCTGGGGGACAGGAAAGCAAGGTCCACTGCCCCTGGACCCGGCAGCATGGGAGTGGCCGGTGACTGGTGCCGGGCGCAGGGCGCGCCCCTCAGCGTGGCGGGGCCGTTTGGCTCTTTAGAAACCCAGGTTCCTGTTCCTTCGATGGGCGAAACTCACCAGGTTTCACCGGGCTGGGAGAGTGGAAAACGGGCGATGGCTGGGAGACGTGGGAGGGCGCCCTAGGTGCAGGGCCAGCTGCGGGTCTGGGGGCGGGAAGGGCGGCAAGGGCAGGGGAGCAAGGCTGCGCCCCGCTGTCGCCCCCAGACGTAGCCAACCAGGTGCTGCTGTCCCTGTTCACCGTGGAGATGCTGATGAAGATGTACGGCCTGGGCCTGCGCCAGTACTTCATGTCCCTGTTCAACCGCTTCGACTGCTTCGTGGTGTGCAGCGGCCTGCTGGAGCTGCTGCTCGTGGGCACGGGCGCCATGAGCCCGCTGGGCATCTCGGTGCTGCGCTGCATCCGCCTGCTCAGGATCTTCAAGGTCACCAAGTGAGCGGCCGCCTGAGCTGCGCGCCCGCCAGGCGCGGGTCCCGGGCACAGAGGGACGCGGCTTCCTCTCCCGGCCCGGGGCTGGAAGCCAGCCGGGATCCTGCTAACGGGTGTGGAGTGACTAGCGGAGATCCATGCTGAGTGGGGTGGGGGGGCTCCGCATATCCAGCACGGGCCCCCAACCCCTCCCAGCGTGTGCCCAGCCCCAGGCCACGCCCCCAGCCCCGCCCTGCGTGCCCACCCCAGCCCGTCCTAGGCCCCGCCCCTGGCCCCGCCCAGCGTGCGCCCCGCCCCGGCCCCGCCCCCCAGGCCCCGCCCAGCGTGCGCCCCGCCCCCCAGGCCAGCCAGGCCTTCCCATTCACCGCCGCAGGTACTGGACGTCGCTGAGCAACCTGGTGGCGTCGCTGCTCAACTCCATCCGCTCCATCGCCTCGCTGCTGCTGCTGCTCTTCCTCTTCATCGTCATCTTCGCGCTGCTGGGCATGCAGCTCTTCGGCGGCAGGTACGACTTCGAGGACTCCGCGGTGCCCCGCAGCAACTTCGACAGCTTCCCGCAGGCCCTCATCAGCGTCTTCCAGGTGGGCCGCCCGCAGGGTCGGGGAGGGCCACCCCCTCCGGGAAGCCTGCTGGGGTCCGCGGGTGCCCTCGTCCCCGTGGTCTCTCCGCGGATCCTTGTCTGTCCGCCCCGCACCCCTGGGCTGAGGGCTGTGCCCAGCTTGTCCCTGGCGCCCAGCACAGTGCTGGTCCGCAGCAGGACGACAGTTTACGAACAGAGTTGGGGTGGGCTGCGAGTCTGGGTGCCGGCGTCTGCTCCCACGTGCCACTCCTATCTGAGCCCAAAGCCAGACACGGGGAGCCCCCTTGCCCCAAGGCTGTGCCTCCCCCGAGGGGTACAAACCATCTCTCACTGCGTGGCATGGCTCAGCCTTGCGGGCTGGAAGCCACCCCAGGGAGCACGGCGGGGCTCCCCGCAAGGCCCCGGAGGAGCTGCCGTGGTGTAGGGCAGAGAGACTCTGCTCCACTGCAGCCTGTCCCCACGAGGGACACCCTCGCTGGTCCCGGGACAAGCGCGTGACAGCAAGCCGTCCCTGCGCAGGATTCCCCGTCCTCCGCTGGCTGCTTGGCCACCGCCCTTGGAGGCCCTTGGCGCTTCGCATGCTTTCTGGAGGCCGGGGTGACAGGAGGCGGGGGGGGGGGGCGTGGTGCAGTCAGCCTGGGTGTTTGGAAGAGGGCACGGGAAGCGGTGACCTTCCTTGGTGACGACCGAACTCCTTGGCCCTGGAGAGCCGAGGATAAGACTGTCGCTCGTTGGAAGAGGGGCAGGGCGCAGAGCGGGGACCTTCCGCGCCGGCCGCGGTGGAGAGAGGGAAGGTCTGGCATGCTGGAAGGGCCCTCCAGACGACGTAGGCCCTGCGGAGGGCTCGCAGACCCGCCGTGACGCCCGGCGCCCCTGCCTGTGCCCCAGGTCCTGACGGGCGAGGACTGGAACTCGGTGATGTACAACGGGATCATGGCGTACGGCGGGCCCTCCTACCCCGGCATGCTTGTGTGCATTTACTTCATCATCCTTTTCGTCTGCGGCAACTGTATCCGCTTGAGACCGATGCAGAAAGGAGCTTAGGGAGGGGGCTGGGGGAGGGGCCGAGAGCGGGCCAAGGGTGCCCCCTGGCAGGGCTCACACGAGGTGGGGGAGGGGCGGGGACCCCACAAACCTAGGTATTGCTGCAGGACTCCTTCTAAGGGGAAGGCTGGCGAGCCTGAGCAGGGAGGAGGGAGGACAGGCCTGGGGGAGCAGCCGCGGATGGGGGGACGCAGCGGGGAGGGGCCAGGGCTCGGGGCAGTGTGAGCCTGGGCAGAGCGAGAGACGAGCCGGCAGATGGGAGGGGGAGGGGGCCTGGGCAGAGGGGGCCAGCGGTGCCAGGTCCTGATGCCGGCACCAGGGCAGGGAGGGAACCCTTGTCCCTCGAGCTCCTGGGCGCCCAGCCTGATTCTCTCCCGCCGGGCCTCGCTGGCTCTCCGCACAGCGGGGGCGGGGGCCGGGGTCAGCCCCCGGAGGGGAACGGAAGGTGCTCACGGCCACCGTGACCCCAGGCCCCCCGTCATGAGCACCCTCTGCAGGCAGGCTCCCCGAGAATGCTCGTCTGTGTCCCTGGGCCCATGCCCTCCTTGGGGGAACTCTGGCAGGAGGGGCTCCAGTGACCCCAGCAAGGGAGCAAGGTTAAGTCCTGCAGGAATGCAGGCGGGGAATGTTCCAGCCCAGAGCCTTCCCACCCCAACCCAACAACCCGAGGCTCCTTAGCCGAACACCTCAGACATCCTGCTCAATGTCTTCCTGGCCATCGCAGTGGACAACCTGGCTGAGGCAGAGAGCCTGACGTCTGCCCAGAAGGCCAAGGCCGAGGAGAGAAAGCGCAGGAAGAGGTGAGTGCAGCCTCCTCAGCCACAGCGGCCCTCGGGGCGGGCGGCCCCTGGCACCGAGGAGCAGGGCAGACCCAGCGAGGGCCGAAGTCCTGTGGGGCCTTCTTGGTTTTTCCACGCAGGGGGCTCCCGGACAAGCCTGAGGAGGACAAGTCGGTGGTGGCCAAGAAGCTGGAACAGAAGCCCAAGGGAGAGGGCATCCCCACCACAGCCAAGGTGCTCTGGGCGTGGGGCGGGGCCGGGCGGGGTGGGGGGCAGGGCCTTGGTGCAGCGTCCCTGGGGTGTGGGTTGGGGCTAGGTGGGCGGGGCTCAGCCAGGTGACTGTACCTCTCCCTCCACCGGGGAGGGTCTGTGACCACGACTCCTCCAGGGGGACCCTCTGTGCCCCGAGGCACAGGGGCCCCCATCTGGGAGCCAGACTTGAGTCCTGGTCCAGTAACCCAGTCAGGGTGACCCCTCCCCACTGAGAGGCCCGAGGTGTTCCCACCTTCTCGCCCATGGACATGCTTGTCCCAGCCTGGCTCTGCTCACGCTGCCCGGGGTCTGAGGAAGCAGCGCTCTGAGGGTCAGGGCCTGGGCCTGGGGTGGCCGGGGGTCCAGCCCGTGATGCGCAGGTGGCTCTGGGGGAACCAGGCGAGAGGCAGGGGGCGCGGTGCGCAGGTGCAGGGGGGCTGCGTCCTGGCCGGCCCCACGTGAGCTCGGCCAGCGCGTCGGACTTCCTGGGCCTGGATGTGAAACGGGAACACTCGGCGGGCGCCTGTCCCCGGGCCGCGGGGATACGCCCGGCCCGTCGCCTGTCCCCGGGCCGGGGGAGCGCGGTCCTCCAGCGAGTGCTCCGTGAGTGAGGACCGCAGGCCTTGTTCTCGCCATCACGTTCCCGTGTCCCTTCCGACAGCTGAAAATCGACGAGTTTGAGTCGAACGTCAACGAGGTGAAGGACCCCTACCCCTCGGCCGACTTCCCGGGTGAGCGTCCTGGGACGATGCGGGCAGGAGGCTGGGGCCGGCTTCTCCCCGGGGACAGTCTCCCGTGTGTCCCCTCCCTGGAACCCCCCACCCCCAGCCGTGAGCACCGGAGACGCCGCGAGCCCAGCCCTGAGGCAGAAGACACAATTTCAAGGCCCGGCCTTGCTCCCGGCCCCGTTTCTGGGCGTCTCCGGGCCTGAGCGTTCAAACCCGCCGCCTGCTTCGGGGAAAGGGAGGCACCTGGGCCGGACCCTGCTGGTGTCCCCGTGCCCTGTGCTGGCCGGCCGCCACCTTCGCATGCCGCCTGTGGGGGCTCGCAGTTGGGTTCAGAGCACAGAAGCCACGGGAGCATTAAGTACAGAAAGACACCCCTGCGTCTCTCTCTCCCGTCCCCACAGGGGATGATGAAGAAGACGAGCCCGAGATCCCAGTGAGCCCCCGACCGAGGCCCTTGGCCGAGCTGCAGCTGAAAGAGAAAGCCGTGCCCATCCCGGAAGCCAGTTCCTTCTTCATCTTCAGCCCCACCAACAAGTGGGTGGCCCCCGGCTGCCGCTCGGGGAGGCTCCCGGGGTTTTCAGATGCTCTGAAAAGCCCTGCTCCTGATTCTCCGGGCCTACAATTGCACTAAGAAACGCACTCCTTTAGCTTACGATCTCGTGCCGTGTCTGAAAGGCCAGCCTCTCCCGGCAAGGTGGCGCGTTGGGCCGCGCCTGTTACTTGCACCTAGAGGCTCTGGGAACATCGGCTCCTTTCTGAGCGATTTTAGACAGGACGAGGGGGTGGGACAGGAGGAAGCCGCCGCCTTGCAGGCTTCGGTTTCACACCTGCAAAAGGCACAGACCAGTGTTCAAGGAGTTTCATCCGACCCCCCAGGGGCAGGGCTCGGCCTGTCCCATCCTGGGGGGGACACGGAGGCCGGAGGACCGCGCGGATGTGTGATGCGCGTGCACACACACACGCTCACACACACACACACACGCACACACACGCTACCCTTCTCCACTGACCTGGGAGGGAGGGAGGGACGGAGGGAGGGCTCAGCGTCCCCCTGCAGGACAGAGGCCAGCGAGGCCTGAGCGCGGGCGGCTCACAGCCCCGCCCCCCACATGCCCCGCCCCCGCCTCCCTCGCAGGATCCGCGTCCTGTGTCACCGCATCGTCAACGCCACCTGGTTCACCAACTTCATCCTGCTGTTCATCATGCTCAGCAGCGCCGCGCTGGCTGCCGAGGACCCCATCCGGGCTGAGTCCATGCGGAACCAGGTGCTGGTGGGCCGGGCCCTCCGCCAGCTCAGCGTCCCCCCCTCACGGCACCCCCCCAGCCCCCACCCCCGGCCCCCGGGGCGGGTTCTGCCGCAGCCTCTAGGTGGCCTTAGGCGCCGGAGTATCTTAGAGCTTATGTTTCTGGAGGGCCCGTCCGCCCGACGCGCACTCCTCCTGGACGGTGCTGTCACAGCACGTGGCACAGACAGGCTCTTGCCCCCTGGCTTGGTGGTGGTGGTGTCACAGCGGTGGTGGTGGTCGCAGTGCTGGTGACAGTGTTGGTGCCGGCCATGACGATGGTGATGGTGCTGGCGGTACCGCAGCTCCCCCTTTCCTCTCACTGACTTCTGCTCCCCTGCCCTGTCCCCAGATCCTCGGGCATTTTGACATTGCCTTCACCTCTGTCTTCACTGTGGAGATTGTCCTCAAGGTGAGCGGAGGCCGCGGGACGGCGTGGCCGTGGGGCGCGTCCCGGCCAGGTGGCCAGACCAGAGGCGGCTCCAGCCTCCCCGCAGCACTTGCTCCGGGGCCGCACCAGCGACGAGGCGAAAGTGGGAGGAAGGCGGGGAGACTCGGGGCCCAGGACACCAGCTGGGGCTCCCGCTCGCAGGCGGGGCGGGCGGGCGGCCGTGGAGCCGGACGTGCAGCCGCCTGCAGCCCGGCGCCGCCGGCCAGGCGCGGCCATGTGTGCGCGGCACGGCACTTTCTTCTTCCCGTCGAAGGCTCGGTTTGCCTGGGGTCGCCCTGGGAGCAGAGCTCTTTTCCTAGACCTTCGTTACGATGACCGTGCAGCCCCCCCAAACACACACGCACGGGAGAGAGGGGCCCGGGCTTACCCGCCCTGTGGCCCACGGGGACGGAGGCCCAGGGTTCCCCATGGCATCTGGTGAAAGGCAGGCTGCGAGCAGAGCCTGGTGCAGCTGCCCCCGAGACGCCCCTCTGCTCGAGAACTGGAGCAGGAAACGGGGGGGGGGTGGGTGCACGTACTCGGGACATGGCAGGAAGCGGGGTGCAACCGGGAGACCTGCCGGCAGCTCTTTGCCTCCTTGGAGCAGACAGAGGCAAACCTTCCCTCAAGGAGCCCTTCCTGGTCGGGGACAGGCCTGTCCCCAGCCTGGCCCCACCCAGGGCACTGCCCGTCTCTCCCCAGATGACGACCTACGGCGCCTTCCTGCACAAAGGCTCTTTCTGCCGCAACTACTTCAACATCCTGGACCTGCTGGTGGTGGCTGTGTCCCTCATCTCCATGGGACTCAAGTGAGCAGCGGCCGGGCCTCCGGGCCAGGGCCTCGGAGCAGCAGCTCCCCGCGGGTCACTGGTGGAACTGGGCTCCAGGGGAGGGTCTCCCGCAGCGGTGATGGGCGTCGGGCCCTTGGGGTGCCACCAGCTGGACTGAAGTGGGGGTGCTAAGCGGGCAGAGCCATGTGCTGGAGACGAGGAGGGACCGCGGAGGGAAGGAGTCCCCCGGCTGCCCCGGGCTGAGTGGGGGTCGAGCCTGTCCTCCTGCAGAGGAGCCCTGACAGCGCGCTGGCACCCCAGGGGAGCGTGGCCCCTTCAGGACGCAGGCAGCCTGATCCCGGGGCGCGGCCATGTGCAGCCTGGGGGCGGGGTGGGAGCAGCTTCAGGCAGAAAGAGGCCCCTGTGCGGAGGGGGAGGCCGGAGGGGGAGGCCGGAGGCAGGTGGAGGCTGGACGCTGCCCTCTGCCCGCCCTCGGCCGCCCCCAGGTCCAGCTCCATCTCCGTGGTGAAGATTCTGAGGGTGCTGAGGGTGCTCCGACCCCTGCGGGCCATCAACAGAGCCAAGGGGCTGAAGGTGAGGGGCCTGGGCGGCAGGGGGTGAGGGGGTGGGGGGGGCCACGGGGCCTGACTCAGAGTCCCGCCCCGGCTGCCTGGGGGCGGCGGCCCGGGTGGCGAGGGCGGAGCCGCGGTCCAGCCCCGCCCAGCCCCGCCGCTCCCTCCGCAGCACGTGGTGCAGTGTGTGTTCGTGGCCATCCGCACCATCGGGAACATCGTCCTCGTCACCGCCCTCCTGCAGTTCATGTTCGCCTGCATCGGGGTCCAGCTCTTCAAGGTGAGCCGACGGGCCAGGCGCCCGGTGCCGGCCCTCACGCCGGGGCAGGAGCCTGCCGGGGGAGCCCCGAGTCCTTCCGCGCGCAGGGTCGGCCTTGACGCTGTGGCTCTGCGGCTGCGGGGCTCCTCCTCCCGGCTCCCCGGCCTGCCTCCCCACGCAGCGCCCATTCTCCTCCCGTTCCCATGACAACATGTCTCCCTCCCCCTCCCCCTGGATGCAGGGCAAGTTCTTCCGCTGCAATGACTTGTCCAAGATGACCGAGGAGGAGTGCAGGTGTGCAGGCCCCGCTGGCCAAGGGCGCAGGGCAGGAGGGCCCCCGGCAGGGGACGTGTGTGAGGGGCGGGTGGCCCTGCAGGCCGGCGAGCTGGGAGCGGGGCCCCTGTGCGTTCCCAGAAGCACGTCGCCTTGCGTCCCCATGGGGACGGGGTGCCCCACGGGGTCCCCTCCGGCCCCGCGTCTCCAGCACACTCACCGTCCAGGGCCTGGGGGCCGGGGAGCGGGTCACACGGCCAGTGCTGCTGAGTGACCAGGCCCCCTGCCTCAGGGGCCACTACTACGTGTACGAGGACGGGGACCCCGCGCGGGTGGGGGTGCAGCCGCGCCGGTGGCTACACTCCGACTTCCACTTCGACAACGTGCTGTCGGCCATGATGTCCCTCTTCACGGTGTCCACCTTCGAGGGGTGGCCGCAGTGAGTGAGGGCGCGGTGGGCGGGGTCTGGGGTCTCTGCCAGGCCCACGGCGGGCACTCAGCCAACGCCACTGGTTTGCTGACTGGTCACTCCAGGGGGCCTGGCCAGGGGGGCCCTGAGCAGACGTGCCCTGCCCCCCATTGGGGCGGCCTCTGTGCCCACAGGGGGAGCCCTGCTGAAGAATGGGGATCGCGGGCACCCCTGGAAAGGCCGGCCACGCCGGGCCCTGGTCCAGCCTCCCGGCACAGTCCTGGCGTCTCCCCCGTGGCCCGAGCGTCCCCCACGCTCCGTCTGGTTCCCGGCGGCTGGCGGGACAAGCCCCCCATCCCGGCTCCCCGCCCTGTGTCCTCGCCACGCCAGGCTCCTGTACGAGGCCATCGACTCGCACGAGGAGGACAAGGGTCCCGTCTACAACAACCGGGTGGAGGTGGCCATCTTCTTCCTCATCTACATCATCCTCGTCGCCTTCTTCATGATGAACATCTTCGTGGGCTTTGTCATCGTCACCTTCCAGGAGCAGGGCGAGACGGAGTACAAGAACTGTGAGCTGGACAAGAACCAGGTGCCCGGGCCAGCTGCCGGGGGCAGGGGACAGCAGAGCCCAGCAGGCCCCCTGCCAGCGGAGAAAGTCCCGGGGCCGACGTGACCCCAGACCCTCCCCTCGAAGCCCAGCCCGGCCGCCACACACCGCTAGCTCTGCTCCATCGCCCTGTGGAGCAGGACCTGCGGCTGGGATGCGGTCGGGTCGGGTCGGGTTTGTCTCACGGGGCCCTCAGGGCGCCCCGAGGAAGGCCGTCCTTCGGAGCCCCGGGCTGGCTACAGCCGTGTCAGGAAAAGGCCCGCGGTGACTCAGAGGGACCCACCAGCCTGAGGGACTCCCCCGCTGGGCGGCCTGCAGAGTCCCTCTGCCCCAGGCCCTGGCGTGCCAGAGTGCCCAGCTCCCTCCGGCCCGCGGGTGTGGGTGTGGCGGGTTGGGGGCCGCGGCTCTGACGGCCCTGCGTGTCCCGTCCCAGCGCCAGTGCGTGCAGTACGCCCTGAAGGCCCGGCCGCTGAAGTGCTACATCCCCAAGAACCCGTACCAGTACCAGGTGTGGTACGTGGTCACCTCCTCCTACTTCGAGTACCTGATGTTTGCCCTCATCATGCTGAACACCGTCTGCCTGGGCATGCAGGTGAGGGCCCCCAGCCCCGCGCCTGGTGGGAGCAGAGGGAGGCGGGGCCCGGCGGGGCCCGGCAGGGGGCCAGTCTGGCCCTAACCCACTCTTCCCGGCACCTGACCTGCTGCGCACCGGCGCTGCGTGGTGAGGGGCAGGAGTGAACCGGGCCCGGAGCTGGTGCCCAGCGGTGCGTTATGGAGGCAGCCGCAGCGTTCAGGGCCCGAGTGATTCTGTAGACAGGAGGGGCGGCGGGGGGGGGGGGGGCGGGGGTCACCGTACCACAGGCTCTGGTCGTGTAGAGGGCCGTGACCAAGGGCTTGCGTCCGGGTCCGAGCCGGGCTGCAGACTTGGGGACAAGGTGGGGTGGGGAGGCCTCCGCGTAAACAGACGTGAGGAAGGGCACGGTGCTGGGTCAGGGTCAAGGTTATCGCTCTGAGCTGCCTCCCGGTCACCGGGGCCACGTGCACACGCGGCGGGCTCGGTGGGCTCAGCATCCCACAGCCCCGGTGGTCACGCCAGCTCTGGAGCCCAGGGGTCTTCTCTGCCGGCCCTGTGTCCACACCAGCAGGATGGGCGCCTCTCCCCTCCATCTTCCACTGGTCGGGGCGGGGTACCCATCACACCGGGGAGAACTCAGGGGATTGCTGGCTGGGCTCCTACTATTTTGAGACTAAAAATAAAAAAAAATGTAGGCAGGGGACCGGAGGGGGGAGCACCAGGAAAAGGGTGGGGCTTTGGAAATGCAGGACCCCCCCCTGTACCCCCCCCAGCACTACAACCAGTCAGAGCAGATGAACCACATCTCAGACATCCTCAATGTGGCCTTCACCATCATCTTCACCCTGGAGATGGTCCTCAAGCTCGTGGCGTTCAAGGCCAGGGTGAGTGCCATGGCCTCGGGCCCAGGAGCAGGTGGGGCGGGCGGGGGGACCTTCCAGCACAGCACCCCGGCCGCCAGCCTCACTCTGCGAAGGGCCCCGCCTCCAGCCTGCCTGCTCCCGCCTGCTCGCCCCTTGGTCCCTGTCCACCCTCGGACGCAGGGCAGGCCAGACGGTCAGGACTGGGGGTGGACAGAGCAAGCCCTGGCCGCCCTCCCTGTGGCTTTTGACTCCTCGGGCCGGGGCCTCCACCATCCAGCCCCAAGCAGGGCTTCCCAGAGTGGGGGGTGCGGGTGCCCCATCCAGACCAGGACCCAACTCCCGGCCCCCCACCCCCGCCACGTAAAGCCGCAGGGGTGGGCGTGGGGCAGGGCAGCCCCCAGCCCGGCCCGGGCCCTGCAGTCCTGCGGCTGGGCCCACTGCCCCTGCTGGCAGCGGGGCTCATCCGGAAGCTCACGCCGCACATCCGCGCCCCCAGGGCTACTTCGGGGACCCCTGGAACGTGTTCGACTTCCTGATCGTTGTCGGCAGCATCATCGACGTCATCCTCAGTGAGATCGATGTGAGTGTCAGGGGGCGGAGTCGTCCCCCTTCCATCTGCAGATGTCTGTGGGGGGCCCAGGGATGACAGCCCCGCGGGGCAAGCAGACCGCTCAGACTCCAGGCGGATGTAGTGGGCGAGCCCAGCTGCCGTGCAGGCGGCAGTCACCGCCGGGGACGGGGGCGGGGGGCACGGTGCCGTCCGACGCGGGGCCTGGGGGACAGGAGGCCGGTGGCCGGAGCCAGGAAGGACGGCAGGCACCACGGGCCGGGCTGCTGCGGCGGAAGGCGGCATGGGGTGCGAAGGCAGAGAAGGTTCTGCCCGCTCCGTAGTCTGGGTCAGCAGAAGGAGGGAGGGGGTGCGGCGAGCGGTGAGTCGGGGCTCAGTGGGAGGTCAGGGATTGAAGCGGTTCTTCTGGAAAGTTCAGCTGGAGGCGAGGGGCGAGGAGGCGAAGCGTGACCGGACGCAGGGCCCAGCGCGGGGTCGGCCGTTCGCTTGCTCCTCAGGGACTTGCCCGCTGCCTCCTGTGGGCTCTGGGGTGCCACCAGGAGCAGAGCACCCCGGAAGCAGGCAGCGGGACCCCCAGTGTGGCAGGTGTGCCCGTGCGTGTCACGGAGGGCGCCGAGGACACAGGGCTGACCCGGGGCACAGTCAGGAGGCGGCTGTCACCATCCCGACAGACGGTGGCGGCTGTGGAGGCGGTGACAGTGGTCAGCGCCTGGAGCTGACAGCATTTGCTGGCGGATCGATTCGGGTTGACCGGGGTGAGAATCAGGGGCGACTACGAGGATTCTCACCCGAGCGGCTGAGCAGCTGCGGGGGCCACAGGGTGGGGCAGAAGCCAAGCTTTCCGGCAGGGTCGTGACAGCCCAGGACGTGTGCCAGGCATCCATCCACACAGAGGGACCGAGCGGGCTTCACGGGTCTGGGGTCAGAGGCCAGGTCAGGTTAGAGACGGCCACGCAGAGGGATGGAGGTTGCCGGAGGAATGTACGGAGAAGGTGCAGAGGCCGAGCCCCACCTGCCCCCGTCCCCGGTGACCAGAGGGACAAGGAGAAGGCACTGGCCACCGAGCCAACAGAACCAGAAGAGACTGGTGTCCAGAAATCGAGGCCAACAGGCGTCAGGAAGGCAGAGTGGTCACCTGCGGTGTCGAGAGGTCAAGGTCGATGAGAGCTGAGCATGACTCGATGTGGCAAGGGGGGGGTCAGCGGTGACCCCCACAGCATGGTCTCATGGGAACCGTGGGGAGTGGACTGAGGCGAGAGAGTGAAGATGAACACGTCCCTTGAGCCATTTCGCGACAGACAGGGGGCATGGGCATTGGAGCTGTGGAGCTGAGAACTCTCCTGAAAACAGGAGGGGCCGTAGCCCCTCCTCGGGCTCATGCAAATACCTGGTGAGGTGGGGGACCCGGGAGCGGAGTCCCGAGTGAGTGACCAGAGAGTGGAGGAAGCCGCGGCATCCAAGGGACTGAGTTCACGAGAACAGCAGTTTGCCCAGTGGCAAGGCCCCCAGGTTTGTGCTTTGAAGCTGTGGGTGAGCTTCAGGGGACAGACTAGCAGACGGTGTGGGTGGAGCCAGTGACAGGGAGAGGGCAGCGCCTGAGGCAGACGGTGCAGGAAACCGCGGTTCCGAGGATTCTAGGTCTTGCCGGACAGTGTAAGGTGCCAACTGATGTAGGAGCATGGAGCCCGTGAGGGGCCCAGGCCGAGCAGGGAGGCGAACGGCCCCAGGAGCTGGACCGAGGAGAGCGGGGTGCAGGGTCGAGGCCCTGGGTGGAAGGGGGAATGGCAGCCGGGGCGGGGAGGCTGGTTCTGCCAGAGAGGTCCGCCTCCAAGCCCCGGGGTTCCTGCAGGGTCCGGGAGGGAGCAGGGGAGGAGACCCAAGAGTCAGAGGCCGAAGTGCGGACAGCCCCTCTGTGGGCGGGTGTCTGCAGGCTGTGTCCTGCAATGTCCTGGACAGGAGCCCCAGACCTTGGCCACCCCAGGGGGGCTGTTCTGGACCCCAGGGCCCAGAACCAGTCCCAAAGCCAGGGGCTCATCCGGTCCTTCCCTCTGGACTTCCCACACCAGCCAGCACAGGACTTCAGGCTGGGGGAGAGGATGGCCCTAGGGACCTGTGAGGGGCGGGGCCTCGGCACGCAGTATGACCTTCTGGGGACTCTGGGGCCACGCTGGTCACGCCGGGGAGAGCCTGGCCCATGCGTCCTGTCCACCCCCGTGTACAGGACAGACAGGGACAGCGACAGGCTGAACCCCACCTGTCAGGCCCCGAGGGGCGGGTGGGCTCGGGACCAAGTCGGCGTGCGGGGCCCATGTGGTGCATTTCCATCCTCGCTCCGTTTTTGGCGGAAACAGCTTCCCAGAGGCCCTGTGGTGTCAGGACAGCTTTGTCACCAACCCAGCCAGGAGATGGGACTCTAAATGAACAGCCCAGATTAGCGATAGCCACTTCCGGACGTTTGAGGGCCGTGTGTGTATGTGTGTGTGTGTGCGCGCGCGCAGGGGTGTTGCATAAATCTGAAGTCTCCTTGGTGGTGAGAACCAGAGGGTCATGATGTGATTTTGGGGAGCATCAGATGGCCCTTACCAGTACCGTTTGTTCAAAGTCCTATTAAGATTCGAAATTCAATCCTGATTTATATTCCTGGCGCACGAACCGGGGTGCAGTGCTGGTCAGAGCTTCCCGCAGGGATGGAAGGGCCGCAGCCACTGGCTACGAGTGCCTAGCGGTCACTGCTGCTGTCACCCTGGCTGTGAGCTGGGATCCCTGGGGGCGCCTTTAAGTCCTGGAGCCAGGCCCGCCCCCCAGAGGCTGACTTCACTTGCCGGGACGGGGACCCAGCAAAGGGACGTATTTCTCTGAGTTCTTTTGTGATTCTGAATTACAGCCAGGGTTGAGAGCCGGCGGCCCGGGGTGAACTGGCCTTGGCGGGGAAACAGGGTTCTGGGGCCCGGCCTACCCACAGACAATCGGGACATAAAGCCACGACGTCCCCTGTCCCAGACTTCCAGAGCAGGGCGCCCCGGAGTGCGGCCGCAGGGGAAGCTGGGAGCGAGGAGAAAATCAGCTGCCCCCACACCCCGGCCTGCTCTCCAGGGGCCCCAGGGGCCGGGGAGCCCTGGTCCTGCGCCCGGGCATCTGCGGTGGGGGCTCAGTCTCCCCTGGAGGACAGCTCGCCCGTAAGGGCCGGGGCCGGGGGAGAGAGGGGTGCCCACCCAGTCCTGGCGGGCAGCGAGCAGTTTCCAAGTGCCCCTCAGGGACGCCCCCACGTCCGTCACACAGCCCAGACGCACAGGAAGAGCCCGAGCCCCGGGAGGGACGTGTCCCTGTCGGTCTCCCCTCCTCCCCCTGCTCCCTGGCCCCCAGCCTGTCGCCTCCCTGGCCCCACAGCTTCGTCCTCCCCTCCGCCGGCGCCCTGAGGGCCAGCCAGCTGGGGTCTCTGTCCCTCGCCTCTGTCTCTTTCTCTGTTTAACTTTTCTGGTGTCTGTCCTCTCTGACACCCCCCTCCCACGTGTCCCTCCTCCTCTCTCCCCTCCCTGCCCCCCCCCTCGTCTCTTCTCTCCACAGACTTTCCTGGCCTCCAGCGGGGGACTGTATTGCCTGGGTGGAGGCTGCGGGAACGTTGTAATTCCAGGCTGCATGAGCTCAGCCCTGCAGCGCGCATGCTCACGCCTGGCCGCGGGTGCATGGGGCCCCCTCCCCAGAGCAGCCCCCCGGGTGGGGTCGGGGCACCGTGCATGGACGTAGTGGCTTTCTGGAGCCCTGGGAAGCGGGACGAGGGGTCTCTCTGGCACCCTCTGTGCACACGGGACATCCAGAGAGGACTATGACTGCCGGCAGACTCGGGACCTTAGTGACAGGTCACAGGCATGAGGAATGCCTTTGGGGACACAGGAAGCTGGGCAGGGGGCTCTCCCCTCCCAGAGTTATCGGGTGTCGCAGGCCAGCACAAGGGCGGCGGCTGGCCGGGCTCAGGACAGCCGCGTGCGGGGTAGGTGGTGGGGAGGAGCCAGGTCGAATTAGGGACACAGAGCAGCTGAGCCTCGGGGCCACCTCTGCACTGGGCGGCCCCTCGGGGAAGGGCCAGGAGAGCTTCTGGGGTCCTCGGAGCAGGGGAGATGAGGCAGGAGGCCCCGGAGGCGCGGCGGCGGCCGGGGCCGCGCAGCCGCAGCCCCGAGCACCGGCTCACCGCATGCTTGCGCTCCACGCCGTCCACGGACGTGCCCGCCACGAGCCCGGCCACCGACATCCCCCGGCACACACGCTGCCCCTCCCGCCCCGCCTGCGCCCAGCCCCGGAGGTGCCACCCCCCGACTGACTTCTGGGGCTGCCGCCCCGCAGGACCCGGACGAGAGCGCCCGCATCTCCAGCGCCTTCTTCCGCCTCTTCCGCGTCATGAGGCTGATCAAGCTGCTGAGCCGCGCCGAGGGCGTGCGCACGCTGCTCTGGACCTTCATCAAGTCCTTCCAGGTGGGGACTGGACGGCTGGCGGCGCCGGCCCGAGAGCCCCTAGGGGCGGAGCCAGGGGTGGGGGGCACAGCACTGGAGGGAGGGGGTGGTGGGGAGCGGGGATGCGGGGCCCCCCCGGGAGCCGAGCTGAGGGACGCACCGAGCCCGGCGCACTGACCCGCCACCCCCCCAGGCCCTGCCCTACGTGGCCCTGCTGATCGTCATGCTCTTCTTCATTTACGCGGTCATCGGCATGCAGGTGAGCAGAGGCGGCCGCGCGGAGGGGTCCCTTAGAGGGGGCATCGGTGGACCCTGGGGAGGTTGGACCCCCTGCCTCGCTGGCTCCTCCTGGCAGCCCAGGGGGTCCTCAGACAGCTGCAGCCTGAGCAGGTGGAAGGGCTGGAGTCCAGACCGCAGGCCTAAGGCTGTGATCGGAGCCCCGCCCCCGCCCCGCCCCCATCTCCCTGCCCCCCACAACTGCCCACACGAGTCTCCAAGTCAGCTTGCCCTTAGAAAAGCTCATCCTACTTTTCTTGAGCTTGATGCGAAGAGCTTTCCCGGACCTCACGGACGGTCAGATGTCCTTGGTTTCAGGTCTGAGTGCGGGGAAGTGGGGGGGGGGCGTGCGGCCACCCGGGGCTCCCGGGCAGCGCTCAGCCCTGCGTGGTTTGCAGATGTTCGGGAAGATCGCCCTGGTGGACGGGACCCAGATAAACCGGAACAACAACTTCCAGACCTTCCCGCAGGCTGTGCTGCTGCTGTTCAGGCAGGGGCGACCCCCACCCCCCACCCCCGCCCCCGCCCCCGCCCCGCGAGCCCCCACCGCCCCGGAGGCAGGGCCGGCTGCCTGCTTTGACCCCTGCGGCCACACGGGGCGCTGCGCGCAGCTGGCAGAGGCTCTGCGGGACCCGGGATCAGCCCTGCCCAGCGCCCCACAACCAGTGCCGCTTCACAAAGCACTTTCGAGGGAGGGGCCCCGTGTCTTCGTCTTGCACCGGGCCCCGCTGATGATGGTCCTGAGCTGAGTGTGGCTGCGCCCCCAGGCTCACCCCAGAAGCAGGAGGCAGAGATCAAGTGCCCTCAGGGGAGTGGCGAGGCCCCGGTGACCTCCGACCCTGAGTCCGCTGGGTCTGCACGGCGCTTCCTTGCTGTCACCCCCCGAGTCACCGTTGATTTTGCCCCTCCGGCCAGGAAGCCCCTTTGCTGTCACTCGGCTCCCGCTTGCGGTCCCCACTGGGTGGACGGCCGCCCGGCTCACACCGAGCGGCAGGTGAACCCCGGGCCGCTCCTCAGAGGGGCTGCCCGGGAGTGCGCAGGCCAACGGGAGCCCCCCCCCCCCCCCCCCCCCCCCCCCCCCCCCCCGTCCAGGTGCGCGACGGGCGAGGCGTGGCAGGAGATCCTGCTGGCCTGCAGCTCGGGCAAGCTGTGCGACCCCGAGTCGGAG
This sequence comes from Rousettus aegyptiacus, assembly GCF_014176215.1. Lineage (NCBI taxonomy): Eukaryota > Metazoa > Chordata > Mammalia > Chiroptera > Pteropodidae > Rousettus > Rousettus aegyptiacus. The sequence goes on along the minus strand of NW_023416293.1, from coordinate 14,349,264 downwards.
TTCGCCCCCGGCGAGGAGCACTCCTGCGGCACCGGCTTCGCCTACTACTACTTCGTCAGCTTCTACATGCTCTGCGCCTTCCTGGTGAGGCCGGGCCCGCGGGCGGGGGCCCCACCGGTGTCGGGGCTCGGCCGCAGGCCCGCGCAGGGCAGGGCAGGACGGGGCGCCGTGCCCAGACGCACCCTCGGTCTCGTCATCCTCGGGGCGGCTCGTTTTTCTGAGCCCTGCTTCGTGCCCCAGAGGGGTTACTAAAAGGTTTCACATTGTTTTTGGTTAGAGATTCGTGACCAAAAGAACTGAACGAGGCCCCGTCCTCACTCGGTAGGGCTTGCAGTCCAGCCGTGTGCTGTCCCTGCTCCTCCCAGGACGAGGCGGGTGACTCCCGGAGCCGGGCCCTGCGGGGGCCGCAGGGCCGCCGTCTGCTCACACGGACAACGAGGCCCCGGCAGCACCCGCTGGGCCCTCGGCCCTCGCCGTTCCCCTTTCCCGCGTTCCCCCGGAACGGCTGGGCGGGCGTCCGATGCGTGCCAAGCTCCGGCGCGGCGCAGGGGACAGAAACAGGACGGAGGCCCAGCGCTGGCCCCACAGGGCCGCACCGGGCCCCAGGGGGTCCGCGCGGCAGCAGCCCTGCACTTCCGGGGGACGCCCCGCCCATACGGAAAGGCAGCAGCGGTCATAGGGCGCCGCCCCGTGAGGGCGGGAAGGGGGGATCATCCCCCCGGGGGGAGCGTGAGGCTGGGGGCTCACGGGCAGCACCCAACGCCCTGGAGGTGCCGCCGGGGCCAGAGCGTGGAGGCCGGCACAGGGGGCTCGTGGTGGGGGGCAGCGGGCGTTGCCCAGAGGGCCCCGCCCCCCGCAGACCCCTCCCAGGCCCCGCCCCCCACTCTATCACCTGCCGCCTCTTACAGATCATCAACCTCTTCGTGGCTGTGATCATGGACAACTTCGACTACCTCACGCGAGACTGGTCCATCCTGGGCCCTCACCACTTGGACGAGTTCAAGGCCATCTGGGCAGAGTACGACCCGGAGGCCAAGTGAGTCCGGTCTGCAGGCTCGGCGCGGGGCCCTCCCGCCACTGCCCGGCGGTCCGCCCTGGACCCCGTCCGCCCTGGACCCCGTCCGCCCTGGACCCCGTCCTCATGTCTGACAGGGAGTCACCGTCCAGTCCCATAGGAACACGCGGCTTCCTCTCCCTTCACTGTCCGAGATCCCAGATCAGAGGACTGGGGTGTCCAGGCGTGGAGGGGTCCCCACAGCTCCCCGCCCCCCCAAGCGACGCCCCCTTGGCTTTGCTGAGAAGCGGTCGTCCAGCTTCCGCGTGGACGCTGGCGGGAGCCCAGCGCCTCAGCAGACGCTCGAGGCCCGGGCTGCTCAGCGCGCGGTCCACCGCCAGCAGCCTGGGGCTCGATGGAGACGCAGAGCCCCCGCCCCGGCCCAACGGGGCCAGGCTCCGCGTCACTGTCCGCCCGACCCAGGGCCCCTGTGTGCACCGCTGCCTCCCGCTCTCTGTACGAGGGAGCGAGCTCGCATTCGCTGACTTCCCCAGGGTAGGGCGCGGCACGAGCCGCCATGGGCGTCCTCTCGTTTGGTCCTTATGATGCCTGTGAAATGGCTCGTAGGCGGGCTTCTCTCTCCCTCAATCCCTCCACTAACACAGCCGAGAGCCCCCGGCCAGCTGGATCCAAGCCAGGGAGAGGAGGTCCAGATTCCGGGCCTGGAGACCCCGTATCTGAGGGAATCCTGGCCCCAAAAGAGCCCAGTGCTGGCGGTGGGCAGTGCGAATTGTCCTTTGAGGCTTCCGCTTCTGCTTCCTGAAGGCGGGCGGGCAGCGAGGCAGCCCGCCCTGTCTCCCGGCTCCCCCCTGGGCCCGGCCTCGGAGCAGGAGGCCGCTCCAGGTGGGGCTGCCAGGCCTCCAGCCTGCTGTCCTCCCGCAGGGGCCGGATCAAACACCTGGACGTGGTGACTCTGCTGAGAAGGATCCAGCCACCCCTGGGCTTTGGGAAGTTCTGCCCCCACCGGGTGGCGTGTAAGGTAAGGTGAGCTGCCCAGTGAGGGTGGGCTCAGGAGGGGACAGGCCCAAGGGGCTGGGGGGACGCTGCCGGGGGCCCGGCTGGAGGAGCCATGAGAGCAGTGCTGAGGACCTGTGGTCTCGATGACATCCCCAAACTCGGCCGTGCATCCCCTGCTGGAGGGGGTGCTGGGCAGCCCACGGCTCTTGCACTGGGCGAGGATGACCGGTGGGCAGGGGGCCGGCTCAGCGAGCCTGCCTCTGCTCGCGCAGCGCCTGGTGGGCATGAACATGCCTCTGAACAGCGATGGCACTGTCACTTTCAACGCCACCCTCTTCGCCCTGGTCCGTACGGCCCTCAGAATCAAGACGGAAGGTGAGACCCACCTCTTGGGAGGCGGCTTCCGGAGCAGCTTCTGCTCGGTTCTCTGAGCTAAGGCTTGGAACCAGGGGCCACGGGGGGGACCCCAGACCACAGCCACGGAAGCTTCGTGCCCCGCGGGGCTCAGAGGGAGCTCGGCAATCCTGCACAGGGCGGAGCTCACCAGGACCGACGCATGCAGCTGTCTGCGGCCTAGAGCGGGCGCTATTGGGGGGCTGGGGGGCGCCCCGAGGTTCATCTCCGGGTGGGAGCTAGTGCCAGGCAAGCCGATGGGGTCCTCATGAGCCCCACTGAACCTGCAGGTCCCCATCTTCCCGGAAGACGAGTCTGGAGGGAGCGGGGTGGGGTCTCAGTCCTGTCCCTGAGCCCACACCCGGCCGGGCCGTGTCAGAGCCATCCACGGGGGTCAGGACCACCACAGGCGACCAAGACCGCAGGGCAGGAGAGAAAGGCCCAGGGTCCGGGACGGGCGCAGACGGAGCACAGGAAGGCTGCCTGGGGTCCTCGGGGCAGACCCAGCGTGTGGGGGTCCGACAGCTTTGGGGGGAAGATGGGCGCGCAGGAGATGAGAGCCTTCAAGCCCAGCCCCCGGGCCCCAGGAGCCAAGGCCTGCGAGGTTGAGTGCGGGACCCCAGAGTCGGGCGGCCAGGGGTCAAGGACAACGTCCCCCCGTTGCCAGCATCCAGCACGGCAGCTGCCACAAAAGCGAACGACATTTCTTGAGTGAGAGGTTCAGAGGTGGCTTCGTCAAGCACAGCCGCCCCGGCCTGTCCCTTGTCCCCAGGTAACTTCGAGCAGGCCAACGAGGAGCTGAGGGCCATCATCAAGAAGATCTGGAAGAGAACCAGCATGAAGCTGCTGGACCAGGTCATCCCGCCCATAGGAGGTGGGCGCTGCTTTGGGAGACGGGGGTCCAGAGGCGGCCAAGGAGGGGGACGGGGGACTTCACCAGGGCGCCTGCTCTGGGAGTCTGAGAAGGGCCCGGGCCCTCCGTCAACACCGTGGAGAGACTCCGTGGTGTCACCAGGGCAGACACAGCCTCAGGGTGGAAACTGCCCACTGGCCAGGCCCTCGAGAGGAGGGTGGGTGGCCTGAGCCACTGGGCCCGGCTCCGCCCAGCCCCTGCTCTGAACCCAGTGTCACACTGCCACTGGCCTTCAGGACACGCCTTGTGGGCCCCTCCACAGATGACGAGGTGACCGTGGGGAAGTTCTATGCCACGTTCCTCATCCAGGAGCACTTCCGGAAGTTCATGAAGCGCCAGGAGGAGTATTATGGGTATCGGCCCAAGAAGGACACCGTACAGATCCAGGTATGCCCAGCCGAGCTCTGAGGGATGGTGTCTCCAAGCCAGGTCTCAGGATGGAGCACCCTGTCCACGCCCTTGAGGGCCGGCGATGGAGGCGAGGTGGGAAGGAGGGAGCCAGGAGCGGTGAGGACAGGAGATGACAGTTCTGGGTGGTCCACAATGGAAGCTGGGCTCGACCCAAGAGAAGAAGCAGGAGCCCTTCCACCTCTGGGCGCCAGGCCCCGAGGACGTGGGCTTCGTGCAAAGCAGAGACGTGAGTGAGGTGGGAGCAGCAGTCTCCAGAGAGGGCGGAGCTCCCGGGGAGCTTCGAAGAGCCGCTGGGTGCGCTGAGGCATTTAGAGCTCTGTCTTATCGGATTTTCATTTCCACTTTTTTGAGTGTGATTATAATGCACACGATTTATAAATTGGAATATATACGTGCACGTGAGCTGTGTGTGCAGAATTTTATTTTAATTGCAATTTTTACTTTGAAACAACTCACAATTTTAAAAGTTGCGTGTATAATGCAAACCCCTCCCCCTCTTTTTCTTGACCCATTTGAGGGTGATTCCCAGCATGCTGACCCATCAACCCGGGACACTTTAAGGTGTACTTCCTGCAAACGAGGGCATCCTCCTACGTGCCGCAAGGCCACCACCAAAACCGGGACGTGAACACTGACCCCTTCCTACCCCCGCACAAGCTTCGCAGGTTGTCCCAATAATGTCTTTTCTAGCAAAAAAAAAAAAAAAAAAAAAAAAAGATCCAATCCAGAATCACACGTTGCACGTAGTTGTCATATCTCCAGTCTCTTCCACTGGGAACGGTTCCTTGGTCTTTCGTCGACGTGACCTTGACGCTTTCGAAGGTTGCAGGCCAGTTTGGGTTTCTGTGATGTTTCTGCGCAATATCTCTAGGATACACATCTTGGAATGTCGTGGAGGCGGTGCTGCGTTCTCAGTGCAAACCATCAGATGACACGAATCTTGATTTGTCCTGTTGCTGGCGATGTGAACTTCATTGGCTCAAAAAAGAAATGTGTTAATGGCACATGCAATCAGAAGGGATCTTTTGTCTGGAAGACTGTAATGAGTAAAAAGTATGAAATCATCCATGAGGTCGAGAGAAGACTCCTCGGGGACCACGTGGGTTTAGACTGTCCCAGAGGCCAGAGCAGGGCCTGGTGGCCGCACGACGTCCTGGCACATGGAACGAGCGGGAGAGGGATGGGGGGCCAGAGCCGGAGCCCCACTGCAAAGACTGGGAATGCGCGAGGCCGCGGGAGGCGAGTGGCCTCTCCTTTTGGGCTAGAGGGTCATCACTGAGTCTCTTCTGTCCCCAGGCTGGACTGAGGACAATCGAAGAGGAGGCGGCCCCTGAGATCCGCCGGACAATCTCAGGAGACCTGACCGCTGAGGAGGAGCTGGAGAGGGCCATGGTGGAGGCCGCGATGGAGGAGGGGATCTTCCGGGTACGTAGGGCGTGGCCGCCCCCCATATCCTGTCCAGCACGGGGGCAGCAGTGTCCCCCGACAGGCAAGCCAGACACCCCGCCACTCGGGAGGGGGACATGACCGCTGAAGACGCCCACCACCCACGGCCCCGGGGACTCAGACTCAATGACCCGGCTTTCCCACCTTCCTCCTCTGAGTCTTACCCTTCCGTCCCCCGAACCCTGCTTCGCCCCATCTTTCCAGCCCTCCGTTTTCGAGTGCCCCTCCTGTTTCCGTCGCACTGGTCCTCAGCCGCTCGCTGTGGCCTGTGCTTCTCCCCACACCGTGGAGCCGGCAGGGCCCAGGGACCGCCTGGTTAAACCTTCTTGGGTTGTTCCCGGGGAAATGCGGCCCAAATACAGGAACTGAGGTGTCCAATGCCACCTAGCGAGTTCGCGTTGGAGGTGGAACTGTGCCCTGCCAGCCCACGCCCTCCACTCTGCCGGCCTGGATGTCCGCATCTCCTTAGAGTGCCGTGGGTCTGTCCCGTCCGCCCCAGCAATGAGGACTCTCTGAGGGGGTGGTTGCTTCTCTGGCTCCCCAGCCCGGTCCGGTCCACTCTGGCCTTCCGTCGCTTGTTCCCAGCACCGTGGTCCCAGGGCACAGTCACCGCCCACCCCTGCGCTCAGCCATTGCCCTCTCCTTGTCCCCAGAGGACGGGAGGCCTGTTTGGCGCCGTGGACAACTTCCTGGAAAGGACCAACTCCCTGGCGCCCGCCATGGCCAGCCAGAGGCCCCTCCAGTTCGCGGAGATAGAGATGGAGGAGCTGGAGTCGCCTGTCTTCTTGGAGGACTTCCCTCAGGATCCCAGAGTCAGCCCGCTTGCCCGCGCCAACGCCAACAACGCCAACAACGCCAACAACGCCAACACTGCCGGCGGCAACGGCAGCCCTGGCGGCCGCCGGGGGTGCTCCAGGTAGTGGCGGGACCGCCCGTCCCACGAAGGGGCTCCGGAGCAGGAATGGGAAGGCGTGGCTCATGGGTTCCAGGCTTTTCTGGAGAGGGTGCCCCGAAATATGCAAGGAATCCTTTTCTGGCCTTGGTGCCCTTTGGGGTCCGTCGGGCATCTCGGTGCAGGGGGCGGGTCTGGACTGCAGAGGCTCCTGCGGCCGGCAGGGGGCACCCGCGCTGGGCGGGGCGTTACCTCGTCCACGGCCTGCCGCAGGTCTGGGCGCCCAGACCCACTGAACGTTTGGGGTGGACGGAGAGGGACCGTCAGCCGCAGTACACAGTACAGGACACCGTGGATGTGGGGACGGGGGAGGCCCGCTGTGCCGGGTGGCTCCCCTCTCACCAACCCCCGACCTGTGACCCATCAGTGTCGTGGAAGCAGCAGGGCGGGGGAGGGGGCGCCTCCCAGCCACCGTTGCAGGGCCAGGCGCCCGGCAGAGCTTCTGTCCTAGACGGGGCCCGGGGCTGAAAGGCTGAGTCCCATGCCCTCGGGAGTGGGCAGGGCGGGCAGAAGCCAGGTGAGCGGCCATTTCCCATGGCCCGGCCGCCCGCACCCCCTTCCAGACAGAGTGCCTGGAACCCAGCCGCACCTGAAGGGCGCTGTGCCCGGGGTGACCAGGGTGCTGTGGAAAGACAGAATCATCAGACTTGGGCCCGTCCTGAACGGGCTGGCGTCCTGTCGGGGGACGTGTCTGTCATGTGGGGCGATTAGGACCACGTCATCGCAGAGAGCCAGGCGCGTGGGGATGGCCACCGGCCGGAAAGGCCTGCACTGAGCTCAGCACCGTCTCGGCAGCTGTCAGCACGGTCATGCCTGGGCCTCAGCACAGGCTCCGGGGCTGGACGCGGCCTCGGCCAGTCCTTAGAGCTCCTGGCGGAGCCGCTGTGGGCCGGTGCTGAGCGCCAGTGTCCCCAAGGCGGAGAGGCTGGTGCAGGGCCGTGAAGCGCGCACGGGGGAGGGGGGGAGCAGGGACAGCAGCCTCGCCAGGGGCAGCCTCCAGCCGAGGGGCGGAGGCGGGGCGTGCGCATGTTCCTCCTGGAGACTCGGGGCGGCCGGGGAGGGCGGCAGGGTGCCATCCCCGGTCACAGCCACCACAGAGGACGATGTGGACCCGAGCGGAAAGGAGGCGTGGGCCGCAGAGGGGCAGGATGCCCGGCGGCCCGCGCTGGGTCACCGCCTCGCCCCCTTTCAGCATCCGCTACGTGAGGGAGTGCCCGGGAGAGTCGGCGACGCCCGCTGCCGGAGGAGGAGCCCAGGGTCAGTGTCCTCCCGGAGGCCTGGGGACCGGCCCTTCCCCACAGCTGGGAGCCGGGCTGGGGGGGCTGGCGTGGGGGCTGGCGTGGGGGCCTGTCGCATCGGGGACCAGCCGGGGCCGAGTGGGGAGCTGGCCGGTCCAGCCCCTCATCCAGGCAGAGGAGCAGGGCGCCCTCCAGGTGACGGGGTGACGGGGAGGGGCGTGTGTGCAGGGCGAAAGGGGAAACACACACACACACACACACACACACACACGCAGACACACATACATCCACATACACACACGTGCACACGTGCACACACACACACACACACACACACACGCACAGCCTGGCCAGAGCCGACAGTTCTCAAATCCGCAAGCACAGAGGCCAGGGCCAGTAGGGTGGGGGCCCAGGAGCCAGTGCAGCACCTCCTGGCCCCAGCTGGGCCTCAGCACGTGTGCAGCCCCCAGGGCGCCTTCCCCAGCCCGAGGGTCTCAGGGTGCAGCTGGCTGACCCAGCTCACACCCTGCTTCCCCGTGGCGCCCACAGCACCCCACAGCGAGCCCCGTGTGGAAAAGCGGAGCGGACGGCCGACCCCGAGCGCGACGCCCAGGCCCCAGGCAGCTCCCAGCCCCCACCAGGTACCAGGCCGGGCCCGGGGGAGCTCTGAGCACGTGGGCGGCAGTGACCTCCTGCCGACAGCAGGGGGACCGGACCCCAGGACGCCTCTTCCCGTGAGTCTTGGCTGAGGCTCCTGGGAAGAGAGTGGGTTACCCCGGGGCCCAGAGCCTCCAGCTTCCCGGGGGTCTCTGCTTCTGTGCACTTGCAACAGCGCTCCAGGGCAGAGCCCCCCATGCCCGAGGCCAGGAGGACCCGCACGCCCGGGTCTCTGCCCGAGGATGCCCCCCGCAGCGGCTGGCCCCACGAGCGCCCTTCCAAGTGCCCAGCTCCCGCCACGGCCCTGCTGATCCAGGAGGTGAGGCGGGGGCTGGACCAGGACTACATTCCCGGTGGCCCCCGGGGGTGGCCATGTGGGAAGAGGGCAGGGCCAGCACAGGCAGGCCCCGAGGCCGTACCCCAAAGCCCCCTCCCCTGTCCTCTCTGCAGGCCCTGGTTCGAGGGGGCCTGGAGACCCTGGCAGCTGATGCTGGCTTCGTCACGGCCACAGGCCAGGCCCTGGCGGACGCCTGCCGGATGGAACCAGAGGACGTGGAGGTGGCGGCGACAGAGCTGCTGAGGGGACGAGGGTCCCCTGTGGGCACGGCCGGCGCCCAGGGCGGCCTGAGCCTCAGGTCCTCCCTGGGCAGCCTGGACCAGTGTCAGGGCTCCCAGGAGACCCTAATCCCACCTGGGCTGTGACGCCCGCAGAGCCTCGGCCCGGGCCGGGAGCCAGCGCAGCCAGTGCTGGGGACGGGGTGGCTGGGGCGGAGGCCAGCCCACCATGGCCAGCCCACCGTGGCAGCCTCCCCCTCCAGCAGCGACGTGGACAGTCGGAACCACAGCAGCGGATGGGCAGGCCGACCCCTCGCCGGCCCTGACCAGACAGAGGCGCTAACGCCCCTCCAGTGGCCTGCTCAGTCGAGGGTCCAGTGTCACGGGCACCGACCACTCCCACCGGCAGAACATTAAAGTCCCCAGGCCTGCGCTGCGGGCACCTGGCCTCCACTTGTCTCCTGTTTGGGACTTGCACCCACACTCACGCTCCCCCGCCCCACTCCTCCCCCTGGGCTGGGGGCGTGGCACGGGGGAGGACAGGGGTCCATCCGGCCTGTCATTGTGCAGGGCGGGAGGCCGCCGTGGGGAGCGTGGGTTCTCCTGCGGTCCCTTCTCTGCGGTCTCCCCAGCCAGCGCCCCAGCCAAGCCTGTCGACGGGCTCCGCGGCCCCGCTGAGCCGCCCCGCGTCTCCGTGACCGAGCGCCTCGGTGCGCCAGTGGCAGCGGCCGCCCTTGTCCTGCTCCGGTCTGTTTGCAACGCGCTTGCGCACACGGCACCCGCGTCCTCCCGTCCCGGATGCGGCGGCGAAGGCGCAGGCTGCAGCCGTGCCGGCCAGTGGTCGCATAGCCGGCGGGCGGCAGTGGCCCCACACCCCGCAGGGCCCCTTCCCACTCGGGGCTTCGCTCCTCCCCTCCCCTCCCCTTAGCCCATAGCCGGCTGGCCGTTGCCACGGTAACGGCGCCCCTGCGGCCTCCTGTCACGCCCCCAGGGCTCCCCGGCTGCCTCCCAGTGCGGAGTGCCCAGACAGGGGCTCACTGGCCGCCGCTGCAAGCCCGGCCTCGCTCCGCTGTCCCCACAGCTTCCCAGACGGTCAGTGCAGCTCCTCCCAGCCCTGTCTCCCCCAAACCTCAGCACCGGAACTTGCCCCCCACCCCCCAGCAAAGGCCTGGCCTCCCCTGAGAGCAGCACTGGCCCCAGAGGTCACTCCCTCAGTTCCTGTCACCACCAGTGAACTTCCCTATTTCCGCGTCCTGCACAGTAGGAGGGGATTGTGGGGGATGAGTTCCCCGGGGGTCTGGGGCAGATTTGGGATGGAATTCTCCCCTCCCGGCAGGACCATTTGACAGTGTACCCACAGGGGTGGGGGCCGCCTCCTGTCACCGGGGGCACTGGCCAGGGCCAGTGTCTGCTGGACCCCCATCTTCTCCCTGCCAGTTCTCTGCAGATTCAGGGCCCAGGCGCTGGGGCTGGGGGCGAGAAGCTGCAGGTGTGGCTGGTGTGGGTGACAGGACGGGTGCAGAGCCCCCAGGGTGCGGACGAGGGGAGCCCTTCCATCCGGCGCTCCGATGCGGGACGCTGGAAAACCGTCTTCGGAGCAGCTGGAGCTCTGGGCTGCGGTGCTGGTGGACGAGGCTGCTCTGTGGGTGCGGCGAGCCTGGCCTCAGGATCCAGGCCCCTACCCGGCTTCCACGCTGTGACAGGCAGTTCCCGTAACCTTAAGCTTCCGCTCCTCCTGTGAACCGGGCAACGATTTCTGCCCCTGGGGCAGTGGAGGGTATGAGGGTGACGATGTAAGGGCCTGGCCCTTGGTGAGGAGCCATGGCTTCGATTCTGTCGGGTGCTGGCCAGCGAGGAGGTCAGACGCTGAAGACGGGAGGGCACCGACCTCAGAGGCCCCGGGGGGAGCCGGTAGCTGGACCCTCGGCCTCCGCCTCTCACGAGCCCTGGCGGCTCCCACAGATGGCCGTGGGCAGAAGGCCAGCTCCCGCCTCAGGTCACTGTGGAAGGTGCGGCCAACCCAGAGCCGACCTTGACCCCCATTTTTCTGGCATCTGATTCTGGTAATATGTCACTCTGCCTTGGGGCTGACAGCTTATAGTGCCAGGTGACCGTCCCTACCCCATTGAGGTCCTATCATCCTTTTCCTGGTGAGACGCCGAGAGGCAGGTTCTCGTCACTGGCACGTGGCTGAGCCGGGCTTTGTCCCCAAGCTTTCCGATTCTCTCACTCCTTCCCCTATGCCGCACGACTGTTTCTAAATGGAATGTAACGTCCAGTTTAGTTAACCAAGGCGCAGAAGCATCTTAAAATAAGTTTTCCATAAATACACGGGGCAAAATAATAATTCTGGCGTTGAAGAGCCACTGAAAACGCTGTGGGGACAGACGCCGGGGTTCGGAGGGATCAGGGAGGGAGAACCGAGTGCTGACCAAGTACAATGGACGCGAGGGGAGATGCCAGGTGGCGGCAAGGGGAGCGAGACCCAGAGGAGGACACAGCCACGGCCACCCGAAGAGTCAGCCAGGCTTCGGCAAGGCGCAGGTGACCCAGCAGCGCAGGGAAGGCTGCACCTGGCGCAAGCCCGCCCCCGCCTGGCGCCGTGGACTCTTTTTAACCTGCCCCCCGTGTTGGAGCACTCGTCCGGTCGTGAAGTGCCCGACAGCAGCATTTCATTAAGCCTTTGCGACGCCATCTACGAAGCAGGCAACCCTGCCGGTCCTGCTGTGACGGCAACACGGATGCGGACCGGCTCGGCGAGCTCCGCCAGGTCACGTGGCCGAGGGGCGGGGAAGCCAGGTGTGTGACAGGAGCCGGACACGATGCCCGAGCCGCTGAGTCTTGTATTACTGTGGGGATCACAGGACAAACCCCCTGACCCCAAGCCCTACCTCGTCCCCTGCTAAGCTGACCCGAGACCCTTCCACTCCCCGCCAGTCCCCAGCACAGCCATGCTCCACCCAGTGCCACCCGCGCCCAGGCCATGCTCTCCGGGCCCACGCTCCCAGCAGCCTGTGGGGCTCAGGCGGACGGCCCCTCTGGCAAGCCTCCTCCGGTGGCCCCGTAAGTGACATAGTTGCTTTTTCCTAGTGCATTTGTGATGCTTGGTAACTTTTCTCATGGCATTTGCTACACTGTGTCACAATTAGGAGTCCACAGTTTGCCTTTTCCATGTATATAGCGAAGGTCTCAAGGGCAAAGCAAGGGGCTGCACCGAGCGAACTCCCAGTGTGTGTCAGGACGAATTATTTAAATTTGCCAATATTCTATTCCTTTTTTTCTGCAAAATGCCCCCTAGGGCTCCCCTTCTGACTGCCAGCCACCCTGTCCCTGTCCCTCGCTGCACGACACAGGATGGTACAGGAAACAGGCTTGCACGTGTCCGAACCCTGCTCCATGGCTGCGGTGTGACCCTGGGCCATTCCCGGTGTCCTCTGTCGTGCGGGGTGATCGCGTTCCCGCCTCCCAGGGCCGCTGCGAGCACCACATGGCAGGAAGGGTCTGAGGCTCGCGGCATGTGCCCAGGACAACGTTCGGAAGTAACCGAGTCCCAGGGGAAGAGGACGTGACCAGCCTTGGAGTGGAGGGTCAGCACGGTGTGTGGCGACACCCAGCGCGACGGCCGTTGCCTGGGCAGGCGAGGGCCACAGGCACGCGAAGGCCCTTGGGTGTGGGGACTGTCAGTCCCTGCTCAGCCCCTGGCTTCCTGTGCAGCTTTGGACAAGTCTCTCCACCTCCCTGGGCCTCAGTTTCTTCACCTGAAAATCAGGGGTTGACCTAAATGACCTCCAGCTCCTTCATACTCCAGGGTCCCGGGACCTGAGGACCACCCACGCCTGCTCCTGCCTCCCGCCCCAGGGCTGGATTGGCATAGAGTGGACAGAGAACCCGTGTCTGAGGCTACGTGACGTGTTAATTAAACTCTCAGTGACATTTGAAACCAAGAATAGGTGTTTTTTTTTGAGACTGGTGGGGTGTTCGTAATCCACAGCAGTTTTTCTCTCCCTTGCTATTTATAACAAATTCTGGTTTCCTCCGCAGCTAAGTCTATCTTCTCTGTAACAGAGGAAGTCAGGCCGGGCCTCCGCCTGAGCTAGGATCAGAGTCTGCACCCCAGTCGGCCCCATCTGGGGTCCTGAGCTCTTGCTGGGGGCAGATCTGGGCTCTGTCTCCAGGTGGGCATTGGAGGGCGTGGCTGGACCGTCGTCGGCCAGCAGGATGGGCTGAGGCCCGTCTCCCATGGAACAAGGCACAGCTGCTGGGCCCGGGCTGGGGGTCAGGACTGCAGGCCCAGAATGGCAGGCCTTCCACCCAGAGCTGTAGGTCACACAGCTGCTGCAAATGCCAGGTTCTGGTGCTGACCCTGAAGGGAACAGGCCTCAAGGTCAGGCCACCCCCAGAGACATTTCTAGGGCCTACGGGCATTTCTTGGGGGCTCGGGTTTGTTACCGCAGGGCCGCGCCTGAGCGAGCTGGGCCAGATGGCTGCCCCAAGCCGCTGCTGAGTGTTCTAACCACCTCAGCGTGGGAGCTTCTGCCTTGGAGGGTCCCTTCCCCCAGCAACTCCTCAAGGCTCCCATCTGCCCAGACGCCCACAGCTCCTGTCAGAAGTGATGCCGGCCCAAGATGCTGGGGGAAGGGTCTCGGCTCAGAACCAGAGTGGGACTCGGGGCCAAATACGGGGTAGCACCCGTTTCTATCTGGCAGAGAGCAAAGGGCTGGGCTAGGGGAGGCATGCAGACAGGAAGCTGGTCCCAACAAACTGCGGGGTCTGGGAGGAAGCGAGGAAAGAGGAGGGTTGGGAGGAGGTGGAGGGGGTGGGAACCAACCAGAGACAGGAGGCTGTGGCTGTGTGGAAGCTGGACAGAGACCGAGGGGCTGTCCCAGGCTCCCTCCAGCCCGGCCGACCCAGACCCACGCTGCGGTGAAGCCCTTTCCTGCCTCTTGGGCCCCATCTGACCTCGGCGCCCAGTTCCCGCCTCACTCCAGGCAGCAGTGCCCAGGAGTCGGGAGCCAGAGCCTTGGCTGTCCTGCCCCTCCTGACCGACACCCTGTGGCCTGGCGGGATGGGGGTGGAGGGGCAGGCAAGGGCAGACTCTGGCGCCATTTCCCAGCACAGAGAAACCATGAGTCAGAAGGGTCACCTACTCTCGGAAGTCAGAGGGGACTTCCTGGAGGCAGGAGATGCGAGTTGAGCCCCAGGGGAGTCACGGGAGAACAGAATGCGGCTTGTCATCCGGGAGGGCCGCCCCGCTCCCTTCCCCTGGGCAGCTGCTTGGGGGTGACCTGGGGAGGCTGGAACCAGACACGCGAGTTCAAATCCTGGGTCTGCTGCTTGTGTGCTAGGTGAGACTCAGTTTCCCCTTCTGCGAAACTGAAGCATTATAAAGCCTAGCTCACAGGTTACGAGAATGAAGTGAGGTCTCTTGTTCAGGTAGATGGCCCATAAACGTGGCCCCCCTCTTCCCTCTTATTCTGGTTGGTGGATGGGGAGAGAGGGCCCAGGACCTGACTCCTCAACCCTCTGCTGCCCTCCTGCTCTGGAAGGGTGGCCTGCGAGCCCCAGGATCAGATGCCGGTGAAGGGTGCAGGGCCTGGCTCGCCCCCTCCCCCCTCCCCACTGGTGATGCTCCCGCTCTTCATCAGGACGGGGCGGAGGTGTTGATTTGCCCTTGAAATGATCTTGGTTTTTGGTTTGACCTATTGGGAGATCACAGCTACTGGATGGGGCAGTTATCTTTGGGGTGGGGGGGGTGGGTGGAGGAGAGGATGGCACCGACAGATGCACCCTCAGACCCCAACCCGCACCCTCGCCAAAACCTCTGCCGTGGTTTCATCATCTGAGGGTGATGCAAGAGGCTCAGAGCCAGACTCCCGTCCTCCCCTCCCCCAGAGAGCTGCCTCACATCTGGAGCTGCAGCTGGGCCCTAGGCTTGGGCCCCGTCCAGGGCAGGGAGCTGGCTGGGGATGCAGACAGCTGGTGAGGGGGCCCGGGCATGGCCCCAGTGTTGGGGGTTGGGGGACAGAGAGAGGTGCCTGGGCTCAGCGGGAGGAGAGGTAGACTGGAAAGGGACTTCTCCAAGCTCTAGTCTCCTTCGTGGGTGCCCTGTGTTTCAAGTCCCCAGGGCCCCTTGTCCTTTATGCCCCCTTCCCCGCCCAGGTACCCCTCGTTGGGTGCCCCTTTGTTCCTTCCTGCGGCCCCCCCTCCCCCCTCCCCCCCGCAGCTCAGGCCTCCCACACCGACTCTCTGGCCTCGAGGCCCAGTGGGGCCATCCGTGAGTCACAGGGGTCGAGCAGGAGGGCGGGGCCTGTCTGGACTAGGGGAGCGGCCAGGAGTCAACCCCAAGATGAGCTGTAAGATGCAGCGGGGCTGAGGAGGAGGGGTCTTGGTAGGACACTAGCAGAATCTCCTGCAGCAGGTGGGCAGATTCACCGGAGAAGCGCAGAAGCGGAGCTTTCCGGGTGTTTTCAAAACACCAGCCGCGAATCACTGCGGTGCCGGGAAGGGAAGCGCCTGGCTGGAGACCTAGGTTCTTACCCACGCTTAGCCACTAACTCGCCCTGACCTTGGGCAGTTCCCCTCTCTGCGTCCCAGTTCCCTCATGTATGACCTGGGGGGGGTCCCCTCGAGGCTGCGGCGCGGCTGGCTGCTGGGCGGGCGACCGTCCTCCTCCGGGATCTGCCACTCCCGCCGGCCCCCAGCACGCGGGCGCACGCGCGCCAAGACGTCCTTTTAACGGCCGCAGCCCCGCCCCGCTGCCGACTCCGGCCTTCGATTGGCGGCCGCGCCGGGGGCGGGGCTCGGGGCGTGGCCTGGCCGCGGCCAGCCCCCGCCCCCTTTGTCCGCGCGGCGGTGCGCGCGGGTGGCAGCGAGGTGGGCGGTGCGCGCCAGAGGGAGGTGTGCGCGCGGGTACCGTGCGGTCCGCACGCTGTCAGCCGGCTCTTGCTGCCGCCCGATGGCACGAGGGGGCGCGCGGGACCAGCCCCGGGGGGCTGCCCCCGGCCGCGGGTGACCCTCCGCCTGCTCCCGCGAGCATGTCACCTCTAGCCGCCGCGGCCCCCTCCGCCTGCAGCGCCCGCGCCTCCGGCCGCCGCCGCCGCCGCCGCCTGGGGCACTGGCCCCCAGACCCCCGCCCCTGATCCACGCCCAGACCCTGGCGCCAGACGGCCATGGCCGGCCAGGGGGACTGTTGCGTCAAGGTGGCCGTCAGGTAGGGCCGGCGCGCGCGCGGGGATCTCGGGCTTTGTGTCGTATGGGCGCGGGGCCTCTGGGTCCCGAGCGTTCGCTCCCCGAGGAGGGGCCGCGTGGGCCTCGCGGGCTGCTGGAAGATGGCTTTGTTTGGGTGGTAATTTCGGGCCCCTCTTGGGAGCCCTTAATAATCAGAAAATCGAACAAACAAGGAAATCCGGTATTTCACACCCAGCCCTGCCCCGGGCCGAGCGTCTGTGTGTTTCCTCTTCGCTCCCCACGGGGCTGCTGTCTCATGGCGGGATGCTGGGGGGAGTACCCCCTTCGTCCGCGGGAGCCGGCCGGCCCTGCGCTCGGGTCCGCGGGCCGGCAACACTCCTGCCCGCGCCGACCGCAGACAAAGATCAGTGCAGGGCTGGGACGGTGCCTCTCCTCGTGGGGAGGCAGAGAGCTGGTCTCGTCCCAAGAGGAGATGGGCCTGGGGACAGAGCGGGAGGTGTCCCTGGGGTTCGTGTCTGAGGCCAGGAGAGTGTGCCGCGGGCCCCATGCTCAGGCGCCCGGATGAGATGGAGCGGGGAGGGCGGCGCGGACTCGTCAGGGCTGTGAGGTGCTAGCCTGGCCCCGCGGCGGGCGAGGACGCGGCGGGCGGCTTCCGCTGGGAGGGGCGCAGAGGTGCGGCGCAGGAAACCCTGCAAAGTTGAGCCGCCGGAGTCCTTTGTTGGGTGGAGACCACGCCACCTCCCCCCACCCCGTTTTTGTTTTGGGTCTGTCTCTGTGCGGGGTTCGTGGCGGGAGGGCGCTGTGCGACTGCGTGGGCGTCTGGGGTCCAGGTCTAGGGTGGGTCTCTGAGATAGGTGGTAGGTGACCCAGATTCCGGGAACCCAGGGATGTCGCTCCAGACCGGGTCACATGGCTATGGAAAACCTTCCCCCTCCCTGCGCCAGGGCAGAGCCCTCCGTCCACCTGGCCTGCCCTCTGCGGCCTGGCTGCTCAGGGCTCTGGGGTGGAGCGAGGGAGATGGGGAGGCCCCCCACCCCTGCACCAGGCCGCACTCAGGCATCTGCTGAGCACAGCCTCGCTGGCCCCGTGGAGAGAGACAAAGGGGAGCCCACAGGTGCCTGGCGGGCTGGCGGGTGGGGCGGCTGCTGCTGGGTCGACCTTGCAGCCGCAGGCCAGCCAGCGGAGGTCGGGAGGGAGCCGATGGGTGGGGGTGCGCGGGAGAGGTGTAAACATGGCATCTGCAGCAGGCTGGGGGGTCTGGTGCACGGAAAAGGAAACCGAAGCCCCAGTCCCCAAGCCCGGTCCCCACTCGCCACCCACCGCCCACCAGATCCCAGGCGGGGAGGGGAGGGAAGGGCTCAGGGTGCCCTCACAAGAGGGTTTTTCCTTAAGACACCATCTTGCAAGAGCCAAACAAAGCCCCTTCCCCTCTGCCAGGGTCCCTGGGCTAGACAGGGGCATGACCGGGGGTGGGACAGCCCCATGCGGTTGGCACTTTGCGTAGAGGAGTGACCGCTCCCAGAAGGCCCTGGGGTGCTGTCCACAGAAAGGGGGTTGGGCCTGCTGCTGCACCCTGTTCTCTGCTTCCCACTCGGATTGTCCAGGGAGATCTGGGTGCCCCCATCCTTGGACCCCAGCTGCTGATCTGGATGGAGGGGTGGGAGGTGTGAGCGGCGGCAGAGCCGGGCGCTCAGGCTCCTGGAGGGCGAGGGAGGCCCCCTCCCCCCAGCATGTGCCCAGCCTGGCACATGCCCACGCCAGGCCTCCATGGGCAGCGGGCTGCGGACAGCAGACAAGGCCTGGACGGAGCCCAGTTTGTGATCAGAGAGCTGAGGCCAGGCCTGGCCTCGGGACAGGAGCAGCCGGTGCCACTGAGGGGCTGTAGGGGAGAGCGCCCCATGCTTTCGGGCCCCGGCCTAGCCTCCATCCGCACCCCAGTAAAGGGCTGGATGGAAGACCGCCCAGAGGGGGAAGAGCCCAGGATGGGGGCGCCACGGGCCTAGCCCATCACGGTGCAGCTGCCTCCTGCTCACTGTCTGAAAGTCCTTTCTCGTACGGAACCAGTGCATTCTGAGTCCCCGTGAGAATAACCGGTGGCCAGCCCTGGGTCCGGCGGTTGGGACAGGGAGGCCAGGAATGAGACAATGACACAGACTTGGTTCTGAGCTGTTAGACAAGGTGACAAGTGCCAGCCCAGGGCTCCTGGCCCGTAATCTCCTTGGGACAGGATCAAAGCTGGCTGTCTACAGATCACCCAGAGAGGGAAGGCCAGGGCTGGGGGGGCCAGAGGGGGGACCTCCAGGTCCCGGGACTGTGGGAGAAGAGGGGAAGGTCTAGGTGTGAGCCGACCCCAAAAGCCCCACCCAGGCCTCCCTGGAGTGGGATCCATCTGCCCCTGAATGCCTGGCACCAAGAGAGTCCTAGGCCAGCCAGCCGGTCTGCCTGCCACCCTTTATCCATTAATCCCCTTGCGGAATAAGGACCTGGAGCCTGGAGCTGGCTTCTACCTGATCTGGGGGAGGTGGGGGTGGGGGCGGATGCTGGAGAGAGGTGAGGCTGAGCCTGACCTGCCCCAGGCTGCAGGAACACAGGCCTGGCTGGTGAGGGTGGCGGGGAGAGGGGAGGGGGCAGCTGTTAGGAAATGCAAGCTGGCAAAGTTCAACTTGGGGAAGGAAGCCAGTCCCGTGGTGTGTTTATTTAAGACCCTTTCGAGCCCCCGGCTCTGAGCCCCTCTTCCACACACCACGAGGGCAGGCTTGGCGTGGCCCGACCCCCTTATCTCTGCCTGGTTTCCTTAAGCTCCCCTCGTCGGTCTGCTGGGGGTGGGGTGGCACCTCGGCCAGCCCCGCATCCCTCCAGCGGACACTGCAGGGTGGAACGTGCCGGAAAGGGGCTAGGCGACCCAAGGGACCCCGTCGGATCGCACCCCGCCCTCTCCCACTTGGGTTCTCCAGCTGTACTGAGGTCTTGGTCAATGTCCGTCTGGATTTCGAATCAAGGGAATTAGTGTCTTGGGACAGAGAGCCTGGAAAGGACAGGCACCAGCGTTGTGGGGCGGGAGGTGTGGCCGCCTTCGGGGTCCCAGCCTGGGCTCTGACCAGGTCCCAGGCCGGTCAGCCCCAGGCCATGCCACCTGTGTCCCAGGCTGTCCAGTTTCCAGGCCGAGGCCCGTCGGGACCTCCTGTGCTCCGCGTGGAGACCTGGGAACTCGGGGGCGGCCTCCTGCTGCAGAAACGGGGCTGATGGCATCACAAGGAAGTGGAGTGTAGTAACCACAGGCCCCGGAAACGTGTCCCCTCCCCCACCCCGCGAGCCTGGTGGTTGGATCTCAGCTCTTAAAACCTCTGGGGGCGGTGGGGCAGGGCCCAGGGAAGTGGCGGGGTGACCCTTGCCGGCTCCCTCACTCCCCAGTCCTGGGGGCAGAGGGCGGGGCGGAGGCCGGTCATGGGGACCCTGCTCTGTTGTCTGTCTGGACCTCAGTGTTTCCCGCTGCAGAGCGGGGACAGCTGGTTTGTTCATGAGTGGATAGCAGGGGTTCGGACGAGCTAGAAGGCCTTCGATTCTCAAAGGGCCAACCCCTGAGCAGTTGGTATGCATTAAATGTCTCAAAAAGAAACCCTTAGTGGCCGTGTGCTTACGGGGCGTCTCTGGTTTGCGCTGTCGCAACCAGCGAGTGGAGCGCCGCATTCGCCCCCAATGTGACGATCGCCGGCTCGATCGCCGGCCGTGCGCCGCGGTGGAAGGAGGTGGCCGAGCGCTGCCGCTCACCGAGCCCTCGCCCCGTGCGGGCCGTGCCCGCATCGCCCCGGTGCGCCCCGCCGGAGGCCCAGAGGCGACTGGAGTTGTTCCCGTTGCACGTGGAGGGGCCGAATTTGACCCCAGGCCGCTGTCACCTCCACGCGGTGACCCTCGTGCAGCTCCGAGCTGCCTCCCAAGTGAGCTGCTACTTGGCTCCTAGCTGCTGGGCTCCGGCCCTCGGGCCTGGCCCTGAAGGTGGGAGGTGCATAGAAGGCGGGCGCGGCCGTGTGGACGTGGGGCCGGCTGGGGTGGCCAGGCTTTCCTCTATGGGACCGCCGGGCATGCCGCCGCCTTAGTCCCCCGTTCCCCTCCCGTGTGGGGCGCCGTTCCTTCCCAGCACAGTCTCCAGCCCCTTCTCCTGAGATCCTGCAGCCCGTCCCGCGCCCATGGCCCTGCCCAAGTGCCCTCCCTCTGTGCCTGGGTGAGGGCCCGTCAGCGCCATGCCGGAGGCCACCGGCGCTTCCCGCAGGCTGCCCGGGTCACCTGAGGCAGAGCGGAGCTGCACGGAGCAGAGCCGGGTGCGGGGGCTGCGGACCAGGGACAGAGAGCGGGGCCGGCGTGGCGGGGGGAGGCGCACCGTCCGCAGCCAGCCGTGCTCAGGCCTGGCGTCTGTCGCTCTGCATTCCTCAGCAGGCGCGGTCCCCAGGGCCCAGTCCCCATCGCCATCCCCGATGCGGATGCCTCCACAGCTCTGGGCCCCGGGCACTCCCAGCTCAGGCTGCTGTCTCCGGGGAGGTCACAGGAAACCCCTGCCAGATGCCCGAGGTGGGGCCGGGACAGACGGGAGTGAAGCCGAGCAGGGCCGAGCTGCCTGGAGCCGCCGGCCTTTCTCCCAGCGCAGAGGAATCCGCTGGGGGCTCGCGGCCTGGCCCATGTGGCCGTCCGGCTGGGGCTGTCCAGCTCAGGACCGGGACTGGCCCCTCCTCTCAGCTCCTTCTCGTGACCCTGCTCCCAGCTTCTGGCTCGTCACCCCACCCTGCTTGCCGGCTTCCTCCCCGTGCCTGCTTTGAGGCTTTCTGGGGGCGCCCCTGGGCACGGCTGGGGTCCTGAGGCCCTGGAGGGCCAGGGACAAGCCGGCCCTGCCCCCCCACCCCCAGCCCCGCTGACCGCCTGCCCTGGGCACTGCTCAGAGGCAGTGGCCCGGACTCTGGGATGAACTGAAAGAGAAAGGCCAAGCCGCCTCCTTAGGAGAGAGCGGGGCCAGAGTCCGAGCCCCAGGCGCCCCGAGTTGACAGCCCAAGGCATCCTGGGGCTGTCTCGGGGAGTCTGCGCCCCTGTCCTGTGCTCTCGGGTCGGCGTTCATGGCGGAGGTCAGCCAGAGGGGGTCGATGGGCTCCTCCCACCGGGCCTGCCAGGGCCTCGTTCACCCGCGCCCTTTGGCCCCACAGCACAGAGCCTCCTTGTTCGGGGGTGCAGCAGGGCTGGGCTGAGCGAGGGTCTGAGGGGCAGCAGGACCACCTGGCTCTGCCATGGGGCCCGCGGCTCCCACCACACTGTGCTCCTGCAGCTGAAAGGGCCAGCACCCCAAACGGGGCCTCGCCGCCCTGATTCGGAGCGGACGGGCCTCTGTGGGAAGACTCCGTCCCCGAGCTGAGTCAGCTGAGAGCTGCCGCGTGTCTGCGAGCCAGACGCCCCTGGGAGCAGGGATCCTGCTTCCGGCCGCCCTCCCCGAGGCTGGCAGGCCGCCACGGGAGGGTGCTCAGTGAAGAGGGGTGTCGCGTCCTCCCGCAGACGGAGCCGCCTTCCCTGGCTCCTGCCCCGCAGGCTGCAGGCCTCGGGCCCCTCCCTCTCCCAGCTGTCGAGGCTCCTGGCGCTGGGGCAGCAGCTGGCTGGGCGGCGGGGGTCCCTCCAGGCGTCGCTCTCTCCCTCCCGCCCAGCTGGCCCCGTGCGGGCCGCTCAGACGCTCTGCACGTCACCTCCGCCATCACGCATCTGTGGCTTTGGGCTTGGCGCCTGAGCAACGCGGGGAGATGCATTCCACGGGGTCGTCCTGACGCGTGACGGGGGGCGCGTGTTTGCACGGGCTCTGCACGCAGGCTCTCCTAAACTAGGCCTCGTCCTCATCGGGGGGGCATGAGCGTGCACACCACGCAGCGGGGCAGGGGCGACCTCGGCCACTCTGATTTTGAGGAAGGAGGCTGCAGACCACCAGCCCCGCCCCCGGGCGTGGCAGCATGCGGGCAGGAAGTTCCCCCTACTGGCTTATCTGAACCCCTCTCAGTGGCCCAGGGGCCCACTTCCCCTTTGATCAGGATCTGTCACTGAGGAGGGAGACCTGGTCCCTGGCGGGTCACCCCGGCATGTCTCAAGGACTCAACGTGCCCCCTGCCACGTGCATGCGCACACGTACACAGACACACACACACGCATACACGCACAGACACACGCGCACACATAGACACACGCATGCACACACGTGCACGCACGCACACACCCCTCCACAGCGGGGCCCCGATGGCTCAGCTCCGGCCTGCCCCGCCGTCTGTGCCTGGAGCCAGGCGGGCCGGCAGCCTTCACACAGGCGGCTCACCTGGAGACAGGGTGAGGCCCTCCGCCTCTCGGTCCCAGGGTCCCCTGGCAGACAAGGGCAGACAGGCTTTCACCCCTGGGGCTTTGTTCGAAGGGCGGGGTACGTTGGGTGTTTGGGCCATCTGAGGGGTGATTTCAGTCCAGGCCTCGGATTCTTCTTCTCGCAGCCTTTGGGGCAGGGCTGGTGCGAGGCTGTCGCCCAGTCCGGATGTCCCCAGCTGCACACTCCTCACAAGGGGATGCTGTGTGCTCTCCGGTTCTCGCGAGCTTCCTGGGCAGGCTGGTGAGGAAGGTCTTCCTGGAAGACCCCGTTACTTCTTAACTGTGTGACCTTGAACTGAGCTATTTAATTTCTGTCCGGGCCGTCATTTCCAAATCAGGGGGAAAACCACCCACCTTACACCTAAACGATGTGCGTGAAGACCTAATGCGTGCAAAGCGTCCTGGGCACGGCGTCTGGCAAAGAGGCGGTCCTGCTCCCCTGGCGTGGTGGGGGCTGCTGCCTGGGGGAGCGAGGGAGCAGAGGTGTATGGGCTCCAGGTACCCGCAGAGAAAAGGGGCCAGGAGATGCAGACCACACGCCGTCATTGGAAGGATTCTCTAGGGTCCTGGAACAGTTCCTGGTTCTTGACGTTACTATCACCGCCCGTTGCTGGGGCTGCACCCTTGGGAGCTCGGGGTGAAGATCTGGGGTGCAGGTCGGCTAGGAACCAAAGGAGCCGCCCTCGCCAGCTGCTCAGGTGGGACTAGTTTCACCTGAGAACCTGCACCAGCACCCCAGGAGGCCGAGGTCACTGGGAGGGGGCGAGGTGGTTGGCTGTCTTGGTGGGCCGACCCCTGAGGCCCAAGGAGGCGGGTCTGGTGTGGGGCTCCGGGCACAGTGCCCTTTGCAGAGGGAGTCTGTCTCCTTGGCAGTCGCGCGGCATCCTGGGCTGGCCCTCCCCCTCCTCTGTCCTCTCCTTCCGCTCTGTCCTCCTGGCTCCCCAGGGAGCGAGGAAATGCTGAGCTCAGCTCTTCCTGCAGGCGCCGAGCTGGGGGCTGACGCAGAGCTGTGCCGGTCCTGTCTCTGCCATGTGCTCGTTTCTCGGGTAGGGGGTTGGATATGAGAATAACACCCGTCCCCAGCTCCCGCTGAGCCAGGAACACAGGCAGCCCGGTGGCGGGCGGGTGCCAGACCCGGCCTCTGAGAAGCGCTGGCCCCCTCTCGCGGCTCGCCGGGCTGCTGCCAAGTGGCGAATAGATGAGACTCTGTTCTGGGAGACCCGCCTGCCCCTCTGCAGGACCCCAAGGAGGGACTGGGACCCTGGAGGGGCGGGGCCCAGGGCAAAGTGCCCTCCCTCGGGTGAGATTCAGGAGGGCCCCGGACGGAAATGATGCGGGGTGTTCGGTCCACGGAGCTGCGTTGGCAAACGCAGCCAGGCGGCTGGCGTGGGGGCCACAGTTTGCCAATTGGTTTTCCAAACACTGCGTTACACGATAATTCATCTTGATCACGGATTTCTTCGCGCTCCCTTAGACCTCGCCCTTGAGGCGGGATCTGGCCCACAGCACCTGGGGTCTGTGGTTTCCTCGTTGGCCCCTGGAAACTGATGCCCATCCCCGACCTACCCACCCAGCTCCGGGACCCAGGGAGAAACGGAGCCGTGCATGCTTCCCATCCTGGCCACCTGCTGTCGCCAAAAGCTTCCTTCTTCCCGGGATCTGGTGCTGGTGGGTCTGGCTGGGGGCTGGGCAGAAGTGAGCTCGCCCAGGCGGGGCCTGGACAGGGGGCTACTGGGGGAGGCGGATGGAGTTCTTAGAAGGTTGAGCAGAAGAGGCCACGCAGGTGGCACAGGAGGAACCGGTGGCTCCCGAGCACAGAGGGCGGGGCGGGCGGGGTGGCGGCCCGTCCATGTCCCCGGCCTCCGTCTCCCAGCCGTGGGTTCGACCTCGCCACTGGGCAGTACGCCAAGGACAAGCCAGGACAAGGGCGCACGATGGCTGCCCTGACGGCAGGGCCAGCCCGGTGCCCAGCCCGGCGCATGCACGGAGTGCCCACCTGGCTCTCAGGCGCTGCGTGGGGGGCCGTCTGTCCATCGGGTTGGGGTCTGAGAGTTTCCTGGTGGGAGGCGGCTGGAGCGGAGGGAGCCGGCAGCCAGAGCAGCGTTGGCGGCATCCACGCTGCCCACGGGGTGTGTGACTTGCGCACGTCCGGCCTCGATGTTCCTCTCTGGAGAACGGGCCTCGAAGCGCCTTGCTCACGGCCTCACCGACGAGGCTGTCTGTGGCCGGGGTCCGGCCGGGCACTCGCCCACGGAGAGCACCGAGAAGCCCCCGTCTGCTCCCTGTGCCTGTTGCTTGTTCTGGCCCCATTCCTGGGATCCTGGTCCAGCTCAGCTGCTTTGGGAACCAGCGACGCCCCCGGGCCGTGTCCTCGGCCGCCCTTACCAAGTACCTGGTCTCTAGGTGACCGCTCACCCGTCTGCACCCTGCACGGCACCCTGGTGCTTGGAAAGGGCTGGCCGGTTCTCTCTGACCACAGATGACTCAAGACGCACCGGGCCAACAGGCTCCCAGGGCGAATGCCTGAGGGACCCTCAACTCCTGGGCCCTGGGGTCCCCTCCTCAGTGTGCTGCCCGGACGCTGTCACGCCCGCTCTCCTGTTCCTGGCAGACGGGCTCCGCGCGGGGTTGGTGAGGGGAAGCTGCCCTCCTCGCTGGCGGGCAGGGCTGCCGTCCCTCGACTCCCACTGTCTCCAGGGACCCTGATTTGATTTCCTCCGACCACCAGCACTGCTGTCTGCCTGGGGTAATTAAATGGTGTTTGAACGGGATCCAGAAATCCCATCGCAAGCAGCCCACGTGACAGGGAGCGCGGCTTCGGGCTGGGGCTGGCCAGCGGAGCCGCGGGCTCGCCAGGGGCTGCCCAGCCCAGACCCCCGTTCCCCTGGGAGCGCCTGGGCAGCGTGGACAAAGCGTTTGGTCCTGAGTCCCACGGGCCCGCGGCAGAGCCAGGCCTGAGGGCTACGTTCTCCCTGGAGCCCTTCGTTCCCACGCTGCGGCCTTTCCCACGCCCCTCGGAGGAGAGGCAGGGTAGGGTCACTGACGGGGCAGCAGTGAGGGAAGGGCCCTTACCTGTGATGACCTGTTCACACCTGAGGAGAAACGCTTCTGAAGAAAACCCAGGCTGTCTTCCAGGGGAACCCGCCTGGCTAACTGCCCCCCCCACTGCGACCCCCGCCCTGAGCCTAGCCCCTCCCCCGTCTCTGCAGCACAGGAAACACCAGGTGGGCACCTCACCTGGCCTGCAGCTCTGAGTGGCCTCGGGGGCTGGGGCAGCCCAGGACAGGGACAGGACAGCGTCGCGGAGTCGCGGAGTCGCGGAGGGCCGGGCTCTGTGGCTGGGCCCTGGGCCCGGTGGGGGGGTGCCGGCCTGGCCCTCCTCCCCCGCCCCCCGCGGGTCAATGTCGGCTTAGGGTGCGGAGCCTGACAAGGGGCTCGTTGTGAGCACCCCGGCGTCAGCTGTGTGAGGCAGGGGCATTAGCCTGGCCCCCCTTCGCTTCAGGAGCTGGGGAGGTGCTCTCCGCCGGTCCCCCCACACAGGCTCAGCGACTCCCATCTGGTTGCCATGGCGACCTCTCCTTGGCAGCGGCTGCTTGGAGGAGGGAGGAAGGGGCAGCTGCGTGTAGCCGGCCCTGTCCACGCCTGGCACCCTCTCAGCCCCGATGCCGCGCACTCCCCCTTTCCAGGGGGTGCGGGCCCCTCCTGTGGCCGGCCCGGCGTCCCTTCTCAGCAAATGTCGCCTTGACCGGCCAGGCAGGGCTGGGCAGGGCCGGCCCCTCGGCTCCCAGCTCTGCTGGTCCCCAAGAATGTTCCGCCAGGCTCTGGCACCAGACGGGGGCTTCCGAGCGGGAGGACGCGAGTAGCCCGCGGGCCTCGGCAGGGGCCCTGGGCAGTGGCCAGGCCTGTCCCTCCTGTCCCCGCCCTGCTCCCCGCTTTGCCTAGGGCTCCCCTCGAAATCAGGAGCTTGTACCTTGGCATCAGACTGACAGGGGCTTGGCTCTATCACATTCTGTTTCGCAACCTCGGGCGAGTCATCGAAATTCTCTCGGCCTCAGTTTCCTGGCCTGTAAAGGCCGGCAAATCCCGCGTGCCTCCCAGGTTTAGTGTAAAGGACACATGAGTGCTCGCGTGTGGAACGCTTTTAAGACGGAGCCGACAGAGTGGTCGATAAGTGGGAGCGGCCGCTGCTCGGGCGGGGTGGTGATGACGTTAGTATTAGTATTGTATTATCACAAAAGCTGCCTTTGTCCTCTGGGGTGGGGGGCTCCTCAGCCCCCTTTCTTGTCCTCCAGCTTGTGCGGGCTGGAGGGGACCTGGAGGCGTGGCCGCTGGGCAGCCGCGAAGACAGAGGCCACTCAGCACCTCCGGCTGGGCTGACCAGGGCTCTCCTGTCCCGAGCAGAATCCGGCCACAGCTGTCCAAGGAGAAGATTGAGGGCTGTCACATCTGTACCTCGGTCACGCCGGGGGAGCCGCAGGTGCTCCTGGGGAAGGACAAGGCCTTCACCTACGACTTCGTCTTCGACCTAGACACCTGGCAGGAGCAGGTGTACGCGACCTGCGTGAGCAAGCTCATCGAGGGCTGCTTCGAGGGCTACAACGCCACGGTGCTGGCCTACGGGCAGGTGAGCGCCCCCGCGCCGGCCCCGCGCCCCGGCAACGCGAGCTCCCCCACCTCGGGAGTGTCCGAGCGTGGCCGCGGTCCCGGCTGTCACCCAGAGAGACAGCCACAGGTGGCCGGCGGGGGGCCCAGGCCCGGAGGTCCTGGCGAGGGATTGGGGGCGCCGGCTCACCCCTCCCCCGCTTTGCCCCGCAGACGGGGGCCGGGAAGACGTACACCATGGGCACCGGCTTCGACGTAGCGATGGCCCCGGAGGAGCAGGGCATCATCCCGAGGGCCATTGCCCACCTCTTCGGGGGCATTGCTGAGCGCAAGCGGCGGGCCCAGGAGCAGGGCGTGGCCGGGCCTGAGTTCAAAGTCAGCGCCCAGTTCCTGGAGGTACTGGGGCCTCGCAAGGCGGCAGGGGGAGACTTGGGGGTGGCAAGAGCGTATATACTGGGCTCCCCACACCCCGAGTGACCTGAGGCGTACGACCTCAGGCGACCCCTTTCGGGGCTGTGCACAGTGGGTAACACGTTTCTTCAGGAACTGTGTGGGATTGGCACATAGTGAGAGTCTGGTCCTCGCCCACCCTTCTGGCCTCTGCTGGGTCCCTAGCCTCAGAGTGGCCTGCCCTGTCCCTTCTGGCCGAGGTCCTGCCTGGCCCTCCACGTCCTCTCTGACCCCAGGGAGAAAGGTCTCCAGGGCCCTGCCTCTCTGGGAGCATGCGGTGTGCGGGGCCCGGGACTGGGCCGGAGGAGGGCCCAGTGGCCTGCAGGGGGGCCGCTCAGGCGGGTCTCTTGGGAAGCAGGTGGGCGTGGGTCCTTTCGTGAGCATCCGATTGCCCAGGTCCGTCCTCGGGGACACTTGAACCAGGCAGCTCAGGGTCTCGGCACCCGACACCCCAACCCAGAGACCCCTTGGCCCGAGGCCTCCCCCGTCACACCGTGCTCGGACTGTGCCCCGGTGGGGATGTGGCCACAGCCCTCTCTAGGTCACTGTGCCCCATTCCTGCCACTGTCTACGCTTGTTCCCTTCTGGGCACATGGGGCAGATGCTTTCCCCTTGGGGACCCTGCGTTTTAGACACGAGTTTTCCTTTGTCCTTCTGTGCTTTCGCTTCTGATGAAATGACTGCCTGCGTGTGCGTGCATGTCCGTGTGCGTGCATGTCCGTGTGCATGTCTGTGTGTGCATGTCCGTGCGTGCATGTCTGTGCGTGCATGTCCGTGTGCATGTCCGTGTGTGCATGTCTGCGTGTGCGCATGTCTGTATGCGTGCATGTCCTTGTGTGTGCATGTCCGTGTGCATGTCTGTGTGTGCATGTCCGTGCGTGCATGTCTGTGCGTGCATGTCCGTGTGCATGTCCGTGTGCATGTCTGTGTGCGTGCATGTCCGTGTGCATGCATGTCTGTGCGTGCATGTCCGTGTGCATGTCCGTGTGTGCATGTCTGTGTGCGTGCATGTCCGTGTGCATGCATGTCTGTGTGTGCATGTCCGTGTGCATGCGTGTCTGTGTGTGCATGTCCGTGTGCATGCATGTCTGTGTGTGCATGTCCGTGCGTGCATGTCCGTGTGTGTGCCCTGCCGTGTGTGCGTGCGTCTGTGTCCGTGTGTGTCTTACTGCTGTGAGCTTTCTCATCCACTGTTTTCCTCCTTTTCCCAACCTGTTGCCATGGCAATCCCCCCCCAAAAGCAGTCCAGTTCCTAGAAAAGCCATGCCAAAGGGCGAAGCACAAGGGTTTCGGTATGCCGTGTCTGTCCCGACAGACAGACAGACAGCACGGCACCCGCATCTGCCCCAGGCCCTTCCGTTTCCCCTTCCTCTTCCTGTGGGGTATTTCGGTCGCCTTAAGACCGTTGAAGCTTAGGATGTCTGAGGACTGCGAGCTGCCCCTCCCCCTACCGGATTCTGTTGGCCGCTGACCCAGCCGCTGTCCCTCGTCCCGCTGTTCCTTGTCCCTCTGCCCAGCCCCGGCAGGTATCATGGTCTCTGCTAGTGGCTCCCAGCACAGGGACCTCCAAGGCCAAGACCATCTAAAGGGAGTGCCAGCTCCTGGCCAGGCCGCCTCCCCACGATGGTCTCCTGGGTCTCCCAGGTCTCCTAAGGAGACCAAGCTTTGGCCCTTCTGAGCGTAGAGCACAGGGACATGTCACCTCGAACCCCAGGGGCCTTCGCGATCAGGGCCATTCCCTCTGCCCACTTTGCTTTCCCCTCTGTCATCTGGGACCATTCCCCGCCCCTTTCCAAGGTTAGTGACATAACAGGACCTGCCTCAGTCATGGCCACGTCTTCCTTATCTCAACCTACACCCCGAGTGAGTCCCTTTGTCCCCTTGGGTCCCCGGCTGTCTGTGTGACTGAGCTGCTGAATGCATGTTCCGTGGGGGATGGGGAGCAGCCTCAGGATGGTCGTGCCCGGGGCCTAGCTGTCCCCTTCCTTGTCTGGGAGAAAGACTATGGGACCCAGAACCCGGAGGGGATCCGGGCTGGCAAGTGCGCCTCCAGAACCCTGGTGTCCACATCCGCAAAACGGAGGAGAAATGCCCGGGGGCCCCAGTCGGCTCCGAGGGCCCAGCGCTGTCCCCTCCCGCACAGCTGTACAACGAGGAGATCCTGGACCTCTTCGACAGCACCCGAGACCCCGACGCCCGCCACCGCAGGTCCAACATCAAGATCCACGAGGACGCGAACGGAGGCATCTATACCACGGGCGTCACCTCCCGCCTGGTCAGCTCGCAGGAGGAGGTGAGCGAGGCGGTGGCCGGGCGTGGCCGGGGGCGTGGCCAGGGCGTGGCCGGGGCGTGGCCGGCCGGCGGGTCCTCACTCACCTGCCTCCCCAGCTGACCCAGTGCCTGAGGCAGGGGGCGCTGTCGCGCACCACAGCCAGCACCCAGATGAACCTGCAGAGCTCGCGCTCCCACGCCGTCTTCACCATCCACCTGTGCCAGACGCGCCTGTGCGCCCAGCCCGGCCCGGTGAGCAGCCCCAGTTCCGGCGTCGGCGTCGGCGTCGGGGGCGCTTGGGAGGGCAGGCGGAGGGGGCGCTGAGCGTCTGCAGCGGCGGGCGGGCCAGGGCCCCGGGTCAGAGGTCGCCTTCTGCTGCTGCAGGTGGATGACACGGCGACTGGGCTCCCCGAGGGCACGGCTCCCGCGAGGGAGTACGAGACGCTCACTGCCAAGTTTCACTTTGTGGACCTGGCCGGCTCGGAGCGGCTGAAGCGGACGGGGGCCACCGGCGAGCGGGCCAAGGAGGGCATCTCCATCAACTGCGGCCTGGTAGGCACGTGGCGGCCAGCAGCCCGAGCCAGCAAAGGGCAGTCCAGACCCTTCCAAGGCCCGGTGACCCAGGGCGGCCAGTCCTCCTCGGGCCTCTGGCCAGCCGCTGGCCGGGGCAGCCGAGTGTCACCCTTGCCGCAGCATCCCAACATCTGCCTGTGAATACCGCATCCCCGGGGCGTGAGGGGACAGGTGTGGGCAGCTTGGGGACGGTGCCGTCCCTCCCTGAGTGTCCTCGAGTGCTGGGGTCTGTCTCCCTCAGCTGGCCTTGGGCAACGTGATCAGCGCCTTGGGGGACCAGAGCAAGAAGGTGGCTCACGTGCCCTACAGGGACTCCAAGCTGACACGTCTGCTCCAGGATTCCCTGGGCGGCAACAGGTAAGGCCCGTACCAGGGTGGGGGTGGGGCGAGTCCCAAAGGAAGCGACAGAGCCCGGGGGTGACTGAGGGGAGGTGCTGAGGCCGTACGGGGCCATCGCTCTGGCGCGGACATGTCACCACGTCCCCGACGCTGCCGGCCGCCCGCTGTGGGGGCCGTCGTTGCAGCGGAAACCGTGGCAGGTGGTCCGGGCCCCGTGTCCCAGGCGCGGCCCCGCCCTCTCCCCGGTCCCCAGGGCAACGCAGCAGTGGGAGAGGGGTGGAGCCTCGCCTCGCCTCGCTCTGAGGCGCTGCTTCACCCACCCCCTGCACCCCAGCCAGACCGTCATGGTCGCCTGCGTGAGCCCCTCCGACCGGGACTTCATGGAGACGCTCAACACGCTCAAGTACGCCAACCGGGCCCGCAACATCAAAAACAAGGTGGTGGTGAACCAGGACAAGGCTAGCCAGCAGATCGGCACGCTGCGGGCGGAGGTCGCTCGCCTGCAGATGGAGCTGCTGGAGTACAAGGCGGTGAGCACCCGGCGCCCGGCCTCTGTCCCCTGGGTCTCACGCACAGGGCACACTCTGCCGGGGGCTTTCACGTCTGCCGCGCTCACCGCCTTGGACAGGGAAGTCTCACGGAACAGGAAGGGTGGACGGGAGCCGGGGAGCCGTCCGGAGTGCGGGGGCGGGCCTGCCTCACTCCGGCGGTCAGGGAGGGCCTCGTGGAGGAGGGGCCTTTCGCACGGGGTTTGAGGAATGCACGGATGGGTACCAGCAGAAGGCACGTAGGTGTGCACGGGCCACGTGCACGGTGACAGGTGGGAAGAACGGGTACTTGGGCAGAGGTGACAGGTTTGTGTGACGAAGGCAGGCGTCGCCGGCAGTCCGCGTCCTACCTGTGACACACAGGGTTTGGCTTTGACTCGCCCTTGGTTTTAAGAGAATTCAACTTAGCTGTCAGCCTTTCCAAAAATTAAGGAGTTTCAGCCTGTCTTTAACAAAGTTGAAGATTTAACAACACAGGGCACCAAGCTGGCTGGGGGGGACATAGTGTCTGCCCGTTTAAGACTGACGCGGTGGCCGTTTGGTCCGGTCCCCGCCGCTCCCTCTTGGCTTACACTCAGACTTTCTCATTTGTGCCAACTGCCCAGGCCCCCAGGGTTTGGGCCTTGGGTTGGCATTCATGGTGATACGAAGGTGAGCTGTGGACAGGTAGGTCAAGGTGAGATTGTGGGAGGCCTAGAAAGGCTGGTCACGAACTGTTGACCTTTCTGTTGTCACGGGGAGCTATGTAGGGTTTCTGAGCATGGGACACGGGAGCTGCGTTTTGGAAAACGTGGGGCAGGGGGAGGAGTACGTCACCCCTTCCCCTCCCTGGGAGTCCTGGCACCTGACTGCGCATCTGCGCTCCTCCCAGGGCAAGAGGGTGATTGGGGAGGATGGCAGCGAGGGCTACAGCGACCTCTTCCGGGAGAACGCCATGCTGCAGAAGGAGAACGGGGCTCTGCGCCTGCGCGTGAAGGCCATGCAGGAGGCCATCGACGCCATCAACAACCGCGTCACACACCTCATGAGCCAGGAGGCCAGCCTGCTGCTGGCCAAGGCGGGTGAGTCGGGGAGCCCCAGGCCGGCGGGGAGCACCAGCGGCTAGGCCCCACCCATCCAGGGTATTGGGGGCGGGGCTCGTGGGCCAACTCATCCATGCATTTTTTCGAATTAATTTTAAAACTTGTTTTTATGACACAAGTGATACATGAACACATCGCCTCGATTGACGTGCGTCTATGAAGTGAAGCATTAGACCCCCCTCCCTCCGGGTCTCAGCCGGAGCTCTGGGCAGCGCTGTGCCCCCTGTCCCGCACCCTCCCGCACCCTCCCGCGACGCTCGCTCCAACTGCGAGTGTGTGTTCCTCCACACTCACCCACGTGCGTGTGCGAACGACAGCTCGTTCCTCTTCTGTACGCGAGGTCACATGTGTTCTGTGACTTCCCTTTTGTACTTAGAGACCCTTCCACGTTAAAGCCTACAAACCCACCTAATTCTTTTAAACTACCCTGTCCCCCTTGCGATGATGACGAAGTATTCGCTGCGACAGTCCCCTGTTGAGGGACGTTGGGCTGTGCCCAGGGTCTCGCTCTTACCAACAGTGCTTGTGCACGCCTGTGCACAGAACGAGCCTCTGCCGCACAGGACCCTCTTTGGAAAAGGCCGGGTCGCGTGACCCTGTTGGAGGCTCAGACAGAGACAAGGCCACCAGTTTAGAGCTGCAGGTCCTTTTTTTTATCCCCCTAGGTGACGGCAATGAGGCCATCGGCGCTCTGATCCAGAGCTACATCCGGGAGATCGAGGAGCTGCGGTGAGTGAACCCCGCACACCTGGGGGCGGGTTCCTTAAACAGGCCCAGGCGGGTCGACCCCGCTCACCTGGCTCACCCACTCTGTTCCCTCAGGACGAAGCTTCTGGAGAGCGAGGCCATGAACGAATCCCTGCGTCGCAGCCTGTCGCGGGCCTCGGCACGGGACCCCTACTCTCTGGGTGCGTCTCCGGCCGCGCAGGCCTTCGGGGGCGGCCCGGCCAGCTCCATTGAGGACGCCTCCGAGGTGATCCGCCGGGCCAAGCAGGACCTGGAGCGGCTCAAGAAGAAGGAGGTCAGGCAGCGGAGGAAGAGGTGAGTTAGCCTCGCCCCCTCGCCCGGGGAGGCAAGGGTGGGCAGATGCTGCCGGGGTTACCTGGGGATCCGCCTTCTGGGCGGAGCCCACTGCCTTCCCTCCGGGGTGCTCCCCAGGGAGAGGGAAGGTGCTGGTCCGGGCTTAGTTCTGCACTGGGGGCTGGAGGAACCCGGTCCGTCCCACGCACTCCGGATGGCTCTCCCTCCCCTCCCGCCACCACTACGGCCTGCCGGGGCAGCGGCGGGCCCCTAACCCTGCCTACCCTTCACTCCCCAGCCCGGAGAAGGAGGCCTTCAAAAAGAGGGCCAAACTCCAGCAGGAGAACGGCGAGGAGACGGATGAGAATGAGGACAATGAGCCCGAGGAGGTGAGCCCAGGCCTCCGTCCCCTGCTCCTGCTTGCCCGAATCCCAGGCTCATCACCTCCCTCTGCAGGGAGGTGAGGGGCTGGCGGGCCTCCCAGTGGCTCTGAGTGGTTGCCATGGCGACTCCATCCCTCAGCCAAACCCCCCATCCCAAACGGACTCTGGGAGGAAGCGGGTGGTCCTCTTTCAGGAGCGGGGGTGGGCACGGGGGCCCCAGCCCCACCCTCTGGCACACCTGCGGCGAGCGGTGACCCCGCCCACGTGGGGAGGGACCACCGCCCACCCCCAATGGCGCCTGGTGCCCAGGAGGAGGAAGATCGGGACGAGAGTGGCTGTGAGGAGGAGGAGGGCCGCGAGGATGAGGACGAGGACTCGGGCAGCGAGGAGAGCCTGGTGGACTCAGATTCAGACCCCGAGGAGAAAGGTGCGTGCGCCTGCGCTGGTGCGGGCGCCTGGTGCGGGGCTTCCTGTCACCGCCAAACCCGGGGCGGGAAGGCCCTGGGCGGGCGCCCCTGGAGCGGGGACAGGCCCCCAAGTCCTCAGATCTCAGAGACAGTAGGGGTCTGACGGAGATGCATGGGTCCCAGACGGGGTGGGGGAGGGAGTCGGACTGGGAGCACCTGATGAGCTCAGAGGGGTGCCCGGACCCCCACCCAGCCTCGCACTTCCGAGGCTGCCCTTTAAATGTGCGGCCCCATCTGGCAGCACCTACCCACGGTGGGATCTGTTGTTCCCTCCAGCCTCTGGTCACTCCTGGTCGAGGCTGACCTGGGGGAAGGCCCGGGCCCCGTGCCCCGGCGCTGGGTCAGGCCGTCTCTGTCCCACAGAGGTGACCTTCCAGGCCGACCTGGCTGACCTGACCTGCGAGATCGAAATCAAGCAGAAGCTGATCGACGAGCTGGAGAACAGCCAGCGGCGGCTGCAGACGCTCAAGCACCAGTACGAGGAGAAGCTGATTCTGCTGCAGAACAAGATCCGGGACACGCAGCTGGAGCGCGACCGCGTGCTGCAGAACCTGAGTGAGGCCCCGCCCACCGCCCGCCGGCCCCGCCCATTTCCCAGGCCCCGCCCCTCTGCAAGGCTCCACCCATCCACTGGCGCCCCCACTCCTCCCTGGATTTACCTGATGAGGCTTCTGACCCTTAGATGGTGCCGGGTGACCCAGTCAGACAGTTCTCGTGTCTAACCCTGGTTCCTGCCGTCTTTTAATGATTGCGGTTTTTAGTATCATCCCGCGCGTCAGAATCCCTTATATCCCCCAGCACACAAGCGTGACGCTCACGCCTCAGCTTTTTTTCTCTTGTCCAGTTCCTTGGGCATTTTCCTTTGAACCTATTCTCAAAGGCCCCGCCCACCTTCTACCCTCCCCTCCCTGCTCTGCAGCCGGTTCATTCATTCATTCGTTTGCTCGCTCACTCAGCAAACGTCTTTTGAATAAGTGCATCTGACAGAGCAGATGCTACAGGTGCCACAGGTACTGGGGAGGGCGAGACCCCTGTGATCGTGGAGTGTGTGCTCAGTGGGGGGATGGGCAGGAGAAAGATAGACGTGCAGAGGCCGTCCCAGGTCAGATGGCGGTCCGCGCTGCGGACGCATACAGCAGGCAGGGGCAGGGGGGCCTGGGTTGGAGTTGGTCCTGGAAGACTTCGCCGAGAAGGTGGCATTCGCGTGTAGGGGCAGGGGGCGAGGCGGTCGACCAGAGTGACTGCAGGGAAGGGCGTTCCGAGCCGAGGAGCTGAGGGGCAGGCGGTGCCAGGCCGTGAGGCAGGTGCGTGCCGGCCGTGTTGGTGGAATGACGAGGGGCAAGCGGACAGAGCGAGAGGCCAAAGTGGGAGGTCAGGTCGGCCATGGCAAAGACATCGCCTGGGCCCCTGGGCACACAGGAAGAGGGGCACCTTAGAGAGAGGGACGAGGTGCAGCTTTTCGAAGCATTTCGAAAAGGTTGCTCTGGCCGCTGGGTCAGAACAAACCCGTCGGCTTGGGACCAGTCAGGACACTGGTGAGGGTCCCGGTGAGAGACGCTTGGACAGGAGGCGGGGAGAGGCGAGAGGCTCCGGGTGTCCTTTGAAGGGACAGACTAAGGCTTGGTTGATTGGTTGGGTGAGGGACGGGAGGGAGGAGGGCCACGGGTGCCACGGGGTGGGGGGGGGCGGGTGAGACGGGGCAGGCTGCAGGGGCGACGGTGGGTTTTGTGAAGTCCGAGGTGGCTGTAGACATCAGGCAGGGAGGTCTGCTCTGGCCCGTGTCACTCTGGCCCCTCACCAGCTCTTCCCCGGCCCACTGGATCAGC
This sequence comes from Rousettus aegyptiacus, assembly GCF_014176215.1. Taxonomy (NCBI): domain Eukaryota; kingdom Metazoa; phylum Chordata; class Mammalia; order Chiroptera; family Pteropodidae; genus Rousettus; species Rousettus aegyptiacus. Next base: position 14,313,570 of record NW_023416293.1, on the reverse strand, counting down.
CCTTTCCTCCAATCCTGGGTCAGAACCGAGCCAACGTAAAGGCCCTGGGGACCCTCCCAGGAAGCTGGTGGCCGGGGGGCTCAGAAATCTCAGATGAAGACACCCCCCAAAGTCCATAGAATGCGAGCTGGAAGGGGCTTGGACACTTCCTCTGATTCCTTCGATGTTTAAATCCAGAAGGGGTACAGAGAGGGCGTGGCCCCTCAAGGTCAAGCCCCGCCCCCCTCCCGTGGGAGCCCACGGGCCATGGGGACGTGGCCCCAACGGCTGCCACCCCCTCACTGCCCGCAGGCACCATGGAGTGCTACACGGAGGAGAAGGCCAACAAGATCAAGGCCGACTACGAGAAGAGGCTGCAGGAGATGCACCGGGACCTGCAGAAGCTGCAGGCCGCCCAGAAGGAGCATGCGCGGCTGCTCAGGAACCAGACGCGCTACGAGAGGGAGCTGAAGAGGCTGCAGGCCGAGGTGGCCGAGATGAAGAAGGCCAAGGTAGGGCCCGGGTCCATCGCTGTCTGTGTGCGCCTCAGCACATGGTGCCGCCTGGTGCAGCCCTGGCCTGGGGCGATTGTCCAGGGCGAAACCACCGTCCCCCGGGAGAGGGGCGGGTAAGGGTCTCCAGGGCACCCCGCTCGACACTGCCCCGTGGGAGGCACCCTCGCTGCTGCCAGTGCACTAAGGGCCGTTGACCCTCCAGTGACCTCAAACGGCACGGGTGTGAATTGCGACCCCTCGCACACAGGCCATTTTCAGTGAATGCTGCAAAGGTGTTTCTCTTCCTAATAACTGAATGCCATCTTCCTGTTTCTAGCTCACTTTTCTGTAGAATACGGTATATAATTTACATGACACACAGAACATGTGTTAACCGTCTGTGGGCAGTTAGTTGTTACATTTTTGGGGAGTCAGAAGTTACACGTGGGCTTTCGCCTGCACCCGGGTCAGCTCCCTGGCTCCTGCGTTGCTCGGGGTCCCCTGTGCTATGCGAGGCTTCTGGCTTGTGCAGCGTCTGCTGTGGTACTAAGTCCATATATAGTAACGTCATAATAGTATTTTACTAATTATATTTACTTGGCTGTCTGACTTGAAGTCGGTTTTCCTCTTGAGCTCACTTTCTTGGTTATAAAACGGGAGTGATATTGCCCCTCTCGTGTGATTGTCACGGGGCCAGGGCCTGGCGTGTGGCGTGGTCTTGATAAAAGATGCCAATGTCACTATTGTCACTATGAGCCTAGCCCGGGACCTGCCCAGACCTCCACCTCTGCCCTGGCAGCAGCCCGGCTGTCAGGAGAGAGTCCAGGCCGGGTCACTTGCCTCTAGCACCCTGGCCTGGCCTGAGAATGGCCAGACCCAGGATTGTGGCTTTGCGTGGGCCCCTGGGGGCTGTGACGTTCAGAGCAGAGGGGTCCAGGGCTGGACCGCGGCATGGCCTCCCCCGCAGGGCTGGGCTGGCGGTAAGGCCACTCCTTCCAGCCAGTCAGCAGTTCAGGGGCAGACCCCTCGCTCAGACCCCGAGTGCTCCTTGCAGGGCACGGGCCACCCGGCCAGCCCCGTCCCAGCCCCGCCCATCCGCCCGTCCAGGTCGCCCTGATGAAGCAGATGCGTGAGGAGCAGCAGCGGCGGCGGCTGCTGGAGACCAAGAGGAACCGAGAGATCGCACAGCTGCGGAAGGAGCAGCGGCGGCAGGAGGTGCGGGGCCCCCGACTCCCGGGCCCGAGCCCCGCACGCCCAGCGCCCCCCGGGCCTCGCTGCCCCCCGCCCAGCGGCTCGGCTGCCACTGCGCTGCATGGTGACAGTCGTGCCGGGGCTGCAGCATGGCCGGGCTCTGAGCCCTGCTGGCTCCCGGTCCAGGCCTGTGTTGCTCAGAGGCGGACGTGGCCCCGGCCAGGGGCAGGGACCTGCCGAGGTCACCAGCGAATGGAGCCAGGACTGAGCAGCTTCTAGCCAAGCCCCCGGGTCCAGGGAAGGGGAGGCCCAGAGACTCACCCTTGGGGACAAGGGGGCTCGCCACAACCTCACTTTGGGGCCCGCTTTGTCAGGCTGCACCCCTACAGCCAGCCCTGAGTGTGCCCCCCCCCCCGACACAGTTTCAGATCCGAGCCCTGGAGTCCCAGAAGCGGCAGCAGGAGCTGGTCCTGAGGAGGAAGACCCAGGAGGTGAGCGAGGCCGGCCCCACGCAGCCACCTCGGTTCTGCTGGCGCCGGGCGGGGCCCCGCATGGCCCTCCCCTCCCTTCCCAGGCCAACAGGTGCCACCCTGGGGTGCCACCCGTCAGAGCCCCGAGAGGTTCCCTTTCAAAACGAGATGGGGTCCCCTCTTCCATGTCCAAACACAGGCCCCTTGACCCTTTCTCGGTCCGGGACTCAGTGGCCCCTGTGTTCCCCCGCCTGGCACCCCCGATCTGGGCATCGTCCAGGCTCTGGGCACCCTGCTCACTGGGTCCCTCTTTTTTGGCCCCCAGGTTTCCGCGCTGAGGCGCCTGGCCAAGCCCATGTCCGAGCGGGCGGCGGGGCGCGTGGGCCTGAAGCCGCCCATGCTGGACTCGGGGGCTGAGGTGTCGGCCAGCACCACCTCGTCGGAGGCCGAGTCAGGGGCCCGCTCCGTCTCGAGCATCGTGCGCCAGTGGAACCGCAAAATCAACCACTTCGTGGGGGACCACCCCGCGTCTGCTGGCCACGGCGCCCGCCCCGCCAGGTGAGGCAGCCAGGCGGCACCCAGGGCTGTCGCTCCGGGCGGGCAGGGGCGGGGGCGGGGTCCGTGCAGGGCCAGTCTGAGAGTGGTCCCAGCCCGCCCTTCGTCTCGGTCTCCAGAAAGAAGTTCCAGAAGAAGGGGGCCGGCCAGAGCTTCAGCAAGGCCGCACGGCTGAAGTGGCAGTCCCTGGAGAGGAGGGTCGTGGACATCGTCATGCAGAGGATGACCATCGTCAACCTGGAGGCCGACATGGAGCGGCTCATCAAGGTGGGCTGCACCCCGGCCCTGCGGCCACGCGACGGCTCCGCCGCTTCCCGCCTCCCCCGGGCCCTCCCCTGCTCCTTGCTCCCGCTCTGGAATGCTCTGGAATCCGTGAGGCCGGCCTGGGGGAGAGCCGTGGGCAGGCTGGACGGCGCCCTGAGCCCTCTCCGCCCCCCAGAAAAGGGAGGAGCTGTTCGTCCTGCAGGAGGCACTGTGCAGGAAGCGGGACCGGCTGCAGGCGGAGAGCCCCGAGGAGGAGAAGGGGCTGCAGGAGCTGGCGGAGGAGATCGAGGCGCTGGCGGCCAACGTCGACTACATAAACGACAGCATCTCCGACTGCCAGGCCACCATCGTGCAGCTGGAGGAGACCAAGGTGCCCGCGGGGCCGCCGGCCAGCCAGACGGAGGCCGGGGGGTGGGGGGTGGGCGGGTGCAGCCCCGGTGACAGCCGCCCCTGCCTCCCGAGCCCAGGAGGAGCTGGACTCCACGGACACGTCAGTGGTCATCAGCTCCTGCTCCCTGGCCGAAGCCCGCCTCCTGCTGGACAACTTCCTCAAGGCATCCATCGACAAGGTGGGTGCAGCTTGGCCCTGGGCGGGGGCTCCGGGCACAGCCGCCTCCGTGGTTGACAGGCCTGGCTCCTCCGGCCATGTCACCGACAGGCTCGGGCAGGCCGCCATGCCGCCCAGCCCCCGGTTCCTGGGCGACGGCACACTGAGCCCGTGGCTGGTGTGTGGCTTTCACGAGGGGACGCACACGAGGGGCACAGCCTGGCGCCTGGCTCACAGCGGGGCCTCCGTTACAGGTGACCCCAGGCACTGGCCCAGGCCCGTCCAGAGCAGAGCAGGGCGGGGCCTGAATCCGCAGGAGGTGGAGGCGGCGTGTGTGAGCGTGCGTGTGTGCGAGTGCGTGCGTGTGTGTGTGAGCGTGCGTGTGTGAGCATTGCATGTGTGTGCGTGCGTGCGTGTGTGTGTGCGTGTGCATGCGCTGGGGTGGGCCGTGTGACACGCTGCCCCACGTGCCACCCAGGCGGGTGTGTGGCGTGTCTCGTGCTCCTGTCCTCTCCGTGCTGGACACAGAGCTGGCCAGAGGGTGGGCCTCCTCTGGGACAGGCAGCAGGTGCACGTGTGCTTGGCGGCTCTCGCCCGCCCCCAGGGCGTGTCTTCAGGGAGCGTCGGTCAGCTCAGCTGCCCCGACAGAGCTGGGTGGCCCAAACCACGGCCTGTGTCCTCACCGTGGTGGCGGCTGGTGTCTGAGGCGTGGGCGGGGCCGGCCCTCTCCCCGCGGCCTAGAGACGGCCACGGCCGCCCTCTCCCTCCACCTGGCCGTCCCTTCGTTGGCATCTGTGTCCTCGTTTCTTCTTGTTATAAAGACGCCAGTCATGTGGATTAGGGCCCACCCCGGAGACCCCACGTGAACTTAACTACCTCTTTAAAGACCCCATCTTCACCATAGTCAGCATGCGGATTTTGGGGGACACAGTTCAGCCCATAACAGGGAATGTGTTCTAGGGTGACCGCCACCGGCATGTGTGTGGGGGGAAGTTAGGGGACTGGGGGTGCCTCTCAGTCTGTGGCAGGCACGAGGTGATGTCTGAGAGTTACTGGGGCCCCCCAGGTGTCTCGCTGGAGCAGCGGGTGCGAGAACAGTGTGGGGGAGCCCCAGCCTCAGGCCGGGAAGGGTCACCCCCGGCCTTGCTCTCTGCTGGCAGGGGCTGCAAGTGGCCCAGAAGGAGGCGCAGATCCGGCTGCTGGAGGGACGGCTGAGGCAGACGGACGCCGCGGGCTCCTCCCAGAACCACCTGGTCCTGGACGCGCTGCGGGAGAAGGCCGAGGCGCACCCCGAGCTGCAGGCGCTCATCTACAACGTGCAGCAGGGTGCGCGGGGGCTCCGGGGACTCCCAGGGCCCCCTGCCCCCCGCGGAGACCCTCGTGGCCCCGAAGCCCAGGCGTGGCCCGTGGGCGCGAGTCGGGGGGCCCTGGCTGGGGCCTGACGTCCGCACTCCCTCCCGCAGAGAACGGCTATGCCAGCACCGACGACGAGGTCTCCGAGTTCTCTGAGGGGAGGTGAGGCCCCACGTCGGCGGGGGGTCCCCGAGGCCGGGGAGGGGCCTGGACGGGGGCACCCCGGGGCAGAGGGGCTGGGAGGGGGGGCTTGGATTCAAGGTGGGGGGCCCCGGGGCCGGGGAGGGGCCTGGACGGGGGCACCCCGGGGCAGAGGGGCTTGGAGGGGGGGCTTGGATTCAAGGTGGGGGGCCCTGGATCGGGGCACCCGGGGTGCAGAGCACCAGAACCGGCTCCAGGGTCCTGAGCTCCCTCTGCTCTCCCTCAGCTTCCCCCAGTCCTTCACCATGAAAGGCTCCACGAGCCACGATGATTTCAAGTTCAAGGTGAGCCCCTCGGGGGGCAAGCTAGGCTGCAGTGGGGCCGGCCTCCCTGGTCCCCACATTCCCTTGGCGCGGCTCCAAACCAGTGTGGCCTCCAGCTGGGACCGAGGCCCACGCAGGAGGAAGCCCGGAACTGGGGGTGCCCGGGTGTGTGACCGGGCGCAGCCCACACTTCGAAGTGGGCGGGGAAGAGGGGGCCGGAGCCAGCGCCTTGTGCGGGCGCCGTCGCCCGAGAAGCCACACTGACGAACTCCCCCTCCGCACCCAGACTCCGCGCCCCACTCTGCCACACACTCGTCCCCGACCCCTGGCCAGGGCACACACGGGGTCGCTCACCCGTGTGGGGACTGCAGGAAGGGGCTTCCCCACCACTGAGGCCACCGTTAGCAGGCCGCGCCAGGACACAGGCTTCATCCGACGGAGAAGGGGACCGGAACCGGCAGACTGGGCACAGAACTGGGCAGAGTCAGGGGCGATCCGATTAGCAGGCGAGCGGCCCAGGGGCCAGGCTGGATGTGCCGTTCGCAGAGTCCAGACCAAGACGGAAAAGCCAGTTTTGTGGCTTCGGGTTCCCCAGAAGCCTCCAGATGACATGCGGGCCCTTCCTTCGCTGCCCCTTCCTAAGCCCGGGGCACACCATCCCCCACCCCTCTGAGCCCCCCACCCGGCGTGGGCGAGTCGGTCACCCCCGCCCTTCCTCCGCCAGGGTGAGCCCAAGCTGTCTGCGCAGATGAAGGCCGTGTCGGCCGAGTGCCTGGGCCCCCCGCTGGACACCGCCACCAAGAATGTCACCAAGTCCCTGGCCTCCCTGGTGGAGATCAAAGAGAACGGGGTGGGCTTCTCCGTCCGGGACTCCTGCCGGGACAAGGTCTCACGCACCATCAGCCTGCCCACCAGGGGGAGCACTTTGTAAGGAGCGGGCCTGGCGGCGGGGCCGGGCGGCGGGGCCTCGGTCTGCGCCTCACCTCTGCGCCTCACCGGGCCCTTCTGTTCCAGCCCCCGGCCGTCCCGAGGCACGGACACGTCCCCTCTGACCCGGAGGAAGTCGTACGACCGGGGGCAGCCCCCTAGGTGAGCGCGAGCTCCGGGACCGGCAGGGTCCACTCTGCAGATGACCGTGTGCGCTTTTAACCTGGGCCAGTCTGTCACTCAGTCCAGTGTGGGCTCAGGACACGCAATCCCCACAAGTGCCCGGAGCTGGCGGCCAAGCCGCTGCTGAAACCCGCGGGCCGTGCCCTCGGTGCCGGCGGGGGTGGTGGCTTCGATCATGGCCGCACAGATGCGGTCCTCGGCAGGCTTCGGCCCCTTTTAAGACCTGTCATGTCAGAGGTTTTAAGAGAAGCCAGAGATGTGATTGCAGGGTGGTGGCATCCGTGGTCCAGGCCCCGAGGAGCTTCTGCAGGTCACCGGCGCCTCTCGGGGTCGCCCGGTCCAGGCACCGACTTTGCAGAGGTGTCTGGTGGCCTTCCCCGGCCACCGGCTGAGGAGGGACGAGCAGGGCTCGGTGTGACCTCTCGCCAGCCGGCTCGGTGCTGACGCTCCAGCCGTTTCTCCTGGGCAGATTCTGGGCAGACGCCCACGTCTGGGCTTGGGGGTGCCGTGGGCACGGGTCTGCCAGGACACCCCGGGGCTCGCCCACGTCGCTCCCCGTGAGCTGTGAGGTGGTGTTGCAGTTGCAGCCTGGGGGACCTTGGCCGAAGCCGCGACGAGTCCCCCGGGGGGGGGGGGAGGGGCAGGACTCAGGCTGTTCGTGTCAGATGCCCCTGGAGGTGCGGTTGCTGCTTGTCGCCCGCAGTCCGTCTGTCCTGTCATTCCCCGGACAGTGAGCTAGCGTGGCCGAGCAGTCGCCGCTGGGGACACACCGGGCGAGGTCCGCAGGGGCCTCTGGCCGCCGCGTTCTCGTCAGGCGACCCAAACGCAGCCTGTCCTTTCTGTGTAAGGACAGAAACGTGCGTTGTCCGGCCGTTGGGCCCGACCTCGCGGCCGCCGGCCCTGCGGCTCTCGGCCGACAGAGCTTTCCCGACACGTGCTTCCTCCGCGGGGCCTTGTCACGGCCCCTCACCCTCGGAAATGCTGGACGCACCCGGGGCCACCGCCCGCGGCAGCATCGCCAACACCGCCCACAAAACTGCCGAACACGTGGCTCTGAGCAGAGCACGCGAGGCCCCTGCAGGCCGTGTGGGGCCCGGGGCCGCTCGCCGCGGTCCTCACGTCCGCCGGGGGCTGCGGATGCGTTTTGACGGGGAAGCGAATTCCCAGCCGCGACCCGCGCGGGAGCAGCTCCCGGAGCCGCGTCCGGCGCGGCCGCTAACGGATGCCGCTCTCTGTCCCCACTCGCCAGGCCCCCCGACGTGGGGTTCACGCCCCCCTCGTCACCTCCTACCCGCCCACGCAATGATCGCAACGTCTTCTCCCGGCTGACCAGCAACCAGAGCCAAGGGTCGGCGCTGGACAAGTAAGAACCGGCGGCCGGGGTCCCTCCCGGGGAAGGAGCCTGTGGCTGGTCGTGGCCGCGGGCAGGGCGGGGGTGGCCGGGCAGGCGCTGGCCACGCTGTTCTGGCCTCTCCCGGCAGCTCTGGCCTCTGTCCTGACTGCGGACTCTCCGCTTCTCCGAGCGTGCGGGCCCTCTGCAGAGGATGCCACGGGCCGGGCGGGGGGCAGTCGGGCACCCCAGGGGCCCCCCAGCCCCGCCCTTGAGCCCGCCTCGGCCACTTCCTTAACTTTCTGGGTGCTCGAGTGTTGTCGCCTTCAGGTGGCCGGGTCGGTCCGCACGTGTGCAGCCCTCGCTGCGTGATGCCGCGGCCGCGGGGCCCGTGGGTGCTGACGGCCGTGCCCTGCGAGAGGCGGCCTCACCTGCGCCCACTGTCAGGCCCGAGACGTCACCCGCCTCGCGCGTCAGCCGCGGCCGGGTCTTCCCTGCTCCCCGGGAGAGGGCCGTGAAAGGCGTCGGGGCCCTTACCTCTGCCCCGGGCCACCCGGGCCCCTGCTGGGGGCCGTCCCCACCGAAAGGCTGCGTCCCGGGTGGCAAGCGCCCCTTCCCCACGCCTGCGCGGCCCGGCGCCGAGGCCAGGCCTGGCCCCCTCTGCGCCTCCGCGGCCCCCACGGCCCTCCCAGAGCAGCAGGGAGGGACTCAGGCCACCGCGGCCGGGCGCTCACCCAGACCCCGGTCCTGCCCAGTGCGCCCCGTCTAGGGGCCCTCGCACGCCGCACAGACAGCTCCCAGCTCCCGTGAGCTCCCCCGGGACAGTGGCTCGGAACGGTCAGTCCCCGAGGACGCGCCGGAGCCGCCAGGTCCCAGGGCCGGGAGGGGCGGGCGGGCCCTTCCGCCTCGCAGTCGAGTGTCGCAGGCGGGGCGTGTGCCCCGCTGTCCGATGGGGCGGCCGACGGCCGGGGCAGCGAGCAGCCTGGAGCGGTCTCCCCGCGTCTCCCGTGGCCCGGGCCGCACCCCTACCCCGTCCGCCGAGGGCGTCGCCGGCTCCGAGGCCGGCCTGTCCCGGTCGTCCTGCCCTGCTCCCCCTCAGAGCCCTCGCCCCTCCGCCTCTCTGCCCTGGCTCCCCCGGGAGAATAACCCGCCCTCTGACGCCCGCTGCTGCCACCTCTGCCTCCTCCGTGTGTGCCCGCCCTCCCCTAACCCAGCTAATTTTCTGCCCTCCCCAGGTCCGATGACAGCGACTCCTCTTTGTCGGAGGTCCTGAGGTACAAACACACAGACGGCCCTCACGCTCGTCCCCAGCTCTCTCCCCTCTCCCCTCGGCCCCTCCTGCCTGCACACCCTGTCCTTTGCATGCACCCCCGTGGTCCCCTCCTCTGAGGCCCCTCCCTGCCTCCCGGTTCCTGTCAGGGCTGCCGCCTGGCCTCTGACCGGGCCCGGCCGCCTGCCACGGTGGCCTCTTCTCCCGTGTCACCTGGCGGGGGCCGGCCGAGGGGGACCGGCGGCTGTGCCCAGGGGCCTTGCGACCTGACAGTTCATGCCAGTGGGCGCTCAGACCTCAGCCGTGTCCCCACACACGTGTCTGGCACACAGCCAACCTAGCACAGCAGCGAGGACCTGGCTCCTGCCTGGCGCTGGCTGGCGTGACCCGGCTGGGGGCAGGGCCTCAGCCGTGGGACAGAGCCAGCCCCCCGCCTGCCTCGCCGAGCGGCGTCGGAGCACGGCCGGGCCCGGGCCGGGGTCGGGAGCAGGGAGCTGGGGCCGCCTGGCTGGTGGCTGGCCCCGTGGGGTCATGTCCTCGCGGTGGGCCCCGCTGGGTGCCCGGGGCTGTGAGAAGCCGCAGGCGGGCCAGGGTCATTCCAGCACGCGGGCCGCAGTGTCCGTTCGGGAAAGGACAGGGATGTGCTCTTAGGCGGGCACGTAGCTCGGCCCGGGCCTCGTGCCGCAGGTCCCTGAGAACGGAGCCTCGGGCAGCCCGCGGGGCCACCGTGGCCGTCCTCGCGCACTCGGGACACGCCGCGCCCCTCCCCCAGAGTCGGGGCGACGGGGTGCTGCCCCAGGCCCGTGCAGAGCTGGCCGTGCGGGTCCGGGCGCTGCGTCACTGTTGGCCGCAGAGCCGGCCGTGCGGGCGCACGGGGCCGGACCGCGGGTGGGCGCACCGCGTGTGTGGGTGGTGCCACCCCGGCAGCGGGCGCCGGCCCCCACGCCCCGGCGAGCTGAAGCGTGGCGCAGTCTCGAGAGCCGCAGGAGCTGGGGCAGCCCCGGCCTCTGCCTCTGCCATGCCCGGGGGGCCGGGGCCTTTACGTCCCAGCATGCGCTCCGCGGGCGTCGGAGGGCACCCCGCGGGCGGGGCCTGCGTCCCCCGCTGCTCCCGCCTGTGCCCGGGCTGTCTCCCCAGGAGTGCTGAGCATGGCGACGGGCGCCGGCTGCCGGAGACGCACCCCGTCCCGTCCGCGCGCCCTCTTCCTGTCTCGGACTCGGTGGCATGGCGCTGGGGGCTCTCTCATCCGGCCCTGGCCCCCTCGCTGCCCTGTGCCCCCTCGCCACGCGCATCGCTCGGCCGGGGCTCTCCCCGAGCTGACAGGCGCCCCCTCTTTCCCTCCCTCCCCCAGGGGCATCATCTCGCCCGTCGGAGGGGCCAAGGGCGCGCGGACGGCCCCGCTGCAGTGCGTCTCCGTGGCCGAGGGCCACACCAAGCCCGTCCTCTGCCTGGACGCCACGGACGAGCTGCTCTTCACGGGGTCCAAAGGTGAGTGGCACCGGCCGCCAGCGGCTCGCCCAGGCGGCTCCCCTCGCCAGAGCAGGCTGTGACGGAGAGCAGAGCACGGCACCCCGGGGCCCGAGGACGCGGGCCGGGCCACTCGCGCCCTGGCCTCCCGTCCCCGCCTCTCCGTGCACCGAGCCGCCCTCGGGCGACCCACTGCCCCCCCCCCCGACACCTCAGCTCTCACTGCTGAGTGGTCCCCGTGACCTTGGCCGCAGGACTCCACAGGCTCACGGTTACTGAGTCACGGCAAAGTGGGAGAGATGTTCCCAGCAGGAAGGAAGGGCATGTGCTGACCGGGACCGGGCTGTGCGTCCGTCCCTCGGTCTCGCCGTGATCGATCGATTCCAGGCGGGTCCCATGAGATCCACCTGCCTCTTCTGCTGGCGTCAGCGCTCAGCAGTTGGGGGGCAGGCGCCGAAGGCGTGGGGACCGGGTTCTAGTCCAGGCCACCTTGTCTCTGCTGGCAGCACTCTGCCGTTGGCAGAGGCCCCCGGTCGGAGCTGTCGCCGCACGGGCACGTCCCGTCCCTCGCTCTCCCTGGCCCGGCCCCCCGCCGTGGACCGGCCACCCTGTGTGCTGACGCCGGTCCCCTCCCCGGCCCGCCCCCGGGCTCTCTCGCAGACCGTAGCTGTAAGATGTGGAACTTGGTCACGGGGCAGGAGATCGCGGCCCTGAAGGGTCACCCCAACAACGTGGTCTCCGTCAAGTACTGCAGCCACTCGGGGCTCGTGTTCTCTGTGTCCACCTCCTACATAAAGGTGTGGGACATCCGGGACTCTGCCAGGTGCATCCGGACCCTCACGTGAGTGCCCCCGCCCGCCTGCCTCCCCGCCCAGGGCCCCCCGGGACACCCCGGCCGGCTGCGTGGGCACCGAGGCCCTCACAGGCCCGTCCATTGGTCCTGGCTCGGGGACGAGGTGTGCCGTCTGGGCAGCAGCTCGGTCGAGCCTCTGGCCCGGCTGACCCCCTGCTTCGTCCCGGTTCCCCAAGTCCTGCCCCTGAGCTGTGCTGGGGGTCGAGGGAGGAGCTGGGGGACAGGGCGAGGCCACCGCCTGCTTGTGTGGGCCACCGCCCGGCCGGCGGGCACTGCCGGAGGGGCAGCCGGCACCCCGACGCTGCTTCTTGGCGAAAGTCGGGCTTCCTCCGGTGTTTGCTCGCGGGCGATGAGGATCTGTGGTGTATCTTGATTCTTTAAAGAGAGTCGACGGGACTTTTAGGGCAGCGAGACCGCTCCGTGTGACACTGGCGTGGTGGACACGTGTGATCACGCGTTGCCGCAGACCCCCCGGCTGCCCAGCACTGAGGGGGCCCTGCCATCAGCCGGGGACTCGGTGGCGATGCCATCGCTGTGCAGGGTCCTTAGTGGTGCCGGGGGCAGCAGGCGGGGCGGGGTCGCCGGGGAATCTGTGCCCCCCGCGAACCTGACCCGCCCTGAGGAAACAGCCTGTGAACAGACCGACGCCGAGCGAACAGAGAGGGTGTCGCCCCCGTTCCCAGGGGCTCAGAGGCCCCCACAGACCCGGGGTCAGACCCAGCGGCGTGACCCGCCGTTCCGCCCCCCGGGCCCTGGCTCGGGGCTCAGCCAGGCAGTGGGTCTGGCCCCCGGGCACTGCCCCTGTAGGTCAGGGAGGGCTTCCTGGGGGCGCAGGCCGCAGGCCTGCCCGCGGGCGCTGTGCCTGGGTTCCCGGCCTGTGCGCACGGGCCGCTTTGATCACCCACCTGGGCCTCTCCCGCACGGGCAGGTCCTCGGGCCAGGTGACCTCAGGTGACGCCTGCGCCTCCACGTCCACCCGCGCCCTCACCAGCACGCAGGGCGAGCAGCAGATCAACCAGATCGCCCTGAGCCCGTCGGGCGCCATGCTGTACGCCGCCTCGGGCAACGCCGTCCGCGTCTGGGAGCTCAGCAGGTGGGAGCCTGGGCGGGCGGGGGTGGGGGCGTGGCCTGGGGTGCACAGGTCCCCGCTCGGGTGACCGCCTGGCCGGCAGGGCTGTGGCGGCGTCTCCGTCCCTTGTCCCCCGTGCCCCGGGGCTGGAGCTCTCACTGTGGGGAGGCCAGGACTCCGGCCAGGCTGTGCGTGCCGGGGCAGACCGCCCCCGCCCCCCAGCCCAGGGTCCCTGACCTCCCGCCCCTGCCCGGGCCTCTCCCAGCACAGGTTCCAGCCCGTGGCCAAGCTGACCGGCCACATCGGCCCCGTGATGCGGCTGACGGTCACCCAGACCGCCAGCCAGCACGACCTGGTGGTGACTGGCTCCAAGGACCACTACGTCAAGGTAGCTGAGATCGGGCGGGGGCGGGCATTCTCGGGGTCTCCGCCCCACTTCCCTCGGGGTCCTGGGAGTGCTCGTGGAAGAGAGATTTGTGGGGCCCGAGTGAAGAGCTCGCCGTGAGCAAGCGAAGCTGTGAGCGGAAGTAAGGGCCGTGCGTTATTTCGTAAACGGTGGAAAGTGAGACGCTCAGGGTGTCTCTGAGGGCAGCGGGACAGTCACGCTGTGGCATCCCCCTGCATTGCCAAGTCGCTGTGCCCACGCCCCGGCCCCTGGGGTCCAGGCCCGAGCCTTCGGCGTCGTCCTCAGGCCCCGGGTCCGTGCGCCCCTGGTCACCTGCCGCACCCACAGTGGGCGGCTCTGGGACCCCCCCGCACCCTGCCCCCCACAGATGTTCGAGCTGGGCGAGTGTGTGGCGGGCACCATCAGCCCCACGCACAACTTCGAGCCCCCCCACTACGACGGCATCGAGTGTCTGGCCATCCACGGGGACGTCCTGTTCAGCGGCTCCCGTGATAACGGCATCAAGAAGTGGGACCTGGAGCAGCAGGAGCTCATCCAGGTGAGGCCGGGAAGGCGGGAGGGGCCGAGGTGAGGCCGGAGACTCCCAGCTCGCCCGTCCCCCCCACCGTGCCCGCCCCCCAACCCCCAACCCTCTCCTGTCATTTCCCTCCACCCCGCTGAGGACCGGAGGGCGGGATCTCGGGCTCGAGCCTGACGGGCCCACCTCTGGGCCCCGAATCCCAGCATGGCCGGGTTCGCGAGTGGCCACGGGGAGCCCGGTGTGTGCAGGGTCCTCTTCCTGCTCCAGCTGCCCGGCCCTCACCCACCGCCCCTCCCGCAGCAAGTCCCCAACGCCCACAAGGACTGGGTGTGCGCCCTGGCCTTCGTCCCCGGCCGCCCCATGCTGCTGAGCGCCTGCCGGGCGGGCGTCATCAAGGTCTGGAACGTGGACGGCTTCACGCCCGTCGGGGAGGTCAGGGGCCACGACAGCCCCATCAACGCTGCGTGCACCAACGCCAGGCACATCTTCACCGCCTCCAGGTGGGTGCTGGGCGGGGCCGGCTGCGGGTGCCCCCTCCCTGCGTGGGCCTGGGCCGGCCGCGGGCTCGGGAGCAGCCGCCACAGCACCCGCCCGCCTGAGCCCACCTTCCTGCGGGCGGGCGCGGGGTCGCAGGTGGGGCGGGGCCCAGGCCGCAGCTGTCCCCACCCCGGCCGTCTTGGCCCCGTCCAGGTATCTCCAGTCTCGGTTACGGTCAGGTCGCGATCACTCAGGTCACGGTCACGGTCACGGTCACGGTGCGGCCCAGCCTCTGCCCCAGAGCCGCCTCCCTCCAGCCCCAGCTCTGGCCCGGCCAGGGACGCCCCGACTCTCTGCCCCACGGGAGCTACTCACAGGGGTCTCTTCTCTTTCCTTCCTCTTCCGACCACGACCCTCCCCCCACACCCCGTCCCGCTCCCCTCCCCCGCCCGCCTCTCCCACAGTGACTGCCGCGTGAAGCTGTGGACTTACGTCTCCGGACTCACCCCTTGCCTTCCTCGCAGGGTCCTGGCCATCAAGGGCCGCGCCACCACCCTGCCCTGACCCCGCCTGCGCCCCCCCCGTCCCCCCCCCGTCCCCTCTCCTTTCCCTCTCTCTCCTCTGCGATCTGAGCTGCTGCTTCATGGTACGATGTTTGGCTCCTCCCCGCTCCCCCCTTCTCGGCCCTTCCGAGCATGGGACGCAGCCCGGAAGTGGGGGGGGGGCCAGGCCGCAGAAGGCAGAGGGGGCGCCTTCAGGCCTGGGCGAGACAGCAAACCGTGGCGAGAAGCCCGTCGGCCCTCGAGACTGAGCCCCTCTGCCCAGCACCCTGCACCCCGCGGCCCACCCTGTGCCGAGCAGGGCTCGCCCCGGGGCTCCAGCCATGTTGGGGAGTTCGGGGAGTCTGGGGGTGGCCAGCGGGCCCACTTCAGGAGCTGACCGCCTCTCTCCGTCCTCCCCAGTGACCTGACGGTGAAGCTCTGGAGCGTCCCGCGGTCACCTCGCGGCCGGCCCTGAGCGAGCTCAGCGGGTGGTCCCAGACCTGCGGCCCAGCAGCCTGCATAGCACAACAGGGCCAGCTGGCCTGGGGACACAGGGCGTGGCCGATGGGCGTGGCCCTGCCTGCGTCCGGTCCCCTCCCTGACCCTCTGACAGGCCAGGCCGCTCGCCGCCCCCAGGCTCTCCCCGCCTCTGCAGGACACGGAGCAGGGAGGGGGGGACTCGGCTGTGATGCGGGGGGCACCCCCTCTTGTTTTTCTCCCGCTGCCCCTGGCCGTGCTCCTCCTCGGGCCCTTGACCCTGGCACGGGCCCTGCAGGGGCGGCGAGGCCGTCCAGTCCCCACGTCCCTCAGCCCAGCCTCTGGACCACTGCACCTGCCTCTGAGCCCCACAAGGTAGTCCTCAGGTAACCATGGAAACCAGGCGTAGGCAGCCGGGCCTGTAGCTGACCTCTCGCCCCTTGGCCACCAGCAGCTGTTCCTAGGTGACTCCAACGATTCTTGGGGTCCCTTCCTATGCGGCTGCTAGAAAATCTCCCCGGGGGGGTGGCCAGATGCACTTCAGTTACTTAATTTATTTTTATTTTTTGCTGTTGCCTCCTGGACGTTGACTTGAAGTTTCTTCCCCATGCTCTGTCCCTCAGCTCTTGGGGACCGAGAGTCCCACAGGGCCCTGCCCCACCAGCCCTCAGGCCCGCCCCCCCACTCGGCCTGGCTCTGCGGCTGGGCCGCGCCCCCTGCACCCAGGGGCCCCCCTGGTGCACCCCGACATCGGCCGCCCGACGCTTCAGTGCCTTCCTCCGCCGCCCGGGGTGGCACCACGGGCTCTGCTCGTGAGGGTCCCGCCCCTGCCACCCGGGGCTCCGCGTGGGGAGCAGCCCGGCGGACCACACCTGCCGGGACGCAGGCGGACGGCGAGGACCGGCCCTGCGGCCCGTCCCGGTCACCCAGGAGACCGTCCGCGCCTTCCGATGACGGCGGGGGCACCGCTGAGGTCCTCCGTCCCAGGGCTGCAGCCCCGGCCCCCGGGCCGTGAAGTGCACGGCCTGAGCCACCGCGGGCCTGGCCCTCCGCCCGCGCTCGGCCCAGGCGCTGCCAGCGTTTACCCGGCTCGGTGCTTCCTGGTCTCGGCGGGCGGCCGGGGGCCCAGCTCTGCTCAGAGGACACGAGCACTTGGGGCCTCCCGAGGTGGCTCTGTTTCTGTCTTGGGGCGCCCCCTGTTTGGCCCGGTGTGGGGTGTGTGTGGAGCACGGGGCGGAGGGGGCCATCGTAGCTGTGAAAGGGAAAAGCACCTCTGGGGCCTGAGCCCAGCCGGTCCCCACCTGTCCCCGCCCTGCTCCGAGCTGCGCAGTCGGCGTGAGCAGACGTGCGGGAGGACGCAGGGGCAGTCTGCCTTCCAGTCTGGCCCCCTGTCCTCCTCCGGCCGGTCAGGGCGCCGGGCAGCTCCCCCGAGCCCCCTCCCTGCCTGTCCCTCTGCGGAACGGAAGGCATCAGCTGTGAGGAAGCTGCCTGCACGGTGTTCGCACCCTGCAGAAGCAGACTGCGCCCCGTGGGCGGAGTGCCCCCCCCCCCACAGCCCCCGGGACTGCAGCTGCCGGCCCGGCCTTGCTCGGGGCGTGACCGTGCAGCCGGCGAGAGGTGCTCGGCGTCACGCCTGCGTCCTGCTGTTGGCGGGTCAGCTACCTCACGGCCAGCCGGCCCCGCGGCCCTGGCAAGTATCCCTGACTCTCTCTACACTTGACGTCCCTTGGGAGCCCTGGTGCTGGTGTCTGCCGCTCCCGCGGGGACTCCGGGGTGCCCGGCCGGGGGCAGGCCCCTGGCGCCCTGCACACACGTCCTGACAGCAGAAGCACAAGACGGTGGTGATTTGAGCACAATGTGCGGCTGGCGGCCAGCGGCCTGGGCCCCGGGCTCCTCCGGGACTCGGGCTGCGGGCCCCCCGTCGGGCCTGCCTGTGGCTGGCGGCCTGGGCCCCGGGCTCCTCCGGGACTCGGGCTGCGGGTCCCCCGTCGGGCCTGCCTGCGCCTCACCCTGGTTCTGGGGCGCATCGTTGTACTTCCTTTCCTGTGCCCCCTGAGGCACTGCAGGCCAGGCCACGGGATGCCCGGGCCACGAGCCGTGCCCCCGCGACCCCACTCCCCAAATCTGGCAACGGCTGGGCCCGGGCTGGGGCCCTGACGAGGGCTCTGAAGGCCGCTGGGTGGGCAGGCGGGGTCCGTGCCCCGCAGCCCGGGCCGCCTCGGCCGTCCCGGTGCCAACTGGCTCCGTGTTCCCGTGCACTCGAGCGACGGGTCCTCCCGCGCAGCCAGGCCTCCCTCACCTTCGGAGACCGTCCGGGCGGGAGGACAGGCCAGGAGGCGGAGGCCGCACCGAGCCCTGGCGTGGTCAGGGTGCCGCCTTCAGCCCCTGGGCAGGGACACCCGTGGGTCTGGGTGTGGCCTCCCCGCCCATCACGCCTCTGCAGCTGCACCCCAGCCCCGCCCCCACCGGCCCTGCCTCCGCCCTCCGGGACCCAGGCCCACGGGGCTTTGGGGAGGAGGCATTGAAAGCACAAAGCAGCCATGGGGGGGGGGCGCAGCTGGGACCCCCCCCCCGGCCGGTGATGGGGACGTAGGTGGCGGCCTGGAGGGCAGGCGCCCAGCTGTCCGTCAGAGACCATCCCTGGGCCCCACCCCCCGCCGATGCAGGCTGGGCTGGGTGCAGGCACACCCCACTTGCTCGGCCCCCCCAGAGCACTGAGCTCCTTCCCGCTGGGTGGCCCCAGCCCCTGGCGTCTGCTCTCTGCCGTCCCCCGAGAAGCCGCTTGCTGCTCCCACATGGGGATGCCTCCTGGCCCCGGCAGGGGACCGGGGCCCAGGGCCTTGCACGGAGGTGGGAAGCGCAGCTCGAGGAGCCGGGGGTCAGAGGGGACCCCTGCAGTGAATCGGGCCAGCCGGCCCACCAGGTCGTCCAGTGCTCGCCTCTGCACGGCCACAGTGTCCGTGGGCTCGCGCTGTCCCCGCCGCGGGGCCAGCCCAGGCGTGCGTCCGGCCCATCCCTCTGCCCGTGACTGTACATAAGTGTCTGGAAGTTATTTAAGCCCCACGCCGCACGGCCCTGTTCCTGGACCGGACGTGTGTCCGAGAAGTTGTGCTAAATAAAACGTGAACGACACTGCGTTGCTGTGGCCCTGGAGGCCGGGGACGGGATACGGCGGGGAGGGGCGGCCTCGGGGGGGAGGGGAGCGGCCTCGGGGACGGGGCCAGGCCGACGAGACCTTCCCGGGCTGGGAGTGTGGGGCGCACAGTGTGGCTGCGGCATCAGCTGCGTGGGGCCCCACAGGCCCGTGTGCCGCCCCGGGGACAGCCACCGCAGCCGGGGGAGGGCCGTGGGCGTTGGCGGTGCACCTGCTGCCTGCCGGGCACCGTCTGACACTGGTCACGGCGCCTTCTCTGCCCCGTGAGCAGCGACGTCCTTGCTCTCTGAACTGGGAGAAGTCGGACCACAGCTCGTGAGGACAGAGGCGGCTCCGGAGCCCAGGCCTGGCCGACTGCCACCCCGTCCCCTTCCCTGGTGGCTGGGTCCGAGCGCACCCACCTGTGCAACTGGAGAAGTCACCGCGGGTGACAGGGAGGCCCCCTGTCCCAGGAAGGACGCCCCGGGGCCCTGCCCAGCGGGACAGAGCCCAGTGCTGACGGCAGGAAGGGTGTGCGCGAGACCAGGAGACAGCAGCCCGGGGACCGACCCCCGACAGTGGTCCCCTTGCCCTGTGCTCACACCCCCAGAGCCTTGGCCACGGCTGCTTTTTCCAAACCCGGGTCACCCTGTGTCTTGAAGATGCCACGGCACTCGGGGGTGGGGAGGCCGGAACGCTGGGTTGAGGGGCGCTGCTTTTCATTCCTTTAATGTGGAGTGTATCGTTCCCTGAGATGATAAGAGCAACGTCTGCTTATCGTAGACGCAAACAAGCGGGAAAAGGCCCGGAAGCCGCGCTCAGGGCCTCCTTGTGCAGAAGCAGGAGGTCGAGGGCTGGGCCAACTGCGCCTCCTTGGCCTCCACGACGTAGTAGGTCTGCGTGGCGAGGCAGCTGACCGTGGGGTCGGGGTCTTCCCTCATGGACTGCAGGGCTGCAAGGCAGAGGTGGCCGCGGCATGGCCGGGCTGCGCGGGGCCCGCGGCGCAGGAACAGGCCGCGGGGGGGCGGGGGGGAGCTAGCTCCAACTCGGGGCCGCCTCGCCCCGTCACGAGCAGGACGCCGCGCCCGCCCGGGGAGGCACGGGGCGGCTGCTCCTCGTCCTGCACCCACGACCGACCCCTCCGGTCCCCACCTCCGTCCCCTCCCTGGCTCTGCCCGCCTGCTCCCCAGAGAACAGCTATGAGGCGGTCCTGACTGCAGAGAGCTGCGGCCAGCACCCGGGGGCGCACGGGGGCGGGGCCGTGGCACTCGAGCAAGGCCACACGGTGGGGGGGCAGGACACGGGGACCGCAACCCGAGTTCTGCGGGGGGCTCCAGGGGGGCTCAGAACGCTGTCCCCTCGCGTGAGACGAGGTTGGTGCCCCTCCCGTAAGCGCCCAGCGACTGCCCCAGCTGATGGCGGGTCTGGAGCTCGGTGGCAGTGGCGTCCGTGAGTTACGGGGCGGGGCAGCTCTGACCAGCGCCCCCACTAAGCGCCTCGGAGACGAACGCGCTCGTCCCTCCTTCCGGGGGCTGCGCCCGTGAGCCTGCCTGCCCTGTCCCTCGACTGAACCGCCCACCAACACCAGCGCGTGGCCTCGGCGACTGGCCCCCCGCTCACCCAAATACGCCTCCTCCATTTCGCTGTCCTTGTGCACATCCAGGGTCTGGATGATCTGGCCTGCGGGGCACACGGAGCTTCAGTGGCCCTGCGGAGGGCCAGGCGACGCCGGCTGCACTGGGTCTCCGCGCCTCTCGCCAGGGCCCCACGTCCCTCCCTCCGCCTGTCTCCTGTCCCCACACTGGTGTGGCCACCAGCCACAGGGCTGGACTCTCCCTCCGGTCCTGAGCAAGTCGGGCTGAGGTGGGGTGGCCCCTGCTCTGCTCCTCGGGGCGACGTGGGGCGGTCCCACCAGGCGCCAAGCCTCCCCGCGAGCCTCCCCAGGGAGATGTACCCCGAACCCTGTCACCCCCGGGAGCTCTGCAGCCCATCCTGCCGAGGCAGGGCCGCCCACCCGCCGGGAGCTTCCTGCAGGGGAGGGGGCAGCAGCTGGACACAGTCCTCCCCCGCCCTCCTGGCTCTCATGTCCCAGTCCCCAGG
The DNA here is from genome assembly GCF_014176215.1 of Rousettus aegyptiacus. NCBI lineage: Eukaryota > Metazoa > Chordata > Mammalia > Chiroptera > Pteropodidae > Rousettus > Rousettus aegyptiacus. The sequence goes on along the minus strand of NW_023416293.1, from coordinate 14,293,499 downwards.
ACAAGGCCAGAGCGGCTCCGAGGATGGGGAACGCCGTACCCGCGAACCACACGGCCGCGTAGCGGATGGGGGCCTGGGGGCTCTTGAAGAGGGTCGTGCACTGCCGCAGAAACCAGAGGGCCTTGCCGGCCTCCTGCTCCAGCTGCGGGAAGACGCCCTGGGTGAGGCCGGCCCGGGCGCCGCAGGGAGACGAGCCGGCGGCGGCCACCGGCCCGGCCCGGGCGAGGGGCTGCGTCTCACCAGGGCCCTGAGGATCATCCACATGTCCTTCTTGGCGAACGTGGCCTTGAGCCCTGACCAGCCCAGGGCGGTGGCCATGTGGCACAGGGTCAGCCGGCAGACCTGGGGGACAGAGCGGCTCAGCCCGAGCGTGGGCTGCGGGAGCAGGGCGGGGAGGGGTCGGAGGGCGGGCACTCCCAGGCGGGTCGGCCATGCCCCCGCCCGCGGCCCTCTGCCGACCGCGCGCCTGCCCCGAGCCCGGCCTCTCACCTGGGCCACGTCGGCGTTCCTGTCCTCCAGGTGGAGCACCAGGAGCACGATCAGGTTGAGCACGTGGTGCTTCAAGGGGAAGGCAAGGAAGCCCCTCTTGACCTTGGCTAAGATGCCCTCGTAGATCCTGAAGGCGGCCAGGCGCAGGCGCTCTGATTCCTGAAGACACACGGCGCACGCTGGGGGCCTCTGCCTCGGTCCTCCCGCCGCCGGGGCCCCGCTCCCGCCGCCGAGGCCCCGCCCCCGCCGCCGAGGCCCCGCCCCCGCCGCGCTCCTGCGCCGGCTCCCTTCCCCCACACGCGATCTGCGCGGGCATCGCAGCTGTCCCGCTGCAAACCCTTCCCGATCTTAGTCGAGAGGGCGTGAGCCAGCAGCCCCCAGGGAACGCATCACGGCCAAGGCGGAAGGGCCTCCGAGGCGCCTGGCCTGGGCGGGGGCGGGGGGATGGGGGGCCCTGGAGGAGCCCACCTCCTCGAAGAAGGGCCTGAGCATGAAGCTGAGCTGGACCAGGAACGAGGAGGACCGCTGCCAGGTGAGGTACTGCACGAGGCCCTGCAGCATCAGGAAGGTCTCCAGGACGATGCCGCTGTCCCGGGAGTAGCAGCAGTTCAGCACGTAGGGCTGGAGGAGGCGGAGCTGCCTGGCCTGAGGAGGGCGCCGCGGGGGCTCAGGACGGGGCCGTGCAGGCCGGGAGCTGTCCGGCCAGTGGCCCCTCCCGCAGACGAGTGCCCGTGGTCTCCCACGACCACCTCATCCTGCACCGGCCTGGCCCAGTAAACGGGTGGCAGCCAGAGGGAGCTGCCCAGGGGCGTCCGGGCAGGTGTCGTCTGTCCCCGTGGGAGAGAGAAGACACAGGAGGCCCCCTCGCTGACCCCTCTGCATGGCCTATTCGTCCCTGGGGAGACCCAACGGTCCGAGATCCTGGAACTGGCCGGGCCCGGTCTCTGAATGACCCTCCTCTTTCTTCTCCTGGGAGAGAGGGGGCAGCGGCGGCTCAAGCCCCAACCCCTGTCCTCAGTGGCCCGGCTTCACGAGGCTTAGCTCCGTCCACACCAGACACGCGGCCCCCCCGCGTCCCTCCGTCCCACCCCGAGTGGCGGGGCCCTCACGGCACGGCCCTGGCCCCGGCGCCTCACCATGGTCCCGTGCTTCGCGAAGGTCTCCACCACCTGCAGCATCTGCTTCACCATGACGGGGTCCTCGCTCTGGAACCAGACGGCCAGGACGTGGATGGCGACGTTGTCCACCGCGGCTGCCACGTCTGGGCACCGGAGCAGCTGGCGAAGGAGACCGAGGAAGACTGAAGCGTCCGGCAGGGAGACGAAAATCCCCCACGCGCCCGTGGGCTCGAGGTCCCTGCGCGCCGGGGAAGAAGAGCGCGTGAGGGCTCGCAGGAGCCGGCGGCTGCTCGCCCCGCGCGCCGGGGCTCCGTCGTGCCTGCTGCCAGCTTCCCGTGGGCGCCTTCGACTCGGGGAGCCGTGGGGGGCGAAAGTGAGAAACGCACTCAGAGAGGGCGGGCGGACGGACGGACGGACGGACGGCAGAATAGATACGGAGACATAGATACAGCGATGTCTGACCATGGAGGAAAGCGGCAGGACACACACTCGGTCGCCCGCCCGCCTGCCGGATCCCCGGAGCTGGAGAGAGAGGCCGTGAGACCCGAGAGGAGGAAGCAGGCGAACCCGGGAGGGAAAAGGCCGCGCTGTGAGGAGCGTGGCCTGCGCGGTTTCGCGGGTGTGCTTGCGGAAAACTACGTGTGCGCATCTGTCAGCTGAGATGACACTTGGAGTCAAAAGCTACCAGCTACCGGATGCGCATCTCGGCCGATCCGGGGAGGGGCCGGAGGAGCGGACGCCCGCGTCGCGCCCGGGGGAGCGGCTAGTGGCTTCCCGTCCCAGCTGTGTTTCCAGAAAACCGCTTCGAGCCTGAGAAGGGCAGCAGCCGAGGCCTGGACGCCGTCCCAGACCGGCTCCAAGAGCCGAGCGGAGCAGCCGAGTGCGGTCTGGCCTGGCTTTTACCGGCTCCCGGGGGAGAGTGGTCTGCAGCCAGAGTTCAGAGCTACTGCTGGGGAGCGGACCCCATCCCGTGACGGCCGCCGCCACCAGCTTGTCCCTCGTACGGCTCCTCAAAGCTGGCCCGAGCACCACCCACAACAAGCACCGAGAGTCTGCAGAAAATGCCACCTCCCAGGCCTGACCCCTGAGCCACCAAGCCCAGCCTCTGGGGCCAGCACCCAGCAAGGTCCGCTCCGGCAGCTCCCCGGGCGATGGCAGCGTGCCGGTGCTGGGGCCCCCCCGTCTCACGCAGGCCCCCCGCCCTGCGTGCCCACACTGCACGGCCCCGAATGCTTCTGGGCGCCTACCCACCCCAGCCTGCATGCCCACGCGAGCTCATGGCCCCTGCCAATGAGGCGCCGACGTCCTGAGACCTCGGAGGACGCCGTCCGCGTGAGGACGGCATCTGTCCAGACGCTAACACCAGCCCTGTGCTCTCTCTCCCATCTCCACTGCGTTCGAAAGCGATCCGGCGCCCACAAAAAAAAAAAAAAAAAAAAAAAAAATTCCGGCGGTTTGCATTTCTAAAGGAGGCTATTTAAAGCTGGGGTGAGTCAAAACTCCTGAAACTCGCCCAAACGCCAAAGTATAAATTGGGTCTATTTTACTGGAAAGCAAGTTGGCTTAGTATCGAAAGTCATAGAAGACATTCACGTCTTTTAACCAACACCGTACGCGTTACGTCCAGCATCCGAGGAAATGACTGGACCACGGGTGAAGACCTTCGCACGGAGATGTTTGTTACGGTGTTATCTGGAACGGTGCAAAATTAGAAACAAGATGTCCAGCAGGTCACAGAACGTCTTTGCGATGAAATAATGCATCGCCGTTAAAATTCGCATTTACAAGAAAACGTGGTGACATAAGATGCTAAAAGAGAGTAAAACACAGAATTCCTGCAGAGAATGGGGTCGGTGGGTGAACACACACGCACCTCCTCTCGGGCCAAAACCCGAACGTGGTTTCCTCTGTTATTGAGACTACTGATGGCTTTATCGTTTTTAAAATTCCTTTCCGGAGTGTCTAAATGTTCTACACTTTTCGGTGTCAGGTGGCTAAAATACGCTGAGCCAGTCAGGGGTCCTGGGCAAAGGCGAATTTGAAAAGCCTGACGAAGGCCGAGGAGGCGGGAGACAGGCCTGTGCTGTCCCCTAAGGTCTGCCTGGCACTCGGGGGTGGGGGGGGCACACCAGGTAGAGTCACACCTGCGGCTGAACGGGCCACTAACAACGTGCCCCGGCCCTTCCGCGAGGCAGCGAGCGCCAGGAAGTCGGGCCCTCTCCTCGGTGGCCTTCCCACCTCCGCCCGCCTCCCCCGCCGAGGGCCGCTCACCTCGGTGGCGAACGTGAGGGCCGTCAAGGGGTCGGAGCCGTCGTGCTCCTGGAGGGCCCCGATGACGCGGCTGAAGACGGGGCGGTTGTGCCAGCAGTTCTTGATGACCATGGCCCTGCCGGCGGGAGCATGCCTCTGAGGGCCAGGCCGGGCCGCAGCGGGGGGCCCGGGGAGGGCGGCTCCCAGCCAGGGCCGGGCTCAGGCTTACCTGGCCACGGGCTTACCTGGCCAGCAGAGCCACGCCCTCATGGTGTCTCTCGGAACTGGCGAGCAGCTCCCAGCCCCCGAGTCTCTGGATGTAGGACACATGGTCCCCGTACCCAGCGCTCCGCATCAGGGCCTTCAGCGCATCCACTGTGGAGCTGCGGACGGCAGAGAGCGGGGGAGGCCGTCGCCGCCCCGGGCTGCCCACCCGGACCTCCCCGAGGGTCTGCCGGGGTGGCACAGCCCCCGCGGGCCCAGGCTGACTCTCTAAGGTTGCGGCTCGGAGGCTGTGACGTCTCCGAGGTGACGTAGGAAGCCAGCAGACGGGCGGGGGCGTGCAGGCTACCGCCGTCCTCACCACCTGGGCATGGAGCTCGGGCTGGTAAGCCGGAGTTACACGGCGTTTTCCAAGACGCCCTCTAGGACGTGTTGAACGGAGGCGTGGGGGACAGGCTCAGGGCGCTGGCGTGAGGAGGACACAAGGGTGCCGAGGGCTGAACTCAGGGCGGTGCTCAGCGGGCGGCCCGGCAGCGTGGTCACCAGCACCTCTGCCCGGCAGCCGGACGTACCTCATGGGGTCCATGCCCTCGGTGCCGTGCTCCTGGTCCCACACGGGCTCTGCGCCCCCCACGGCCACCAGGAATGAGGTCCGGAGGAGCAGGGCCACGAACAGCGAGGCGAAGAAGCTCTGCACCTCTATCCGCGGCCGGGGCTCCAGCAGGAGCTCGTGGATGGCCCTGGTGGCCTGCGTGGGCGGGAGGGGGGACGGTGCCGCCTTCGCCTCCAACTCCCAGGCCCTGCCCGTGGGACGACTCGGCCCGCGAGTCCCAGGACGGGCCGGCCCAGAGAGCCCCACACTGCTGGGGCAACCCAAGAGGCGGCTGCGGGGACAAGCCGTTCCGCCCTGCAACGGGGCACCCCTCCGCAGTGACGGGGGCCGGGTGCCCAGGAGCCAGGGCAGTCAGGGCGAGTCCCAGGCGGGCGTGACGTCGGGTCTCGCGCTTGCCATCGGGGTGGTGGCCTGCTGTGTCCCACCCTCCACAGCGAAGGAGGGGGTGGGGGTGTCTGTCTACCTAAGCCCACCCAAGGAGAACACGGAGCTGGCTCGCCCTCCCTAAGGCATGGCCAGCTGGGAAACCCTCCCACCGACCCCACCCCAAAATCATAGAACGTTCACCCAAGCGCGGATAGAGAGAGCCCCCCAGAGCCCAGGGCGCGAGGGAGGCCCCGCCCCACCCGCAGCTCCTCCTCGCCCCGCCTCACGGTCAAAGGCGACATCTGTCTTCTGTCGCTGGGCTCGGGGGCCCCCGGCTCCGGGCGCGAGGTCGTCCTCTGCTGCAGACTCTCCATGATCCCTTCGTAGCCTCTGGGGACCGAAGCCAGCATCTCCCAGAGTCTGCGGACCCTGCTGCTGAGAACCCCGCAGGAGGTCACCCTCCAGGTGCCCCCGAGGGAGAGGCTCCAGGCTCCGTCACCCCGCCCCCACCGAACCCCGAGCTAGCAAAGCGAGGAACCAGCGGCGTCGGAGCAGAGATCCGCGAAACAGAAACGGGAAGCCGAGCCGGGGGCCGGCGATGCGAGCTGGCTCTGAGAAATGCCGTCACCGCTGAGCTGCCGGCCAGGCTGACCGAGGGCCAGAGAGAGAAGACGCGGATGACCGCGGTCAGCCACGAGAGAGGGTGGCCGCCAGTGCGAGAACGTAGACGACACGGACCGAGTCCTTGAAAATCACAAACTACCGGCGCGCGCTGCCGAGGAAAGAGACGCAAACAGGCTCCGCTGGCTTTCGGTCACGTGCAGAGGCAGCTCAGTGGAGGGAGCCTCGTCCACTGGACGAGCGCATGGCGCTGGGGAGGACGAGGACGGGCGTCTGCAGCCGACAAGCCGCGGGAGGCTACACGGCAGGTCCGCGTCGCCAGGGGCCGGGGGTGGGGGGGCTGCAGGAGGAGCCCACCACAGAGGGCGGCGCCAGGGAGCGTGGGGTGCGGTGGGGGCTCTGCGTGCTGAAGACGGTGACCCCACCCGCGCGGCCACGTGTGGAGCCGCACAGAAGGAGGGCGGGCTTTGCCGCGTGCAGATTTTAAAATAAGAAACCTCGCGGGAGGGAATGAGAGCATTGCACGTCCACACGGAGTAACGTGAGGAGCCATTCGAATTTTGTTTACAAAACCTTGGGACGATGCTGTGACGAATCGTCAAGGGGGACTGACTACGCCATCGGCACAGAGTGTAGCCTGACGATCCGCTTCTCAAAAAGCAGACAAATTATACAATCATACCGAGCGACTGCAGAGGTTTGTCTTCCTGGGATGACATTTTTTTTTTTTTTTTTTTTTTTTTTTTTGCGGCAGGGGGAGAGGGGGCTTTTTCAAAGTTCTACATGCTTTCCGAATTTCTGCAATAAGCCCACATAACTCTTACGACCACCTCGGCCCCTAGAAGAGTCAGGGGCCAGCCCGCATTAAAGAGCAGAGACGTTTAGGAACGAGCGGCGTCGAAGCCCGCGGGCCGCCCACCTGCGGGACTGGTCCTGGATCTTAAAGAAGACCTGGATGACCTCGTCCGTGTAGGTGCACGCCAGCAGGCCGAGCAGCTCCCGGATGGTGGCCTGGGCTGTGGGCTCGGTGACGCCCCTCGTGCCGTGGCAGATGTACTGGATGATCTCGGGCACCTGTGGTTGGGGGGGCGGGGGAGGGCGGAAAGGGGGATTCTTTCTGGACCCTGAAACCCGCTCCTCAACAGCCCCCTGAGCAGGCGCCCACGGGAAGGGTGGGCCACACGCGGCGTGTGCCCGAGACTCATAGAACATGCCACCTGAGGCCGAGAAACAAATTTAACAAGAAAACAGATGAACTATGCCGCCTTAATTCCTGAGTCGTCCGGCTCTGCACCCCGCCCCGGCTCGCTCGGCGCTGCGTAGCTGTGCATATACGTGCAGAGAGAGAGACGTCTGTGCCTGGAACCTGCTGCGCCTCCTCCCCCCAGAGTGAAGAGGGCACCACGGACCTATCGTGGCGTCTGGAGCCAGGGGGGTGACGAGGCCTTCCTGGCCCCGGTCGACTGCTACAGCTTTGCCGTTGGACCCCTCCCCTTCCCGCTGGAGACGGGGGCCAGGTGGTCTCCGTGAGGAAGGGCCTTCCTCAGGACAGCGAACAACGCTTCAGTTAACCTTTTCTCGTCTGGGTTAATTAAAGGATTGCACTTCCCCAGCCAGCAGGCAACGGCGGAACGGGATCCGAAACAGAGCGGGAAGGAAGCGCCCTTCCGTTGACCTTGAACCGCCAAGTCCCTCGGAGCTGCTACCTTCCCGATGTCTGCCATCGGGGACTTCAGGATCGCGGTCAGCATCTTGGAAGCCGCGGAGCCGTCGTTCCTGCTGGCGGTGGCCATGGCCTCCAGGGCCACCAAGATCACGTCCGCCCTCTCCTCGGGGGTCAGGTACTTCCTGAAGAACTGTCGGAAGAAGGAGGACAGGAGTCTCTGCTCTGGCCCCGGCCAGCTGCCCGGGGCACGGCGGTCCCCGGCCAGCATCCGGGCTGTCACCGGCTCGTCCGGCCCCGGCTGGAACACTGGTCAGACAACGTGACACAGGACGATGCAAAAGGCATTTGTTTTCATTCTGAACTCGGGACTGAGTGCGGTGGCTGGAGGTGAGTTTCGGGTGGGTTTAGAGCGAGGCGACCGAAGGTCTACACCAGCTGTGCCTCGCGCCTGGCTTTGCCGCTTGGGGCCACGGAGGGCCACCAACGGGACGCCCTCTGCCTTGGTCCTCAGGGAACCGATCGCGGTGTGGTATGCGTGGGCCATGAGCCAGGCGTCCTGGAGGAGCTGCCTGAGGCCCACGCCTGGGGACCGCGGCGGAGGGCGGGGGTCGGCGAGACAGAGGGAACAGGCTGAGCGGAGGCGTGAGGGGCGGAGGGCTCCGGGCTGGCCGGGGGACCTGCCAGGGAGCCCCGGGCCAGGGGCCAGGGGGACGGACACTGGATGGGGCAGGAAGGCGGAGCGAGGTAAGCCCTCGGGCTGCGCCGAGTCTGGAGAGGGTTAGCGTGACGGTGTTTGTGTTTTGGCGACAGTTCTGGGGCCGTAGTGCAGAACGTGGTGTGACGGGCACAGGGCTGGGCGCGGGGTCAGCAGGAAGCCGTGACAGTGACCCAGGCAGCCGCGGCGGGGCCGGCGAGAGTGACGGAGGCCGTGTGGACAGGCGCGGGACTGAGCTGGGTGCAGACAGGAGGGAGAGGCGAGGGACGCCTGCCCGGCTTCTGGCTGGGCGGCTGCGGTCGACCGAGCCTCTGGACTCCACCCCCAGGACAGGCCACAGGCCACCGCTGAGCGAGGCTGACGGAGGGACGTCTCGGGGCGGAGGACCCGGCCGACTGTGTCCGCGGCTTAACATCTCTCAGCGACCTCAGATGCGAATCGACCCAAGCGCACTGAGGGGCGCGGGCCTGAATGTCGGGGCGTCGCGCGGCCAGGCCCTTTCTCCCCTGCAGACGCTGCCCGCCCGGGCCCCGGCACGGGCGACGGCGAGCATTACCATCGTGAGGTCCTGCATGAGGACGAACCACGCCCCGTGGAAGTGCTTCTGCAGGTCCTTCAGCACCAGCTCCGTCCTCTGCCTTGCACGTCCTGTCCAGACATGACGGTCAGGGCCTCGGACTCCGCAGGGGAAGGACCACGGTCCTCGCACGGCACCCCAGACCGAGGGTCCCCGGCACCAGGCCGGGGGGGGGGCACTGTGGCGGGGAGGTGGCCGGGTCCCCCAGAACTTGCACGAGGTACCGGGCAGGGCACAAGGACTGTCCCGCCTCTACAGCCAAGCAAACACCCCGGGGCAAAGGCCAGGTCGGGGTCACCCCGTTCGTTCCCTGAAAAGCTTGCTCGTTCTCCAGGTCCCACTGCCAGCAGTCGCGATGGCACTGCCGGGAGGCACGGGGGACCCCGGGTGCCATCAGAGGGGCTGCAAGCCCAGCTCCCCTTTCGCTCCGAGATCCCCCGGGGCCACCCAGACGAAGCTCCGCACCCCGGGACTCGCCCCCTGCTGTCCGCTGGTGCTGCTGGTCAGTGTGTCCGCGCGGCCGCACGGCCACCCAGGCGCCCGCCACTCACTCCTGTGAAGCACGAGGACCGTGAACAGGTAATGCAGCCCCTCGGACGCCCCGGAGCAGACGTTGTGCTGGGGGTTCAGGCAGAAGATGCCCAGCATGCCCATGAGGGTCCCGACAACGGAGAACTCCTCCATGTGCTGCCGGAGGAGGACACGTCACCCCCGCGTCGTCCCCGAGGCTGCCTCTCCCCAGCCGGGCCACCAGCCCCTCCACCGCCACCGCCGTCCGCCCTTGGGGGGCCCCCCGCCTCGCCCGCTCCACACGAGGAGCACCCTTCCAGTCGGCCCCCGGGGGGGAGGGCCGGCCAGCCCCCGAGGCATGCTGGCCGGGGTCCCGGGGGGCAGGGAGGCCCATGGGGCGGGGGGAGGGGAGGGGTGGCCGGCCGCCCCTCCCCCGCACTCGCCAGCAGCTCCGGGAAGTTGCAGACGAAGCGCAGCATGTGGGCGATGGTGTACGCGGCCCGGGCCTGCTCCTGCACCTTCTCCGACGTCGTCAGCCAGGGCAGGACGATCTGGAGCGGGGAGACTCGCGGCCTGCAGTGCGCCCCTCCCCACCACGGCGAGGTCGCCAACCCCCCGGCGGGCTGGGAAAAGCCCACCCCTGCTCCCGCTGCCGGACAGCGGGGCATCTGTGACCCACGCCGCGGGGGCCCGGCTGCCCGCGTGACGCACCAGGAATAATCCAGGGCTCCCGCGCCCCGACCTCTGCAGCCACTGACCTCCAGCACCTTCTGCAGCATGGTCATGTCTGGGTCCAGACCGTCCATCACGAGAGCTTGTAACATGTCCTCGAAGGCCTGGACCGTCTGACGGGCAAGGAGGCGTGGGTGCCGGAGGAAGGGCGGCCACGGTGGCCCGGCCGGCTCCCCGCGACCCCCGCCCCCGTGGGCCCCTCCTCAGGGGAAGGAGAGCGGGGGCCAGTCCTGCTCGGCCGCTACGCTCTGACCCGCACGAGTGCTGGCCACCCTGGACGTCACCGGGGGCTGGCCCGGGACGACCCGAATGCAGGCAGTAGAGACGTGCGGGCACCGGGTGGCTCCCCAGGACCCTGCCCGCTGGGAGTCCTTCTGTTAGACAAGGGACTCCCACTCTAAAACGGGGACCCGGGCGGGCCTGGCGGGGCCCTGGCCCGGCACCGCACAGAGCCTGTGGGCCTTGTCAACGGACCCTCTGCTCTCAAGACGGAGAGCGTCATGCGCCCGGAGAAACGGGAACCCGGGGGGCAGTACACGGGCGGGGGACACGGCCCGCTCCCCGGGGAGACAGGTGGGGTCCGCCGGCGAGGGAGGGAGGGCCGGCCCCTGGAGCAGCGCCCTGCCCCCACGGGGTCCCCAGCGGCAAGGGCCGAGGGCCCACCTGGGCGTAGAGACTGGCGCTGTCCTTCTCGTCCACGCTGGGCCTGGCGTGGGGCAGGGCGAACACACGGGCAACGCCCACGTTCACCAGGTCCAGTTTCTGGGACAAGCTGAAGGGCGGGTGCACCTGGCTGCGCGGAGAACGAGCCGCTCTGGGGGCGGCGTCCGCGAGAGCCCCCCCGGCCGCCGGCCCGGGGCTCGGGAAGCCGGGCGCGTGAGCCGCCCGCCGCTACCCACGCCCCCTCGCCAGGCGGGTCGGCCACTTCCTGTGAGCCCTCCCCGCACCGCCGGGGGGCTGGAGGGCACCCTGCCGCCCCGGGACGCTGGCGGATGAGGTGGCAGTCCCCGGGGTCTGCCGCCCTCGGCCCAGAAGTCTCCCTCCCTCCCACGCCGAATGTCTGGGCACCCGAGAGCCCGGGGCCCGGACGCGGGGGCAGCCGGGAGTGACCTCAGGGCCACGACGCAGAGCATGGCTTGCTGCCGCACGTTGCTGGTCAGCAGCTCACTGGCCTCTTCAAGGATCAGCATCTGGTGGAAGAGCCAGAGAGGAGCGCGCAGGCCCCCGGGAGAGACGCCGCCCACGGCCCCGGGGACCCCCGCGGAGCGCGACCCTCTCACCTCGATCTTCTTGGCCAGGACGGCTTTGGGGAAGTACTCGTCCATGGTGCCGTTCGCCTGGGCGCGGACGGCGTGACTCAGGATCTCCACGGCCCTCAGGAACCTCTGCTTGTCCGGCTGGGTCTGGGACAGGACACACGTGCCCACCCGGCGCCTCCCGCAGGCCGCCCGAGACCCTCGCGCCCAGCCCGCGAGAACCTCAGCCTGGACGCGCCCTTGGCCTCCTCAGCACGGTCCCCCCCGACCCCCCGCCGACCTCGCGCCAGCGCCTCCCGGTGACAATGGGGCTCGGGGTCTGTGAGGGAGACCTGTGGGGTGGCCTGGCCACCTGAGACCACCCGGATCATGAGATGCTGACAGGCCGAATTCAGGCGACCCAGTGCCAGGGCTGCTGCTCACAGCCCAGGGGCACGAGCGGTCGCCTCTTCCCACTTCGTCCTCGGCTCCCAGAAGGCCCCGGAGAACCCCCTCACCATCTGCCCCTGCTCCAGAAAGTCCAGGATGAGCTGGTAGGCTTCTCGCTCTGAATGCCGCAAGCCTGCGAAGGGACACCGTTGCGGGGGCCGGGCCGACCCTCTCAGATGGGGCAGACGAGCAGAGCCTCTGGCCCAGCCCCCGGGCACCGGGGCTCAGAACCCGCGGGGTCCCTGGCGGGGGGCCCAGCTCCAAGAGCCAGCTTCTCCAGGCCCGTGGCCCAGCGTGGACCTCGGAAGCCATCGCGTGGGACTTAGAGAAGGAGTTTCCGCGCCAGGCGCGGCCCAGGATAGAAGACTAGAGAGAGAGACCCAAGGTCACCCCTGTGCCCTCGACTTGCCCACGTGCTCCCCACGTGGCCTCGAGGCTCCCGAACATGACTTGAAACCCCAAGCAGCCTGGGAATGCCCTCGTCACCGGGCTGGGGCAGTTCTGCAGGCAAGTGTCCCCAAGCGGGGGCCTCGGGGTCCGCGAGAGGCCGGGGCTGGGGCTGACAGCCCGTCCGCCCCAAGGGCCGTCAGGAGTGGATGAAGGAAGAGGGCGGCCGCGGTGGCAGCGCTGGGACCAGCAGCACCGCGACCGCGGGGCCCGAGCTCGGCCCCTCTCCGGGGCGGACGCTGAACGTCAACCGGCCAAGTTCAAGGCTCCGCTCTCTGGCGCAGCCCTGCGGCCCCCAGCAAGACCGAGCCCTCGGCTCCTGTTTCCGGTCTGTGAAGTGGCCAGAAGGGTTCGCATGGATTTGTGTAGGTCCACGTGGGTTCGTGTGGGCTCGCGTGAGTTCGTGTGCGGTTGTGTGGGTTTATGTGGGTTCGTGTGGGCTCGCGTGCGGTTGTGTGGGTTTATGTGGGTTCACGTGGGCTCACGGGGATTCGCGTGGGTTCACGTGGGTTCGTGTGGGCTCGCATGGGTTTGTGTGCAGTTGTGTGGGTTTATGTGGGTTCACGTGGGCTCACGTGGGTTCGCGTGGGTTCATGTGGGCTCGCGTGGTTTTGTGTGGGTTCATGTGGGTTCGTGCGGGCTCGCGCGGGTACACGCATGGGGGCCGGGGTCGGAGGAAGTCTCGCTGACTGACCCCGCGTGGTTTTGAAGGACGCGAGCAACAGCCGTGTGGATGTTGGTGAGGGCGGGGGCGGGGGGGACGTTCTAGGCCGCGGGGGCAGCAGATGCAAAGGCCCTGAGGCAGGACCCTGCCTGGCATGCTCCCCGACAGGACAGGACCCTGGCTCCCCCGGCTGGCGGCTGACTCAGAGCCCAGGCGATGTCCTGGTCCCCGCCCAGCGCCAAGCTCCTCATGGAGCCAGGTCTGAAAAGGGACGCAGGGGCCAGAGCGGCGAAGGGGCCAGGCGGAGGCGGGCAGACCCGTGCCGGTCACACGCCAGCGGCGGCGAGGCCTGGGCGGGGGCCCCGCCTCTGGGCCACGAGCTGAGACCGCGGCCGGGCCTGGGGCCAGGAGCTCACCCGCCAGGTTGGGCTTCCAGGACACATGACGAGAGGATCGCGTCAAGGTGACGTTTGCCTTCGGCCGTGCGGGCTGCGGGTTCATCTGCACCTGGCGAGGACAGCAGGGGGCAGGCCCTGGTCGCCCGCGTGTGCAGGAGGCGGCTGAGCCCGGCTTCCCTGTCCCTCCCCGGCCCGTGGGAAGTCACGGCCTCCGAAGGGCCCCGAGCCGCCCTGGCTTCCTGCGAGCCTCCCGCTCAGGGTCGTCCTGTGCGGAGACATTTCAGACTCGCGCCCCAGACGGCAGCTCCCCCTCCAAGCGCCTCGCGTGGGGGCCCCATTGTTCTCTCTGTCCCCCTCCTCCGGGCTGGCCTCCGTCCGCCCTGTGCCCGGGGAGCTGGCCCCCAGGAGCCCCAGGACCCGCGAGCCGGTTAGACTCCTCAGTCTGACACCAGGGCCAGGTCCTCCCCAGAGACTCTGGGTGTCACGTTGTTTCCCAGCCCCCGACACCCAGGCCTCACAGCCACAGGCACCCGGGGTCCCAGGACGGGTGTGGGCCACGGCCACCTGCCGGGGGTGGGGGGACGGGCAGACGGGGCCCCTACCTGACGCTTGGCGCCTCAGACCCAGCCACCGGCTCGGGGACAGGCTCCAGGGGGCGCTGCGCCCGGGCCCTGGGCGGCCCCTGCAGGCCGGCCCGGAGACGTCTCGGGCTCTCCACCCGCCGTGGCCCCCGGAGATGCAGAGAGGCCTGCGGAGGCCCCGGCGCCTGAGGAAGCCCCTCTGCGGCTTTGCAGAGGGGGCCGCTTCTCTCCAGCCCCCCCGCTCTGGGCAGCAGCCCCTGCAGGCTCTGACACGACTCTGCTCGGCACACTGTCAGGCCGGAGCCGGACCGCGGCTGCCGGGCCCTCTCCTCCGGGTGGGGCGAGACTCCCGGGGCCGCCTGGGGCCTGACCCGGCGCAGGGGTGGGGGCGCCTGCTTCCGCCAGGGAAGCGGACCTCCCGCGAGGCCCCCTCCCCCACGCAGCCCACCTGCTCCCTGGGACCCAGCCAGACCGGCCAGGGAGGCCAGGCCGCTCCCCCACGCTGGGCAGCGCAGAGCTTCTCGGCGTAAAAAAAAAACACCCTTCGCCGTCAGCTCAGCTGATCACACAGACTTTATTCAGCACCGTGACCCACTCAGGTGCCGGCCCACGGCCGAGGACACAGCGCCGGGCAGCACGTGGGGCCAACAAGGCGGCGTGAAGGACGCGCAGGTGCGGCTGGGCACACAGGTGCCTCCCGGCTCAGGCCCCGGGGGTCGCTGGGGGGAGATGGCCGAGCCCTGGGGAAGGGGCCCAGGAGCAGAGGGCACTGCTCCCACGGCAGGACATCGGGACACGGAGGTGTCCCCCCCGACGGCCACCTTGCTCTCCCCTCGGCACCTCGTGCAGCTGGCCACACTGGCCTGTCCGGTGGCAGAACCAGGCCTCTGGGTCAGGCATCGAGTGCTCGGAGGGTTCGGCTGCACCCCAAGTCGCTGTCCGAGTCCAGGGAACTCGGAGGGAAAGGGGCTCCGCGGGCGGAATCAGGACCCAGCCCCGGCCCCCACTGGCCTCGGCCGGGCGGCCGCCTCCCGGGAGCGGGACCCCCACAGCGAAGGCCCCGACGGGAGCCCAGGCCCCACCCGGAGCCGCGACACGGGCCACGCAGGCCCACTTGACTCTCGGCAGCTGGGACGACTGGTTAGTGTCCTCCAGAGCGGGCTCTCTGGTCGGTCAGAGACAAGGGCTGACCCGGTCAGTCCCTGCGCAGGAGCCCAGCTCAGGGCGGGGGGGCAGGAGCCGCGAGCCCGCCCCCGCCTGGCACCTCGTGCGGGCCGCACCGGGGCGCCTCTCCGCAGCACCTCCAGGCTCGGGGTTTTAGGACTGAGATGAGATGTGTGAGGCTGTGGCAGTTTCTCGCGACGCCCAGAGGTGGTCGCACGGCCAGCTGTTCACCAGCCGGCGGCACGGACCGGTGCCCGGCAGGGCTGCCCAGAGGTCGGAGGAGACCCTGGGGGCCCACAGCGCCTAGAGCGCAGAGCAACTGGGGCCTCCCACGGGATTTACGGGGTCAGCAAAGTAGCGGGGCCGGGAAGTCGACCCTCCAGCAGGACACGCTGACCTCCGACCTGCAGGCGCCGTGTGCATCACAGAGCACATTCTAAGGGGGGAGGCTCCCCAGCCCGGGCACCCCTGCAGTACCCAGGGAGCTGGGGAGCGGGGTGCACCAGTCAGCTGTGGCCAGCCTCCAGCCGCAGTGGGACGGGAGGCTGGGCTGTTCTCCAGGCACGTCCCCGGCCCCGGGGCAGAGCATGTGAGGGCCCGACGGGGCCCCCCCGCCTCGTGCGTCCCCTGCCACAGGCCTGGCGCAAGGGGACAGACGCCGCCGGTCAGCTCGGCCAGGCCTCGGGACCCGCGGGCCAGTCTCCGGGGTCGAAGCGTTATCGTATTACAGGGATCTCGAAGACTGTTGACAAATATAAATCCTCGCACCAGGACTGCTGAACAAACACTGGTAAAAAAAAAGTCTCGGCTCCAGGCCATCAGCCTGCGGCGGTGACGGTGGTGACGGAGGAGCCGCGGAAGGCACTTGAGACGGCCGGTCTCAGCCGCGGCAGGGCCGTGTCGTGCTGGGCGCCGGCCGCGGTCACACCTGGCTGACGATCTCGCCGTTCTCGGGCACGAAGATCTGCACGGGCGCCCCCTCGGGGGACCTCCGGAGCACACACATGGCGGGGGCCTGCCGGGCCGGGGAGAGAGGGGTGGTGAGCAGCCCGGGCACCGCCTGCTCCTCAGGGCTGCGGGCCGGTGGGGGCCCCGGGCCAGCCACTCGGCGCCTGCCTCCAGGGGGCCGTTGGTCCCCCAGGGAACACCTGGTGGCCACTTCCCACTCCAGGTGTGACAGGCACCTTGACCGCCCCTTCCCTCTGCTGGCTCTCTGCTCGCCACCCTCCCCGTCTGGCAGGTTGGGACAGGCTGGGCCTGGGCCAAGGACAGGTCCAAGCTCGCTCACGGGGGAGAAGCACACCGGCTGGAGGGTGTGGCCAGGACGGGCTGCCAGGCCCAGATGCCACATGCGGCCAGCGGGCGGTGGCCGGGGGAGGGACACGCAGCTGGGCCTGCGGGGACCCAGGGTTTCGAAGCAGCTGCCCGTCGGTCCCTTCTGGAGCCCGCCCCCCGCAGAGCCCTCCAGTCCAGCGAAGAGCAGGCTGGGGCCTGCTCTCCCCCTCCCAGGACGAGGAGGCGGGGCACAGCAAGCAGGCGGCCACCCCCACGTCACGGTCAGGGCGCGGCGTCCCAGAACCACCCACGACCCAGGGCAGCACCGCCAATCACGGCTCGAGCACTCACTCCCCAGAGCCCCCGCCGGCCTGGGGCGCAGGTGCCCCCCCCCCCGCCCCCCACGGAGGCAGTGAGGGCGCGGAAGCTGGCCGGCAGGGCTGAGGCTGGAACCCGGGCTCGACAGGGGCGGGGGGCTGGGCAGTTAACCGCCAGGCCACCTGCCCTTTAGCCCGACAGCACGGAGGGGCGGCAGCCGCCCCAGGAGGCCGCTGACCGACAGGCAGTCACGGCGTCCGGCTTCCGCAAACACTTTTGCAGAGTCCTTTTGTCCTGGGCACCCCAGTCAGGAAGGGGGGGGGCAGCGTGGGCTGGACCGCGGGGAGGAATACGGGTGGGTCTGTCTGGGGACTGTCCTGGGGCCTCTCCTCTGGCCCGGCCCAGCCCGACCGGCAGGTCTTGCCCAGCGCCAGGCCCGGGGGTGACCTCACCTGTGCCCGGGACGCCAGGGCCCGGCCGGGGGGCAGGCTGTGCACGCGGAAGGCCCCCTGGCGGTCCAGCGAGTGGGGGCGGGCACCGCGCAGGTGGGCGCGCTCGACCCACGACTGCAGCTCCTGGGTCACGGCCGCCCGGCAGAGCGGGCGGCCCGTCGGGCTGTCCTTGAGAGAGGGCGTGCGAGCGGGGCGGCCGCGGGGGCGCACGGGCTGCGGCCGCTGCTGGAGCCGCAGGGCCAGCGCCTGCTCCTCGCCCGGCGGCAGGCGGCCCTCTGCCACCAGCACGTAGCGCCCGGCCGCGAGCGCCCCGGGGGGCAGCAGCAGCGCTGGGCGGGCCGTGGCCGCGCCCCAGGCCCCGCGAGGCCCTGGTGGCATGGGCGGGGACAGTGGCCGCAGAGCGCAGATGTCGGGGCTGCTGCTGCCCGGCGAGGTGGCGTGCGACACGCTGGAGCCGTCCGAGCCGCTGTCCTCGGAGCAGGAGAGGGGGACGCGGGGCGGCCGTGGGGGTCCGGCCGGGGTCCAGCAGGAGCTGGGCACCGTCACCGTGTAGTGCGTGGGGCGGCGGCGGGGGCCCGCCCGGAAGGAGTCCACCCTGGGGGGGACGAAGACAGACGCCCTGAGTCTGGGGGTGGGGGCGGCCCCCTGCACCCCACCCCTCGCCCCGCCCCTCGCCCCGCCCCTCGCCCCGCCCCCGCGCCCCGCCCCCGTCCGCCTCTCGGGCTCATGTCCGGTGTGCTGCGCTGTGTCACACCCTCTCGGCCATTCTGGGAACCCGGTGCTCAGCGGCGTTTCATCCGTGGTCTCCACGCCACGTAACTAACCGGAGTGTGGCTCAGGATGCGGCCACAGAGGAAGGCCGCCGTGGTCCCCAGTCCGAGGACAGAGCCTCAGGAGAAACCAGCCCCGGAGCTTGGGGTACGGGCCCCCACAACCGTGAGACGATCATTTCCGTCCCGTGAGCCACCCGTCCGCTGCATTTGGTTAGGGCAGCGCTGGCGAGTGGCCTCCCCCAGAGGCGCCGGTCTCGGACACCGCCGGCCGGGCAGAGGGACACAGCGTGCGGTCAGTTCTCAGCGCCCGCAGAGTCCGCAAGAGCAGAGGTGCAGGAGGCCGGGGTGGGCCTCGTGCGAAAAGTCCTGGACGAGCCCCATCTGGGCATGAGTTCCACGTCACCGAAACACAGCAACTTTACCCAGAAAGCCACGTCCCATGGGTCATGAGCCGATCGGCCGACAAAAACGTTGTGAGCGGAAGCTTGTGAGAGCCCCGCGCTGCGTCCCCGGGAGTGTGGGCCGTCGCCGTGGATTCGCATTTGGGGCGACTTCGCAGGACATAAAACGACCACGAACGAGAATCCACGGACGTGGTCGGCGACCGACAGCCTCAGACACCTGCTGAAGCTCCCGCCCACGCACGGGGGCCACCGGGGACAGAGCGGCCGGCCTGGCACCTGCCCTGGGCCCCCGGCACGGGACGCCTGTGTGACGGACACGCGGGGCCCGCGGAGGAGCCCGGCGTCGCGGGCGGACTGGCCACGCGCCGCCCACAGCTGCGCCACCCCGCTCCGCCGTGGGCTCCCGCGGTGGGCCCCCCACCCCCTGCGTCTCGGGGGTGGCCCGCGCGTTACCTCAGAGACTGGCCCCTCCTGCCCCGCACCTCGGGGGTGGGGGGGGCACTGGTGCGGCCCTGCCACTGGCCGGGCACGCTGCGGCTGGGCGCGGGCTCCGGCAGCCTCGGGCCGGGGGCGCCGGGCTGGTCCTGCAGCGGGGAGGCCGGGCTGCTGCGGAAGGGTGCAGGCGGGTCAGCGGCGGGAGGCTCCCGTTCCCGTGCATGTTTGCAGAGGAAGCGGGTGCTCGGAAGGGGCCCCACGCAGCCGCCAGCAAGCACACAGCTGGGCAGAGGGGCCGCCTCCCGCCTGGCCCTGCCGCGCCCTCCCGGCCCTCACCTGGACTCGCTGCTGGGCTCGGAAGACTTCCTCGGCTTCTCGTAGGGGTGGTCCAGGCTGGTCTCCCGCCAGGGGCTGTTCTGGATGGGGGCCCGGTCCAGGCCTGCCGTCTCAGCTCCAGCCGGCTGCAGCCCCTCGAGGCTCTGGGGCGGGAGAGGCGGGGACTCTGGGGGTGCTTCTGGCCCCGGGGCAGCCTCTGCAGGGGTGGAGAGGCCTGAGGGTAGTGGCCAGGATCCACCGAGCAGCTCTCCCCAGCCCATGGCTGTCCAGCTACGCTCCCCCCAGATGCTCGAAAAGGGATCCCCCTCTCTGGGACCCTATGCCCTCGCGGCCCTGTCCCACGCCTGCCCCCTTCAGGAAGCCCCCCTGGACTGCCTCCCTGGCTCGCAGTCCTCCGCGGCTGACCTTTGCTCCCGGTGCCATGTCTGCACCTGACCTACTTCGCCTGTTCTCGCCACGCCCAGCCGTGCCACTTCCTTACTGGCCTGGGCGCTGCCCCGGGCAGGGCGGCACACCTTCCGGTCACCTTCCCCCCGCATCTGTAGGGCTCGTAAACAGGGCTCTTGATCTACAGACTCGTGCCCTGCGACCGTCCTCTCAAAAAGGCCAGCGACTGTGGCCGGACAGCCCTCTGGCTCCGACGAGTGCACAGTGAAATAAAGTCCCAGGACGCCTGGGGCCCGGCTGCAACTCTCCCTGCCCTGCCCTGCCGGCAGGGCTGAGTGACTCGCATGGGAGGGGCCGGCCACCCCCGCCCTCGGTGAGCATGTGCGGGGCACCCCGCCTGCCCTGGCCCGCTCGCCCCCGAGCTCTGCCCGAGCCCCAGGGCCGCTGGCGCCCAGCCCTGACTACCTCCCCGAGACGCCCCTCACCTTCCTCCCGGAGTGGCCCGTCCGACAGGGAGCTGTCATCGGAGGCACTGAGCTCTGGAAAAGCCAAGGGGAGACAAGGGACAGAGGTGAGGAAATGAACCCGCGGGCACGGGGCGCCCCCAGCCTGGGGCGGCCCAGGCCGGACCCGCCACTCTGACCCCTCGTCAGGGGACGCCCCCTGGTGCCAGACACCGCACCGCATGGGTGCGGATTTGCTGCTTGGAAGTAGAAGAAAAATCAGAAGTTAGGAGCTAGGAGACAGGAAACCTGATTTTAGTCCTGGCTCTGCCATTAGCTTTGCAACTGTGAATCAGCCTTCCCAACGCACAGGGCCTCAGTTTCCCCATCTGTCAAACAAAAGCCAGGCCCGCCTGCGGCAGGGTTTCCTGGTGGGGAGGCGGAGGTAGAGCACCAATCTGGTCGGCCCGTCGGGGGAAAGAAGTTTGCTAACTGTTCCACGGCCTCGGCCGTCCACAGCGCAACTCAGCTGGAGGCCCCCGAGCCGAGAACTCCCGCGCCACGAGCAGCAGAAGCCGTGCGTGTGTGCGTCTGAGTCGTGGGGTTGGGGGCGACGGCCGGATGCGGAAGGTTCTGTGACTGGTGACATGGCCAGGCCCCCGGAGGACATGGGGCGTGGCGTTCCCGCAGGTTGCAGCCAGAGCCGGGCCCCGGGAAAGCAGAGGGGACTGACCTGGGCCACGGCCTTCGAGCCGAAGCCTTCGGGCCCTGAGGATCTGCCTAACGTGACCTGCGTGGAACTCAGGGGGCACCTCTGACTACACGTGAGAACAAGGAGGAGGAAAAACAATCCCGAGTGTGTCCACTGTGCCTTTAACTGCCCAAGCGCTGTGATAACTGCCTGCCCAAGGCCCGGGGCCAGTAAGCACTGCGCAAGGTCCTGGCCTGGGGGCAGAGAGTGGCCTCGGCCAAGAGCCGACCCCCCATCCAAGGGCCAGGGGTCAGAGCCCGAGGGGGTGGGAGCAGCGGACAATCCCCCCAGCCCAGCCCAGGCCAGGAATCCAGCTCTGCCCCAGGGCCCCCCACAGCCCCTCCAGCCCTTCACAGCAGCCAGGAGGTCTGGGACCCCCAGCAGGCCTGGGGGAGGGGCCAGCCAAGGGCAGGCACCCTTGGGGGGGGGGGGGCTGCAGGTCTGACCCGACAAGCTGGTTTTGTGTCTGAGAAGGACAAACGGTCACACCTCAGGGCTCAGAACCACATGTGGAAGGTGACCGAGGCTGGAAGCCTGGACGTGTTGATGGCTGGGCCTGGGCCCAGGCCACCCCCAGGCGCCCCACACGGCCACGGGGCTGGGGCCTCGACTGGAGAGGGGAAGCCGAGGGCTCCACCCGACCGGGGCGCTTCTAGAGACTCCAGGGGCTGTGAGGCAGGGTGCTGGTGAGCCTCAATATCAGCGTAAACGGCCCACGAGTCCCCCAGGCCCTGGGACGATTCAGAGAGCTGCGTGTGAAGCCCCGGAGTGGCCTCCCTCAGGCCAGGGGACAGCGCATCCCAGCGGCATGCAGAGCCTCGGGCTCGTCCGGCAGACCAGATACGCATCTCCAGGGGAGGAGCCCTTGGAATGGAAGGAGCCGACCTGGCCGGGGCTTGAGCCCGGGGGCGGCAAGGACGGTTTGGAACACTGGACGCAGCTGGGGCGCACGGCGGGGCTGGCCAAAGGCAGGAGCGGTGGCCGCAGCCCAGCACCCCGAACGGGCTCATGGGGACCACCGCCCCCACGGACTCACCGCGGCCCAGGGGGCGGGCGGGCGCCGGCGGGGGCCCGCTGTGGCGCCTCCACGCCCCCAGGTGGCGCTCCAGCTCCCGCAGCTTCTGCTCCTCCTGCCGCACCGCGTGCTTCCGCTGCCGGCGCGCCTGGCGGCCCAGGTGCTCCTCGCGGCTCAGGCGTCTGGCCGCCTCGGCGATCTGCAGCTGCAGCGCCAGCTCCCGCTCCAGGCTGCTCAGGGGGTCCTGCGGGGGGAGATGAGGCGTGGGCGTGGGAGGCAGGGGGCTCGGGGACCCTGGGGACACAGGGAACAGCCCCGGCCGGGTGTTCCGGATCCTGCCCTAAGCCGCCCTCCTGGGGCAGAGGGTGGAGTGATGGGAGGTGCCCACGAGCACAGCTGTCGGCCGAGAAAGCTGGGCCACCCCAGCCTGCCCGCCGAGCCAAGCAGGGCGGGGACCAGGTGAGACACTTTCCCTCCTGACCCCAAAGCGTTGGGCAGAGGAAAGTGCTGCCACTCAGGACGCGGGGCAGGGCTCCCGGGGGACCTGTGCCACACCCACTCCTCCGTCCCCAGCCAAGGACAAGGACAGCCCCAGGGGCCAGAGCAACCTGTCGAAGCAGGCCACCGCCTCTCTCGGCCAGCTGCCGGGCTCCTAACTGATCTCTGCCCACTGGGGACCACGCCAGTGTCCTCCCTTGAGTGCCTGGCTCTCTGCTTCCGCGTGGCCACCCGGGCTACGCCTCAGCGGGTGGCCCTCGTCCACTCGGAGCCACGCGCCCTTCCTGGGGGTGATGGGCGGCGTGCACGCTGCCAAGCGCCCGTGGAGGCGCTGGGCCTCAGAAGCTGTGCCCAGCTGGTGCGAGGTCCTGGCTCAGGGGCCGCCTTTGGGGACCGAGGTTCCTCACCTCTCTGGACAAGGCCTGCTCATCCAGCCTGTAGGCGGCTCCAACCCTGCGGCGGACCTTGGGGGCCTTCTCCCCTGGTTTGAGGGGATACTCAGCCGGCAAGACGCCCGTCAGCTCCTGCGGAGGGAGGAAGGTTAACCCAGGCCCCTCTCCACTCGTCCGGCCCGTGGCCGGCCAAGGTGAGCCTATCCCCAGGCCCGGCCATGCCCACCCTCCACTGCACCCTGTCACCCGGGGTGGTCTCGCTGGCACCTTTGAGGCCCCCTCTGCGCCCCTGCCCCGAGCCTCCCAGCCTCCTCCGCTCAGCTCCGGGGCTCGACCCTGGCCCTGGCCAGCCTCACCCACCTGCGTCTCCACCTGCAGCCTTCCGGCCCTCGCTCCCCGGGCCACCTGTGCCCTCAGCAGGGGCACCGGGCACCGTACCCCCACCTGCTTTCCAAAGCTCTCCCTTCTCACAGCCCCAGCCTCCCAAAACACGACTCCGCAGATGAAGCCCGGGTGCGGGGAGCAGACCGGGGCCGGGCTCACCGCCTCCCGCAGGCAGAGGGCCCTCAGCTCCTCCAGGCAGGCCTCCAGACGCCCCTCCAGGGCCCTCTGCTGCCTGCGCATGGCGTACGTCAGCTCCTTCGCCTCCTTCAGCTCCTTCAGCGGGGACACCGGGCTGTCGGGACCTGGGGCAGAGGGCACCCGTGTCAGATGCCTAGGGGAGCACGTCCACACACACGCACGCACACGCGTGCACACACACATGCCTCTCCTGCCCTCCGTCAGGACGGGGCCAGCCCAGGCCCACGAGCTCAAGCCAACCAGAGATAGGACATTCGCACGAGCCGGGTGGGCCATTTCGACGCGGATTATCAAGCTAAAATGGAAGATGCCGCGCTCCCGGCCTGACCCCCCGGGGACGAGGGCTCTCCAGCCCTCACAGCGTCCACCCCCCCACACAGAAGGCCCCCGACCCTCCAGTCCTGGGGCGCTGGGGCTCAGGGAGCCAGGGCCGGGGGGCCCCCCGAGCCGCTCACCAGACTGCAGGATGACGCCGCTGTCGGTGCTGCTGACCTCGTCCTTGCTCTCCATGGCGGGTTTCTGGGAGGAGGGGGCACAGAGCAGGGGGAGGTGGCACTGTTCCCAGCCTGGGCCAGGTCTCACAGGTGGCCTGGAGTTTCCCCAGCTTTTAGGAGATAAAAAAAAAAAAAGCTGTGCGTAAACCCCCTGGGTCCAAACAGCACTAAGAGTCAGACGCTGGAGGGGGTGGGGGCCGTGTCTCTGGGGCAGGTGGGGTTCTCGGCACTGGCCGTACATAGAGGGAAGGTTGGCTCTGTGGGCCCCACGAGCACACCTGGTCCCTACAGGCTCACTGGGCCACTGAGCCCCCTGCCTCCTCTTCCCCCCGGGGGGTCCACGGCAGGGTTGGCACAGGAGCCACCGCCCTGGGGACAGGGTCCGTAAGGAAGAGTCAAAGGGCAGGAACAAGGACGGGCGGGGCACAGGGAAGCAGGAAGTGGACAACGTCCTCCCGAGATACAGCCGTCCCCATGGGGCTGACTGTTCCTGGCCGGAGGACCTGGGAGGCACGAGGCCCACCCTGCCACCCCAGTGCGTGAGGGCACTTCCGGAAGTGGGGGGGGGGGCACTGGGCACTCAGCCGAGGCCTCAGGCTGGGGCCCTCACAGCCGCCGGCTCTACAGGCCATTAGTCTCAAAGGCAGTGGCCAGAGAACTGTCCCAAAGCCCAGAACCACCACCCGGGCCACTAACCACGACTAGGAGACCCCTCGAGGGGGAGTCGGCCCGGATCCCCTATGCCGCCAGGGGGCCTGGGGTGGGGGTCGGGGCTTTTGGGGACAGGAAGGGCATCCTGCTGCCCTGCTCCCTGGGGCTTGGGGACGCTGCCGTGGCTCAGGCGCAATCCCAGCTGTGCCGGCCCAGCCAGCACCCACACCAAAACAGCACCTGCTGCCCGCCCCCTCCCCGCCCCACCCCGCACCCCTGCAGGCCCTGTGGCTGGAGCAGAGCAGGGGCGGGGAGGGCGGGCCCGGGGGCCAGGGAGACGAGCCCAGCCGCCTCCTCGCTGAGTCAGCCCCTGAGCGACAGGCCAGTGCTCCCGAGTTTCTGTCTGGAGCTCATCCTGCCTCCCGAGGGCACGGCCCCGGGCTGGGCTGGGGGCGGCGGGTGCCACCGCTCGTCAGCCTCCGGGAGGAAAAGTGGGCCTTGGGAAAGGGGCGTACACAGCAGGGCAGAGGCGGGGGGCCCCGACAGCACCCCGGCCCGCAGAGGCGGAAAGGCCAGCACGGCCGAGGCTCGCTCGACCTGCGAACAACGCCCGGCGCCGGCGACGACAGTGAGGCCGGAGCGGGCCTGCCCTTGGGGGCTTCAGCTCCCCGAGGATGCCCGAGGGGGCGGCGGGGTTGGGAGAGAATTTACATGGGGCCCGTGCAAAGCTGCCCGAAACACTAGCCGCGTGTCCTGCGAATATGGGGGGGGGGGCGTCACCTCTGTCCCTTCCATCCCTCCAACCCCTCGTCCTCCTAGGGATGAGAACAGGGCAGAGGACAGGGGGCTGGGCAGTCACCCGCTTTCTTACCACCCACCCAGTAGCCTCGGACCCTCCGCCAGGCCCGGGCCAGGCCCCGCCAGAGCTCCCAGACAGGTAGCCTCGCTCGCTGGGGGCAAGAGGGGGTAATGTGGGTAGGAGCTGTTAATTAGTCACACTTGCTAATTAATTATTAACCTGACGGGCAGCTCCAGGGACTGGGGGTGCTGGGCGGACACCCCTTGACAGGTCAAGGCTCAGGGGCGGGGAGGGGGCCCAGAGGGGCTAACTGCTGCTCCGAGTGAGTCACACGCACAGCCCCTGGAGCCGGGGACCCAGATCAGACTCTGTCACCTTGCCTGGCTGGGTCTCGCCCCGCCTCACAGGGACAGTGGACATGAGGCCGAGGCCCTTTCCAGCCTCCGCTCTGAACCCGGACACTGCCGGACACAGCTGCACAGCGGGGCCCCTCACGCCCTGCCCAGCTGGCCTCCACTCCGTGGGGACCCCGCCCCGAGCCCGCCTGCACCCAGGAGGGCACGGGTCTCCTGCCGAGGTGCTTCAGGCACTGCTTTTCAGTAAAGCCAATTGGGGACACCCCCCCACACACACACACCGGCCTTCTGGTCCTCAGCCCTGGTCCTGGGCCCTGGGAAGCACTCTGCCCGACTGAACGATGTCCCCGGAAAAAGGCAGAGGAAGGAAGAAGGGCCGTGGGGCCGGGGGGGAGGGAAAGGAAGCCCAGGGCACCTCCCTCAAGCCGACCATGGGGTCCTCCCGTAACAAATGTGCCCCCGGCCAGGTCCTGGCCCTCTGGTCCCCTCCCCCTCAGCAGTACGCTGACAGGCTGCTCGTCTGGGCCACCGGCGCCCCTCGCCCTGGGCCCCCACTCGAGGAGGGGGTGGCGGAGCCGGCCGGGTCCCCGGTCCCCGCCCCGCCCTCACCTGCTTCTGCGCGGCAGTCCAGGCGTCCCGGAAGCAGCCCCCGTCCCCAGGTCAGGGGGCTGAGGGGCGTCGCGTGCCGCCTTGGGGCCTCCCAGGCCGCAGGGCGGCCTCCCGGTGCGCTCCCTCCGATCTGGCGCCTGCCGTCCCCGCGAGGGTCCCGCCGCAGCCTGGCCCGGTCGCTCCCGGGCTGCTGGCCCCGGAACCAGGCGACTTGTTGCGACTTGAGGCAGAGGGAGGAGCAGGTGAGCTAGTCCCTCCCTGAACAAACCTGCCCTGGCTGCTTCTGGGCCTCTGCACTTCCGGGAGCAGTGGCGCGAGGGGCACCGCGGAGGAACCCCACGAGGAGGCGGGGGGGGGGGGGGTGTGTGTGTGTCTGTCTTCGTGGAGGAACCCCACGAGGAGGCGGGGGGGGGGGTGTCTGTCTCCGTGGCCCACAGTGGGCACTAATGCAGCAGCCACGCAGTGGGGTGCCCAGTGCTCTCAGCCCTGACCCTGCCCTGGCTCCTGCCTCCGATGGCCACTGCCCTCCTGAGCCTCAGTTTCTCTTTCTGGAAATCGAGGCACGCAAACCCCCTGGAAGCGGGGGTAAGGACCACTGACCACGGGGGCCAGCAAGAAACCTGTAAACCACCAAGGCTAGGTCCTCGGTCCTTCCGCACCGCAATACTGACACTGAGGGCTGAGCTGTCTCTCCCCGGCCGGCTCAGAAGCCTCGGGGAGGCAGTGACCCCAACTCCCCACGCGGAGCCCAGACTGCTCCGGCCTTTCATCCAGACGCCTCCCCCAGGGGTCACGGGGACCATCGCTTCCCTGCATGTGATTTCCACTCATCCTTCAGAGCGCCGACTTGAACCCCGATCCTGACCGGCCCCAGGCCCTAAGCCCACTCCCCCAACTCGAGGGACCAGAGACCAAAACGGCGTTTGTTTCCTACAAAAATCAGGCCTCCAGTTCGCCCACCCCATTGACCCTCGAGCAAACACTGCTGGAATTCAGCCTATTTTACCAGGGGACAAGGCTTAGGCCACCTGTTGCCCGTCCCCAGGGAGCAGAAAAACAAATGCCGCAGATCCAGGACTGACCCCCAGACTGCGCCCCGCCACTGCTCTCTCCCCCCACTCTCCGACCCTCCCCGGGACCCTAGCACCTCAGCACACCTCTGCATGGCTTCCCCCCCCCCCAGAGTGGGGACGGCAGACGGCTCCGCCAGGCACCTCCAGGGACCGGAGCCCCCCCACACACACACTCAGCTCACCTCCACATTCCTGCACACACCCTCTTTCCAAACAATGCCAGTCTGGTCCTCCAGGCTGACCACCCCCTTCCCTCCCCAGGCTGAGGCTGAGGGGCCCCAACAGGGGACGGTCCCTTCCGCCGCGAGGGGCCTGCAGCCCTTCCCTCTCCCCAGCCCCAGGAGAAACAACAGCCATCCTACAGGTCTGTCACATTCTTCCAACGTCAAGACTGACACCCTCTCTCCATCTTGCCCACCCCCCCCCCAGCTCCAGGCCTGGGATGATGGAAGTTTCTAGAATCAGCTGACAGCATATTTTTTGATGCATTAAATAAAATTAAGAGAACCACTACGAGAACCAATTATACTGAAACATGGTTCTGAAAACAAACAAACAACAAATAGCGAGGGACGTGCTCCTCCCTCAGCAGCAAACGGGGTCTCCCAGCCCGCGATTCCACAGAAGGGACGAGTGTGGCCGACGTCTCAAGGCAGTGACAACTGCTGCGTGACACGGAACTATCTGTGAGTTCCGCTGACCCCCGGCTCCTGAGGGCGGCGCTGAATTTCTGCTGAAGGTAGTGAAAATTAAGGACGCAGGTTTCCCCTCCCCCACGGACATTCGCCAGCCGGCTAAACTCTCTCCAGATGCTTTAATGAGGACCCAGTTAAGAGCCCCACCTTCCGGTGACCCCCATCTCTGAGTGCAAAGGCCTCTTGCTCCCTCGAAATCGCAGGCGGCATGTCCCAACCCAGCAGAATGTGGGGTTTGGAGCAGAACTGGCCAACAGAGTGTGGGAGCCCCCCTGGCCCACCGGCTCTCACTGTGCGCCAGGCTGTCCAACTCCAAATGCCAAGGGCAGGTGGGCGTTCCAGGGGCTGGCTGGGGACCTGGGGCTTGGCGGCCCACTATCAGCCAGCCCATGGGGTCAGCGGCCAGATGACCCAACTCTAGACCACCGGCTGGTGAGGACGTGGAGTCTCCCCACATCACATTAGAGTACTCAGCTCTGTAAGCGGGGAACATCTGTCTCGCCAGGGTTGTCGCTTCCCAAGGAAAAGCCGCCCCCTCCCCGCCCCCCGCCGCGCCCCGTCGCCCCCCGCGCCCGCACACTGTCTTAGGTTCGGTCTGTGTTTCCTCTGGTCCATGAGCGCGAGTTCTTTAAGGCCGGGGCCCGTCCTGCGTCCCCACCCCCCACGCGCACCCAGCGCGGTCCAGTCCCAGGCGCCTGGAATCCCACAGAATGAATTAACAATCCGCGGTCAGCGCCCAGCCCGCAGAGCACACCGCGGGAGGGGAAGGGGCCGGGACCCTCCAGGCGAAGGGGGGGGGGCGGGGGTGACGGCTCCTTGGCCATTTTCCCTCCACACTCTCCTCCCTTCCCACTGGAAAAGGTGTTCGCCCCAGCGAGCGATGGTGGCGAGGCTGGGACGCGGGACCCCACCAGCCCGGAAGGCGCCCTGGAACCAGACCTCTGGCTTCCCTTAAAAGCCCCTTTGTCCGCTCCACCCTCTCCCCTCCCCCACCGCGCCCTCCGCATCCCGCGGCCCGGACTTTGCTCCTTTTGTTTGGCGGCTTCTGGCTTCTCGGAACCCGGCCGCAGGGTCCACGGCGCGGGGAGGGTCCCGAGAGAAAGGTGGCCGTGGTGGACGCAGGCATTTGGGGTAGAGACTCGGGATGCCCACCCCCCTGGACGGATTCCCGCGTTCCCTGTGCCCCCCCCCCCTCCGCTGAGGCCGAGAACCGCGGGTGCAAGGGCCGATCCCCCGTTCCCCCTTACCTGTCCTCCGGAGCTGCGGCGCCGCGCGCCCGCGCCCGCGCGCCCGGCTCCGGCCCCGCAGCCGCAGGACCCGCGTGTCCAGGCCGCCGTCGCTCCCCGCGAGCCCTCCCGCAGACCGCCCTCCCCGGAGGTGTTCCATTTAACTTCGGCATTTGCAGCATCCCAAATGTTAAAGATCCCAAGACATCTGTCCCCCGGGGCGTACCAAGGCGCGGAGGAGGGGGGGAGGCGCACGGGGGGGCTGGGGATTCCCACTCCGGAGCCGGGCGAGGCGGCGCGTGGGGCGGGAGGGTGCCGGCGGGGGTGGGTGGCCAGCGGGGGCACCGGCTCCAGGGGCGAGGCCTTCCCTCTTCGCCCGCTCTCGGGCGCCGGCCGGCGGGACCCCCCCGGCGCGGCCGGTTCCCGCGGCCCGGGCGGGAGGAGGCTGCTCTGCGTCCGCGCGCCGCCTTCGTCCGCGCGCCCCGGCGGGGCCTGGCGGGCGGCTGCGTTCCCGAGTGCCCCGGGTGAGAGAGGCGGCGCGGCCGCCGCGCCCCTCCCCGCTCCCGTGCGCCCCGCGAGCCGCCGTTGCCCCCCCACCTCGGCCCCGGCCCAGCGCCCGCGGCTGGCCGATCCCGGGCGGGGAAGCGGAGACGCTCCGGCCGCGCGCTGTGAGCCACGTGCCCGTCCGCCCTTCCCTCACTCGCTCGCTCCGCGTCCCTGGCCCCGTTTGCTCAGTAAACTAGCGCCCCGCACCGACGATCGGCATTCGGGTTCCCGCCCCGGAGAGCACCCCCATCCGGACAGTGCGCGCCGGTGAAGCCAGGGGCGGGACCCAGGGCGCGGAGCCCGAGGCCCGCGCAGGCCGAGGGGCCGCCGGGCCTGGCCACAGGAGACCGGGGTGCGGGGGGGGGGGGGCGCGGGGGCAGCGTTCGGGAGGTTTGCAGAGGAACGCGGGGGACAGCGGCGACAGGGCGGACAACAGCGCAAAGGCACAGGAGCCCGGTCGGTTCTGGGAGCTGCAGGACATTAGGGTGTGGATGGCGAGGGAACGAAGAGAGAACAGGCCGGAGTGGCGGGCAGCGGTCCCTGGGGAGGCGCGACGGCTCCGTGTTCTCCGGATTGTCCACGGCACTCAGGAAAGGCTCGCGCGTGCTCCACCCACGGAGCCTGGAGCCCTGGCCAGAGCCGAATCCGCCTAGAGGCGGCAGCTTTTTCTGGTGTGGGCAAAGCCACTGGATGAGCTAAGCTGGCTGAGGAGCCACGTGGGCTAGCGAAGGATTTAAGATTTTTATCCTGAAATTGGAAAGAGGCTACTTGTATTATTCACGGTTTTCCAAAGAAACAAAAAAGAAAAGAAAAATCATATATATATATATATATATATATATTGAGGAAGGCTAACAAGTCCGAAATCTGCAGGGTGGACTGGCCAGCCCGAGACCCAGGGAAGGGCAGCAGTCAAATCCAAGAGCAGTCAGCGCAAAGAATTTCCTCTTCATCAGAGGAGGTCAATCTTTTCCGCATTAAGGCCTTCAACTGATTAGGTGAGGCCCACCCACATTATGGAGTGTAATCTGCTCCTCTCGGAGGTTACTGTTCATTCATCTAAAATATACCTTCACACAAACACCTAGAATAATGTTTGGGTACCATGGGCCACGCCAAGTTGACACATAAAATTAGCCATCACACTACTGAAGACTGGATCCAGATGACTTGGGTCAACTCACTCGCAGATCACTTTGGGGTATGAGCAATAGGTGTAGGTTGTTGGGGGGGGGCAAGGAAGCCGTGGCTAGACAGTGACCAGGCAGGGGTGATGGGGCCTGACTCATGTGGCAGCACCGGGGGAGGGAGGGGTGAGTCAAGGACGAGTTGGGAGATAGACCCGGCCTGAGTCTGTGATTGATCGGCTGGGAAGCTGGGGATTCCCAGGTGCCCTCACTGCGGGACATTGATGGTGACGTCCACCGAGCAGTCCGGCTGGGGCTCCCAAGCACAGAGTGAGCGGCTAAGGCGCCAGCCGTACCCTGCCGTGTGGGTTCCCGTTAGCCTTCAGGGTGCCGCCTGGGAAAGTGGGGTGTGTGCCACCCCAGCAGGCCCTGGACAGAATCCGACTGATCTAAAAGCAACAGAGGAGGCACCGGGTGCATCTCGCAAAGCTGAGCTTGTAGGTTAACATCTGCAACGTTACTGTTCTCTTCACTGCTGGAGAGGAAACCGTAATCGGGTAAAGCCTCGCCATGGCTGGCCGAGGGGGGGCTGGGGAGTAGATCTTCCTGATTCCACACCCCTGTGGGTGGGCAGCGGCGCAGCCCCAGAGGGCCAGACAGGCGAAGCGACGGGGGGAAGCCCCTCCGGCAGGATGCCGTGTCCCCGCGCGGTCCTGCTGCTCCTGCGGGGTGGTGGAGCTTGTGGTGCATTCGAAAACGGAGGGAGGGGAGAGGTGCAAACTGGGAGCTGCCACCAGGCCCCCATCAGATGGGGGCTCCTGGAAAGGGGTGCGGGTGCTTTGAGGGGACTCCGAGGGTCTGCCGTGAGGAGCAAGGGACATGGTGGGTGGCCGCAGCTGGGCTCCTGGGAGCCACCTCCTCCCCACACACACCCACAGTGGAGGGGCTCGCCCCAGCCCGCGGTCCTGGTCCAGCTGATGCCGCGACCCCCGGGGCCAGCAGCTAACCGGCTCGGCCTCCCGCTGTGCCCTCCGCATCGCTGCGTGGCTGGCAGGAAGGCACCCGGAGGCCCAGACGGTGCCCTGTGGGCGCCCTCGCCAGGAGCTCACTGGAAACCCCAGTGTGAGTGGGGGCCGCGGCCCCGCTTCCTCTCCCAACCGCATCCTGCAGCCTCTGTCGGCCACAAGCCTCTCGACCGGGCTCCGGGCGGGTGAGTAGCTGTGCGAAAGGCTGGCCGCCAACTTAGGGGGAACGCCGGGGGCTTCACGCAAGTGCTGGCGGGAAGAGACTCCCCCAAACTGGACCCCGCTCCAAGTCTGGTGGGCAGGCCCATGGCGAGGCTCTACCCCGAGCCACGGGGCGTGGGAAAGGGGCCCGCTGCCCCAAACACCAGCGTGCGCGGCCAGCTGACCTCCGCTCTGTTCTAAGTGCCACTTAGAGAAGTGGGGTCCCCCTCCCCCCTTCTCTCTCTCCTCTTGCATCTCTCCCTGGCCTCCTCTTGCTCCTCCTTCACTTCAGACTGTCCATCCTGGTCTTGGGGCTGCCACAGGAGTCCAGGACCCCCCATCGGGGCATCACCTGTGGAGGTCACTGGCCCCCGAGACTCCTCCCCTCCATCCCGCGGGCCACGCCCCAGTTGTGGCCGCTGTCCCCGGCTCTGCCACCAGGGGACGCCCAGCGGCCCTCCGTGCGCCCCTCAGAGCGACCTGACGGGGTGGCTGCGGGGCCTGCAGAATCTAACAGCCTGGTCCGCCCAGGCCCAGCTGGCGGGTGGTGGTGGTGGGGGGGGGGTCACCCCGACTGCCCCGCCACCTTCCACCCCTCCGGGCACTCGGCGGCTGCACAGCCGGGCCCTGGTCGTTCCCGCCGTCCACTATTCGGTTTCCAGAGACCCGAAGAGACTTTGGAACTTTAAGAATAGATAGTGAATTGTGTTAAAAATAAATCGACGACTATGAAGACCAAAGCGAAATACTGGAGAGGGGGAAGATGGCATTTTTGTGAGGTTTTCAAATAAGGCGGCGGCCGGTGGCCAGTCCCACAGGACAGCAGGGTCCGGAGTGCAGCTCTGCTCCAGGCCCCCCCCCCCAGTCCCACGAGAAAGCCCTGTCTGCTTGAAGCAGATGGCACAGAGTAAACACACGGTCACGCTGGTCCCCACCCATGTCCCCGCTCCTCCCCCCTCCCCGCCCCCTCTGGTATGTGTGCAAAGCATTCCCCGCCCCTGGGTGCAGACCCCCAGCCCCCAGCCCCCTGCCCCCCCAAAGGCTGGAGGGGCTGTGGGAGGGGTCTGCTGCTGGCTGCTCATTGCTCCCAGGCTCCAGGGCGGAGGGACCGGGTATGCCCGTGCCTCCAACGGCGCCTGCCGGAGGGGTCCTTTCCCCGCTTTCCCCGGCAGGTGGCATTGAGCGGCTCAGGTACCCAGCTGAGGAGAGACGTGAAAACACGTGTTCTGCAGCCTCGGTTTCTCCGTCTGTGCTGCGGGGACCGCAGGGCCCGCCGCGGCCGCGGCGAGGGTGACGCGCACGCGCAGAACGCGTCCCGGCGCGGTGCCGCGCTTTCGCAGGCAGTGATTTTTAAAACGACGCGTTCCCCACGTCCCCAGTCTTAAAAGAAAAGTTTTTCTTCTTCACACTCACCTCTCAGGGAAAGAACTACTAAAATGTCTACAGTCACCTCTTCCTGGCCTGAAGCTGTTTACGGGGGACTGAGTTTCGCTTCCTGTGGTTTAGCAGCGAGAGGCTTCAAACGGCCAGCCTCCCGTGACCAGCCTGCCTGGGGCCTTGGCACCGGGGCCTAGAAACACCTCTGCCTGCTCTTAGAACACTCAAAGCTATAAGAAAGGAAGAGAAAGGGGGGTGTTTAGGAGGGAGGCGGTTTAAATCGAGGTCAGACGTGGGTCGATTCACTGAAATGGTCCGTGAACTTGCCATTGTGACCTCCTGACACCCCTCCTCGGTGCCGCCGGCTCCCGTCCTCACCCCCTGCAATGGTCAATTTAGGTCAATTCCCGTTCATTTGTTCGCAAGCACATGGGTTGAGGCGTCTGGGTGCTTTGACAGTCCCTGGGCTGGGCGTAGAGAGGAGGGAGCTCCTGGGAGGGGTGAGCTCTGTGGAGCAAAGTTTGGGGTGCTCGTGGTGGGCAGAGCCCCCTGGGCTGAATCCGAGGAGAAGATGCTTGGTTTGCATAAAAAACTTGTTGCCTTGGGTGCTGGAAAGTGGGCGATTTCCTTCTCCTCGGCCACTGTCACGAGCTGGGGTCCAACAGCCAAGGAATTGAAAACCAGTGAAACACACCCAGATGGCAACAGCGGCTCCTTCCGGGGAGGAGACCGGGCTTGGGGCTGGGGAGCGAGCACGGCTCCAGCTCTGTTATTTCCGCGTGAACCTCGTGCTGTAAAATGCATTCCTTATCTATGGGCACTTTCTGTATTTTAAAGACATCACTTAAAACTTTAATGATGAATGGGTTCCAACACAAATAAGAGACAAAGACAGCGAATTCCCGGTGATCCATCACGTAGACTTCGTGATCATCATCTCCCTATATCGCCTTCGTTTATTTTGTAAGTGAAATATTTTACAGAATGCCTCGGGCGGGGGGACGTAGCGCTTCTACGATACGCGCCTCTGAGACAGGTCAGACATTTTCCCTTATCTGATCGCAATAACTCAGTATCGCCTAAGGCACGTTTGGAGTCCTTCAGTGCCTAGTGCTGCCTCGTAAAGTCGGCCAGTCTCTTGGTGTCCAGGGCAAAGCGAGCGGCAGGTCCCCGACCCCACCTGACTGCTTTTTATCGCGCGGGGGACTTGTGGAAATCAAGTCCTGGTCTCAGGACATGGTCTGTATTCTGCGTTTCATCTGCTGGCCCCCCACCCACACTGTCATTTAAATCTCTCCTAATCCCTCTACGTCCAGTCACCTGGGACTTAGTGGCAAAAGCTTGAAGAGTTTCTGGTTTATCATTTTTTGGCAAAATACCTCACAGGTGGTGCAGGGCGCCCCACCCCATCCTCGGCCAGAAGCACATGACCCTCTGGTCCTGCTTGGTGGTGCCAAAGCTGATCAGCGGGTCCAGGGGGTGACAGCCTGACCGTCCACTGCGAGGCTGCGCTTTCCCCTGACCGCTGGGACATAACCCATCTGGTGACATGTGGCATCTTGCGATATCCAGCTCCCCGCTGCCTCCCACCGAGGGGCCTGGCACCCAGCCGTGCCAGAATCGGGTCTTTCATTTTAGGTTGCAAAACGTGATTTTCGACGTTTTACTGTTTTCCCTTAGAAAGCAGTATGTTCCTGCGACGTGAGTGCTCGCCTCTGGCTAACCTGTCTTCCCCATTCAGGTGGCGACATGGAAACCCTATAGCGACATGCACACTGGTTTGTTATATTTTGAAATAATTCCTCTGTTCGTACCCCATGCTATGTGTGGATTGTTTGGCCTTGATTGTTTAGCTCTTAATTGATAGGTATGTGCTTCTAGGCTTTGGAAAGGTGCATTTTATAAAATGTTTAAAATATTTTAAAAAGCGATTAACCAGGTTAGTTTCTGGAGAACAGGCTGGGCGTGCACTCACGGGACCATGGAATCCAGGTAGGCAGGGACCCCAGGGTGCCCCTCGTCTTACCGTGCATAAGGCCGTCAGCCACACTTGTTTTGGGGACCGCCCTGGTCTCTGCGGGTTTACCCACGGGCTTTCCTGAAGGGACACCGTGCCTGACTAATTCTCTGGGAATCGATGATACAGAAAAGCGACTTATTCGCAATACAGATTCTCTGTCTGATTTTTAGTTTCAAAAGAAAGAACAATAGGAAAAGCAAAAGAACATTTTACCGAGAATCAAAGATTGCCCTCTCTGACACCAGACAGCCCACGGCTCCGTCTTCGTTGCGTGTGGGATGGAGCCTGCCGTTCTCCGCGGTTGTTCTGGAAGGGGACTCTTGGATGCTGTGGCCCCGTGGCCTTGCACGCCAACGGGCGAGCAGTATGTGCAAAAGAAAGATGCTTCGAGTCAATGAATTTGAGAGGTCGAGACCCATGGTGGAATGCAGCTCCGTTTCACAAGTAATTTTCTTGTTTATTTTATTCCCGGTAATTGTAGCAAACCTGCGGCGCTTAGTATATGAAGCGCTTAAAACCATCCGACACGCGAGTGTGTTTAACTCTCACGTGCCCTTTGAGACAGCAGCGTGACTCTCCTCCTATGGACGTCGTTTGGAAGTGGGGACACAGGGGTAACGTGCCCAGGTCAGAGCTGGGACCTGAAGCAGTGGCGGCGAGGCGGGGGGAGGGGCTGTTTGTGCACTTGGAACCCGTTATACCGGTTTTCACAGTCGTGGGGGCTAAAACGGTGACCCCTGACCTCTCCCCAGGGCTCGGTGATGTCCGTGCTGGGCGCCTTCCCAGAGTGCTTTCAACATGCATTGTTCATGAGTCCCCGAGTCCCCGGCTGCTGCCGCCGAGCAAGGTCGGGCGCGTGGCATGAGCTGCCCCCCAACACAGGTGATTTAATCTCAGAGGCAGAGCGAGCGGGGGCAGGGCTGCTGGGTTTGGACCAGACATTCAGAACCATCCCTGAGACAGACGGACGAGGGTTCAGTGCCGCACAGTCCCAAAGCGAAGGCGCCTCAGCCCACTGAATGTCCGATCCCAGAGGACCTGCAGGTTATGGGGTCGCCCACGGAGGACGCCTCAAACGACCATTGCAAAATCTATACGGTGGCGTCGGAAAATGCTCACACGTTCTGCAAAAAAAAAAAAAAAAAAAAAAAAAAAAAAAAACAGAAAAAAGCAAAAAAAAGAAAGCAGACATCTCATGATTCCGGTGTGTAAACTGTGAGCCTGGCAGAGGCGGGTAGGACCGAGTGCGTCAGAATGACACGTTCCGGAGGGTCTCGGGCCATTTCACTCTGAACGTTCCTTTTCCTCTCTTTGTGGTAATGATAATCTTAGCAAATGAGACCCGAGAAGATTTGGGGCGAAGGTCATATAAAAAAAACAAGACTTGGTTTAAAAAGACGGAAAGAATTTGGCCAGCTCGTAACCCAGCCGCGCTGGGACCGTGTGCAGCGCCCAGCCCGGGTCGGCCCCTGGGCACAGCCTGCCTGTCTGGGGGTGTTTGGGGCTGAGGCAAACAGAGATTGCATTAGAGGGAGCGGGGAACAGGCACCCCACGAGGAGTCATTTCCAGAGCAGGCGGGGTGAGAGCGCGCGGCGCCCGTCTGGCGTGCCTCCGGGGGCAAACCACAGCCTCTGTCCACCGCCGGCAGCCGCCCCCGGTGTCGCTCACGGGGAGGACTCCCCGGGCACCCCGGCCCGTGGTTTTAGCGCTCTTTCTCCCAGGCCTGACCCCTGACCTCGGCGTACCTGGGAAGACCCCCATCGGCCCCCTGTCTGATGCCAGACATCTCTGCAGTGACAGGGAACTTGATGGGGTTCGTCTGTGTTCTCCAGGGAGACAGAGCCAACAGAGGAGATTAATCTTAACCTATATCTATAGCTGATATGACATTGTATTCTCTTAAAGTTGGCCAGTGACAAAACACATTTTTTTTCTTTAAATAAAAATGCCTGCTGCTGTTTGTTAAGGGTGAGTGAATGGATAGTCTTAACCACCTCTGGAAAGAATGTACGTTTTCCCAACAACTTGACACAGCGAACCGAAGTCTTAAATTGTTCACCATCTTCAATAAATAATTTCGCTTCTAGGAAATTATCCCGAAGAAAGAAGCAGAAATGGATATAAAAGATTTTTGTAAAAGGATGCTCATTTCAGATTTATTTCTAAGAGTGAAAAATGGAAAAATATAAAAGATTAGGGGCTTGATTAAATACGTGAGGTAGCATTTCATATAATGACCTGATGTGACCTTATAAACGTGTTTTAGAATAATCTCTAATGGCGTGATAAAATAGGACAGATCACTAAGTGAAGAAAACAGGCTACAAAACACTGTTGTAGTAGAGTCCGCACTGAGTTAGCTTCGGGGTGCACGCCCGACCACCCGGGGGGGCTCTCTTCAGTCTCAAATGCACTGGGTCTGGTGTGGCTGGAAAACATTGTACACATGCGCATCGTTACATACGCGGGAAAATACTCTAAGTTATCTTTTCGCGGTGGGATAAAGGGTGTTTTTCATCTTTTCCTATAATTTCCGCTTTTTCTCCTAAACAAAGAACCAGTGTTACTTTACTAATCAGGAGAGAAACCGTTAAATTTTTAAAGAGAGAGCAAGGCCAGGGAATCCCCGGTGTAAACTAGGTTCAGAGTGGGGGCAGCGTCTCCCACGTGGGAGGGGCAGAGGGCAGGGGCCAGAGATGGCGGGAGAGACAAAGGTCTGACTATGCTCTTCGCTCCTCTGTGACCTCGACCAAGCCCCTCACTTCCGAGCCTCAGTTTCATCGTCCGTAGAATGGAGCTGTCGTCCTTGCTTGCCCCAGGGTCCTGAGAATGGATACGATCACGTGTCCGTGCTTTTTAAAACTTTGTGATGGGCTGCAGAGATGCAAAAAGGTGCTGTTGCAGCCTTGGGCAGGGGGCGCGCCAGCTCTGGCCCTCAGCGGCCCTCTCAGAGCGGACAGAGAAGGCTTCGCGAGTGCTGAGGTGCCTCTCCCTCCGTGAGTGAATCCCTTCCGGCTCTGATGAGGATGAAGAGCGAGGGTGACCTCACATCCCCGCCTCGCCCCTCTCCCCGGCCAGGCGTCCCCTGGCCCCCCTGCCTGTGGGGTCTTCCCGTCATTAGCCCCGTCCGACTGAGGCTGGGGCCCCGATGAGGGGTGCTGGGTAAGGAACTTCCTGCAGGACTCGCTGCCAAGGCGGGGGAGGGGTGACACCTGATGACCTTTAAGGAGCGAGACGTCCCCACCAGTGTCCAGAGACCTGACTCCCCCCCGGGGAAACGCGGGGTGCTGAGTCATATCGGCAGGCGCAGCCTCGCCAGCCTTGCCATTCATCTGAACTCCCCAGATCACTCATCAGCCATGGGCGCCAGGTTCCCACACTGTGCCCTGAGAAAGGACCACGGGGTCAAGGGAGGTGAGGAGGAAGCCCAGGATGAGTCACAGGATCAAAGCAGAAACACGCGTGCCCCGTGTGCCCAGCCTGTGCCCAGGCGGTGACCTCTTAGAAAACCAGGACCCCGTCTCCTGTTCTTGGGGACAGGTGGAAAGGGGGCAGCGGGCCTGGAAGGGGACACCCTGACTTGCAAAGAACCTTCCAGAACATGATTGCTTTGCTCTACGAGGCAGCCTGAGCGGACGCAGTCACCTCCATCTTGCAGACCAGGGAGTGAGGCTGCGGAAGGCGCCAGGGTGGACTGAGCCAGCCGGGGCCAGGCCCGATGTCGGCTCCAGGCTCTGTCAATTCGACAGTTTTTTGTTAACTGCCCTTAAAAAAAAATCATAGGACACTTTGAAAATAGAGACCGGGGTGGGGACGAGGATCCTAGCGCGCTCTTATCTAGCACCATCTCCACCAGCATCTGTCCCGTTCCCTCCCTCCGGCCTCCGCTCCATCGTGTGCCGTGATAAAACGTACCTAAAACGCAGTACCGGTCCTCCCTCGTCACGTGACACCATGTTACTTCACGTTACGACACGGTCCTGATGACGATTCCTTCCCCAGGTGCCTGCTACCTGCCAGGCCCTGCGCGGGCACGGAGGGCACAGCGTGGAAACGAACCGCGCCCTTTGCTTAGGGAGTTCGGAGTCTGATGGGAGACGGGCCCGGACAGAGCATCCTGTCAGCACTTAGAGGAGAGAGACCTACCTACGAGGGACGAACAGACAGACAGAGGGACACCTACAGCGAGTGCGGGGGAGACAGGAAGGGAGCGAAAGCTACTTTTTATCAAAGGCCTTTGTGGCAATAATGTTTCGCTTCAACAAAACCAGAACTAACAGTTATTTGAAATGTGTGGGTGTTTAATAGCAATTTTGTTACCTTTAAAAAGCTTATCCACACTTTCTAGTCTCTCTTGTATCAGGTTGTAGCAGGTTCTTCCTAGTCGTAAGACTGGAAGGACTCGGCCTGGGCATCCTGCATTTTAGGGGGTGGGGCGCAAAGATTTTCGAAACCCTGACAAGGTCCTCTGCGCGGGAGTCTGCCACTCTTAACCAACGCCTCCTGCCGAGTCGCTGGCTCGGCTCCAGGTCCCCTGTGGGAAATGGGAGCCTGTTGGTCCTCCCTTCTCATCTGAGAATGAGGGAAAATTTCCAAGGGACATGTGGCCGGCTAATTAGTGTCCTACCCCCAATGAGGGGGAGGGAACGCTGAGTTTCTATAACTGCAGGGGGAGGGAGCGAAAGCCCCCCTGGGCGCAGAGGGGCTCCTTCCTGTGTCTCTGGGGAAGTTCCAGCGTCAGTAAGTGGGGAGAAGCCACTTGGCCGGAGGGGGTGGCGGGGGGCGGGGGGGACTCAGTCAGAACGGCCTGGCGAGGGGCCTGTTCTGGAAGGCGAGATGTCCTCACAGGAAACAACCGTTTCTGTGTCAGAAAGTGATGGGGAGGGGCAAAGGGGCCGTGGCAGGCCTGACTCGGAGACACGCCAGTGTCTTCAGCATGGTCTGCTGGCCGGTGACCCCAGGGGCCGCGGGCATGCCTGTCTTGGGGTGAGTGGGAGGGGCGTGCACAGCTGTGTGTTTCTTGGCAGCCTGACCTTCTAGGGCAGCTGACGGGTGGGGTCAAGGTGGCCATGATGCTCAACCACAGCCCCAGATACGGAAGAGAAACGCAGCGCTCTGTGACGGGCGAAGGGCCCACCGGTGGGCTGTGGCCGGAGTGGTCTGGAGGGGCCGTGGCCCTCAAGGAGAATTGCTGAGGTCCTTTCCGGAACTGACCAATATTTCTTTAGGCCAAACCCTCCTAAAGCAAAAGTACCGTTAACCTAAAAATAAAAGGCCAGAGTGAGAAGCAATAAGCGTTTATTTGAGATTAAAAAAAAAGCTAGTCGGGAGGCACTGATTCAGGCAGAAACCCTAAGCGATTCAGTTAGGTGACAAAGGCAAGAGGTGTTTGTGAGAAGGGGACAGCGAGGCCCACGAAGGGGGGTGTCGCTCTTGGTGCAGACGAGCGAATATGGTGACGCCGATTCTAAACGTTTTCAGTCTTCGGCCCAGCGGCCCTCGCATCTGCTCTCCTTGCGAACGGAGCTTGGGGACAGAATGCCGCCCCGGGCCCCGTCCGGGGGTCCTTCTGCTCTGTTTCAACATTCCAAAGAGTTGGAGCTGAAGACCAGCAGGACGGGGCCTCTGAGGCAGCAGCTCCGGCTCCATCCGAACGCGGCTCCATTCACATTTTTTTTCCTATAGTACGAACACTGAATTCCAAACCCACGGGAAACCTCCAAGGTAAGTCACAGAGTCAGAAAATGGATAATCCCAAACACTCGTGCTGGGCGGTCTCAAAAAGGACCGGAACGAAGGCCCAATGCACATTCGAAAGTCGCAATGACGGCCCCCCTTGGAAGGCGCCTGGCAGGCAGATCCCCTTAAGTCCTTTTTTTCTTCTCTCTGGAACCTTCAGAATGTGCAACGCCCTTTAAAATAGTAAGAAAAACCGACTCGCTGCCCTCCCGTGGGGTTCCCGCGCCCACGCTGCCGCGGCCCGAGTCCTGACATCACACCACAGGCTGCTCGCCCTGAAGTCAGCCTCAGTCACCAGTCTGAGCTCCGTCTGACCCCGAGTTCAACCGCCACTCGACACTCATTCCAGGCCCACGCTCAAGTCGAGAAAGACGTCTTGTCAAGCTCAAATAGCCACCGCGCGAACTGAGAAGGACGGACTCACGCGGAAGGTCCCGGTGTTCCTGGTCAAGTGACAGAGTGATGGAGAATCCGCAGGCCCGGCGAGAGAGACTTCGGGACCCTCTGTCTGAGGGGAGTGTGGGGACCGCTTGCAGGTGAGCGCGCCAGTCCCCGGGAGCGAGGAGCAGGTCTGGAAATTGCCAGGGGCGTACACTGGGCAGCTCACACCCCGCCGGTCCCCAGGGCTTTGCTGAAGCTGGCAAGTGAAAATTCGAATTGGTGGTGACCCGTGACGTAGCAAATGCAGCTAAAAAGAGGACAGGACCAAGGGGCCGTCCACGTCCACAGTCTACAGAAGCTCTCCGAGAGTGAAGGTGCCCAGGGCCTGCGCAGAGAAGGTAGTTATTCCTCAGGAGGCAAAGCTTGTGCAGCTGCAGACAGGGGCTTCGGGGTCTGGGTCTGAGGTTCCGGCAGGTGCTCCTCGGGACGGGGCTGGGAGGCGGTCCGCTTCCCGCTCCTCTTCCGGGGGAGCCTGTGGGTGTCCCAGCTGCTGTCCGCTGGTCCCGGCACCTTTACCGGACTGAAGGGTCAGCGCAGGCGCCCACTGGACCGCGCAGCCGACGGGCCGCAGCCGCCTGGCTGGGGCAGCTCAGGAAGGAAGCGCGGGGGTGCTCGGTCAGTCCGTGAGGGAGCCCGCGGGTCCCCGGCGGCGCCGCTGCCGAGACAGGAGGCGCTTCTGTGGGTCCCGCTGCCTCCCGGCGCCTCCGCCCAGCCGGGGTGGCTAACAGGGGCCGGCCGGGCCCGGACCGGCCGTGCGCGCGCGCCCCGCGCTCTCTCTCGCGTCCCGCGCCTCGGCGCTGGCGTCTGCGGAGCGCGAGGACGCCGAGCTGAGCCCGCGGGCCAGGCGCCAGGCCCGGGCGCGGAATGAGCGGTCCAGCAGGAGGTAGATGACCGGGTTGGCGCAGCTGTGGCCGAAAGCCAGGCAGGTGGCGACGGTGAGGCCCCAGCGCAGCGCCTGCAGCAGGCGGCAAGGCAGCGGCAGCGCCCCGAGGCGCGCCAGGTGGAGGCCGGCGCGCAGGGCGCCGAAGGGCAGCCAGGAGCCCACGAAGGCGCCCTCGACGGCGCAGATGATGCGCAGCGGGGCCGTGGGGACGCGGCCCAGGCGCGGCGGCCGGCGCAGGCGGCGCGCCAGGCAGCAGTAGCAGAAGAGGGTGGCGCCCAGCGGCAGCGCGCAGGTGAGCAGCAGCAGCAGCAGCCCGAGGGCCTGCAGGGCGTCGGAGGGCCGCTCCCCGCACTGGCTGCCGAGGGCTCCGGGAAGCGGCTGCAGGTCGCGGTAGACCAGGGCGGGCAGGCCGGCCAGCAGCGCCGCGGCCCAGGCGCCCCAGCACAGGGCGCGCGCGCACCGCGGGGAGCGCAGCCGCTGCGCCCCGAGCGGCCGCGCCACCGCCAGGTAGCGGTCGGCGGCCAGGCCGGCCAGCAGCAGCGCGCCCGCGCAGCGCGACGCGGCCAGCGCGAAGCCGCTCAGCTTGCAGAGCGCGCGGCCGAAGGGCCAGCGGTCGCCGCGCGCCGCCGCCGCGGCCCACAGCGGCAGCGTCAGCACCAGCCCCAGGTCGGCCGCCGCCAGGTGCAGCACGAAGGTGTCCGCCAGCCGCCGCGGCCCGCGCCGCCCGGCCAGCAGCCGCACCACCAGGCCGTTGCCCAGCAAGCCCATGGCGAAGGCCGCCACGTAGAACGCGGGCAC
Organism: Rousettus aegyptiacus; assembly: GCF_014176215.1. NCBI lineage: Eukaryota > Metazoa > Chordata > Mammalia > Chiroptera > Pteropodidae > Rousettus > Rousettus aegyptiacus. The sequence continues at coordinate 14,250,559 of NW_023416293.1, read as the reverse complement.
CAAGGCGCGGGCGTGGGGCAGCTCCCAGGCCGCGCACAGCTCCAGCTCCTCCTCCAGGGCGCCCGACCCCGAGTAGTCCCAGGACGCCATCGCCGGGCTGGGGCTCCAGGGCTCGGTGTGGGGCACGGTCCGCGGGAGCCTGTGCGCACCCATGGCCACAGCACTGGGGGCAGGTGGCGTGGCGGCAGCTCAGCTCGGCCGGTGCCCAGCACCACCCTTCCTGCCCCGGTCCCAGGCGAGGGGTGGGCGGGAAGGTGGGGGAGGAGCGGGGGAGGAGGGCGTGGGTGGGAGGGGCAGCTTCGGGGATGGAGCGGGTGGCCTCCGATTTGGGACCGGCCCGAGCGAAAGGGCAGGGCCGAGGCGGAGGGGCTTCACGGCTGGGTCCTGGGAGGAAAAGTCCCGGGCTCCCAGCGGGAGCAGCCTGAGGTCAGGGCGCAAGCGAGAGGAGAGTGGCGGGGAACCCTCCTCAGCTCCCCGCACCCTGCACCCCGCGGCCCTCTTTTCTAGTTTCCAGGCGAGGAAGCAGACCCGTGAGGGGCTCAGAGGGCTATGCGGCCTGAGCCGGCGCCGGCCTCCTCCGCTCCGGGAAGGGGTTCTGCAGGCGGGTCCGCCCTGGGCGGCCGGGGAGTGGGCCCCTGGGACCCGCCACCTAGCCAGGAACTGGGCACCGGAGCTGTCAGTGCTCGTTGGTCTCCCGAGGTGCTGGGCTCAGTATCTGAAACAAAGTGGCTTTCCCGGCCCAACCAGGTCCTCGTGCAGCCACCGGGCAGCGTTTCAAATTTTGAGGGAGGGCTGAAGGAGCAGAGCCTGGGGTTCAAATCCCATCTTCCATCGGGCAAAACCTACCTACGAAACCCACCACGGACGACACAGGATGGTGCCAGAGTCGGCGCCAGGGTCGCTGTCCCAAATTCGGAGCCAGAAGCAGAGGCCGGGAGGAGTCGGCAGTGGATTCACGGACGAGCGGGGTGACTCGGGCCCTTGGTGGGGCGGGCAGGGGCGGGTGAGCGGAGCTGCGCCCTTTCCCCAGGTCACGGGCACAGCGGGCATTCGGCGATGCCAGCGCGGTCCGGCCCCTCCCGGGCGAGGCTACGTTGGCACTCAAGTGCCAGTGCGTGTGGCACACAGAGCCCACCCCACTGTCACCGGGGATGGACGACTGCCCCGCCGGGCCTCCGGGCGTTGACCGTCGGAGGCGACTGTCAGTTTTACTGTCGTCTCGAACTGCGCGCCCCTGAGCACCACAGGGGTCTGGGCAGGGGCACAGGCGCACAGCGCGCAGGGGCCGACGGCAGTCACGCCGTGGGGCCACCAGAAACAGAGCCGCGGGAGCACGGCGGATGGGCAGGGCGCATCGGAAAGGCATCCCAGGTGACGCTGAGTCAGTCCCGGGAAGAAATGGAGGGAGGCGAGAGCAGCAAGCAGCTCCTGGGCCCAGGGGAACCAGAGCCGGGTGGCAGGAGAGGAAGCAGATGACTGAGGGGCCACTGGCCATTTCCGAGTCGGGCAAGACACTTGTCTGCTCTGAGAAGATCTCTGGCAGAACTGTGGCCTGGACAGGGTCAGGCTCAGGCCGGGAGACCCCTCGCGAGCTGTGACGTCATTTGTGTTGGGCGCGGAAGGCTCTGGAATTGATTGCTGGCTGTGGGGACAGAAATAGGGCTCATTTAAGAGGTAACTGTAACATCGCGGGTCTCAGCAGAGAGAGGGCAAGGGCGGGCCTTGGGTGGCTCTGTGGGGGACCACGTGGATGCCACCCCCCTCCCCCAGCGTGTGGGAACCCGAGGGGCTGCAGGAAATTCAGAGCTTTCTAAGGTCTGATTTACGTGGGTGCTGGTGAGTGCCGCCCACATCCTGGTGGCCTGGGGGCTGCAGCCTCCTCCCCTGGGAGGCTGGCAGGGGCAATGTCTGCTTGCCAGGCCCAGGGCCCCTGGATGTCACCTCCCTTGGACACGCCTCCGTCTGGGGCAACCGAGAGAGTGAGTGATTCTGAAAGCGAGATGAGCAGCGAGGGAACCGCCAGGTGAAGTTGGGGGGGGGTGAGCTGGGAAGGGAGGACCTGGGTGGGGGCGGGGGAGCAGAAGCCGGTTGTTTACTGAGCACACACAGGCGCTGGCTTCCTGGGCTGTGGTCTGGCACCCAAGGGAAGTCTGCGGCCCACAGCACAAGGCTCCTCCGCGCGCGCGCGGGGGGCCTGGGCCGCGCCCCGGGGCCCTTTCTGAGCTCGGCTGGACCGGAGGGAGCAGCAGAGACCAGACACCGCTCTGGGCCTGGCCCCCGGGGTGCCTGGCCGGGGTTACGTGATCCAGGCCCACGCCACCGTGCTGCGAAGCGTAAAGTGTCCTCCCTCTTTCTCAGAGTCTCTCTGTCCATCACGATGATTGGCACAGGCCGGAGGCAGATGAGGCGATAAATAAATATCCATCCAGCGCCTTGAACTATAGGTTCATTTTATTTCTGTCATTTGTGGGCTGTAGATTTAAGCCCTTACAGCTTCCCCACAATTTGAATTTTTCCATACAAATCACTTTGACCCTTTAGGAAAAGTGTTGAAAATTATATTTGCCTTTTTCATCCCAGGCCTGGTGAATTCACTGCCAACCAGAGAGGGAGGGTCTCAAAAGTAGAGAATTCCATCATTCTTGGGGTTTCTCTTTCTTTCACATTCCATTTCAGGTATTCTCCAGACAGGTACGTTTCTACAGCCCTGTGTCAGAGTTGCACTTGGACTCAGGGTAAATTGCTTTCCCGTCTGCTTTTCTCAGAGAATGCTACACAACTGCACATTCTCCTGGGTTGCTTAATTTTCCAATCCCTTAATTTTGGAGATTTAGATTGTGTCCAGTATTTTTCATTGTTCCAGAAACTTGTAAAAAAAAAAAAAAAACCTGCTCTTATGACTCTTTTTTTTCCCTTCTTTGGCGCTGTTTCCATTGTATAAATGCCCTAAGGTCAAAGGCTGTAAGAATGTTCAGGGCTCAGAAACGCTTGTGATTAGTGATTTTGCAGCATTGTCTGAGGGGATCAGGCTCAATACAATCTTGTGAGTGAAATATATTCCACTTTTACAGATAATGAGGTAAAATGGCACCTCATTTTATGAGCAGTTCCTTGAAAACAAGACTGAAAATCTTTCCACATTTAATTCCTCTTCTGTGGACCATCTTATCATGTGTCACCTGTTTACTTATATTTATTTCTTATTCATCTATATGAACTTTATTTATTTATAGGGAATTTATGATAAATCATCATCCCATTTGATTTCAAATATTTTTTCAGACTTTCTTCTCAGCTATTTTTCATTGTTTTTAGTTTTACATTTTTATATAGTCAAATTTGTTGCTCTGAGCAATTTCAGAGTTTAAAATGTTACTTTGTCTTTGACGATCTAAAAACATTCACTTTTATTCTTGTTAAAAAATAATTTTGTCTTTTCCAATCTATCTAGAGTGGTTTTTTTTTTCAGATTTTTTCCCAATTTTCCCAACACCCTTAAATAAAAAATATATATATTTTAAACCCTGTTCCTTGTGTCGTGACATTGAATTTATGATATATCTATCTTCTGTGTCATCGTGTCTGCTTCTGGTCAGTGAGCAATAGGCCAGGTCACACGCATCAGTGGCAAGAGTCTGGCTTTAATAGCAGTTTTGTAAGTTGAAGTTCTGCGATCCCAAACCTGTTTCCACATCTTCAAAATGAGCACGGCAGTGTCTGCCTGCCGGGGCGGTTGTAAAGTCAGATTAGGCGGCCGAGCTGAAGCCCGTGCCCCCGGGCGGCGTCCTCATGCACTGGGCTCCGAAGCGCGGGCCGCGGGGGCCTCACGGAGGACTGCTCTGTGGTCCCCGTCTCCCGGCCAGCCTCGGCCGCGAGCCGGCGGCTCTCTCCTCTGGGACCTGTGGCTTCTTTGTGCACAGTGGGTGCTCAGCATGTGCTTTTGGAACTCGGCCGGGACTCTGTGGAGGTGCCCCAACGGGGTGGGATCCGGGAGACCCGACAGCAGAGGTCCCGGGGCCTGGGGTCCCCCGGGGCCCAATGGCTGACGGGCTGATGCCCAGACGGACGGCCTGACGCCAATTCAGCAGCAGCCGGCAGGACGTCCACAGTACCTGAGTCCCGAGTGGGAGAGAGGCCTTGCGTAGCCACGACCCTTGCACGTCCCCGCCTGTCTGGAGAGGTCCTGGGCTGGAAGTGGGGAGCTTTCTGTTCCATTCACTGGGGCTGAGTGGCCACCAAGACGGGGTTCCCCGCAGCCCACACGCCCCAGAGCCTCAGTGTGTGTGTGTGTGTGTGTGTGCTTAAAAGATGAGCAATAGGGAAGTCCCTCCACGTAGCGATGGCTGCAGAGCTTGGGGCGGAGGTAAGCTCTCTCCGCGGAGTCCCAGGGAAGCTTCCCGCCGAGGGCCCGCCCTGACTCTTCAGCGATTTCCCAGAAAGCGAGCGCGCGCGCGGGTCATTCGCAGCAGGACTCGGGCGCCGGCTCCTTGGGTTGGTGGGGGTTCCCCGTGCGTGCACCGTGGTGCCCGCCGTCACCGATCGAGCCACCGGCCAGCTCTGACTCGGGCGGCCCGGCCTTTCCGAGGACGAGGTCCGTGGGAGTGACCCGGACACCAGGCCCGGACCTTCGAGGTCCCAGGCACCGGGAAGATTCGTCTCCCCAACACACCGACCCCGCCCTCTGCAGCCCTCAGCGGAACAGACCGCGGAGTCAGCGTGAGAAAGGCCCACGGGCTGGGTGTTTTTTTCATGACAGCGCTGATGAGTTATCTCGAAATATCAGATTGTTCTGAGCCCTGCCGTGCTCAGGAGGTGGTTATTTCCCCGTCCGAGGTCCTGACTCTGCTGAATCGCCGAGCCGGGGCGAGTCTGCGGCTCCGGCGCCGGCGCGAGGACTCGCGTTTCAGGCTGCGACGAAAGCCGCGCTCCGGGAAGGCCGCGTGACCGTGGGCAGGACGGTGTGGAGGGAGGTGCGGGCTCGGGCCAAGGCCGCGGGGCGGCTCCTGCGGAAGTGGGGTGTGAGCTGTTGGTGCTCAGACTGGCCTGGATGCTGGGAGGCGACAGGGACGGTGAGGAGCGCGCGGGACTCCGCACGCATTTCCCAGCTGTCACCCACTGCGACGTGGGCAGGCGGCGCCACGCCCCCCGGGGCGGGGTCTCAGCCTGGGGCGGGGTCTCGCCATCCCCCTGCGGTGTCGGCCGGGGCAGGGGTCTCAGCCCGTCCCCCTCCCCCCTCGCTGCGGTGTCGCCTGGGGCTGGGGTCTCACTGCCCCGCACAGGCCTGTCTCCCCCTCTGCTACTAAGGAAAGGCAGTGAGCCAGGCCCGGGACACACTCTGAAGCCACACGTGGGCGCCAGGGTGCTTCTCGAATGCTGCCTGAGCCTGTGGACAAATATTCTTACTCTTGAGACGGAAGGTACAGAAAACACCTGCTCTGGAGGGTGAGAATCTACCGCAGCACGCTGGGGATGGGAGCTGTTTCTTCTGGTCAGGCTTAAAAAGGCTTTTGTGTTGCCGTTTTATTAAGATGTTTTACAATTTTTTAATTTTTTTTGCGCCTACAGCGCCTGGTCTTCCTAGGTGGTCTCCCATGCAAGTACTAACCAGGCCCGACCCTGCATAGCTTCCGAGATCAGACGTGACCTCACACCATCAGGATGGCGTGGCCCAAGATCTTTTTATTTCAATTGTTCTGGTCTTAGTGAGTAGAACTGGCCAAATCAAAGTGAAACTTACAGAATGACAGTCAAGAAGCGACTCTACGTGGCCAGTAAGTCATCAGGGAGGTCGTTAGCCATTTGGTTTCAATGTACGGAATGTTAATTCTGGCACAATTATTAATTCACTGAAATAGTGAATCCGTACGCACGAAACCAGTACGAGATGGGCGCAAACGTTTCTACGCCACTATGCACTATGCGGACTGAGTGGTAAGCACAGAAGGTCACAGGCTTAACGCTGCCCCAGGCCAGTATTCAACGTCTCATGTTACTAAAAGCTGCCTCTTACGGATATTTGAATTTTTAAATTTAAACATAGTTTAAGAGAAAGGAAAACCATACAATGACTTTGCCTAAGTTCACATCACATTAGGAAAAAGCCACATTTCATTCAAGAAACAGGAATCGTTTGGTGCCATGCTTTTATTCAAATGAGGGGACTACACTGTACCAGGAAATGGCAAATCTGACAGTATTTTACAGCACAGCATCTTAAAAAACCTGTAAGCAACGCTCTAAAGCGGACAGTGAGCACACCATACACCATCTACTGCCTGACTGCGTCCATGAAACCATCATTAGAAAGCTGAATTTGGCTTTAAACAGCCAAGTGAAAACTGTACCAGTTACTCTAAGACAACCTTGAAGAGCTTTGCAAAGCCGCGTCCAAGGGCAGAACCTGACGGCTGCACTGGTGACCATGACAAGTATTTGGCAAACTTAACTGAATAATGATCAAAATAATTTGACCTCCGATGATGAAAGCACCAGTGTTTCAAGAAGATGGATGGAAATCTCCAGGCTTGATGAAGTGGCATAATTTTCATTTGTACAATTTTAAAAACATAATTAAAAAAAAAAAAAGCTGCACCATAATTAAAAAATTTGCAGACTTAAAGAAATATCTCCATATTCCTCCTGCATTGATAAAGTAAATGTTATACCGGGAGCGATGGACTCTCGTGGCGACATCCACACTCCACCTTTGGACACCACGGACGTTCACTGCTGGACATGCGCATGGAGGGGAAGGTCCTGCTTAGCCGTAAGGGCTTCCTCCACTGTCCTGCACCCAATTTTCAATAATTTAATGGCCAACTAACATCATGAAGAAGACTGCTCGGATAAGGGAGACGGGGTGGAAAGAACTAATTTAGTAACGTAAAATGCGGGCCAATTCTCCTTTTGACTATTACTTGCCACTTTTTGATTAGACTTACTATTTTTAAACCAGTCTTCATCTAAACATTATGGGACGATTATTTCCTTCTAACAGTGATAGACACTGTTGTCTGAAAGGTAAATGTGCAATGCCCCATTTTTAATATTCGTATATTATACACAATATGTATACACTTAAAATATAAGAGTTACATATCCTGGTCTCTGACATGCAAACAGTAGATCACAAATAGTTTTGAGCTACACATATATCTTGCACAGGTATTGGAAAAAACTCTTTGAAATTTTTTTACAGTTTTAACAAATATACATAAATATAAGAACATAAATTACAGTAAAATATTGACAGCATTTGATAAAGTGTCGGGACCTCAGATGCACTGATACCTAACGGCCGCATGAGGATAGAAAAGTGCGGTGCAGGAACGGCTCGCTCCTGCTGTTTTTAAAATAAGTCAGTACATCGTACGAGACGTCAGTCACTCCTCTAGACACCTCGATTAGAGAGATGCGTACATTTTAGTCTCTGCTTCCCACGAAAGAAAACCGCGCGTCTCGTTTGTGATACAATACTGCCGTCCCCCCTAAGTCACACGGTCGTCACAACACTGATACAGGACAGGGTCACATAACCATTCGAGTCTTTTCCTGAGAGTGAAGTTTTCCCCCAACTAACCCTCCGGGACACGCTGTCAAAGGGACAAAGGTCAAGTAGAGAAGATTTCAAGTGTCTACTTAATCTAAGCCGTTCCACTCGAAAAGGACCAAAAAGAAGAAAAGCTTGCGAAGTAAAACAATGTGAAGCTATTTTAAAATTAAAATGTAGCCCTTCGTACAGTTTAAAATTTCTAAATATAGTTCTTATATTAGTTATAAATATAACGTAAAGACTTTCTTGAGACTTTGCAGCAGGAAGTCTTAACCTCTTCAGGCTGAAAGACGACCCTCAAAGTGTCATTCACTTCTGCCAGCTTATAAAGTGACTCGCCGAGGAGAGACAGAAAGCCTTTTCTGGCGAAAGAACGATCTGCGCTGTTCTGAGGCGGCCAGAAGTGGTGCCTCGACACTGATTTCATCAGCAACTTCTAAAATTCGTGGTTAAGCTCGTGTGGTTTAAAGTGACCCTGCTAGCAGCTCTGCATGACACCTCTTACTTGATAATGTTAATACTTGAGTGAATAATAAATATGGAGCTGTGAATACTTAGCGGAATACTTGCGAATGCTCTAACACCATTGAAACCTGAGGGCTGCCGTGGCGCCGAACACGGGCCTTTCTCTTAGCGTTAGGAGAGGGGCATGTTGCCTGTGGAGCAAACGTCTATTCTCTTCATCTCCACAGGAAACAAAATGTCAAGTTATCTTAAAAGCAACCCTCGAGGAGAGAAAATGCCAAAATAAACCATCTGCAGACAAGCACATACATTAAAAGTTAAAGGAAACAAAGCGACAAATAAAACGCCTACCTAGTTATCTTACCATGTTCCCACCATGCGTCCAAGTAGTGTCTGAGAATTCAGTGCTTCAGTGTTCCTGGAATCAAGCAGTGACCCCCCGATGACACATCTCCATTCGTGGATCCAACGGGTCGTCCTCACCGGGCCCGCCCGCCCGCCCGCCTGCGAACCCCCTGCGCACCCGCGGCCTGCGGTGTGCGTCCTGCGCTCCATGGTAACGGGGCTCAATGTCACTTTCGGCAGACTGAGGTCTTGCTGGCAGCGGAGAGACCTCTGCAGGCAGGAGGCGCGGAGTGCGAAGCCACCGGCAGCGTCCTGCGGCCCACACCCCCGGCCCTACGCTCGCGTGGGCAGCAGCTTCTTGGGCGTCACCGGTCTCTTGGCTTGCCACAGATGGCTGTGAATGGTGATCGCGTCCACGCTGGCGGACAACGTCTTAGCGGGGATGTGGCTAAACTGCTTCCTGTCGGAATTGTATTTGTAAAGTCCCTCGATCATTTTCTTAGTGATGGATTTAGGGCCTATCCCAGTCAGTTTATTGATTTCTTCAGTTTCTGGACAGTAAGTGTACAAAGACCGGAACTGACAGCCTGAATCCCGGAACAGGATTAAGAAGTTGTTGGCATCTGACTTCTCCATTTCCTGTGGAATAAAAAAACAAAAACCGAAGCAAACGATAAACACCCTTTAACGTTTCACAGAATAATTGTGTCACGTTTCCTGGAAAAATCTGATGACATTTAATTTAAAATATAAATACTTAATGGCCAAAATAAGGTGCGTGTTATAAAGGCAAAGCACACTTCGGTCAAAAACGTACGCGGACACTCACGCTGAGGTGGCCGCTGCCCCCTGGTCTCAGCCACCCTGTCCCTGCCGCTGCCCCCAGGCTCTGGCCGACTCACGCCTCGGCAGGTCGGCCTCCTCTAACAAAGGGGGATCACGTTACCTGCCTTCACGAAACATGAACGCGCGAATCTGGGCAGGGAGCTGACTTACGATTTTTTATTCTCACCTGAGTCCAGAACCCCATTTGGAAGTGAACTAAATCTAACCGGTCTAAGGCCAGTTCCGGGCCCGTCACGCGCCGCTGAGACGCCGGGCCCTCGCCGGGGGAAGGGCCCCTGCGCACGCTCACCTCCAGGATTTTCTTCTTCTGGCCCTCATTTACTTTTCCAGCCAAACAGCAATGGGCCAAAGCGTTCTGTATTATGTGCTTATTGGACTTCGCGCTGGGTTCTTTGTAGAGCTTTGGTCCTGTGTAAGGAAGTGACGACAATAAAAATAACACTGCTGTGTCAGAAGTACGAACGACGCCGCTGTCCCCACTCTGAAGAGACCCTGTGCTCTGCGCTCGAAGGCCCGGGCCGGCTCGGCCACAGCCAGGACCTGGTCCTGGCCCCACGGGCCCCCCGCAGGGCGTCCCCGGCCCCCCAAGGCTGCTGTGCGGAGCAGCGCTGGACCTGGACACTGCTGTGACCGCCACCCTGTGTCACCTTCTGTCTCGAGTCTGCTGAGGCTGCTGTGAGCTTCAAGCGGAGTGGGTCCGCCCGCCCCCTCCCCACAGCCGGCCGTGCTCCTCCCCACTTCCTGTCCCGCTCCGCTCCGTGGAGGTGGCCTCCCTTTCGCCCTGGTCTCAGTCCGCCTCCGTGTCGGTGACACACCCCCCGCTGGGAGACCGGGACAGCGAGGCTGGACGCACCCCTGGGGCCGCTGCCTCTCAGCGCCCTCTGGAGGCGCGCGGTTGCGGGCACCGAGTCCCCGCGCTGGAGGGACTCCGCGGCTTCCAGCCTCTGCACGGTGCGCAGGAACCGTGGGCTGGAACCGCTCCGACCAGGACTGCGAACGATGACGGGGCTCGGCCAGCGGTGTTACGTGAGAAGCAGGGGGCGACGTGTGGTTTTGTTAGGAACTTGTCTCCGTTCGCTGGGGACAGCCCCCTAAGTGGCCCTGGTCACCGACACTGGCCGACCTGGCGGCGCGTCCGATCGGCCTCCTGCAGGAGGCCTGTCCCTGGTCTCGTGCCGGGCTAGAGCATTTCCCGGAAACCGCACGGGCGCGCACCTGTGTACTCGGTCCCGGAGGCCACCGAAGAGGTGGTGGACGCGTTTTCCCAGTCTTTCTCTCCGTTTCGACTGCCACAGCGACTTGGGGACAAGAAGCCCTCGACGGACTCTGATCTAAATCGGAGACACAATTTTTTTTATGCCTCCAACAGAGAAAGGACACTTGGGGCCAGCAGGGTGTATGCGACAGCACCAGCCCAAATCACGCCAGATGCTCGAAAGCGAAAGCTGATGCCCACGCCATCTCGGCCGCGGCTGTGCCTCCGAGCGCCGAGGATGCAGCCCGCGCTCCAGAAGCACAGGCGTGACCTGGCACCGAGCACAAAGGGACGGTAATTCAGAGATCAGAATTCGGCTGATGACTGTCACGGGAAATGCCCTTTTTCATGCGGGCATTACAGGAAAAGGTAAGGAAACGCTGACTCAGTTTCTAATCTACATTCTAGAAGGAGAGTGTGCAGAAGAGATCTTTCCTAGTCACAGGCAACCTACTTTGGAATTAATCGAATAGGGTAAAAGGCTTTAAATTTGGTGGGAAATAAACCAGAGAGGCTGGCACTATGCAGATAACATACTTTCTATTTCTACAGACTATGATTTTATTACAACCATATTAGCCAATTACTGTTATTGTTTCATAATGAAAAGTATCAATGTCAAGAATTCTAAAATTCTAAAAGACAAGCAGTGAAAGATCAATCGATCTCTTTACATACACACACACGTATATGTATCATATACACGCATACAGATTTCTTTTAACAGAAACCAGACCGTTCTAATCAGCAAAACTTGTAAAAAGCTGTGATTGTGATGAATGCATTGCAATACGCAGGGCGGGGGGCCCGCCGACGGAGCCGCGCGCTGGACGCACCTGGGAGTCCTCTTGCCTGAACGCAGGCTCTCGTTGTCCCCCGTGTCCAGTGACGCCAAGGAAAGGCTGGAGGCTGAAAAACACGGGAAATGTGTGAAAACCGAAAACTTAGAAGGCGCCGCTGAGGAGTCTGTTCGTTAGATAACGCCAGTTTACGGAAACTGAGCCGCTTTCTGTATTTCCTTCTCCTTTTCTTTACTCTTAATCTCAACATGTAACATGCTTGCATGCAAATATGCACAATTTATTTAAAATTAGCTACGGACCTACTTAAGAAATAGCGATAAAATTAACTGCTGTCAGGATTTACCCCAAAAGGAAAGTGGTAAGATGAGACATGACATAGTGATTATAAGAAAATAAACAAAAAGAAAATTAACAAAAAGAATAAAATATTTTTAGGAATATCTAATTCCTAGGTGAATAACTAACTTATTAATTTCAGTCGACACCGAGTATCAAAGCATTTCATTGGCTAGAAAAGGCAGAGGGAGGTTATTTTCCCTTAGTTTTAGAGTAACTGTGGGGACGCTCTGTAATTTCCCGCGGTGTTCAGCTACTGGGGACTCGTGCTGACAGCGGGGGTGTGGCCCCCACATCCGCTCTGCCGAACGCGAGCGCGACAGGCAACACCCGCGCGTCACGACCGTCGTGACGGCTGCCCCGGGAGACGCGGGGCGCGGGGGCCTCGCGGGGGGTCCCCCGAGCACGCCGGGCAGGGCGACCGGCGGCCGTCCCTGTGCAGACGCCTCCCGAGCGCGGGCTACCTGGGGGGCCCTTGACTGGAGTTTTGGGGGACTCGACGTGGTCTCTGTGGATGGACTTGGGGCGCTGCTTCTTCTGCTTCGCCGCCGGGGGCCGGGGCCGCAGCACCGCGTCCATGTCCTCCATGAGCTTCAGCTGCTTGCGCCGCAGGTGCTCCTGCCGGATGAACTCCCTGCGCATGCGCTCGTCCTCCCGGCGCTGCCGCTCCTCCTCCGTGCGGCGCCTGCGGGGCCGGCGAGCACTGCCCAGCGAGCCCGGCCGGGGGCCGCCCGCGCCCCACGCCCGTGACCCCCATCACCCACGTGCCGCCCGCGCCCCCCGACGCCCACGCCCCACGCCCGTGACCCCATCACCCACGTGCCGCCCGCGCCCCCCGACGCCCGCGCCCCACGCCCGTGACCCCATCACCCACGTGCCGCCCGCGCCCCCCGACGCCCGCGCCCCACGCCCGTGACCCCATCACCCACGTGCCGCCCGCGCCCCCCGACGCCCGCGCCCCCCGCGCCGTTACCGCGTCTCCTCCTTCCTCTGCTCCGTCTCCGCCTCCAGCTGCTGCTTTCGCAGCTGAGCCTCCTTTTCCCGGCGCAGCCGTTTCTCCAGCAAAGCGGCCCGCTTCAGCGCCATGTCATTTTCTGCTTTTTGATCATCCTAGGAACCAATTTCATTGAGAAAGAGGAAGTTTTTTAGGTACGAATAGTCCTATTTCAATTGTTGTGGTCACTCTTATAGCAGAAAATATGAACTATCTAGTCAACCTTACGCCAACCCTGCAGCACACGTGGGCACGTCCAGAAATTACAAGGAAGGAGAAATGAATTAAAGCATGGTAACAATTCTATCAAGTAACAAAGGACACAAACTTACTGAATTACATGTTTTCAAAACGTAGGAGTTGGCAAAGAACAACCACAGAAAGGAAAAAGGACAGTTTTTTGGGCCCTAATAAAGAACTCGAGTGGGGAGTTTCCCAAATCTTTAAACCACATTTAAATTGTATTTAAAATACGTGATCAGTAAAGAAAACCCAAGTCAAAAAGCACCGGAAACCAGCCAGAGTCACAGCCGCCCACGAGCCTCCCGCCCAAGCGGGCTCTGGTGGCTCGCTGGGCTCGGGAGGACGCTGGAGGCTCTGACCCCGACGACAGAAGCTGCCCCCCTCCTCCCCGCGGCCCGACAGCTCTGCCGGCCTCCTGGGCCTGCCTCGGTTGCCTCTCAGGGAGCTTCCCGAACGCTCCAGAACTCAGGGAAGTGACAAGCCCCAGCTCCAGACACGGCCGCTTGTCACAAGGGTTCCCCGTGATGCTCCCCGAATATGATGCCAAGGGCTTTGGACTTCATTCAACAGGCAACTCCGAGATCTCTGACCAGAGAGAGACTCAGCTGCAGTTGCAATCATGGAAGAATTCTCTCTCAGCAGATGGAGGCTGGAGAGGCACAATGAGGGGCCGGGGAGCCGGGCCCAGGGGCGACAGCGGCCCAGGGAGGGGCGTGGGGCAGTGCAGACGCGCGGGTGAGGGTGTGGGTGTGGGTGTGGGTGAGGGTGTGGGTGAGGGTGTGGGTGTGGGTGAGGGTGTGGGTGCACCGCTTGTTTTGCGTGAAGGGTTTTCCCGCTGTTCTCTGTTCTCTGCGAGGAGCGGAGGGTCTCGCAAACCGGACAGGAGGCTGTGTCTGCTCGTGCTTACAGGAGCATCCATTAACAAATAAAACACGACTCGAATTTCTACATACTCCAAAGGGTCTAAAGGTCAATCGTCCTGAGAGTAACTTTAAATTAAGTTACCGACTTCCAGCGTTAAATGATTTAAAGTAAAACTGGCAATTGTAATCACTTCTGTATTCTTCGTTCTTATTCTCACAGGACTGCTGTGTGTTTCCTTCTAAAATCTTAAATTATACACCGCTGCTACCGAGCCTGACTTCTGCCTACAGTCCACGTGTGGAACAGAGTCAGAGATGATCTACGTTAATCCCTTAATTTTAAAGAAAAACATGAATGACAAACATATATGTTTCTGATTGGTTGGGAAAAAAAAAAACAAAACTGTGTACTTCCCTATAGATGATTTGGAAAATACAGAAAAATGTAAAGATGAATGAAATGATAATTAGGAGAAATGTTTAAAGACATTATTAGGTCTTCGTTTTTCAAACACCCAGGACACACTGCGAGGTCGTCGCCATGAAGAGGGGAGGCTGTTCACTACCTGGGTCCCTCGGCTACAGGGCTGGCGCCAGGGGCGAGACCGAGGAGCGACCGAGGTGGCCACTGCTCAGACCGCGTGCGCTTCTAAATGCTTTGCTTCGCGAGACTCTGGTCGGTCTTAACAAGCTCTAGAAAACTAGGCGCACGGCGCCGAGGCGTCGGCTTTCTGTGCACCGGCAACTGAGCGGCTCTTAGACGCGATCGAAACAGCTCAGTTTTTGAAAGCGAGAGAGCAAGGCAGAGGAACAAAAACAGCGGATCCGAACCCGTATCGTGCCCGACCAGAGGAGGCCGTTCGAGAAGCCACAGCGGGCCTGAGTGCCCACCGAGGGGGACCCCGAGTCCGTTTAGGATCGCAGGCGGCCGGCGCGTCAGCGGAACACGGGCCCCGCTGGCGAGGACACCGGGGCCGTGCGGCAGGCATTACCTTGAAAAAGAACCCGCAGCAAACCTTCTGGTCCTCGTCCAGTTGTTCCTTGTCGCTGTCCCCGTCACCCTTCTCCATGGACACGTCGGCCTTTTCGGGGGGTTTCAGGTCTGAGAGAGACACTTCGATGAGGTTCATGCTTTTGGGGGCGGCCGGCGGGGCAGCCGGCTGCGGAGGGGGGTCTGGGGGCCGCGCCGGCTGGTCCTCGCTGGGCGTCAGGCACACGGTCTCGGTGACGGGCTGCGCCAGGACCTCGGAAACGGTGGAGCCCAGGGGTTCCGGCTGCTTGCCCCCGGGGCCCGGCCCGCGCGGCTCGGGGGCCTCGGGGGCCTCGGGGGCGCCCCCGGGCCTGCAGTCCTTCGGCTGCGGCTCGCCGTCGTCCCCAAAGCACACGAACGACCGCGTCTGGATGGCGGCCTGGCTGGGCGAGAACCGGCGCAGCCGCGGGAGGCTGTCCACCGAGCGCGGCGGCGTCAGCGTGCGGTTCAGGGGCGGGATTTTCAGCTCGTTGGGCCGGGGAGCCCTCTGGGCTTTGGCGGGGAGCGAGGCGCCCCTCCTGCCGGCGGCCTGTGGGGACGGGTGTGCGGGCCGCGGGGCGTCGGGGGCCGGGCCGGCCTGCCTGGGGGCCCTGGGGTCGCGGGGCTGCCGCTGCGGGGCCGGCTGGGGCGGCGAGATGACCCAGGCCTGCCGCTCCCGCATCTGCATCAGCAGCTCCTGCTGCAGCGCCAGCCGCTGCATCTCCTGCTGCAGGACGTGCAGCGACGTGTTCAGCTTCTCGATGGACCGTGTGTACTCCGCCACCTCGCCCTCGTTCAGCGCCTCCTCCGGGGGGCTGGCCAGGCCCCACGGCTTCTCGGGGTCCACGGGCGTGGTCGGCGACCTCGGCCACTTGGCCGGGGGGCTCTCCCCGCTGTCCTTCGCGGCCGCCAGGGGCTGGCCGCTCGGGCCGCCAGCCCTCTGTGCCTCCTTGTCCTTGGCCCGGTCGCCGAACACCTTCTCATCCTCGGCGCCGGCCGCCTCCTCGCGCATCGGGGACCCGCCCTCCCCCTTCTTGCGCACCACGGTCAGGAAGGCGGTCCGCCCCGCCCGCTGCCGCTGCTGGGTGAAGGCGGCCTCCACCTTCTTCTTCTGGGCCTCAATGGCACGCCGCTTCTCCTCCAGCCTCATCCGCAGCTGCAGCATCTCGGAGGCCAGCAGCTGCGTGGTGTCCCGGCCCTGGGGCAGGCCGGCCTCTTCTGGGGCCTGCGCCCAGGCCACCACGTGGGGGACGTTGAGCTCCGAGCCCTCCGGGGTGGTTTTCTGAGAGCTGCTGCCGCTGCTTTTCCCGTCGGTGTGGTTCAGCTTCCGGAACTTCTGCTCGGCGAAGCTGGTCATCTTCACGCCGGAGCTGGACGAGGCGCTGCTGCCGGGCTGGGACCTGGTGCTCACGGTGCTGGGGCAGGGGCTCAGCGCGTCCCGGGTGCTGCCGGCCCGCGGGTCGCAGTCCTGCAGGAACCGCGACGCGTCGTCCATGTCCGAGTCCAAGCTCACGGTGTAGTCCCTCAGGGAGGAGTCCTCGTCCAGCGTCTCCGGAATGTCCTCGGAGGGGACGTGGATGCCCGTGTCCACCTCGGTGGTGTCGGTGACGGGACTCAGGGCGCCCTTCGTGTCCGCGGTGTCGTCCGGACTCGAGGGTCGCAGCTTGACGCTGGCGCTCAGGATGCCCATGTCCGGGCTGTGCAGGAAGAAGCCGTTGGCGGTCTGGCCCGGCTGCGGGGTGCGGGCGGGCTTCTCGGTGTCGTGGATGATCTGCAGCGCTTCCTCGATGCTGGGCGTCTCCCCCCGGCTGCCGCACTCGTCGGGCAGCGCCCGGCTCCCCCGCCCGGCTCCGTGCGGAAGCTCGTAGCGCCCGTTCCCGGGGGGGCTGTGCTCGGTGGCGTCCGGGGGCCCCGGGGACTGCAGGTCGCCAGGGGCGCCCACACCCAGCTCCTCCTCGATGCTCCCCGCCTCCTCTTCTCCGTTCACTGGCTTGAAGGACAGACTTTTCCTGATGTTTTTAGACACACGACTGTTGCTCAGAGCAAGTCCTTCGTTACTGACAGAGCGGGTGATGCCCCGGTTGGCCGTGGGCCTCTGCCCAGCGCTTTCTTTATCGAAAGAAATATCAAATGAGACTCCATGCACTGATGATCTACAACAAATGAAAGAGAAAACCCGTAAGTAACCCCGGATGAATGATTTCACATCTTTGAACGACGACTATCTGAAGTCACAGCCGTTGCCCGGCATCCGTGAGGCCTGGTCCCAGGACCCGCCGGACGCCGCCCTGCGAGGCGCCCCGTCCCCGACGCGGACGGCCCGGCGTTGGTGTGTGCTCCGTGCGCCTCCCCGGGGCTGAAATCGCCCCTCGCGTCCAGCGCCTGACGCAGGGCGGATGGTACGGGAACCGCTGTCTGCGGCAGCGTCTGGGACACAGTGACGAGGACCGAGTGTGCAGACGTGGCTGCGGGCGCGGACGCTGCCCCTGAGCACGGCGCGCACGGCGGCTGCGGCCGCTTGAATCCGCGGATGCTGGGCCCGCGGACGCCGGGGGCTGGCTGTATACTTCCTTTGCTCCCCCGCCTCTCAATCTCACTGGCCTCGGGTGAGGTGATGGCCGTGGGTGACCTTTCCCATTCAGCCCCTCTGACCTCTACCACCTGCCTGGGCTGCCCTTTTCACATTTAGGTGCTAAAGGTCCACTGCAATTTGCCTAACAAAAGAGAGAGAGAGAGGATGAGCACTTCTTGGTAAGGTGCTCGCACTGAACGGGACTCTCATGCTCACCGTTTTTCTTTGGGCCATGTCCCTATGAAGCCATCCACGTAAGACATAGACGAAGACCTTCTAATTCCTCCTTCAAATGCAAAAAAAAAAAAAAAAAAAAGTCACTGAAATCACATATAAACGTTTTAACTTACAGCAACTTAACAGATTTCACACATTTGAGGAGTCATTAACAGCATGAAAAAGTACGTACAGAGACAGGAGATCGTTTTGTTAATGAAACAAGCAAAGAGAAACAACTCAGCCTTTTGGTGTGCGTGACATTTTTCAGAAAAGGAGACTGGATGTTTCTGTCTCGTTCCAGACTTGTTCCCGTCCCTCCCTGGGTAACCTGGGTGCATGGCACTGTTACCTGAGGCTGCAGAAAGGGTCTGGGGACGGGGACGTCCAGAAGGCAACTGAAGATGGGGGTGTGGAAAGGCAGCTCCCTCCGCACTGCAGTGTGAAATAAAGGTCAAATGTCACGTTTCGACGCTTTAACATAAACCTCACGTAGAATGGCTGAAATCAGAAACGACACTACAACCTCCGATTCTCCGCCCTAAATTAACAATACGGGAACATAACACGTCGTTTACGCCCAGAGTGGTGGATGATCTGCACCTCCATGCATTTCATCTCCTTTACGAAGCCCCTGAAGGACTTTCATCTACATCTCGGTAGAGAGGATATGCACATTATTTCCTTTTCACAAATAGAAAAACAGAAATAAAGAGTTAAAATCAAAGGCGTCAGTTTGCAATACTCAGTCGAGTCTCACTGTGGAAGCTGCAGGTGTGACAGGCCCCTGCAGACCCTGGAGCCTCCCCAGCCTGCCCCCCGACAGCGACCTCAGGGGCCATGCCGTCAGCCGCCCCGGAGCCCTCGACGCCCGGACGTGAAGGACAGAAGCCGTCCTGTTGTTCCTTCTGACTCAAGTCCACCCGATTTCGTCGGACACGGGGATGAGACGGTCCACTCTGCAAATCACGTCACCTGGCCAGAGTCTGCGTTTCCGGGGCCTAAGGTTTAGGTCTGCGTGGCCCGCCGAGCAGCCAGGGGAGGAAGCTGGCGTCGCCCCCCGTGTCGGGGACAAACTGGGGAACGGGAGGTGGTGACTGCTGTGG
This sequence comes from Rousettus aegyptiacus, assembly GCF_014176215.1. Taxonomy (NCBI): domain Eukaryota; kingdom Metazoa; phylum Chordata; class Mammalia; order Chiroptera; family Pteropodidae; genus Rousettus; species Rousettus aegyptiacus. The sequence goes on along the minus strand of NW_023416293.1, from coordinate 14,231,954 downwards.
CTCTCTCAGGCCACCTCATCTCGGTGACCTGACCAAGTCAGCGGGGACTCCGAAGGTGTCCCGTGCGGCAACGCGGAGCAACGAGGGGATCGCTCGCATCCCGGAATGACGGCGCACCGTGAGGCCCCCGTGAGGGGCTCGGGGCTCGTCCTGGGTTAGGGAAGGCTCGTCTGCAGGGAAGACGGAGGAGGGGCCCCCAGGAGTCTGAGTGCGGGACCTCGGTCGTCGTCCGGAGTCCTAAACGCACAAGCCTGTCTGCACCGTTCCCGAAATCGCGGACTAAGCCGCTCTTGGAGCAGAGCGCTTTGGGGGTCTCAGACTTAATGGCCCCAGAGTCACCACCTGCAACACCGACTGTCTTCTGGGTTTTCGAGGAAGTACAGGTCCCAATGCACGCAACCCAGGGCACACCGAGGAACTAACGCGTAGGAACTGCTTCCGTGGGAACGAGGGGGACGCCCCGGATCGGCGCGGCCTGCCGTCGCCGTCGCCGTCACGCTCGGGTCGCTAGGGAACCGACAGCCGGCCGCGGGCAGCGAGTCCAAACGCTTCCCTGACCCGTGGATGTAGGCTCAGGCTCGGGGCCCGGGGCCGGAGCCCGCGGACGCGGGCAGCACAGAGCGGGCAGGTGGCGTCGGGGTGCCCGCTCGGCACTCGGGGACGGACCCCGCCCAGGCCCGAGGGCCGGGCACGGCCTCAGCCCGAGTTCAGTCCCACGTCAGGCCCGTGATTCATTCAGAAAATACTTTCAATTTCTCTCACAGAATTTTTACAGCGTATTTAAAATGTCTTGAAGTTCAAGGAAAATGAAACTCATAGAGCATGAGAGAGAGAATGAGAATTTCTAAAAAAAAAAAAAAACCCGCAAAATTGATCGTTTAAACTTTAAAAAATCAGATAATTAGGGAGTCTAAAGTCGATATAAATTTTAGGTTCTAGTAAATACACATGAAAAGCTGCTTACAGGATCTACTAAAAAACATTTTTAAGCAAAATGTCTCCATCATATACTTGGGTCAGAAGTCAGGATTATCCTGATATTAAATTTTACTTACTATCAACAGCTATAGTAACTAGCAAACAAAACGATAGGGAAAACCGCCTCAAAGATTAAAAAAGAATCATAAAAAAACTTGAAAATCTAGACAGAATTTAAAATTTCCCACCGACGCCCAAGCAGTTCTCCGTCCTAAACAAGATACGCAGCAAGAGTTTGGTTTCAGGCTAGTTTTCGTCATGTCGACCGTGTTCTCCCAGTTTTCAGTGTGATTCATAAAACCCTATTTCTGAAACATTCGTTTCAGTGTAAATTTCAATTGCATTTAAGTTAAAACAGGCTTTAATAGGGTAGCTAATGAAAACATTTAGTTCAAAGTCCAGGCGATACTCGGAAAACTCTAACGTGCTATGTTTGTTGCGGCTTCACCAGTGAGGAGAAGCCGTGGCCGTGAAGTCGCTGTTACCTTGACGTCAGGCCAGCACATGAACTGTCCCAGGCATTTCTCTTGGCAGCGTTCAGGACGGGGGTTGAAGGCAAGTCATTCACGGACT